>NC_047019.1:29405480-30088813 GCF_902652985.1 Pecten maximus
ATGACCTTGATACATTTTCAAGGTCACACGAGTCCAATGTGTTTATACAAAGACCCAGAGACATGCCATTGAGCCAGTGGCATGCTGGGATTAATGGCTCCGAAGTTTGTTCGAATTAATGGCCTTGACATACTTTCAAGTTTACAGAGATCAGATGTGTTAAATGATTAGTTGCTTTTTGCTGAATGAGTAAGAGAGCTAGAACAATTAAATTAGATAAGGAGTATATATTTCAATGAAGAAACAATCAGCTTATCATCTACATAAATTAACACAATCAGCCTTAAATTTACTTTAGTTGCAAATGAGTTTTATATATCTATGGAACCTATTGTAAAATATAGCATTATATAAACTTTTTTGTCGGCAAAACCGTGTTAATTTCGAAACAATAAAGAATAACAACATAATAACGAAGCCAAAATTCTAACTCAAAATCGATCAAACGAAGACGAGATAAGTGTATCACAGTCTTTCCCTTGATCACGAGAATGTTTAATGGCCGACAACATGATCTCGATATAATATTCTATCATCTGGTGCGATATGAAGTAGACCTATTCGATGCTCAGTGAGACCTGTTTCTTCCATCTTCGTCCACAATAGCTCTGCAATCAGAAGACGCTTAATTCACTGAAACGTATGGTCTATTTTTGTACATTTTCATCGGTCTCCTTGCAAATTTATATATGTGTTCGTACTTTGACCTCGTTTTGTCGACTTTTGAGTCACGGTTATAATGTCAGTATTCTCTGTTGTTTAAGATGACATGGCCTAACCTTGACCTGAATTTACATGGCGGAAGTCGTCGATGAAATAAAGGACACCTTGTCTTGTTTTCGTTTTTAGATTTTCAAAAATCTCAAAATATGTATATGTATATTTTATTTTTATTTAGCCCTAGATTGATAGGAATTTCAAGCGATTTCGTACTGTTACTTAGCTGTTAATCAAAACCAAACATGTATAACACTGCCGGCTTCTGTGACAATAATGATATGATATTAAACATTGATGTCAATATTTTTTAAATTTCGTCGGGGTATGAATTTTTTTTTTTTTCAAACTATGATTCTTACAAAAGTTTGCAAACATTTTCTTTTCATACCCATATGAAGCTAAAAATATCAACATCAATGCTTATATTTTATTTCTGAAACTGTATTTCAAATTTAAAACATGTTTTATGTACAATTTTACTAATTCAATAAGGGATTCTTTTGAACAAATCAATAAGCAACGTCAATGGTTGTATTGCGACGTCCAGTTTTCGCACCGTTAACGTTGTTGTTTTCATAGAGGTATGAAAAGAAAAAAATCCCAAGTAATCAGAAATCTACATTCTGCATACAAACAATAGGAAATTAATTATTCAGAAGTGATTTCCCGATTATACACTACATTTATAGTTAGTGTGTAGGGTATCCAAGTAATTTTCTGAAAAGATAAAAGCTATAAATTATCATTAATATTGATCTTAAAATATTTGCTGAACAGAAACATATAGGCACTTATCCCGATGTTCGCAGGCATCTTTGTTTTTTCATGCATGGAACCTACATATATATATGTATCTACTACTTGATTTCAAGGTTAATGTAGAAATCATAATTATATATCATTATCTAACAATGACCCTAAGCTTACGGTGAAATCACACTTTTCTAACATTGGTCTTGAGTTTGCCGTAGTTCACAGTTCTTTTCTAACATTGGTCTTGAGCTTGCCGTAGTTCACAGTTCTTTTCTAACATTGGTCCTAAGCTTTCTGTGAAATCTAACTATGGCAAGGGTTTTACAGAAGATGTCTAATTTAGAAAAATACCATGTAGTTTGAAGTGCAATCCTATTTTGTGATAAATCAATATATTGTGTTACCGAAGATGCAGTTCATTAGGATTATGATTGACACATATAAGAGTTTTTGAAACCGTCATTGGCAGAGTTTCTTCATAAAATCAAAACAATTCCGTTGTTTTGTCTATAGTCATATCCTATGTAAATTAACCAATCTTTTTTGGAGCCGTTCGTTTTGAAACAACTTTGAAATTTTGGTTTCATAAATAGATTTTACATCACGAAGTGACAAAGTCTGAGAGTTTGGTTGAAGCGGCGCCTAGGCTTGTCGGCTCTTGGGCTCGTCAGTAAGATTTATGGGAGGGAAAGTGTTATCGTTAGCATCAGTTCCACCAAACAACCATCTTTATTACTGGTAACGTTATAACGTACAAGAGCGCACCAGCTAATTGAAAATCTGCAAAACCGTTAAAGTGGTCAGGTTTCTCCGGAGATTGGTTCCATTCATATTCCAGTAAAATGTTTGAAATAGTTTCAAACTCGCTCGTGCACAGTGAAATAGATATGCATAGAGTCTGTTTGAAATCCATGCAGGAATTTACATAAGACAACCATTATTTTGGAAAAGAAGTGACCCGATTGAAAATATGATCAAAGAATTGGTTACTCGTAAATATTAGGAATAGTTGAGCGGCTTAAATGTTTCCTCTCCTTTTATTTCGAGTCATCACACCCGGATACAATAACAAACCTTTTCTAACTTAATGTTTGTTTATAATCTGAACCGGATATTGTCAATATTCTAAAATATAAAAAAAAAACATTGGTATGTGACGGGTTTCTTATTTTCAAATAAATGCGCGAGATAATATTTACATACGATCATTTGGCAACATCATGTACTTTAGATGGTTAAAGGATGACAAATTACCATCCTCTTACAGAATAGACACCCTAATCTATAATGACAAAAGTGGGGATGCAGCAAAATTAATGTACACAGTAATACATTATATGTAACAGACGATTTCCTTGATCAGTCAAAAAACTGTTCTTTGGTGACAAATATTTATACATTTTAAAAATCATTTCCATTCGGGGATCTCGTTGTACATTGAATGAGAACTAATAAGTAGTAGATATACCTAATAAGTAATAGATGTAACTAATAAGTAGTATATGTAACTAATAAGTAGTATATGTAACTAATAAGTAATATATGTAACTAATAAGTAATATATGTAACTAATAATAACAACTGTAACTAATAAGTAATATATGTAACAAATAAGTAACAACTGTAACTAATAAGTAATATATGTAGCTAATAAATACACGTATGATAGATAAAGATTCCGTTGTCACCACTTTAGTTCTCATTGTCAGAATGTGAATTAACTCAGATTTTACCTAGATTTAAATGACGAGTGACGTCAATGAAGTAGAAGACGCCTACTCCCCCGGGACATCTGGTCTTATTCTCCTACTCCAAGAATCTCTGCAAATCTTTTGTTTGTTCGTATTTGTCCACGATTTAACGATTTTGAATTGAAATAACGGTTTCGTTTGGACGTTGATATTCTCTGGGTTTTGTTTGTTTGTTTTTTTAAGAATAGCAAGTATTCGTATTTGGATATCGATGGTAGAAAACACTGCCCGGCCTGATTTTCGAAGTCCTTTTATGTATAATATTCACTATAATCGTACATATTGTTAGACAGAAAATAAACGTGATTCCGGTTATGAGGTATACATGTAGATGGGGTGACATATCGAAGGACACTCCGATAACCCCCGGTTTTGATATTTCACCCTTCCTATCTACCTGTACATCAACCCAGGGGAGATGTTAGTCGTATAGGTTCATTTCCGTGACAGGTGTTATATTTCTGTCTGTAAACATAATGATCCAAAACCAACGATATCAAGCCATTGTCTTAAGCAATGGTCATCCGAAAATGACGTCATAATGCCATAAGTAACATGTAGTGGCCAAGCGAAGAGCGACAATTGCTCTCTTTGCTTGGCGCACGGTCGCTCTTCGCAAGGCGCCTTGTCACTATTCGCTTGGCGCACTGTCCTTCTTTGAATGGCACATTGTCGCTCTTCCCTTGGCGGGGACGCCAATGTGACAGAGCGGCATGGCCGAAATCAGCCACCATAGTGACGTAAAGTATTTGTTACTTCAATGAATGGTAGGTTTAAAGACATCAAATGACTACTTACACATTTCTAAGAGATATAATACAGCTTTCTTTATCAAAACATATAAGGAATCATAGTATCTTTCTTCAATTACCATCATATAAATGTATTGTACCGCTACATCGGCAAAACAAAAACAAGAAAATGAATTATGTAAGAAACCAGTGTTAGTGCCCATTCCTGTACACGCCAAAACTATTTCAATTGTTCTAAACACGTCGAAACTTTACAAAGAAAATTTGACATATGTACTTTTCTAGATATGCCTTATTGGCGAAATGTATGTTAGAGGCAATAATGTTGCAAAGAGCCATCCGTCAGTTCTGACACCAAGCAAATCACAGGCTTCGTTTGCTGGCTTCAGACTTTGCCTGTAATTAGCCGTATATATCGCCTCCCTGTTCCCTATATATTCTCCCAATATCGCTTCACCCCTCCTTTACCTCCAACCGCAATAGAAATACCAGACCCCTCCGTCTAGCGAGAAACATTTACATCACACGCTTGTATGACCGTGAGGACTTCATTTGCTCACAGAAAATATATGAAAAACTGACATCTTTATCCAATTTTTCATGTTCACTTTCTTTGTTTCCCCAAACCGAAATATGCATATAAATATAAACACATCACTTGTCAACATTCTGTTGTTTTTAACCTGGTTATAGAACATGCTTTGAATGTTTCATTCCGTCATTCTAATTTCCTACATCTGTTGGTTTGCCTCGCGAAGGCCTGATAACTCATGTTGATAAATAGTGTCATTAGAACTGTATATTGCGTAAGAAAAGTCCTTTCCCTCGGTTGTAGTAAAAGGGCGACGACTTCTAATTATATCAGAGGCAGAAACCGTCTTCAAAAGTTGAAATATAATGAATTTAACCCTTATGTTTACCTATTCCAAATAAAACAGACAATATACAGCGTTCGAGGAGTCAATGTGTACGTAAACTGTACTACAGTCAAGGTTAATTGAGATACACCACATCGTTAATTGGGGAAGATTTCAATGATCGACACATGTCGTAACAAAGATAATCAGTTTACTATTGTAAGACCTCAGATTCCCGTCCTATTAATATACTGTGATACAACCTTCAAGAGCCAGCTGCCTTCATGCCTTTCTTTTGTTTTGAAATCCCTGTCTTACTGTTTCTTGGTTGTTTGGAAAATCTCCGCTTACTGTTACTAAGTTGTTTGGAAAGTCTCCGCTTACTGTTACTAAGTTGTTTGGAAAGTCTCCCGCTTACTGTTACTAAGTTGTTTGGAAAGTCTCCGCTTACTGTTACTAAGTTGTTTGGAAAGTCTCCCGATTACTGTTACTAAGTTGTTTGGAACATCTCCCGCTTACTGTTACTAAGTTGTTTGGAACATCTCCCGCTTACTGTTACTAAGTTGTTTGGAAAGTCTCCGCTTACTGTTACTAAGTTGTTTGGAAAGTCTCCCGCTGACTGTTACTAAGTTGTTTGGAAAGGCTCCCGCTTACTGTTACTAAGTTGTT
Source organism: Pecten maximus (assembly GCF_902652985.1). Taxonomy (NCBI): domain Eukaryota; kingdom Metazoa; phylum Mollusca; class Bivalvia; order Pectinida; family Pectinidae; genus Pecten; species Pecten maximus. Next base: position 29,410,983 of record NC_047019.1, read on the forward strand.
TGGAAAGTCTCCGCTTACTGTTACTAAGTTGTTTGGAAAGTCTCTCGCTTACTGTTACTAAGTTGTTTGGAAAGTCTCCCGCTTACTGTTACTAAGTTGTTTGGAAAGTATCCGCTTACTGTTACTAAGTTGTTTGGAAAGTCTCCCGCTTACTGTTACTAAGTTGTTTGGAAAGTCTTCGCTTACTGTTACTAAGTTGTTTGGAAAATCTCCCGCTTACTGTTACTAAGTTGTTTGGAACATCTCCCGCTTACTGTTACTAAGTTGTTTGGAAAGGCTCCCGCTTACTGTTACTAAGTTGTTTGGAAAGTCTCCGCTTACTGTTACTAAGTTGTTTGGAAAGTCTCCCGCTTACTGTTACTAAGTTGTTTGGAACATCTCCCGCTTACTGTTACTAAGTTGTTTGGAAAGGCTCCCGCTTACTGTTACTAAGTTGTTTGGAAAGGCTCCCGCTTACTGTTACTAAGTTGTTTGGAAAGTCTCCGCTTACTGTTACTAAGTTGTTTGGAAAGTCTCCCGCTTACTGTTACTAAGTTGTTTGGAACATCTCCCGCTTACTGTTACTTAGTTGTTTGGAAAGGCTCCCGCTTACTGTTACTAAGTTGTTTGGAAAGTCTCCGCTTACTGTTACTAAGTTGTTTGGAAAGTCTCCGCTTACTGTTACTAAGTTGTTTGGAAAGTCTCCCGATTACTGTTACTAAGTTGTTTGGAACATCTCCCGCTTACTGTTACTAAGTTGTTTGGAACATCTCCCGCTTACTGTTACTAAGTTGTTTGGAAAGTCTCCCGCTTACTGTTACTAAGTTGTTTGGAAAGTCTCCGCTTACTGTTACTAAGTTGTTTGGAAAGTCTCCCGCTGACTGTTACTAAGTTGTTTGGAAAGGCTCCCGCTTACTGTTACTAAGTTGTTTGGAAAGTCTCCGCTTACTGTTACTAAGTTGTTTGGAAAGTCTCTCGCTTACTGTTACTAAGTTGTTTGGAAAGTCTCCCGCTTACTGTTACTAAGTTGTTTGGAAAGTATCCGCTTACTGTTACTAAGTTGTTTGGAAAGTCTCCCGCTTACTGTTACTAAGTTGTTTGGAAAGTCTTCGCTTACTGTTACTAAGTTGTTTGGAAAATCTCCCGCTTACTGTTACTAAGTTGTTTGGAACATCTCCCGCTTACTGTTACTAAGTTGTTTGGAAAGGCTCCCGCTTACTGTTACTAAGTTGTTTGGAAAGTCTCCGCTTACTGTTACTAAGTTGTTTGGAAAGTCTCCCGCTTACTGTTACTAAGTTGTTTGGAACATCTCCCGCTTACTGTTACTAAGTTGTTTGGAAAGGCTCCCGCTTACTGTTACTAAGTTGTTTGGAAAGGCTCCCGCTTACTGTTACTAAGTTGTTTGGAAAGTCTCCGCTTACTGTTACTAAGTTGTTTGGAAAGTCTCCCGCTTACTGTTACTAAGTTGTTTGGAACATCTCCCGCTTACTGTTACTTAGTTGTTTGGAAAGTCTCCCGCTTACTGTTACTAAGTTGTTTGGAAAGTCTCCGCTTACTGTTACTAAGTTGTTTGGAAAGTCTCCCGCTTACTGTTACTAAGTTGTTTGGACAATCTCCCGCTTACTGTTACTTAGTTGTTTGGACAATCTCCCGCTTACTGTTACTAAGTTGTTTGGAAAGTCTCCGCTTACTGTTACTAAGCTGTTTGGAAAGTCTCCGCTTACTGTTTCTGAGTTGTTTGGAAAGTCTCCCGCTTACTGTTACTAAGTTGTTTGGAAAGTCTCCGCTTACTGTTACTAAGTTGTTTGGAAAGTCTCCACTTACTGTTACTGAGTTGTTTGGAAAGTCTCCCGCTTACTGTTACTAAGTTGTTTGGACGATCTCCCGCTTACTGTTACTAAGTTGTTTGGAAAGTCTCCGCTTACTGTTACTAAGTTGTTTGGAAAGTCTCCGCTTACTGTTACTGAGTTGTTTGGAAAGTCTCCCGCTTACTGTTACTAAGTTGTTTGGAAAGGCTCCCGCTTACTGTTACTAAGTTGTTTGGAAAGTATCCGCTTACTGTTACTAAGTTGTTTGGAAAGTCTCCCGCTTACTGTTACTAAGTTGTTTGGAAAGTCTTCGCTTACTGTTACTAAGTTGTTTGGAAAATCTCCCGCTTACTGTTACTAAGTTGTTTGGAACATCTCCCGCTTACTGTTACTAAGTTGTTTGGAAAGGCTCCCGCTTACTGTTACTAAGTTGTTTGGAAAGTCTCCCGCTTACTGTTACTAAGTTGTTTGGAAAGTATCCGCTTACTGTTACTAAGTTGTTTGGAAAGTCTCCCGCTTACTGTTACTAAGTTGTTTGGAAAGTCTTCGCTTACTGTTACTAAGTTGTTTGGAAAATCTCCCGCTTACTGTTACTAAGTTGTTTGGAACATCTCCCGCTTACTGTTACTAAGTTGTTTGGAAAGGCTCCCGCTTACTGTTACTAAGTTGTTTGGAAAGTCTCCGCTTACTGTTACTAAGTTGTTTGGAAAGTCTCCCGCTTACTGTTACTAAGTTGTTTGGAACATCTCCCGCTTACTGTTACTAAGTTGTTTGGAAAGGCTCCCGCTTACTGTTACTAAGTTGTTTGGAAAGGCTCCCGCTTACTGTTACTAAGTTGTTTGGAAAGTCTCCGCTTACTGTTACTAAGTTGTTTGGAAAGTCTCCCGCTTACTGTTACTAAGTTGTTTGGAACATCTCCCGGTTACTGTTACTTAGTTGTTTGGAAAGTCTCCCGCTTACTGTTACTAAGTTGTTTGGAAAGTCTCCGCTTACTGTTACTAAGTTGTTTGGAAAGTCTCCCGCTTACTGTTACTAAGTTGTTTGGACAATCTCCCGCTTACTGTTACTAAGTTGTTTGGACAATCTCCCGCTTACTGTTACTAAGTTGTTTGGAAAGTCTCCGCTTACTGTTACTAAGCTGTTTGGAAAGTCTCCGCTTACTGTTTCTGAGTTGTTTGGAAAGTCTCCCGCTTACTGTTACTAAGTTGTTTGGAAAGTCTCCGCTTACTGTTACTAAGTTGTTTGGAAAGTCTCCACTTACTGTTACTGAGTTGTTTGGAAAGTCTCCCGCTTACTGTTACTAAGTTGTTTGGACGATCTCCCGCTTACTGTTACTAAGTTGTTTGGAAAGTCTCCGCTTACTGTTACTAAGTTGTTTGGAAAGTCTCCGCTTACTGTTACTGAGTTGTTTGGAAAGTCTCCCGCTTACTGTTACTAAGTTGTTTGGACAATCTCCCGCTTACTGTTACTAAGTTTTTTGGAAAGTCTCCCGCTTACTGTTACTAAGTTGTTTGGAAAGTCTCCGCTTACTGTTACTAAGTTGTTTGGAAAGTCTCCCGCTTACTGTTACTAAGTTGTTTGGAAAGTCTCCGCTTACTGTTACTAAGTTGTTTGGAAAGTCTCCCGATTACTGTTACTAAGCTGTTTGGAAAGTCTCCGCTTACTGTTACTGAGTTGTTTGGAAAGTCTCCCGCTTAATGTTACTAAGTTGTTTGGAAAGTCTCCGCTTACTGTTACTAAGTTGTTTGGAAAGGCTCCCGCTTACTGTTACTAAGTTGTTTGGAAAGTATCCGCTTACTGTTACTAAGTTGTTTGGAAAGTCTCCCGCTTACTGTTACTAAGTTGTTTGGAAAGTCTTCGCTTACTGTTACTAAGTTGTTTGGAAAATCTCCCGCTTACTGTTACTAAGTTGTTTGGAACATCTCCCGCTTACTGTTACTAAGTTGTTTGGAAAGGCTCCCGCTTACTGTTACTAAGTTGTTTGGAAAGTCTCCGCTTACTGTTACTAAGTTGTTTGGAACATCTCCCGCTTACTGTTACTAAGTTGTTTGGAAAGGCTCCCGCTTACTGTTACTAAGTTGTTTGGAAAGGCTCCCGCTTACTGTTACTAAGTTGTTTGGAAAGTCTCCGCTTACTGTTACTAAGTTGTTTGGAAAGTCTCCCGCTTACTGTTACTAAGTTGTTTGGAACATCTCCCGCTTACTGTTACTTAGTTGTTTGGAAAGTCTCCCGCTTACTGTTACTAAGTTGTTTGGAAAGTCTCCGCTTACTGTTACTAAGTTGTTTGGAAAGTCTCCCGCTTACTGTTACTAAGTTGTTTGGACAATCTCCCGCTTACTGTTACTAAGTTGTTTGGACAATCTCCCGCTTACTGTTACTAAGTTGTTTGGAAAGTCTCCGCTTACTGTTACTAAGCTGTTTGGAAAGTCTCCGCTTACTGTTACTGAGTTGTTTGGAAAGTCTCCCGCTTACTGTTACTAAGTTGTTTGGAAAGTCTCCGCTTACTGTTACTAAGTTGTTTGGAAAGTCTCCACTTACTGTTACTGAGTTGTTTGGAAAGTCTCCCGCTTACTGTTACTAAGTTGTTTGGACGATCTCCCGCTTACTGTTACTAAGTTGTTTGGAAAGTCTCCGCTTACTGTTACTAAGTTGTTTGGAAAACCACCCGCTTACTGTTACTAAGTTGTTTTAACAGTCCCCTGACTGACTGTTCGTCATTTATTTGGACAGTCCCCTTATTTACTGTTTGGAAGTCTTCCAGTTTTTTAGAACTCTCCTGCCCCACCTGGCTCCAACTGTTTGGACAGTGCATTGGCTAATTGTTTCCATTTGTCTGGACTATATCCAGTCTGACATTGTTTTTTTCTCTCTTGTTTAGACAGTTTCCTGACTTATTGTTTTCCTCTTGTTTGGAAGTCCCCGTCCGAATTATTGTTCTCCCCTTGTTTGGATAATGCCAGGACTTATTGCTTTCCACTTGTTTGGATACTACCATAACTTATATTTTCCAGTTGTTTGGGCAGTCCCAGTCGGATTTATCATAGCATCGCTTTTAATTTTTAGTGTAAAATATATTTTTTCTTTACGTATTTCTGGATGTTAATCTATCGAGGTGACAGTTTTCATACTTCCATTAAAAGGATATTTTGCACAAGTTAGGATTAAAGAAAATTACAAACTATATCAAAATAGAAGAGAAAAAAAACATCAAAAATATAGCTACATATTTTCTAATAGGGAATCGTGCGCCTCATTTTACCATATCAACAAACATATGATATTAAATTTATGAGATTTCTTTATCATAACCTAAACAAGACGACATACAATCTGACCCGTTTTATCAAGCTGTTTTGATAAAATCCAAGACACCCCATGCATTTCATTCCATCCTCACAATAGTGGAAAGAAGCCCCCCTCCCCGGCTATTTAAATATCAATTTATATATAATTTCAAAACTTTCAAAACCCAGACACTACCGTCAAATAACGAATCCGTAAGCGTTACTAAGTCCTGATAAAACGCGGAAAAAACACAAAAAAAATCTCCATAGATTTGTACGTAGAGCATTAAAACTGTACTAGGAGCATGGGACCAGGTGTTTTGAAGGAAAAGCGTCTTTCGCTTCATCGACAACATTCTAACCGAAATTGTGTATTGAAAATTATATTTCATATAGAACATGACTTCTGTATCATATCATACAAAGGTATTGCTTTGTGCTGAATATTTCGTATGTAAATCTGTCTTTAGGAACTCACTTCAACACGCGTCTGCACAGTACAATCCTAACGACAAGAAAATACCAACAGAAAAAAACAAAAAACGGTTCAAAACACAATTTGTATAGTAAGCGTATCTGCAGAAATTCTTTAAATGCATTTCCAAATAATGTCAATATTTATGGTAGGTTTGTAGAGCCCGACACGACCTCTGTTTGTTGTGAGATTGTGAGTTACATATGTATCGGTGTACAAAACAAACAATTGGTTGTTTACCTCGCGCCGCATCATTTACATCACGCCACACTACAATGAACCAGGGAATACATTCCTATAACAAACGGAATATCACGTGTTGTAATAATTAAAGTAGCAGATCGTTTGTATGTGGAAATTCCTTAGTAAAAATGACAAAACAACACATTTTATGCTTTATAGTAATATGCAACTAATAACTCTTACTATTATGTAAAACATTTAATTCCCATTGTATATAAACGGATATATAATTCATTAATTGCTATGTATATCTGATATGACACTTGTTATGTATATCTAATATAATACTTGTTTTGTATATCTGATATAACACTTGTTATATTTATCTGATATAATATTTATTCAGGATCATTTTCTGCGGGTTAGTAAAGTAAATATGGTAGAAGTTATACGACACAACCAATGTGATATTTAAGAGCGTGACGTTTTGATGACTACACTGTCACCTTCATCAGACTAATGACAATCCCGCACACTTGTCTGATTCTATCTTATTTTTACCATATCGTCACACTATGTTCGAACTTATCAATGGCATCATGATAAAGAAGAAACATCCTTCAGAGTAGATCAAATCTTTTACCATCTCGGACACTACATAAGACAGTGCTAGTACGCTTCACATTGGTCATTAGTCTGATGAAGGTGACAGTGTAGTCATCGAAACGTCAAACATGTTTTAGACGGAACATCCACGAAAGTTTCTACCATGATATAAATTCATGTAGCCCACGTATTTCCCTATATATAACAGAAAAATGGTAATTGTACTGTTAATAATGACGAAGGAAACATTTGATATATATACTAGTATTCAAATGTTGGAGTGACATTACATAAATGATCACATTTCTGGCTCTCTATTAAATATCCACATTGTCTGGGAATGGTAAATATCAGGAATCCCATTTAACGTTCATTTTGATGTTTATTTTTACAATTCGTTGTTATAAGTTGCTACAATAATCTACACTAAATCCTGACTTACATGGGATAGACGACATGATATATTGTAAACGTAATATGTGACATAACATCGTAGTGTGTCCAATCCTCACACAGTTTTGGCTGCACGCTGTAGAGGGTATTAAAGTCACACTTGATTCCGTAGCGATCCTCACACCGTGTACTTAACTCAGATCCCGGTATAGCCGTTTAATAACCTAACCAAAAGGAAAAGTCAATAAACAAGGGTTTATCATTTCTTTACTTCTATAAGTCCATGGCATCAAGGGATTCGACAGGAGGAACATTACACGACAAGGAATTCTGTTCCAGCTTAGACACCGACAGCGAAACGGATAACTTTCATAACTTGTACCATTGCGGCCGCCTGCTTCAAGGTTTTATGTAATCATATGAATGCATTAGCTAATTACAAAATATTCCTGTTGATTGAAGTTTAACTTTTTATATTTCCCTACTAAAACATATTAGTATTTGAAATTATATTTGTACACCTATTAATGACCTGGTACGAGGTCATTAATGGGTTTTCTTTACTCTGTGGCAGGTTTGAAGTCAGTGCCGAACTATGTAGAAGTAGGTTGTAACTGGATGTAAGCGGATAATGGGTAGGGACAAGGGTATCTTCCTACAAGCGTCAGATAGCTATCAAGTCATTTATGTGGATTGGGAACGCCCTGGCGTAAGACTATTGTACGAAATGCGTCAAGTAGTTGCTTATATTCTTAGGAGAAAAGATCAGTTATAATTACATAAATTGGAATGCCTACGTTGTGCCAAGTCGTCGTCTCCATAACCATATAATTTCATTAACAAAATGATGCCAAATGGGTATGCAATTATACACGTTGTCTAGGACATTTGGATATTTATCATTCAAATATTTATAAATTGTAGTGCAATTTTAATGGGTTTTTATATTAAAATATGCGAAGAAAATACAATTGGACCATAGGTTAGATACATGTATCTAGAGAGTTATGATTGGATGTTACTAGTGGTTACTTTTGTTGACGAAATACAATATCCACTCCGACACCAGGAGTGTGGAATGTATATATCAAACGAAGTTACATATACTGTTACTACGGAAAATACCGAGACTATATATCAAAATCGTAATTCTACACTGAAATCTAAAAAACGAACGCAAAACATGAACAAAAATATCTAGATTTGCATGGAGATCCTTGGTAACATACACAGAGAATAAGACCAGGTGTTCCAGCAGAATAACCGTCTTTTGCTCCCGCCTGTAATGACGAGACGTAGAGGTTATGTAATAGTGTCTTTAATAATGACAATGATATTTCAGGAGTGTGAGATATCTTTACGTTGGCGCTATCGTGCATTATACAAAATATTCGCCATGCAAGTGTAATTTATTCGTAATTCTGTAAGATACTATCATGTATCAAGTTTATTGCATTTTCTGACAAATTTCCGTAACTAATCCATGTTTCCCGAATTTGCTGAAAAGGTAATCAAAATTGATGCTCAGTTGATAGAGCGATTTGTGATTTCATATCTGTCTTCAAAGTAGTATTTTTACACTTGAAATATAACACTTTTCACGGTTTGATATTTGTCTATTTCTCACTGGTAAAATGTCAACTTAACTACTAAGCACATGTAACTCGTTTGATTACAGATGTACAGTGTAAGGTAGAAAACGTTTTACAGTTCTCTATAATCTTCGTCATTACACCCAACGTGTAGAATTTCTGAAGTAATGTAGAGGGTTCACCACCACAAAAATGGATGCACCGACTACCATATATGGTATGGTATAAAATATTCTTTCTAAAATATTTCCCATATGATATCATATGAACAAATTTAACAATTTTATCCTATTACGGTAATACAACATCCAGTGTGAAATACTAAACTGTAATTGATCTGTGTGTGATGAGAAGGTGCTAGGGTGGCTGTGTGTGTAACAACAGCATTTCTCTGTGTTTTAAGCAACCCGAGTTGGTGTTTGTACAAAAGCATATTTGTTGCTTACTACTACTCCAGGTATTTTTTACTCAAGTCGATTCCAGATATACATATAAGATACTATATCCTGATGTTTGTTTTAAATACTACATTTGTTGACATCCAAATATCTTCGTTATAAAATATACAATGGGTTAAACAAAGAGTTAACAATATATCAAACTATTTGTCACACCTGTCAACCGATGGTACCATAGTGTGTAAGGAAACGACCGGCTGTTACTTTTGAGTCTTGATAATAGACCTTGTTGAAATAAAGAATGCATTCTTTCTGGTTTTATTCTCCTTTTGTTTTCTAGAGTGTCGATGGAAATGGGTTTTTTCGTATTCTGCTCTCGTTTATCGATTAAGAATAGGAATTATGTCGGTATTCTCTGTTGTTTTTTTTAAAAAATAAAATTGACTTATTTTCCATAACAAGAAATGACAGATACTGGCACAGACTCGGATTTTATCTGATATATAGATATATACTAATCTTATATCATATTGTTATAAAATATCTTAAATTCTCAGATTGATTGTTTAGTTTGAAATTGGTAGATTTCCAATTGTATATACCCAGCATTATGATTTAATTAAGTATTAGTTTAAGCTATCAAACACTAAGAACTGCATTCTCACAGCTGCTTACGAGGAACTAATGTATATTCCAATATGTTTTTAATTGGGCGACATTTGTCACTTGGCTTCGGCGAAACGTAGTTAAATCAAATCAATCTTAATGCTTCTATTGATTAGCCATGTATTAAACAAAGAATATTTGATATTGCAAGACAAGACATGTATTAGATAGTTCCTCAAATGTAATTTCTATAGACATTTAGTAGATAACATTTCACTACAATATTATTTATGTAAAAACATCCCAAAGCGTAATAGAATTGCTTTGACTATATAATTCGTCTATCGGCACATACCCTGCATATTGAAACTGGACGTTATCAAAATATTGCAAGAAATGAACGTCTGTGTAGAGTTTGTAACTCATAGAAGACGTAGAAGACGAGTATCACTTTCTGTTAATTTGCCATTTTTTTCAAACCCTAAGATCAAGATGTATTAAAAAGTACTACTGAAAAAAACCCATATGAATTCAAGTTAACCTAATTACTATGTACAACTAATTTCAGAGATCTATCAATGCTGAGTAAATATATCTATGATGCTACACAACTACGGGAAAGTATGATTTAATGTATATTGCCTAATTTTGATTAGTCCATTCTCTGTACTATTTATTTTGTCTGTTCTACACTGCTTTAATGCAGTGCCCGCCAACTGAACGATGTATGAATTGTTATATATGTTTGTACTGATGAGCTGTAAAGCTCAAGGTTAATAAACAAATTGAATTGCTTAAACTATAAGGTTGATATCTTCTCAGTTTCCCTTCTGGTTATCGTCACTTTCTATACTTCTCTGATGATGCATCGTACTCCAACATATTCAGTATGTAGAATTAATTGATGCCCAAAATCCATAATTATTTATAATCATTCCAACAATTGTTTTATCAATGACGAGTTCTAGGACGAAACATCTTTATGATGCAGTATTCATTAAATTCAATTCAGCTCTACTGTATCTACACTCAGTTTGTTTTTAAAGGTGTTTTTGGTGTCTTTTGTATTGTCCAGTATAGACGATTTGACTTTGACGACATTTTTTTATTCCAGGTTTCTATTAAGTCGAACTAGTAATAGTAGTAGTAGAGTCTGCCTTAGCGTCACATTTTATAACGTACTTTTTATCGTAATTCGACTGTTACGTTTTACTTACACTGGTTATTTATTTCTCAAATAAAATACTTATTAGGTATTGTATTATCTAGTTCTACTATAAATGGTAAACGTTGTGAGATACCATAGATAAGGGTCATTTATATGCTTCAAGTACAGTATATACAATTTTATCGCTATATACACGAGATGTACTCCTTGTACATTTGAAATTGCATTCTCATTGATATTTCGTTAATAGTGACAGGAAATACCAATGATTATGGTGGATTTAGTATATGCCATTATGTCACTACGCTATGACTCTGTGTGGCATGCTTATTGTTTTCTGAATTGTACAACACACAAATGTGTCTTGAGAATAATGAAGAATTTTGAATTTTGAAGAAACTTATTAGCATGTGCGTCAGTTTTGACTTAGTTTTTTAACAGTTTTTTTTCGTAATTAATCATTTTATAAATCAAACAACAAGGAAAGTTTTGATTTCATTTTATTGACAAAATAATCGTTCAATATCTTCTTCACAAATATATACATAAATCGATATCAGATATCTTCCTACTTTAATTGTTCTTTTCTTTCTTTTAATTTTGCTGAAACGATTTCACTGGTGGACACAATGAACACAGAACACAATTGTTGCAAGAAGTTCCACCAAAACCTAGAATGGATATTGTATGTGATATTGAAACACAGCCTTCTCTAATCGCTTCTGTATATCGTATGTAATTCATTCCCCAACGTTATTACATTATTTATTTACTCATTCTGAAAATCGTATTATTGTATCCAAATATATCGTACATTCATTCCTCTTCAATCATACAAGTACCCATATAAATTTTGCCGGTATTCAAAATTTCCGAATTACAAAAAAAAAACAAAATGGTCTAGTGAAAACCTTTTTCACATGGTACAGTGTGTCCGTGGTTTCTAGTTTCCATCCCCCTATAAGTCATTAAAACCTTTATACGCAGTACCTTGTACTGACGGTTCACAGTTTCCAGTAACAAAGAAGTCCCTGTTTAACCAAACACACTGTTCAATGGATATATGAGTTTCCGATGACAGAATTGCTTGTAAAACTGTCCCACAGTACATGGCCCCTGTGGATGTTTGTGGTTTCCAGTTTCCTGTGACAGAGACGTGAATGTTTGTGGTTTCCAGTTTCCTGTGACAGAGACGTGAATGTGTGTGGTTTCCAGCTGTTTCCTGTGACAGAGATGTGGATGTGTGTGGTTTCCTGTGACAGAGACGTGGATTTGTGTGGTTTCCAGTTTCCTGTGACAAAGACGCGGATGTGTGGTTTCCAGTTTCCTGTGACAGAGATGTGGATGTGTGTGGTTTCCAGTTTCCTGTGACAGAGACGTGTGTGTGTGAGGTTTCCAGTTTCCTATGACAGAGACGTTGATGTGTGTGGTTTCCAGTTTCCTGTGACAGAGACATGGATGTGTGTGGTTTCCAGTTTCCTGTGACAGAAATGTGTTTCTCTTCCATGCGTTAGTTGTGTCGTTCACCATTGTATGGCGGTATGTACTGGACAACACACACTATGGATGTGAAGAACAGCACCATGTTATGACGGCAAGAATGGTCGACGTTACCATGGCTACCAGCAAACTCCTTCCTCATACTATGTAAGTGATAAGGTCGACGGTACCATGGTTACCAACAAATCTCCTTTCTCATACTCTGTAAGGGATAGTCCAGTGCTGGAACAAAACAAAGCATGTAGATATTACCCACTCTTTAACTCTAAAATGATCAAATAACGAATTGGCTCCCGTTACGTCAGCATTCTTTAAACTTAACAGGAACGCCCTTAAAACATGTTCCCATAGGAAATCATTATTGAATGTAAGGGATATACCTAGTTAATGAGGTTTCCTTGAACTCTCTCCAATGCTTTCCTGTGGAAAATGAAAAAAAGTTAATGAATATCGATGAAACAGGGGCCAGGATAGATATATAGAATATCACAAGAATATTTGAAATACAATTAGTAAATGCGAGTCTTATCATGAATACGTGTAGCGATGTTAATCGTTTATTTATACATGTTTCTGTCCAATACATGGCAGCAAAGTTTAGATTTTACAGTGTAGTGGTCAGTTTCCTGACAGTGTAAAACAGCGATACGGAAATATTCCTGATCAGTATACTTTTTCGACATGTTTTGAAATGTACTCCCAAAAAGATGATACATGTAATGAACACGATGTCTTTCTAATCTTATAGAAAAAAGTTGTTGTGAGTTAATAAATTCATAAGACTTCAAATAAGTATTATATGTGTATACATGGAATAACATATCGTATTTGCTTGTCACGTTTTAAATCAATCTAGTATTGACATAATAATGAGTATATATGTATGTGTACGTACTTCAGTTTTTTTTGCAAAGCAATATTGAGAATAAAAAAGAAAGAAAAAGAAGAGATTTATTGAAAATATAAAATTCATTAAATCATTGATCTTATGCCCACCCCATTAAGAAGTTAGGCATTTTAAAATGAAAACAAAATATGTTCCGAGTTATTTTTATATCATTTTCAATCATCAACATTCAAAAGCTCAATTTGTTTAAAACGGAGCTTATATCTTTTGTAGAATCCTCCATATTCACTGTAAAACACATTTCTGTTGTTGATTGTTGACCATGTCGATAAATAAATAAATATTTACTATTAGTGTATTCAACAACTCCAAACGACATTGTCATTAATATATCGGCGCGGTGCAGTGTACGTACTTTATTTGACCCGCTAACATTTCAGTGCATTTCTGAATTTGAACAGATTAGCGCATTGATGAATTGGCGCGCCGAAATTATTTTATACAAAAACAGTATATATAACATAATATAAAACAGTATATATCTGGTGCAATTTGCGCAATGATAATTAAGCATAATGCTTCTATCGCTTAAAGCGAAAAAGATTACCACTAAAATATGTACATTTACAATACTTGTCACATAGATCATACTGGAGTGGTATAACGACTATGAGATGTAAAACATTGTACTTGTAAGTAGCCTGAATCCGTCCCAACATCTACCGGTAAATACATATCAGTACACAAATCGTCATATGGAGACGTGCGCCAAGCCAATCTAAAGGGAGCATGTATCTGATTATAAAACAACAAATCACGCCGACACCAATCTGCTCAACAACTTTCGTTTCGGCAAATCAACGATAATAGTGACTGGCCTATTGAGTATTGCTATCCCCGTATCAGACCGGTCGTGTATCAGGCTACTATCTCTTATCAGACCTAACCGAAGCTGTTTCTGCTTCTGCAGTTTAGGATGAATTCTTATGATTGCATCCCATAAATCATTGATAAAAGACGTCAAACGCATTTAGTTGTAGTTGACGTTAATTTAGCTATAGCGTCATTTTCGAATGTCCTTGATATGTGTTTGTACCTGATTAGTATGAAATCAATATCTGATTAGCGCACTAATTAATGAGGATAAAAGAATATATTTCAATGACAACTAAAATGCGCTCTCTTACCAAATTTTGAGTGGTAAGAATGTTTTCCTTCTCATTATAAGGTACATGTAACATGTAAAAAAACCTCTCTTAATGGTAACATAAAGCAAATTTTAGTTTTACCTAATGGTTTTGTTTGCGAATATATCATATGCAAAGTGGTTAAATCAAAAAGAATTTCGTTCTTGATAAATGATTACAAAGAAAACGTTAAGACAGATTCTTTCTCGCTAAATGTAATACGCAAAACAAATGCTCTCTTCCTAAATGGTTACACGTAAAACAAATTTCACTTTTACTAAATTATAACAATGAAACAAAGTCTCTCTTTCGGAATGGCAAAACGTTAAAACAATTTCTCTTACTACATGGCAAATCTTTAAACAATTTTGCTCTATTGAAACCAGAAACTTTTCTCTCATTAAATAGTAACAAGTAAGTACAATTTGTTTAACCAATGGTTATAGGGAATCAACTGATATCTTACACACTGGTTATAAATAAGTACAATTTGTTTAACCAATGGTTATAGGGAATCAACTGATATCTTACACACTGGTTATAAATAAGTACAATTTGTTTAACCAATGGTTATAGGTAAACAACTAATATCTTACACACTGGTTACAAATAAAAATAATTTACTTTTAACTAAACCGTAGCACGTGAGAACAGTAACTCAGTTACTAAATGATACTAGAGTCTCAGTTTATCGTCTCGTGGACTATACACACTAGAAGTCTATTATTGTTTTATAAATTCGTTATATTTGTTTTCTTTATTCCCTTAACAACACAAACATTCAGTAATTTACACAGTACACTTTTTTCACAGTCATTCAATTCAGAATTATAAGTAATTGGGATTTCGTAGCGATATCTTTTTTTTAATTTTTTTTCAGAATATCGTAAAATACTAATGCTATTTTTCTTTTCCTATTTCTGCTTTCCTTCTTAATCAAATCTCCTATTTCAGTTATTGCAATGATGTAAGTTTGATTTTCATTCGTGTTGAATTTTTTTTTCTGTAACGTATTATTTCACAACTTGTTTCTGGATCCTTTTTCATAGTTTGTAATATTAAACGAATTGTATATTGTAACTTTAGTTAATGACATCAAATACGGTTATTAATATACTTAACCACAAAAAAAGCAATTGTTAATATACAATGAACATTTCATCTTATTCAGTACAAATAAATATTTTAATCAACAATCAAATAAAGTATCCTAGAATGTTTACGTCTAGAAGTAATTTCTTTTCTAAATTCAAAACAACTAAATTATCAGTTCAGAATAAAATCCCTATTACAAAACTTGCACTTCAAATATTAAGCTTCCCATCGAAATAGGAAGGTGGCACAATACCCTAAGAAGGGAAGATAAATTACGTTACGTATAATCTCAATACATTGGAGACAAATTTCACTATCTTTTGATAAGTAAAAATGTAGAGACATTGAACATAAAAATACTCCAAATCCAAATCATAAAGTAAATGGACTGCTGAAAAACACTATTTGGTCCGATCCCTAACAAAGAATTTGTCACTACTCTGAACATAGTCCCAATAAAATATAATAATGTACACACTACATGTAAGTACTTTATTGTCCATCTTGTCATGTTTATTTCTTTTGATTGACATTTTGATATCACGTTACACATTTCTGAGAGTATCAATTAAGTCTAGTAAATCATTTTTGCAACTACATACATGTGTATCTATCAACTATTATATTACGGGCTTCTACAACCATGTACATGCGCATTGCTCACTACAGGCATTATGTCAGATGTTATCTATGTTTCTCTCTATTTCCAATATGAATTGATCCATAGCATATCAACTTTTTTTTAACCCTATCCCGAAATCTTAATATAATGAACCTACAGAGAGTCTTACATTTTGTAAAAGTAAGCAGTTACTTCAACTCAACGTAGTATATATTTAATTCATTTCAGTATAACAGTGTGTTTATTATGTATTTGAACGCAATGTTTTGTTTTTTTTTATCTTTCGACTTCGGTACAACAATTAGTAGAAGATGTTATTTAGCCGAAAGCACACACACTGCTTAGCACAAAAATGTACAAAATGTCACCATGGTTTAGAAATGAATCTTATTAACACCAGCAAATGAAAAAAATAGCGTCCTAAATCTGATCTAACACGGATCGGTTTTAAGTAACACAACAATTATTGAGGCAGAGTAACATATAATTACTACGGGAAGCAATTAATTGTGTATTCACTTCCTTCATTCCTTCGTTCGGACATCAGAAACATGCACATTTTATATTGATAAAATATATGCGCGAAATAGGATTGTATGAGTTTTTATGTGCCTATCAGTATTGAAATACCGTCTGCTTTTTGCGGTAATTAGTGATACTTCGGGTCGAATTGAGAATTTTTAGGATTTAATACTTGAAGCCCTTCGGTTTCCCTTGAGAGTAAAACTGCTGTATTAATGTAAAGATTATAACTTTTACTACTTGGGAAAAACACACATTTCCATTCAGTTTCATTTTGGTTACCTACTTCTTTATTCAAACAATGGAATGCCCCTTTGGATAAAAAAGATGAAAAAATAATATAAAGGCGAAAAGTTTGAAACTTGGTATTATATAAAATATATAGCAACCTTTCCTTGTTTAAATCAATAATACTTACTCTATGTCGGAAAAATATTACCTTTAATATCCATCTATATTATATTTATAAGCTATACTTACATGATGTCGTCGAGGAATCATAGTTCATATTGGAAGATAAATCCGCACCAAATCTTTGTAATGAGGCATAGTAACTCCCGGCTCCTTGTAAAGAGTCTGAAAGTTTTGACATTTCGTATTTAGAATTTCTTGAGTCAAATCCACTCCTTAGCATTAATGATTGATATGAGGGACCAAGTTTACTGGCCGAGTCAAAGGAGGAATATGGAAAAGATCGAGCAAAGTCAGGTGCATTGGAGTACGATTGAGATGCGGCGAAATGATATGGCCAGTTATTGGACAATGTGTACCACGGTGACGTCAGATAGTCCCTTGTATAGTCCGCACTACTTCCGGAAGCGAATGACGGTCTGGGAGGCTGGTAGGAACTGTTCCAGAAGGAAGGCGGTAGTTTTCGTTGACACATTAAGGGGGTTTCTGAAATAAAACAAAAATGAACAGAGGTTAAATTTTCTGCAGATTCCCTCTCCAAAATCCCCCTTTCATTTATAGTTACGAAAAATAAAAATAATAGGAATTAATATAAGATAGTAATATCGGTAAAAAATTTTTTTACCAAGTATTGATAGAAAATGTTAACAATAAGGACCAAATGTGAAATATGATACTGGATTAAGAGGAGATTATTACCTGAAAAATAAAAGTAGTTGTCAATAATCAATATTTTCATGTACTTGTCGGTGTCCGAACGATGTATGAATTACGTATGTTAAAAGAAGAAAGAAAGTAAATTTTTAAAACAAGAAATTTTAATCAATACGGAAATGCTTATATCAATTAGTAAATTAAATGAGTGTGAGAACATGGTAACCTTAAAGGTAGATTAAACATTGAAGTGGTTTTCGCCAATGTAAACTAAGAATTGTCATTAAATAAAACACAAAAATAATTTAAAACAATAACTATCAAAATGGTAATCATTTTACATTTTGTAGATGTTAGAGTGTGAAATAACCTGATAGGCGATAATACACAGAGGGTGTCATTAGTTGTCGACTATGTTTATATATAATTATAGATGTAGGTGCCAACAGGATAAATTACTGTATATAAGTAGTAACAATACATTGCTTCAATGATGTATGCTGATGTAGGGAAATCAATAAAATAAACCGTTTATGGTCTTTTATATTTTATTCAAGATTCTTGGAACTACATTGTATAGGTCAGAACAATAAAAGTGTGCAGGGCTCTTTATAACAATCCAAATATACGATGATGTGATATGAATACTATGATATAGAATCAAATATGGATTGGTACTAAACACTTTTTTTTTTTTATTAAGAAAGAAATTTGAAACAAAAGCGATCAGTGTTAAATAATATTGTCATGTCGTGTTTCTGTGTGGCTAGGCAATTATCCGCAGATAATATAGTGCCCCTTATCTGGACCAATAAAGTGCTAATTATTTCACAAACAAGCAGCTGTTAAAATACGGTTATGGGAGTCCCGTCTTGACACGGACTAAATCAACACCATGCAGCAATAAGGCTCCTTCCAATTTTGACAAATCGCGGTACAACTGTTTATCTTACTCCCGGACCGATTTATCAGTGTCGAAACAAATTACCCCGCATATTACTCCGCTCGTCACGTGACACTCTTCAACAACTATTCTAATCTGTACAAATGTATCGTATAGTTCTACATGAAATGGAACCGATTTAAAGTTTAATATGTGTGAGACTAGATTGAAGATTAAAGAGTACCACCCAAATATTTTCGTAAGAGAAAGAGAAAATCTCTGACGAACCTCTTCACTTATGATGCACTATGCATCAATTCACGAATTTTAAAACCACGATGCAAACCATTTCCAACCTTAATATTGAAATGAAGTGTATTAATTTAGTCTTAACTGTTTTTGAAAGCATGTAATGAAAAAATGCATCTTATAGTGTAAGCTTCTCACATGAAAATACCCCCCACCCCTGTTATATTAGCATCGTTATCTTATCCATGATCTCATAGATAGAGATCACATTACATGGCAAACAATAAAAGCAAAAAAAAAAAAAAAAAACAATCCATCACGTGCCACCAGAGCCCATATAATTTCTATTTTTATATTCATATTTCATTTCTCAAAATTTGAGAGTTTACTTGATTTAATAATGTCACGTGTTAATGTCAAATTTGTGTTAAAATGACCTTTTAACAGACTAAATGATAGGATTTTTAAAAACACATTGGAGTTAAATTGATTTTGAACAAGCTAGATGATAGAACTTTTTAAAACAAAATTGTTTAAAAATAATCTTTAACAGGCTAGATGATAAGAACGATAAAAAGTTATACAAATCATCTAAATATTTTTTTCAAATGATACATTTTAAAAAGATGGCGAATAAAATATGATCAGATAGATACACCAAAGCATCTTACGTCCCGTATGTGGTAACAAATAGCAATCACATAATGCTATTATGACCAGCAAGGCTACTATTCTTATCGATGCTGACAACACATTAATTAGGATATGTTCCATCTGCTGTTTCCTTTCCTTGTTCATATAATTGATATTTTAATGTTGAAACATTATTGCAATCCTTTAAATAGCATTTGATAGAATTTTATAATTCTTAGCATCATAACATTGATACCACGGGCCCAATACACACGCGGAATCGTTAAAACAAACAGGCAAAATACGTATATAAATATATCAACATTTTGAAGAGACACAAAAACAAATATACACCAGAAGCTGCGGATACACTTAATAAAAATGAGATGTGGATATGACATTTAAGATATATAGCTTTTCTGACATGAATGTGATATAATGTATCACTCTTATGATTAACATTGTAGTACTCTTATGTATATGATACAATGTACAATGTGTTACTCTTATGAATGTGATACAATGTATTACTCTTATGAATATGATACAATGGTTGACTCTTATGAATATGATACAATGTTTAACTCTTATGAATGTGATACAATGTATTACTCTTATGAAATTAATACAATGTTTAACACTTATGAATATGATACAATGTTTAACTCTTATGAATATGATACAATGATTTAATCTTATGAATGTGATACAATGTATTACTCTTACGACTATGATACAATGATTTAATCTTATGGATATGATACAATACATTTCTTTTAAGAATGTGATAAAATGTATTACTCTTAATCGGTTAATGACGTTTCAGGCAATGAGACAGGCTATATAAGTAGTGTATTATTGTAAAGTCGGAAATGTATTAGGATTATTCCCTTCACCATGACCTCTTTGGTGTATCATAATGTACCGTAGATAACATGTACAAACATAATTAATATTAGCAGCACTCTTCAGCTGTATAAGAAACAAACAATTAACAGGCGTCATATTGTTCTCAATGGAATGATATTCAAAATCTTCTTTTCTTTTTCTTTTACATATTTCATGTGTATAGCGATTGTTCTGAATATTTGAGAATGACCGAATTACCGATAATATATAGTTACAATTTCGTCACATCGTCGTACAGATAAAAATAATTTGTCAGAGCTTTACAAAGAGACCAGTCGGTCTTGAAACATTGCATGGACACTCGTACGTTTTGTTACGTATACTGTTTGTGTAAAGATAAACCTATATAAGTATATATATATATCCAAACTGACGAATCTTGTTAAAGATGCAAAATAAAACAAAGTTATGAATTACACTCAAAGTTTCCAATATACCTACCAGAGCGCCGAAGGGTCTGGGATCCATTTTTCTCCAATGTAAAGCTACTTGGCTGACTAAGAGCCCTTGAGAAATGTTCATCTACATTTGTAGCAGTATCACCATTGAAATAGGTCAACAAAACACAATTAGCGTTCAAATACTGAGACCCTTTGGGTTGTGAGTCCGGATCTGATATATCCGTTCCTGGATCTGTATTCCTGATTTTAGAATGTCGCATGTCCCCAGGGCAGCAGTAACTTCCCGGGGCTGCCACATGCTGACTTTCGTACGGACTTGGATTAGGAAGTTTCTGCAAAAGAATATAAAAAGATAAAAAAAATATTCTTTTTACTATTTTCTATCTGTCGATGAGAAATTAATTAATGTTTACAAACTCATTCTCAGTAACGCTGAAAAGAATACTGTGTCGTCTATATTGGAGTAAGATTATCTTGTACAAAAGCTTTACAACACTCTCATAGCTATTCGGGAGAAACAGATAACAAATACAAGCATTTCCATCGACACGTGCATTTGAATTACCAGAATACAAAATTCGTAATAATTATTATGATTAAAACTTAGCAGTACATCTCGATATAGAATCAAGAGTATAGAGAATACATCACATAGCCACACCAACAGAGTTCATACCAAAGACATTCGACCACATGTGTCCAGTATATATAGTGCCCTGAAGTCTGATTACGATTGGGAACCAGTTGTTTCTGCTTTTTATCACCTTAAAAATTGGTTCGGTGTTATTCTGTAATGTGTATCTATGGAAGGAAAGCATCTCAGTCCCTTCAGCAATGTCTTTCGGTAAGGTAAAGAATGTCAACTATACATAGATTCTTTCTTTACAAATATTTTGCTAATTACATTTCAACAATTCCTAAGGGATTTCCGGTTTGTTTTTTTCTTACTAAAATAAAGTAATGTAAAGTAAGAATATCACTCACCCCATTTTCTGAAGGTGTTGCTTTATGAGGAAAATACGGTGGGTAAAACTGATACATAAGGTCAGTACAACTCATGGCTTCTTCTGGGATTTATCCTAGAGTTTGTCCGAAACACAAACCAACAAGCATTGTTTTCTTTAGCGATACTGGGTAAATAGCTATGTAAGTTTCAACAGATTTTGCTATGCTATCCACGCGTTCATATCATCACCAAGGCAACACATATTACTGCCTATCAAGTAAGTTATTGACAAGAAACTGACAACCCTTGCCACGCCTACATGGTACCGCCCACAAAGGGAGGATGGTATCCTACATGATATACAGTGAAGGAAGACTTTACATTCTAACTCTTCACGATGACGAAAGATTTGGGGAAATTCATTTCTTTCATAACTAGGTATTACATTCATGAACATTATTATAAAAAATGATTTTTTTTGTTTGATGAAAAAAACAAATAATGACGATAACTTTATCTATGATTCTGATTTAGTAACATGCTATACAGTGAAGGAAGACTTTACATTCTAACTCTTCACGATGACGACAGATTTGGGGGAAAATTCATTTCTTTCATAATTAGGTATTACACTCATGAACATTATTATAAAAAAAATGATTTTTTTTTGTTTAATGAAAAAATGAACTAATGACCATAACTTTATCTATGATTCTGATTTAGTATAATTTGGATTGCATGTAATGACAAAGCTTTCTGTGGTGATACTAGTTATATTTAAACATGATGTACATATTTATTGAAATACACACCAAAACCATTCAGGTTTCTATGGATGCCCTACAAAATGGACGCGCATATCCATTGCAATGGACCGAAGTAGGCATTCTTCTTCTATTCATATTTTGTCATTATATCCTTTCGTTAAAAGTCAACTTATGAATAATAAAATTATATTTAATACTACCCTTACAAACACAAAAAAAAAACCCAACATGATCATAATCTAGTGCGACATTGTATTATTTCGAAAGGTACATTGTATATATTCTATAATATTGCTAGTCCGGACAAAATAACCATACCCTGTATTACATTAGATACGGAGTGGATATATACATTGTATAAAGCGACCAGGCATTGTTAACTATGTCAAATATGTTACTATGATTAACACTGGTTTTTACATTAGTTACATTTCAATACAATAATCATTTCAGATTAATGAATACCGCTGTTAAGTTAAACTGTATAGTATTAATGTTTGTCAAATACATTACTCATTAAATAGCTCACATAAACATCATATTCTATTGAAAATTGACATCACAGATAAAGCCTGGTCAGTTCTTTATACAACGTCAGCATGAAAATGGATTGTAATGACCAAAACACTGGTAAAGAAATAAAATTGAGATCAGTTAAAGGAGAAAAACGTAATTCCATTAATTGATATCAAAACTTAAGTAAAACCGAATCATTAATATTTGTTAACACACAAAGACAAAAGTAGAGAAAACATTAATACTGTTTTAGTTAGATTAGCTTGTTGTAGAGTAGAGGAAATATCGATGTAAATTTTAGTTAGACTCACAAGTTGTACAGTAGGAGAAATATCGATGTAAATTTTAATTAGACTCGCTAGTTGTACAGTAGGAGAAATATCGATGTAAATTTTAATTAGACTCGCTAGTTGTACAGTAGAGGAAATATCGTTATATTTTAGTTAGACTCGCAAGTTGTACAGTAGAGGAAATATCGTTATATTTTAGTTAGACTAGCTCGTTTCGTGGTTGAAATGTTACATTTTTGTGACACTATAATTTAGATTTGACAGAAATCATCTTGCCACGAAAGGATTTCTCAGTAAATATTTAGTGTTCCTGATTTTGGTAACCTTATCATTTCTTATTGGATTAATGTTTGATATCAAGATAATGAGTTTTGTACATATTAATTATTGATTTTAGCAAAGTATAAAATATGTTCCTCTTCTGGACGATCGGACAATACAGATAACGGTAGCGGGTTTGGAAGGACAATCCATCAGAGATCTGTGTATCTTTTTGTTGTGGAATTAAGATAACATATAATGCTGTAGGTGTAACTGAGGCCGACAGTTAATTCATCAAACATGATGGTTCTACTGTGTCTTTGATTGTCTCTGTCGTTGTTAATATTTTCGTCGAATGTGTATATATGTCATAATCTACATAAAATGCCATTTAAATTTTTTATTTTATGTAACGGTTTATTATAAATATAAAAGATCGATCCAAATACTTCTATTACATCTCCTTGTAAATTTTCATCGAAATGATATGCACGCGTATTTGAGAGCGCACAGTGAAGTATGGTACACGTGTAGCTCCAGCCCGGAGGTCCCCGGTAACCGTATCCCTTTATGGGTTTTTTTACAGAGAGGTCTAGTAGAGGTTATTTACAAATGGAAATTATATAATTCTTAAGTTATTCCATACATATCGCAACGATTCTAATGATGAAAAGTACTTGTGTGCTGATGAAAAACAATATTCCGTTTTCATGAAAGCATGGTCAGTCGAAAATCATAATATCATCAATAATTGATTGTTAGATATCCACGAGGAGCCTCGCCTAGAGTCTAGACCATAAAGAATTCGTCAACAGACTTTTGGTAGTGAAACGTACAACTATAAAATGCCAAGCCAATTAGTGAACCCGGTTTGATTTTAGTGTAAGGATCATGTTGTCCCGAGGAAAGAAGCTGCCATAAATATGTACATTAGACTGAACGCCTGTTCGTCATCCAGGCAGCTCCTCGCCACCCTGGTCTCACGACCAAATTAGAAAAGTTTGTAATCTGGTCATTTCATGATGATAACGTGTGTATTAACAATATCTTATTTTAAAATGTTTAACAAAATCATCGATTATAAAATATCCTTGTTTTATCCTAGAAGACATATTATCTCTGGTATATAGATACGTGTGTTGATTCCGCAAGGATTCAGAAGGGAATAAAACAACAACAAAAACACTCAAACAAAAAAACGTTAGAACTAAAAAACGTAAGTATAATCCTATCGTCTCGGTGTTTTCATTAAAATAGCTTAACGCTGTGTGTTCGAGAACAAATGTATTACAATGATTTCATCGTGGTGACAATGACATATTCCCAAAATATAGGTGTGCGTTACTAAAGCCAAAGATTTACACAACAGTTCTAAAGTTAATCTTATCAACGTATACCAATGCCTCTTCTTGGTACAATCCAAGATTGATATTGTTTCATGAAATACCAAATAGACTTGCTAGTCCGGTATGCTAAGTTATGAGTGACATTTCCTATATATTACAGCCGATTGATTGTAAAACGAAATGCAGTAATGGTAAATCGGATTGCTGCAAAGATGACAAGAATAGAGCAAAACTTCTACTGAATGTAGTCATTGTAGCATTAAGTCTCTTCATTGGGAAGTGTTTATCCTATAATTCTATAATTCTATAATTCTCACTTCTACTGAATGTAGTCATTTTATCTCAGCATTAAGTCTCCTCATTGAGAAGTGTTTATCCTATAATTCTATAATTCTCACAGGATTTCTGACCAATTCAATAACAAGGGTTAGCGCGTGATGATTAATTTATTGGCAATTCTCTGATAATTATTGGCAATAACTTGCCAAAGAGAGCAATTTGATACATATATTTCCGTTTAAGATTTTAGTTTATCCTACATTCAACATTTGAAAATAATATTTCATTCCAAAATAAAATTTCACGCTGCCAATTGGATTTGATCTTGTGACGTCACGGCTTCTGGCGATCGTTCCCGGTAAAAAAGATATAGTTCGTCGAAATAAAAGCACAATATCCTCAACATTATTTCAGTATTTTATTAAAGATATTCCACCATGAGGATAATCATTTTATATACAAACTACTTACATATATGGTTGCGAGTTACATTGACTAATCGGGTACTTTGATCCGGCTGTCACGTCACGTCAAAAATACACTAATATAGTGACGGCAAACTAAACGACGTCATCAAGTGACGACGACATGAACATTGTTCTTCATATCACACCACCAGTGGGAATTATAAGAGCATTATGACGTAATACCTTTCTATTTTATTTGGTAAGGTTATATAATGAAAACGTGCAAATGGAAATTTCCTATGATGCCGCTCTGGAGAATACCAAACGATACCACTTGTGGCAGGTACTGATACACTGTAGTTTTACATTGTTCCTGTCACCCACATAATGTAAGTAGCCCGAGATGTGAAGCTATGTTTTAGTATGTGAAAATGTTAAGTTATACCATACTTCTATTTCATGACCTTATTTCATTAACGAAATACCCCAAAACCTTCACTGAAGTAGGAATTACCAATGTTCTCCCCCCTTTTTTTAAGTTGGAGCAGCAACTATTTTGACAACTCCATTGTGGAAGCATTGTTCCCGTCCGTGTTTACACCACTATTTAGCTTTTTTAGCGTGCACACGTCACATTACCTCGAACCTAGCATGTTTTATTGTCTCTGTCCCTACAGCCATTCCCCGAATACTACCAGGCTTCTTATCTGCTTTATTTAACACCTGCAAACGCTAAACAATCAACGTTATACTAACGCTTGTAAAGGTTCCTTGCGTCAGCTTACATCAAACAATACCACATTTTGTCAACTTATCTGTACGGAATCAACAAAAGATTTCATCTCTCGGGCAAAAAAATGGAACAACTTTACATCGACCATTTCTTGGAGCCTGGGAAAACTGTCAAAGCCCTGACTCTACCATATGTGAAACCACCGACAAACGAGAACATATATAATGAAGTATGATTTAAAGCGTGTGTATGATCCAGCTTGTTACGAACATGCACGGATGTATTGTCAATTCTGATTGGCTGTTACCTCTCTCTCAATGCTTGTCACTGGCCTGCCGACACAGAAACAGACACAATAGTTGAACAGTTCTGACATATACTGCACTCGATCACGAATTCCGATCGCATGCCTTTTCCCGCTTTGTGTTGCCATTGTCTTCGCGTGTTATTGGTCACACACCGCGCGGTATTCCAGGTGTTAGACAGGCAAACGGTTGCCCTCATTGCGAATGAAGCAAGGTTGCATATCAATCGAGAAAGCTGCACATTACCGAACAGTAGAATATGTAGATAGACTACACCATATACATAATATACATACAAGTAATTATTGTGCATATGTATGCCTCATCGTAATTATCTTATGTTTATTAGCTAGCGAGTGTAGAATATGCGTATAACTGTGATTGGGATGGCCGACATGTGAAAACACAAGTTTGAACAGCAGGTCGCAAAAGAAGTTTATATTCTCCTAATATAAATCACGTTAGGTACCGTGTACTTTTACTGTCCTCCTTCATTGTAACGTATTATATCATGGTAGTCTCCTCCTTCATTGGTAACGTATTATATCATGGTAGTGTCCTCCTTCATTGGTAACGTATGTTGTCATGGTAGTGTCCTCCTTCATTGGTAACGTATGTTGTCATGGTAGTGTCCTCCTTCATTGGTAACGTATTATATCATGGTACTGTCCTTCATTGGTAACGTATTATATCATGGTAGTGTCCTCCTTCATTGGTAACGTATTATATCATGGTAGTGTCCTCCTTCATTGGTAACGTATTATATCATGGTAGTGTCCTCCTTCATTGGTAACGTATTATATGATGGTAGTGTCCTCCTTCATTGGTAACGTATTATATCATGGTAGTGTCCTCCTTCATTGGTAACGTATTATATCATGGTAGTGTCCTCCTTCATTGGTAACGTATTATATCATGGTACTGTCCTTCATTGGTAACGTATTATATCATGGTACTGTCCTTCATTGGTAACGTATTATATCATGGTACTGTCCTTCATTGGTAACGTATTATATCATGGTAGTTTCCTCCTTCGTTGGTAACGTATTATATCATGGTAGTGTCCTCCTTCATTGGTAACGTATTATATCATGGTAGTGTCCTCCTTCATTGGTAACGTATTATGTCATGGTAGTGTCCTCCTTCATTGGTAACGTATTATATCATGGTAGTGTCCTCCTTCATTGGTAACGTATTATATCATGGTACTGTCCTTCATTGGTAACGTATTATATCATGGTACTGTCCTTCATTGGTAACGTATTATATCATGGTACTGTCCTTCATTGGTAACGTATTATATCATGGTAGTTTCCTCCTTCGTTGGTAACGTATTATATCATGGTAGTGTCCTCCTTCATTGGTAACGTATTATATCATGGTAGTGTCCTCCTTCATTGGTAACGTATTATGTCATGGTAGTGTCCTCCTTCATTGGTAACGTATTATATCATGGTAGTGTCCTCCTTCATTGGTAACGTATTATATCATGGTAGTGTCCTCCTTCATTGGTAACGTATTATATCATGGTAGTGTCCTACTTCATTGGTAACGTATTATGTCATGGTAGTGTCCTCCTTCATTGGTAACGTATTATATCATGGTAGTGTCCTCCTTCATTGGTAACGTATTATATCATGGTAGTGTCCTCCTTCATTGGTAACGTATTATATCATGGTAGTGTCCTCCTTCATTGGTAACGTATTATATCATGGTAGTGTCCTCCTTCATTGTAACGTATGTTGTCATGGTAGTGTCCTCCTTCATTGGTAACGTATTATATCATGGTAGTGTCCTACTTCATTGGTAACGTATTATATCATGGTAGCGTCCTCCTTCATTGGTAACGTATGATGTCATCGTAGTGTCCTCCTTCATTGTAACGTATGTTGTCATGGTAGTGTCATCCTTCATTGGTAACGTATTATATCATGGTAGCGTCCTCCTTCATTGGTAACGTATGTTGTCATGGTAGTGTCCTCCTTCATTGGTAACGTATTATATCATGGTAGTGTCCTCCTTCATTGGTAACGTATTATATCATGGTAGTGTCCTCCTTCATTGGTAACGTATTATATCATGGTAGTGTCCTCCTTCATTGGTAACGTATTATATCATGGTAGTGTCCTCCTTCATTGGTAACGTATTATATCATGGTAGTGTCCTCCTTCATTGATAACGTATTATATCATGGTAGTGTCCTCCTTCATTGGTAACGTATTATATCATGGTAGTGTCCTCCTTCATTGGTAACGTATTATATCATGGTAGTGTCCTCCTTCATTGGTAACGTATTATATCATGGTAGTGTCCTCCTTCATTGTAACGTATTATATCATGGTAGTGTCCTCCTTCATTGGTAACGTATTATATCATGGTAGTGTCCTCCTTCATTGGTAACGTATTATGTCATGGTAGTGTCCTCCTTCATTGGTAACGTATTATATCATGGTAGTGTCATCCTTCATTGGTAACGTATTATGTCATGGTAGTGTCCTCCTTCATTGGTAACGTATTATATCATGGTAGTGTCCTCCTTCATTGGTAACGTATTATATCATGGTAGTGTCCTCCTTCATTGGTAACGTATTATGTCATGGTAGTGTCCTCCTTCATTGGTAACGTATTATATCATGGTAGTGTCCTCCTTCATTGTAACGTATTATATCATGGTAGTGTCCTTCATTGGTAACGTATGTTGTCATGGTAGTGTCCTCCTTCATTGGTAACGTATTATATCATGGTAGTATCCTCCTTCATTGGTAACGTATTATATCATGGTTGTGTCCTCCTTCATTGGTAACGTATTATATCATGGTAGTGTCCTCCTTCATTGGTAACGTATTATATCATGGTAGTGTCCTCCTTCATTGGTAACGTATTATGTCATGGTAGTGTCCTCCTTCATTGGTAACGTATTATATCATGGTAGTGTCCTCCTTCATTGTAACGTATTATGTCATGGTAGTGTCCTCCTTCATTGTAACGTATTATGTCATGGTAGTGTCCTCCTTCATTGGTAACGTATTATATCATGGTAGTGTCCTCCTTCATTGGTAACGTATTATATCATGGTAGTGTCCTCCTTCATTGGTAACGTATGTTGTCATGGTAGTGTCCTCCTTCATTGGTAACGTATTATATCATGGTAGTGTCCTCCTTCATTGGAAACGTATTATATCATGGTAGTGTCCTCCTTCATTGGTAACGTATTATATCATGGTAGTGTCCTCCTTCATTGGAAACGTATTATATCATGGTAGTGTCCTCCTTCATTGGTAACGTATTATATCATGGTAGTGTCCTCCTTCATTGGTAACGTATATTGTCATGGTAGTTTCCTCCTTCATTGGTAACGTATTATATCATGGTAGTGTCCTCCTTCATTGGTAACGTATTATATCATGGTAGTGTCCTCCTTCATTGGTAACGTATTATGTCATGGTAGTGTCCTCCTTCATTGGTAACGTATTATATCATGGTAGTGTCCTACTTCATTGGTAACGTATTATATCATGGTAGTGTCCTCCTTCATTGGTAACGTATTATGCCATGGTAGTGTCCTCCTCCATTGGTAACGTATTATATCATGGTAGTGTCCTCCTCCATTGGTAACGTATTATATCATTGTAGTGTCCTCCTTCATTGGTAACGTATTATATCATGGTAGTATCCTCCTTCATTGGTAACGTATTATATCATGGTAGTGTCCTCCTTCATTGGTAACGTATTATATCATGGTAGTGTCCCCCTTCATTGGTAACGTATTATATCATGGTTGTGTCCTCCTTCATTGGTAACGTATTATATCATGGTAGTATCCTCCTTCATTGGTAACGTATTATATCATGGTAGTGTCCTCCTTCATTGGTAACGTATTATATCATGGTAGTGTCCTCCTTCATTGGTAACGTATTATATCATGGTAGTGTCCTCCTTCATTGGTAACGTATTATATCATGGTAGTATCCTCCTTCATTGGTAACGTATTATATCATGGTAGTGTCCCCCTTCATTGGTAACGTATTATATCATGGTTGTGTCCTCCTTCATTGGTAACGTATTATATCATGGTAGTAACCTCCTTCATTGGTCACGTATTATATCATGGTAGTAACCTCCTTCATTGGTCACGTATTATATCATGGTAGTGTCCTCCTTCATTGGTAACGTATTATATCATGGTAGTAACCTCCTTCATTGGTCACGTATTATATCATGGTAGTAACCTCCTTCATTGGTCACGTATTATATCATGGTAGTAACCTCCTTCATTGGTCACGTATTATATCATGGTTGTGTCCTCCTTCATTGGTAACGTATTATATCATGGTAGTAACCTCCTTCATTGGTCACGTATTATATCATGGTAGTAACCTCCTTCATTGGTCACGTATTATATCATGGTAGTGTCCTCCTTCATTGGTAACGTATTATATCATGGTAGTGTCCTCCTTCATTGGTAACGTATTATGTCATGGTAGTGACCTCCTTCATTGGTAACGTATGTTGTCATGGTAGTGTCCTCCTTCATTGGTAACGTATTATATCATGGTAGTATCCTCCTTCATTGGTAACGTATTATATCATGGTAGTGTCCTCCTTCATTGGTAACGTATTATATCATGGTAGTGTCCTCCTTCATTGGTAACGTATTATATCATGGTAGTGTCCTCCTTCATTGGTAACGTATTATATCATGGTTGTGTCCTCCTTCATTGGTAACGTATTATATCATGGTAGTGTCCTCCTTCATTGGTAACGTATTATATCATGGTAGTGTCCTCCTTCATTGGTAACGTATTATATCATGGTAGTGTCCTCCTTCATTGGTAACGTATTATATCATGGTAGTATCCTCCTTCATTGGTAACGTATTATATCATGGTAGTGTCCTCCTTCATTGGTAAGGTATTATGTCATGGTAGTTTCCTCCTTCATTGGTAACGTATTATATCATGGTAGTGTCCTCCTTCATTGGTAACGTATTATGTCATGGTAGTGTCCTTCATTGGTAACGTATTATATCATGGTAGTGTCCTCCTTCATTGGTAACGTATTATATCATGGTAGTGTCCTCCTTCATTGGTAACGTATTATATCATGGTAGTGTCCTCCTTCATTGGTAACGTATTATATCATGGTAGTGTCCTCCTTCATTGGTAACGTATTATATCATGGTAGTGTCCTCCTTCATTGGTAACGTATTATATCATGGTAGTGTCCTCCTTCATTGGTAACGTATTATATCATGGTAGTGTCCTCCTTCATTGGTAACGTATTATATCATGGTTGTGTCCTCCTTCATTGGTAACGTATTATATCATGGTAGTGTCCTCCTTCATTGGTAACGTATTATGTCATGGTAGTGTCCTCCTTCATTGGTAACGTATTATATCATGGTAGTGTCCTACTTCATTGGTAACGTATTATGTCATGGTAGTGTCCTCCTTCATTGGTAACGTATTATATCATGGTAGTGTCCTCCTTCATTGGTAACGTATTATATCATGGTAGTGTCCCCCTTCATTGGTAACGTATTATATCATGGTAGTGTCCTCCTTCATTGGTAACGTATTATATCATGGTAGTGTCCTCCTTCATTGGTAACGTATTATATCATTGTAGTGTCCTCCTTCATTGGTAACGTATTATATCATGGTAGTGTCCTCCTTCATTGGTAACGTATTATATCATGGTAGTGTCCTCCTTCATTGGTAACGTATTATATCATTGTAGTGTCCTCCTTCATTGGTAACGTATTATGTCATGGTAGTGTCCTCCTTTATTGGTAACGTATTATATCATGGTAGTGTCTCCTTCATTGGTAACGTATTATATCATGGTAGTGTCCTCCTTCATTGGTAACGTATTATATCATGGTAGTGTCCTCCTTCATTGGTAACGTATTATATCATGGTACTGTCCTTCATTGGTAACGTATGTTGTCATGGTAGTGTCCTCCTTCATTGGTAACGTATTATATCATGGTAGTGTCCTCCTTCATTGGTAACGTATTATATCATGGTAGTGTCCTCCTTCATTGGTAACGTATTATATCATGGTACTGTCCTTCATTGGTAACGTATGTTGTCATGGTAGTGTCCTCCTTCATTGATAACGTATTATATCATGGTAGTGTCCTCCTTCATTGGTAACGTATTATATCATGGTAGTGTCCTCCTTCATTGGTAACGTATTATATCATGGTAGTGTCTCCTTCATTGGTAACGTATGTTGTGATGGTAGTGTCCTCCTTCATTGGTAACGTATTATATCATGGTAGTGTCCTCCTTCATTGGTAACGTATTATATCATGGTAGTGTCCTCCTTCATTGGTAACGTATTATATCATGGTAGTGTCCTCCTTCATTGGTAACGTATTATATCATGGTAGTGTCCTCCTTCATTGGTAACGTATTATATCATGGTAGTGTCCTCCATCATTGGTAACGTATTATATCATGGTAGTGTCCTCCTTCATTGGTAACGTATTATATCATGGTAGTGTCCTCCTTCATTGGTATATATTATATCATGGTAGTGTCCTCCTTCATTGGTAATGTATTATATCATGGTAGTGTCTCGTTTCGTTTGGTGAATAACATTGGAAGTAGATCCGAAATTGAATTCCTTAAACAAACATTACTGATATCAACCTTACTGTGATGAGGTTTCAAAAAAAGGTCCAACGATCGTGATTCATCTTATTTTACATTTCTTCTAATTAGATTATGTTCTATAAAAATGACAAAGAGTCTGAAGGAAAGTGTTATGTTGACATGGATAGTCGTCGTCATCAAATATGATCCACGTGAAATACACAATCAAATGATATTTTGAGAATCATCTATCATAAATGTTATACTACAACATCGTCGTATGTTCTTTCTGATGCGATCAATGAACAGCTTTACCAACATAAACAGATATATCGACTTAATACATTGTGGAATGTTTAAATATATAGAGTAACCTTGTGCAGTTTTCTGAACAATACTGCCTGAAACATTTCCCCTATGTCTACAAAATCACTTTCTTCCAATAAAACCATTCCTTGTATCTTATTGAAGTAAGTTCTTTTCACCGCCATTGTTAATATACCATTATCCGAGCTACTACTTGTTCTATCACCGTTTAAAATAAGTTAAAATACAGAAGTCCTTATTCTCTCATTAGCATCGCGGATAATCATACTATATTACATCATGATTTTTAATCAAATACCATCACAGTATTTTCATGAAAATTAGAATTAGAGAATAAAAATTCTTAAAAAGTTCACATCCTTTATGTAAACGAACACAACTTGATGAAGTACAACTTGAAGACTAACTTAACATAAATTCTAATCAATTATGTTCCTCCCATCTAAGAACAATTTTGCTCCAACCAATGTAAAAATAGACAATTCTACGTGGTAGGTTTGGATGAAAGATAATTTAAAACAACATTACGCCGCTTTCTAGTTTCAATTTGTCACTTCTTTTATTTATTTATTTATTTATTTATTTATTCATTCATCTCATACAACGTTCATGGTTTACTAGACAATAAAACAGTATAGTATCCTCATCAAACTGCAGGTTCTACCAAACTTCACTACACCTCTAATTCTTGTTTATTACGGAAATAGACGATCCGCTGAGGAACCAGTTGGCGTGTCGCTAGTTAAATCCGGGATACACACCGAGAGTGTCGTAATGAGCCTGTAGGAAGTCAATCTTTGGAAAGGTTAACTTCAGGTCTTCTACTCTGTGTATATTAGATATCACCGTTGCAAGTCCAGTTCGCTGACCAGAAACAACCGCGAATAAGCAGTTTTGAATTATGGAAGTCGTATACTCATTTTTTCTTGTAGATTATTTGTGTAAGTTTTCAATATAACAGGTTAATGTGATTTGGAACTGGTCCCCGGCCAACTGTACACCACGGATCGCCGTGGTTGGTCGGTTTAAGTTAATCATTAGCCACTCCGTTGTAATTATGTCGGTAACAATGACAGGGCGTCCGGTCCAATACGACTGGTCCACACTGTTTGGGTTTGACGGATAACAAGACAAGCGAATGGTCAAGAACGATTTGACATGGAAATCCGCTTACTGATATGACCACTGTGATATTTCTCAACACGTGCCACAAAGAACCACCGTTAGATGGACATACGATAACTCTGGTGTGACGTAATGAGGTAGCTAGGGTGTAGTCTATTTCGAGGGCATTACAATCATAACAGGGTTTATAATATTAATAGATTTTTTAACTTTCTTAAAAGCAAGCTAATAGTTCTAGTTTATTATATTTTCATTTTTGTTTCAAATAATACCGTGTCTCCATTTTGAGTATTTTCGGGTGTTTGCTATTCCGACAATCTGACTATGAGCACGTGTCAGATATCTAGTAATTATTGTTAACGTACCAACAATCGAGTATTAGAGATTAAACCGGACATCCTTCTCCTACACCTATCGTTTTATTTAAAATGATACTCACACATCTCATTTACAAAATGTAAATTACCAAATTCAAAATTTCCTTGTGTTCCGGGTGTTTTCATATGCAAAATTGATACCATTCCGAAGTTTACCAATACATTAGCTACATTTTTTGTATCAATATAAAGATCAGATTATCTTTAAATTGTTAGGCCTTTTTAAAACAATACACAGCAAATTTAGTAGAGAGGTAGATATCCTGTTATCAATATATCCCATATCGCCCTTTCATTAAGAAATTTCAAGCCGTCCTCAATTTGTGTGGTAACTAGAGATCCATACATTTCTGTTCCCAAACATAACTATATTTTCTGTCTCACCACGGAGCTTTGTTTCGTCTAAATTATCATGAACATCGATAGACATGAGCCAGATACTTAGTACGTACTGGTCGTGTTTAAATAAGATTGCTGACTTGTCCCCTAATATTTATAGACAATAAATTGAGTACAGTACTACAGGTTCTACCAAACAATAAATAAAATAAAATAAATAAATAAATAAATAAAATAAATAAATAAATATACACGCTCTCACATGCTTAAATTCATTGTACAGTGTATTATGGTTCGAACAAATTAATCAAATATATCATGTTAAATATTTTTTAATGTAATTTGAAAAAAAACTATGTCATAAAATACAATTTATGCTTAGGAAAGAATGCAATTCACGTCCACCTGACATATCTGACAAGCAACACCAACAGGACACGTGACGTGACGTCAGAACACCGAATTTCGCCTTTGATACATGTGGCCTTTTCGTCTCAGACGCGCAACCTTGTCATAATTCATATGGGGATTCTTTCTCACCAGCCCCCAACCCCCTCCCCTACCGTGACTACCGTTCTCCCAGAATGCTCGGTATGTGACGCACGCTCATTGACACAATGCCAATCGTGTGTTCCATATTTGCCGTAGTCTCCCCACAGCTTACCTGTCGATTTATTTCCCAGACAACCAATACGATACACACGGTAAAACATTTCTGTAGTTGTTTTGTCTTTTTTTCTCTCTCTTGGTAGTGTACCTCATAATTACTTTTGTTTTCATTTTGCATCGCCTGTTTTTGTTCTTGTGTTGACAACTAGGTAGATTTCTCAGTTGCGTGTGGTATGTCGATATAATGTTTGACTTGAAATTGAATACACATAAATATATCTTTTCCAATGTAAAATCTTTAATGAATATAAATTCTAGTTAAGTGCACATGGCGTTTCTCTAAAAGAAGAGCTATGACTGGTGTCTGAGGTTCGGGCTACACAGAATTGGAATGAGAATTGAAAGTGGACATTCTGAGCGATCTAGAAGAGTAACTGTCTTTCTTGTCCTTTCCGATCTCCCCTGTTGACCCATCTTGATTAGTCTGTATGTGTTCTATGTCGGGCCACCACGGTGATATGATCACATTACTAGTCTCCTGGGTGGTCGGATGGCCCAATGGTATTAAACTTGGCTTTCCCCTAAGCGGCCAGGGCTCGATTTCTCAATCGGACATTAACAGGTATTGGTGACATGCCCGACCACGTGGTTTTTTTTCCGGTTTCCTAAGGTTCCATTGTCACCAACATGGTCGTGATTTTGAGTGTGTGCTAACCTGGATTTGGTTTATATCAACATGGCGGGTGTTGTCGATAAGACAGAAGACGTTTGGCTTGCCATAACATCTGGTATTATCCTACTTGTACTTTTCCAAGAGTGTCTCATATGCGAATATACAGATAATTTGAAATTATCCACTGTTTTTATCGGTTTTGAATTAGAAGTGTGGAGTGATGCTGGTGGTAAGACGAGAGGAATGAAACTATCGTCATCGTGCATGTACAATAATGTCAATTAATGTCTTATGCTTATTATACGATCATGTGATACAGTAGATGATGCCGGGGAAGCCAAAGAGGCACATAAGCAGTATAAAAACAAGCGTTTAAAATGCAACATTCATATGAAAAAACAAAACAAAACAACATTATTAACGTTTGTAAAACGTGTCTTCGTAGATCATAATCTGCCAGGAAGTTTTGAAAGGAGATATTTCATGAATGTCGAAAAATAACTGGCAAATTTCGGTAAATGTAATGCCCAAGACAAATTCTTTGTCAATCGTAATGTCCGTCTCTAAACATCTGCTTTATATGCCTGGGTATAGTTTCGTCAGCTAACGTTATATAGTTTATTGCCAGGTAATGGAGTTTGTTCAAATGGTTTTCGTCTCTCAATAAATATGAACCATACCGTCCCGATGCCATACAAACTTTTACCTGACTTCCGCGATTAGTCAACTTTTAACTCAGAGAGAAGTTTAACAACACTGTCAATCGCCATACTCTTTTATTTTTGAATGTTAAAAGTCTGGATGTTGATCAACATCGTGGAAGATCAATAAATCCCTGATTTATATCCGAAATATACGTAGTTCCGTGTCAATGAGATATCAAAGAGTGTGATGTTAAGCTGTTTGCGCCATGGAACCCCAGTTTTGTGATCGTTCGGCACCCAAACGTGTTCGGTATGAAGACATCCGAGGTTTAGCATTCTAGCGCGTGGTGGACATTTTTGTTCTAATAACTTTTCGCCGGTCTCCATTATAGGCTGGGTCATATTTCCTACCTTTCTCCCCATACAGATGACAGGGTGTGATCAGTGTATGCTGACACGTACTTCGACCAGCCCGAGTGCTACCGAGTTTTACCTCCAGTAAGAATCTGTTCATACACCGAACATTCTGTAGACCAATACATCTGTGATGGAATTTTATATTCGTCTTTATCCCTACAATGAGGTAGCTACCTTACATTCATTCAATACACATAAACAGCATATACTACTACTTTTACGCCAGAACAACAGTAAAACTCGGATAAGTATTTCTATTGGACCCTAAATGAGTTTTCATTTCATATGGGAACTTATGAAACAAGTTTTAGAAGATTTATTTTGTTAGCCTTGGCGAGCATGCATTAAATCTTAGAGACGAGTTTCATAAAATCTCAGAAGAACTGAAAACGTAATAAAAATACCTTTTATCTCATAACTCAAACAGGTTTTAAAAAACCGAAATGTGGAGGTCAAATGGTCAAACGGGGGCAGCCATTTTGTTGCCATTCATGACATAACGTCATTGTCCATATCATGACGTCACAATCAATATTTGACTGACAGAACCAATGAAAAACGCTCCAGGATATATAACACTTATGACATAAACGTAAAAAAAATACACGGACGAATTCACTGGATAACAGTTGGATTGTGTGATAGCACCGTTTATACTCGTGATTACATAAACTATATACAGTATATGCGTTTATGGGATTTGAGATTTACGGTGGTATATACGCATAAAGCTGTTTCCACTTGAGAGATTGTATTGTTCCTGGCGTGGCGCCTATTCTGTATCCATCAGTAAATTCCTATAATGTGCTGTATTCCTAGAACAGTTTATGCTATTGAAGACTGCTTATCTAATTCACCTATTGTGATGTCAGAATTAAAACGTCATGTCATTGCGACCTCCATTGAAATCATCTTAACAACCAACAACTTCCGGAGACTAGTCTATATAACTGATCATTATCTAATATGTTACACACACCTATCACTCGTTGAGATGGAGACAGAAATGTCGGGTTATGTCTCACAAAATTCATTTATAATTGATTTTTAAAATATGGCAGAATTTTGTTAGGCTTTGTCAGCTATGAGGTTAATGGGATCATTATATCATTTGTTATGTCGTTCATCACTTGTATTTACATCTATGTAGAGTTATTGTACTTGTTTTCTTTTAAAACATATGCACGCAAGTTTGTGCAGTTTTTGAAACAAAAATGAGGAAAAACGATTTTGTTTCGGAATAACAATGCCTGTGTTGTTACTCGTGTTAAAATGTCACCCTATGCATATTACAAACGTAAGACACAAAACTAATGTAGGCAGGCGTATTATCTTTGTAAAATTTAACATGGAAACTGAATGGTTATGTTATAATTATAATACAGTCAATCCACACACCGATAAAAGTATTGCTATCATCACAGCTACACGGCGCAGTCCCCCTGGTGTAACAGTGATAGCGGCTCGGGAATTACTATCATGATTACATCGCTCAGACGAAATTAGCGTGACGGATGGCCGGAGTCTGATGGACAGTCCGATAAGACGCGGTGGCCATGGTTTCGTTAAATTCTCCAATTCCACCGGAAGTCTATCTTTCTTGTATTAATCGGAAATTTTGATAAAACACCAACATAACGAGCACGTGTTTGCTACGGATAAAGATAATCAACTGTAATTACTATTGTATCAGATATAAATATTCGTATAGTGTCATTAAAGCAATTTCTCGACGTAATATTAAAATAAGAATAAAAAACATTTTTCTCTTTATTAATATATTATAAGAATAGATAAGTAGAACACACTATTATCTATATTTTGGTTGCTAAGTTTATTGTTATAGTCTTATCTCATCATCAATACTACAAGAAAAGCAACAACAAAGAGAACGTATACACGAAACCGTAATTCTAGCTTAAGTTGATATAACAATGGCAGAATATAGAATTACATGAGAGCCTTGCGAACAAGGAAAATAGGGCCGTTTGGCCGGAAATTTAGGCAACCTATGTTGATAATACCCGCCGTGTAAATCAAGCTCAAATCATGGTCACTTCATGTTCTCAAAACAGAACCACCAGGCATATGAATGAAAGTCGTAAACACTACGTATTACTACACGAGGGATAAAAATAAATATAATTTTGGTCACTTGGTAGACTTACCTACTGAGCGACACTGTACATGGAAAGTAAGACAAAGTCAAAGCGTAATGTAAATTATGTAAATATAGCGTAATTAATTCCTAAAATTAAGTCATAAGTCTATAGAAAGGCGAATCATCCCATCTTTGACCTGGTGCAGAGTAACAGAGAACTGGTAGATAGGGGTACATTTCGACACGTTACAGTTTTGATTGACAAAATGAGCAGGAATGATTAATGATATCCAATGCCCGAAGCGAGCAGTCGACATGTGTTCAAATTTACATACATGCAGTAAAAGTGCGATAAAAGATTCTAATGGCGAGAATCGTACTGGGAGTTGTTTGATGATTGACAAGAGGACTGACGAAATAGCTGCATCCTATTTCATCTCAATTGAACAAGAGGTCTTATCAAAGACTTCTCCGTATTGGAAACAAGATGGCGCCGATTACTTTGGTATGAAACTGTCAAATTCCGTCACGGTCAGTCGTATTAATCTGACGTTAGTTCGGTGTTAAGAAGAAAATCTGACAATTGCGGAATTTATTTCGGATGATCAAGAGACTGAATCATGGATGAATTTCTTTTCATATCTAAATATATTATTGAGAACACGGATCATTGGACCCTTGAAACAACTACAGATACAAAAACTTCGTCCAGATCGAGGCTATATAATAAAGGCAAACATTTGATTTTACTGAAGATCAAAGACACCTGATACCAATATTGACATTTTGTCTCTAGTACTGATTCCGTTCTAAATAAATACACCATGACTAGTGCAAGCCAAGCCAAGCCAAGCCAAGCCAAGAAGCTGAGGTGTGACGCGTAAATCTGGAAAATGTGGTTAACAGAAAAGAGCTCTGTAAATTGAAAACAAGTCATCTTGATGTTTGAAATTTCACTGTGGAATCGACTCAGTGGGATCTACTGTAAATGTCTTGTCTTTACAGGTAGTAGTATGCCTTTATGATGTTTATGGGAGTAATGATTGTTGTTTTACGTCCTCCAAAACTACCCGTCTACCATATAGATGTGTATTATCTGTTGATATGTATAATATGTACTAGTTAATCAAAACACGTCACCAAAGTGTGGGAGTACGGACCTGAACCATGTTGCCCCCACCTTGTGTGAAGCACGTGTAATTGATAGTCCCCATACGGCCAGTCAGTTGTGTAACTAATTAGCTCTGGACGTGCAATAGTCAGCACGTGCTGATAAATGCTCTTTCTGCAATATGTTTGTGTAATCATAGCAGCACCTTCATGGCCACTCTAACATGTCACACCCCGTGTTACGGCTTCGGCAGTGACAACATGTGGGGACAAGGAGCCGGTGGGTGGTACAACGTAAGGGATCCTGGAACTATATTCTCAATCACACAGATATCCTTCCGCTCCAGCTGTAATACCTACTGGGAACAGGTGTCTCCGAACTCATTACGTAACACACATTTCTTGTATCGAATTCTTTCAAAATGCTATTTAAGATTTACAGCAAGTGTAATTTGACGAATTTCATTTTTTCTGTGCTTGCGTGTTTTTTTTTTAAACTTTGGAACCATATTGAGAACATTTATTGGACGAATGGTGTTAATATCATCCATCTATCTTTCCCCTAACATTAGCAAACAAATTCCAAATTGATCTGTTTTACTTTACGAATTCCGGATTGGTCGGTATCACGAAGCAACTCCGTGTCAATTCCAGATAGCTCAGTTTCACCCAACAACTCAAAAAAGTTCAAGACCATGTGACTGGTTTAGGATGATTGACAAGTGTCCTACTATTTATGAAGTAATGACTTAGCAATGTGGAGACATGATAAAAGCATGTCAAACAAAAGTATACTGTCTAACTTATCGTTGGAAATGTAGGAGAGTCATCCGACCACAAATACAGTACAGAAATTCAAAACCACGAACAAACAAAACGTACCTGTGTACTGAAGGCGCTGCCTAGTAAAGGTGAAAGGCATAATATCACTGCTTATGGAAGACAAAAGGCATTAAAGTACCTAATTACTGAAGAAAAGGGGTATAACGCCACTAATTACTGAAGAAAAAGAATCCGAAAAAAAGATAATATGTACAACTTCAGTGTTATCTCAACACAATAGTCACAACGTCACTGCTACTCAAGACAATAAGTAAAATATCACTGATATCTCAAGGCAAAAGGCACTTCGTCACTGCTGTCTTAAGACAATAGGCACAACGTCACTGCGCACTGTTATCTCAAGACAATAGGCACAATGTCACTGCTATCTGAAGGCAAAATGATAGAATATCACTGCTTACTGGTGACAAGGAATGTAACGTCATTTCTTAATGAAGGCAAATTAAACGACACAAATATACTCCATTGTTTTACCAGAATATGATTTTGGTTTCATAAGTCATTGTCCTGCATTTAATTGATAACTGTATGTTCCATAAAATGATTGCAAAAATAGTATCGGTCAAAATCAACAACGAAAAGATATATGAATGATGTGCATGTATATCATTTTATATCAAATGGCCCCTTCTAACTTTTTCATAGCTGCTCTCACAATTTATTGTTATTGGATGTACATCTGCATTACAATGTATAGATTAAATATCGAAAATAAACTCCCGATCTTCATAGGTAATTTCACACGTACGAACTAGCCCGAAATTATTATATTTACACATGCGTTGGGCTGTGTTCAAACCCACTGTATGTATGTTTACGCATTGAAGAATACAAACGTAAACAGAACTACTTGCCTAAAATCACCATTCCTTGAAAAACGAATTAAAAGGTACATAATTTAAAAAAGTAATAGTGTACCTATATTCAAGAAAATAGTTGTAAGCAATTCTAGCAGTAATGGAAATAAAATTTAGGCTTTAAAATTTTAACGACCTTGTTCCAAGCGGACGCTATATAGGAATTTGTCATCTGCAAACGACGCCAGTATTGACATCATGAATACAGCTGTGGCCGATTCCTTCGGAATTTCTGCGTCACCTGGGGATGAACTGGAGCATAATACCGGATATACTGAGATTTCTATAGAATTGAGTTTGGTAGAGTGGAATAATATTAAAGCACACAAAGTAGTATGCAGATACCCCCCCCCCAAATAAAAAAAGGAAAATATGGACGAGAGAATGGAATTTTTATTTTCCTGAATTCTCCTCTGGATATCATAATTGTGGGTAATATCATCACTACCGAGTTACATGAAGTTCCTTAGAAAGAAGACCCAGCTGTGTGACGCAGTTTTATACGTAACTACTGTGTCTTCACTGGTCCTTCCAGTGGAACCTCGTCGTTCGATATAGACGGCGCCATTAGGTAGTATTTTATAATGGCCGGTACTGGACCGGGAGAAAAGTCGCCAACATTACATTTTTACTAACAGGAGGAGGTGTTTTATTACCACACATAATTCCAAGACGAAACCAACGTGTCAAAATTAGCATTAAAAAAGAAATAGAAGAATGGCACGTAATATTACTGAGGATAGGAAAGCTTTCTAATGTCATCCATTAAAGGCGGTTTTGTGGGGGACGTGAAAAATGTAATGTACTCTCATTAATCATTTAAAGGACATTTAACAAATCCTTAAGTAGGAAAAAAATTATGATAATGAAATGGCACTTACTGGTCTAGCTAGCTGACATTGTATTAAAGAGTTGTGTTAATGTGTTACATCTCCTGTAACAGTAGGAGGTCCGTCCTTAATGATCAGAGCCATCCATCTTGTGCAAATAAGGATGTGCTTACAACGCGTATTGTTCCACGGTCTACTTAGTACGTTAGAAAACAGCCAGCCTAAAGTATCTCAGAACTAACATTATACATTATGTATACTATTTACATATGATTTAGTATGAATATCAACAATTATGTTAATCACTGCACAAGAGGTTGAAGTCCCCGATGAATAAAAGGGAGTTCTGGTGACAGAATTTGTTTGTATCAAGAAATCTAGAATCTTTGCAGGAAACTACAGACTTATCAGCATATTTTTTCTTGTAAATCTCTGCAGTGATATCGTAACCCCAAACTTTTCGCCAATGGCGTGGGTTGCGCAACTCTTTGAGATCATGGAGACACCGTTGAAGGGGGGAAAACACTGACAGTTCTCCCAACGCCAGACTGGTGTTCACCAACTCCGAGGCTGAAGACAGAGGGAGAGGAAATTGAATCTTTGTCGTTGTTTGCACATTTCCGAATGTCTTATGGCATCGTGAATAGCGATTTTACATTGACCTTTGTGGTTGTGCCATTGTTCGTGACGTCATATTTCGTCTGACTAAAAAAACAGAGTTGTATATCCTCAATACTTTATAACTGTTATTGCTGTCTTTGAAATATCATTGATTAAAATTTAATAGTTTTGTTCATTGAAAGGATTGAAGGAGACATTTCTTGAACTTCTTTTCTGGAGCACAAAGGCTTCCTCCGCAATAATTGGATGCATTGTGTCCTTATAGTATAGTAATACCATATGAAAGTCTGTGGTGTCCAATGCATTACGTAGTTTTGTTATTAAGGTGTAAAATTTCGTCATTCTGGTTAGGTTACATGAAGGAAGCCACTGACCCATTAGAAAAAGAAGGGAACACGTACTTAATATGTATGTATATCAATATTTAATCAAGGATAACTGCATTTCACCATTTTATCGACGTTAGATTATTAGTGATGTTGATGACTTTCCATATAAAACGAAATAACATGATTTTTCAGCACTATGTTTTAAAAACTAACGATTTTGTCAAAGTGATTGGAATAATGACCAGCTATATCTACGTGCACGGTGTATCGTACCAAAATTTACAGCATTCCTGGAAGTGCCGGAGATTAGTTCTAGGTATAAACTGTTTTTATCTGCGATACTAGCAATTGGTCGGATATGCAAAGGTGGCAAGTATGTATACCTACTGTCCAGGTCTAATACCGAGTATCCCAACAATGTAGCGTAACCATACGTCCTGGTTCATGACTCACCGACAGGTACCAGTATGTAACCCTGCGACCCTGGTGATACCACTGACGCCCAACATGGGTCAGCACTACAGACCACGAGGCTATCCGGGCTGGCCGTATATAACATTCTTATTTAGGGTTTGACTTTAATAGTGACGGACAGATGAGGACAGTTCCCGCTGTGGTAGGGCGGGATATGCTGAGTAGTGGAAGGACATTGCCCAGTGTTCCTTAGAACATTACATCAAGTTAGCGCACGCCAGTTAACTCGCAGTAGGAAAACGATTCTGGTCATGGCCGTAGCTGGGCAGACTAATAAAAAACTAGTTATAATAAATCTATCTTAGATTTGTTGAACAGCGTGAAAGGAATCCGGAAAGCCTAAAAATGAACACTCTCTGGTTTACCTAGCGGGCTAACAGTCTAAACCTATGGCCAAGTACACAAAACAGCTCTGGTCAAGGACGGCGTACTTCCGGTTCTGAAGTCGGTG
Source organism: Pecten maximus (assembly GCF_902652985.1). Lineage (NCBI taxonomy): Eukaryota > Metazoa > Mollusca > Bivalvia > Pectinida > Pectinidae > Pecten > Pecten maximus. The sequence continues at coordinate 29,455,967 of NC_047019.1, forward strand.
AAAGTGATTGCAAACAGGTAATATGATCGCTGATTTGCTCACGGGATGAATATATTGAGTAGGTGTTCTAGACTTAAACCAGATGTCGGCAGAATAAAGAAGTACCAAGTTGAAAAGCCTTGAATATCAACCGTAAACCAAGCTAGGTGTTTGTTTGATATGGTACAAGACGTAAAGTACATTTTTAAAGAATGTCAACATTTGACAGGGTACAAAATATGAGATATAAAACAGACCGATTTTGATTTTGATAATATCAAGATGCACATTCAATCCATTTTTTTTCAAAGTTTCGAACCATATTTTAAACATATCTTTATCAACATGTTTTAAGCAAATGAAAAATAGATATTTCTTTAGAAACATTATTCATGTATAAAAACTATGCTTGTTTCTCCTAAAACAACAGTCTGTGTTTCATACACAATATCAATGGGAAACCAATATGATAATTACAGTGTAGAATTGGCAAGGAGGGCGATTATTGAGCACGAGCCGCCGAACTATTGCCAAGCTTCAGACCCGTCTGCCAAAATATCTCCGCCTACGTTATACATCATCTGTACCCGGTACCTATAACTATGACATCGGGTGACGTCATGTATTGTCACCAGAAAGGAGGTTCGAACACTCAAATTGACCGAGGATAAGGACCATCTGGGGCGTACACAGGCAAAATGTCTTGAGGTAAATGATGTCCGGGAATAAATATTTATGGGCTGGTCAAGCACCGTGGGAATATATATTTTGAATTTGTGACATGATAGATCATATCACCTCGAGGTCCTGGTTTGGGAAGCATCTGCTTAGAATTGCAGGGCTAATGTTATCCATCTCCAATTCTAAACCCGAAAACTTTCTTTCATATCACTATCAACAACAATGCAGTGTTCTTACCGCAATCGTAATGACAAAACCAATATAACCTCAAATACATCGGAACTAAAAGTCTGGTTATAGTCATAACTCAATATTGTAATAAAGAATATGGACATTACCCCATATAGAATTTATCACTAATAACAAAGTCGAAAGAGTATGGATTTTGACGTCTATCAACTCTGATTTAAGTTATTACTGAATACAGTGTATATGTATCTGAAATTGACAACACAAAAACACACCTGTTGAGAATTCCATCGTCGACAGATTGGGACTGACATTTACTAATACAGTTATCGGTTATCACTCTTGTATCGGTATCAGAGTCATCTGTAGACTTAGTATATCATCATTAGATTAATTCAGATAATTACTGAAGCGAAATGTTCACATTGCACGTCACCAGCAGTACTCGTGCCCATGCGCAGGGTTGCCAAGGTTACATTACGGCACAGAATATGCTGCTCGCAGGGATTCATATCTTTACATCGACTTTGGTAATTCATATTTAAAACATAATTTTTCCACAGGTATCAAGTTCCAGAATCGTCCATTTTTTTCATTACGTACATTTGTTTCTTCACGTGGTGTGACTGTGTCTTGAGAAGCCCAATTTAACACAGTTCTCATAACATCGTTAATTAAGAAATTAGCCTTTCTAATTAAACTCTGTTGGTTAATCCAGCCTTTATAGGTTTCCAGTTTACCCCCCGTGAAATTTGTGCAAAACAGTGAAATTGGCATCATAAATTTGCTGTATGTTATTCTTTAAATTGTCTTAATTGGTACCCAGCTACGACCCGACTTGGCGTTACACCGACTCGGCACAACGCCTTGTAGTAGATATTGACGTATACTTGACTTCACATCATGGGCCTATTACACTTCGCTTGAACCACTCCGTTCTCCTAATTTGTTTCCTAAGCAGATACAGTGAAACAAAATTTGCTGCAACTTATTAGGGAAATATAGCCGAGGTAGCAGGTGTCCGTTTGTCAGTTTTACACGCATTATATGGCAGCAAGGCGGATTTTAAAAGCACGGCAAAAACACGCAAGCCAATCACTATTCCAGTAAAGTGTTTGCATAAAAAATAATGCCATATAAACTTTCATTACATGGTGCTTTCATTTTTCAATAAATTTAATATTCAAATGTGTCAATACGTACACCGTTGAACGATATTTAAACTTTAATAACAAGTTTTGGTAATTAAAAACGTAAAATAAAATCTGAAAACACTGTTGGGAACATCCAAAGGTAATGAGAAACATGCTTGGGGCAGTCAGTGAGAACGTCTCGCACAAATTAATACCAGTATTTGGGAACCTGTGGACATGCACAGTAATGTGTACATGATTGGTAGGCATTACTTTTAGCTTCATTGATAAAATGTCCAACATGATTTGATTTCGAACCCTGACAATTCCATCAACACCTGTTATAGCGCATTGGCCGTCTCGTTGAGTGGGTAAAAGTTCGCGGAATCCACTTGCCATCGCGAGGAGAAATTCCCTTGGGTTAGAGACTCTTGATAAGGACTAATAATAGGCTTTTATTAAGGCTCTTTAAAATGTTTTGAATACAAGAAGAATCAGCGATGCTGAACTCGTTTTATCCGACGCGTAAAATTGACAACATTTACAGTAAATTATTCACATGGTAACCCCAAACCAATATTTAATTCTAACGTGATTAAGTATAGAGCCAGCTCTAACCCAACACCAACAGTCCCTTTCCAAGTATTGTGATTTAAGTAATAATACCGAAGTACTTTACTAGTATAGCAAATATCGTAATGACCTTTTATTAAGTGCTTCTTTGAGTCACTACGTAGTAGACATATACCATAAGTATGAGACATATACTATAAGTAGTAGATATATACTAATTGATAGAGTGTTATTCCTCCCTGTATTGATATTTTCCGTGTTTGACCTTTCCTGTGAGTATTATAGAGGAGAAAGGATAAAGCAATAACATGCATTTGAATTATAGTTTTTGAGTCAACTCCAATCGATCTCCTTTGAGAGTCTATGGATAAAATATATGTGAACACATGTCGTACGAACTAGCAGTATAGAGCACCAATTTCTAACTTACCAGTGGAAATAAATGAGATCACGCGGTGTAGATATTCTATTTGATGTCAATCGTGCATCTTACCTGGACATGGATCTTACATTTTCATTAAAACTTGATTAGGTGAGCACGACTTTTAGGTTTTAGAGGATACATGATAAGTAAGGCCGAGTAACACTGCAGTAACCATGTACTCCACAAACACAGGAAATCGGGGGAAATATCAATTTCTTTTTAAATATGTGGACTTATCATGTCAGCGTAAGGAAAACCATTACCAGATTTTAGTACGGGATATTTAGTGTTACGGACGGCGAGGAGATTTTAACAGGGTCTGCCCTTGTCTGTAGTTCGCGTGGAGAAGGGTGTCGGTGAAATCCCAAACTAATCAGGGAATGTCAAAACATATATACAAAAGAGAACGTGTTAAATTTTTGAATTCTATATTTACCTTTAACTATCCAAGTTATGCATTCATACGTCAAGGTTATACTGATGATCGCCTCATTGTATTACCCAGCCCATATCTATTCCCGTAGACAGTTTGAAATAACATCTACTATTTATAAATATGAAAAAACACTAAAATAAAAACGCCTTGTATTCAGCTCTCTTGTATGGTGATTGTCGACGGTGAAGCAGAAGACGCTTAATCTTCGGAACGCCTGGTCTTAATCTCATGGTATTGTTTCAAGGAACGCCAGGTCTTAATCTCATGGTAATGTTTTAAGGTACGCCTGGTATTAATCTCATTGTTTTGTTTTCGGAACGCCTGGTATTAATCTCATGGTATTGTTTCAAGGAACGCCTGGTCTTAGTCTCATTGTTTTGTTTCAAGGAACGCCTGGTCTTAATCTCATGGTATTGTTTCAAGGAACGCCTGGTCTTAATATCATGGTATTGTTTCAAGGAACGCCTGGTCTTAATCTCATGGTATTGTTTCAAGGAACGCCTGGTCTTAATCTCATGGTATTGTTTCAAGGAACGCCTGGGCTTAATCTCATGGTATTGTTTCAAGGATATCCGTCCAAATCCCTATTTTTAATCATATGCACTCTTTTTATCTATTTTGAGTTTGAATTTTGGTTTTGCTTTTGTGTCGATATTCTTTGTTACGTTTCTATTATTTTATTCATATTTAAATGAACTTTTTATGTTTATGTCTTTGAGATCCTTTGAGAATGGAGTAAGCATGCAAATTTTTTAGTTGGCCCTCGCTAGCCCTTACCCATCATGGGTATTCTCTTCATAGATCTCTCAATCTAGACCTTATTACCTTATGGAGCAGGAGTTGTTACCTTATGGAGTAGGCCTTGCTACCTTATAGAGTAGGAGTTGTTACCTTATGGAGTAGGAGTTGTTACCTTATGGAGTAGGAGTTGTTACCTTATAGAGTAGGAGTTGTTACCTTATAGAGTAGGAGTTGTTACCTTATGGAGTAGGAGTTGTTACCTTATAGAGTAGGAGTTGTTACCTTATAGAGTAGGAGTTGTTACCTTATAGAGTAGGAGTTGTTACCTTATAGAGTAGAGTTGTTACCTTATAGAGTAGGAGTTGTTACCTTATAGAGTAGGCCTTGTTACCTTATAGAGTAGGAGTTGTTACCTTATAGAGTAGGAGTTGTTACCTTATGGAGTAGGAGTTGTTACCTTATAGAGTAGGAGTTGTTACCTTATAGAGTAGGAGTTGTTACCTTATGGAGTAGGAGTTGTTACCTTATGGAGTAGGAGTTGTTACCTTATAGAGTAGGAGTTGTTACCTTATAGAGTAGGAGTTGTTACCTTATAGAGTAGGAGTTGTTACCTTATGGAGTAGGAGTTGTTACCTTATAGAGTAGGAGTTGTTACCTTATGGAGTAGACCTTGTTACCTTATGGAGTAGACCTTGTTACCGTATGGAGTAGGAGTTGTTACCTTATGGAGTAGGAGTTGTTACCTTATGGAGTAGGAGTTGTTACCTTATAAAGTAGACCTTGTTACCTTATGGAGTAGACCTTGTTACCTTATGGAATAGACCTTGTTACCTTATGGAGTAGGAGTTGTTACCTTATGGAGTAGACCTTGTTACCTTATAGAGTAGGAGTTGTTACCTTATGGAGCATACCTTGTTACCTTATGGAGTAGGAGTTGTTACCTTATGGAGTATACCTTGTTACCTTATAGAGTAGGAGTTGTTACCTTATAGAGTAGGAGTTGTTACCTTATAGAGTAGGAGTTGTTACCTTATAGAGTAGGAGTTGTTACCTTATAGAGTAGGAGTTGTTACCTTATAGAGTAGGAGTTGTTAGTTAACTTATGGAGTAGACCTTGTTACCTTATGGAGTAGACCTTGTTACCTTATGGAGTAGACCTTGTTACCTTATAGAGTAGGAGTTGTTACCTTATAGAGTAGGAGTTGTTACCTTATAGAGTAGGAGTTGTTACCTTATAGAGTAGGAGTTGTTACCTTATGGAGTAGGAGTTGTTACCTTATAAAGTAGGAGTTGTTACCTTATGGAGTAGGAGTTGTTACCTTATGGAGTAGACCTTGTTACCTTATAGAGTAGACCTTGTTACTTATGGAGTAGACCTTGTTACCTTATAGAGTAGGAGTTGTTACCTTATGGAATAGGAGTTGTTACCTTATGGAATAGACCTTGTTACCTTATGGAGTATACCTTGTTACCTTATAGAATAGGCCTTGTTACCTTATAGAGTAGGAGTTGTTACCTTCAAGAGTAGGAGTTGTTACCTTATAGAGTAGGAGTTGTTACCTTATGGAGTAGGAGTTGTTACCTTATGGAGTAGGAGTTGTTACCTTATAGAGTAGGAGTTGTTACCTTATGGAATAGACCTTGTTACCTTATGGAGTATACCTTGTTACCTTATGGAATAGGAGTTGTTACCTTATGGAATAGACCTTGTTACCTTATGGAGTATACCTTGTTACCTTATAGAATAGGCCTTGTTACCTTATAGAGTAGGAGTTGTTACCTTATAGAGTAGGCCTTGTTACCTTATAGAGTAGGAGTTGTTACCTTAAAGAGTAGGAGTTGTTACCTTATGGAGTAGGAGTTGTTACCTTATGGAGTAGGAGTTGTTACCTTATAGAGTAGGAGTTGTTACCTTAAAGAGTAGGAGTTGTTACCTTATGGAGTAGGAGTTGTTACCTTATGGAGTAGGAGTTGTTACTTTATAGAGTAGGAGTTGTTACCTTATAGAATAGGAGTTGTTACCTTATGGAGTAGGAGTTGTTACCTTATAGAGTAGGAGTTGTTACCTTATAGAGTAGGAGTTGTTACCTTATAGAATAGGAGTTGTTACCTTATGGAGTAGGAGTTGTTACCTTATAGAGTAGGAGTTGTTACCTTATAGAGTAGGAGTTGTTACCTTATAGAGTAGGAGTTGTTACCTTATGGAGTAGGAGTTGTTACCTTATAGAGTAGGAGTTGTTACCTTATAGAGTAGGAGTTGTTACCTTATAGAGTAGGCCTTGTTACCTTATAGAGTAGGAGTTGTTACCTTCAAAAGTAGGAGTTGTTACCTTATAGAGTAGGAGTTGTTACCTTAAAGAGTAGGAGTTGTTACCATATGGAATAGGAGTTGTTATCTTATAGAGTAGGAGTTGTTACCTTATGGAGTAGACCTTGTTACCTTATAGAGTAGGAGTTGTTACCTTAAAGAGTAGGAGTTGTTACCTTATAGAGTAGGAGTTGTTACCTTATAGAGTAGGAGTTGTTATCTTATAGAGTAGGCCTTGTTACCTTATGGAATAGGCCTTGTTACCTTATAGAGTAGGAGTTGTTACCTTAAAGAGTAGGAGTTGTTACCTTATAGATTAGGAGTTGTTACCTTATAGATTAGGAGTTGTTACCTTATGGAGTAGGAGTTGTTACCTTATAGATTAGGAGTTGTTACCTTATGGAGTAGGAGTTGTTACCTTATGGAGTAGGAGTTGTTACCTTATGGATTAGGAGTTGTTACCTTATGGAGTAGGAGTTGTTACCTTATGGAGTAGACCTTGTTACCTTATAGAGTAGACCTTGTTACCTTATGGAGTAGACCTTGTTACCTTATGGAGTAGGAGTTGTTACCTTATAGAGTAGGAGTTGTTACCTTATGGAATAGACCTTGTTACCTTATGGAGTATACCTTGTTACCTTATGGAATAGGAGTTGTTACCTTATAAAGTAGACCTTGTTACCTTATGGAGTAGACCTTGTTACCTTATAGAGTAGGAGTTGTTACCTTATAGAGTAGGAGTTGTTACCTTATAGAGTAGGAGTTGTTACCTTATGGAGTAGACCTTGTTACCTTATGGAGTAGACCTTGTTACCTTATAGAGTAGACCTTGTTACCTTATAGAGTAGGAGTTGTTACCTTATAGAGTAGGAGTTGTTACCTTATAGAGTAGGAGTTGTTATCTTATGGAGTAGGAGTTGTTACCTTATAGAGTAGGAGTTGTTACCTTATAGAGTAGGAGTTGTTACCTTATAGAGTAGGAGTTGTTACCTTATAGAGTAGGCCTTGTTACCTTATGGAGTAGGAGTTGTTACCTTATAGAGTAGGAGTTGTTACCTTATAGAGTAGGAGTTGTTACCTTATAGAGTAGGAGTTGTTACCCTATAGAGTAGGAGTTGTTACCTTATAGAGTAGGAGTTGTTACCTTATAGAGTAGGCCTTGTTACCTTATGGAATAGACCTTGTTACCTTATGGAGTAGGAGTTGTTACCTTATAGAGTAGGCCTTGTTACCTTATGGAGTAGGAGTTGTTACCTTATAGAGTAGGAGTTGTTACCTTATAGAGTAGGAGTTGTTACCTTATAGAGTAGGAGTTGTTACCTTATAGAGTAGGAGTTGTTACCTTATAGAGTAGGAGTTGTTACCTTATAGAGTAGGAGTTGTTACCTTATAGAGTAGGAGTTGTTACCTTATAGAGTAGGAGTTGCTACCTTATAGAGTAGGAGTTGTTACCTTATAGAGTAGGAGTTGTTACCTTATGGAGTAGGAGTTGTTACCTTATAGAGTAGGAGTTGTTACCTTATAGAGTAGGAGTTGCTACCTTATGGAGTAGGAGTTGTTACCTTATAGAGTAGGAGTTGTTACCTTATAGAGTAGGAGTTGTTACCTTATAGAGCAGGAGTTGTTACCTTATAGAGTAGGAGTTGTTACCTTATAGAGTAGGCCTTGTTACCTTATAGAGTAGGAGTTGTTACCTTATAGAGTAGGAGTTGTTACCTTATAGAGTAGGAGTTGTTACCTTATAGAGTAGGAGTTGTTACCTTATAGAGTAGGAGTTGTTACCTTATAGAGTAGGAGTTGTTACCTTATAGAGTAGGAGTTGTTACCTTATAGAGTAGGAGTTGCTACCTTATAGAGTAGGAGTTGTTACCTTATGGAGTAAACCTTGTTACCTTATGGAGTAGGCCTTGTTACCTTATGGAGTAGACCTTGTTACCTTATAGAGTAGGAGTTGTTACCTTATGGAGTAGGAGTTGTTACCTTATAGAGTAGGAGTTGTTACCTTATGGAGTAGGAGTTGTTACCTTATAGATGAGTGTTACCTAGGAGTAGGAGTGTTCCATAGAGTGGAGTGTACCTAGGAGTAGGATTGTACCTTAAGAGTAGGAGTGTCCTAGGAGAGGAGTTTTACCTTATGGAGTAGGAGTGTTACCTATAAGTAGGAGTGTACATGGAATGCGTACCTAGGAGTAGGAGGTTACCATAGATAGGAGGTACGAGAGAGTACCATAAGAGGTGTCAGATAGAGAGAGTTTTCCATATATGTACTTAGGTAGAGGACCTAGGAGTAGCTGACCTGTGGAGAGACAGAGGTACCATGCGTGATTAGGTCAACGAACGACATAATAACCATATAACAGGAAAAATATTTGGAGACTCTAAATAATGAGAATAGTAGGTGCGAAAGAAACTCTTGCTCTAAACAAAGTTAGGCACACGTTACCTCAATCTTAGGCAAATAAAATAGTCCAAGACGTACCATGATGTCCGCCATAAAACTGTCCACACAATACATACCATGCAGATCTAGGTCACGACGACACATACCATACAGATCTAGGTCACGACGTCACTTACCATACAGATCTAGGTCACGACGTCACATACCATACATATCTAGGTCACAACGACACATACCATGCAGATCTAGGTCACGACGACACATACCATACATATCTAGGTCACGACGACACATACCATACAGATCTAGGTCACGACGACACATACCATACAGATCTAGGTCACAACGACACATACCATACAGATCTAGGTTACGACGACGCATACCATACATATCTAGGTCACGACGACACATACCATACATATCTAGGTCACGACGACACATACCATACATATCTAGGTCACGACGTCACATACCATACATATCTAGGTCACGACGACACATACCATTCATATCTAGGTCACGACGACACACAGCATACAGATCTAGGTCACGACGACACATACCATACATATCTAGGTCACGACGACACATACCATACATATCTAGGTCAAATCTGGTTAAGTCATAAACTCAACTGAGAACTTAGGTGGTGACAATGAAACTCTTAAGCATCTAAACAAAGTTCGAACACGTCTGACGGCATATCTCATAAGGAAATAAAATATTCCCAAATGGGACCGTGATGTCCCCCATAAAACTGTCCACCATGGTGTAGTATACCGTGCAGAAGTACATGTCGTCATTCTGGATATTTGAAATATTTTCCATAGTTCCTTGATATAGTATACTACATTGGTACTTCAGAATGGTAGTTATTATGTCATAATTTGCAATATTAATCGTTACGTTGTACCAGAGACCCCATTCGTGAAACGTCATCTTCCATACCAATTCAAAGTTTTTTGTCGACAGAGTTTCGCCAGAGATTTTAATTTATATCATTCTTTAGACATGTAAACGATCGATAAGCTTTTATTGTCGTCGTTTGTTTCGAGGGAAAATCACGAATCCACAATAATGTTTTAACAATAGCTTATGCTAGGATGATACACCTTAAACATTGTGTCGCTTAGGTTATTCCTATTGTGCCGAGTCGACCTTTGAAAGAAGAATATTGCATGACAAGAAGATGCTAACGCTTGCTTCAATTCAACATTGACTATTTTGAGCAATTTTGTGGAATTCGTCTGGAATATTTCCCTTAGTACACAGAAATAATTGAAAACAATTTACTATTTGTTCCGTTCATTTAAACCGAAAATAGAATATAAATATAAAACATGTACAAGTTTCCAATACGTTTTCCTCCAATGGTTTTTCCTCGGGTTTCACCAGAATTAATAGCCTGTTGTCATGGTTAGTGGATCCAAAGCGACACGACTCCGATCGTCTGTCCAGACGGAAATGAAAAGTAAATATACATTTAAGATTTATACCTGGGAATTCTGGCAATCCAGTCTGATTGTTAAATGATTGATAGGTGCTGACTTGTAAACGTCTATCTTTCACACAACATTAAATACAAAATATGCGCAAAAAGGACATTTGGCCGTCAACATCTCTATCCGATCCCACACAAATAATGGCATCTCTCGTTTCAAATGTTATTTAAGGTCTTAACCTCAGCTCTCGTGTTACCACGCATTGTCTCGGGCTTCGCGGGACAAAATGGCGATGCACAACAATTTACTGTGTCCAAACTGGCAGTTTGATGAGAAAAGCATCTGATTTTTTCTCCAGGGTTGACAGAGCTACATAAACTGACACGATCAATTACTTGCCGAAGAGCTTATCTGAACCCAGGATTCCGACTCCCAGGCCTGTACGTTCACACCGACACACAGTATACACATACACGTCAGGTTGCCCGGGGGTGAGGTTTGAGAAAACATGATAAGGCAGTATATATTCACAAATACAATGTAATGCTACCCGGGGGTCAGGGTATGATGAAGTAACAAGGTAACACGTTAATAGGTTTTCCACAACTGTATTGCCATTCACCTATGCTAACTTCTGAAGGCATGATAGGTCCAAAACTATCCCGTCACGTGTCGCACCATCAATTATTAATATAATGATATCAATAAACAAATTCTGTGGTTTATATTTTATTCGGCGATGTAACACGAGGACGGGTTTGGAGGAGGTGGGGCGTGACTGGACAAGGGGGGGGGGGGGGGGGGGGTAATGGTGAGATAATATCTTATCACACATTCTAAAATGTCTCAAGAAGTAGGTATCCGCTGCGCCACGACATAATATAGTCATACACATGACATTTCTAGGACATTAAATCCACGCATCCAAGTTAGAATGTAGGGGTAAATGTTGTGTAACAGCATGCAGTCAGATTAATGGAAAATGTCTAATTGTTCAATTAATTCCAATGAAGGTCGTCCGAAAAATTATGACATAAATTTATTCAATTCAGTGATACTTATGTTGGAGAACTACGAGTGGCGTGTTGTCATCAACGCAAAAACACTTACGGCTGTATTTTAGGACTAGGACCCCATTTGTTGTAAAAATGTGAGCATGTTTTTCTTGTTAAATAAACATTTTGTGTACACGCCTTTCGATGTGTTATAAACAATTGTAGCCGATCTACGCTGGTACAACAAAATATCTGTTACTTTTTAAGTCTGTGTCCTGTCGAGAAAGTCACGGTTTTCACTCGTACCATAATTTCATATAATTAAATATGCACCTGTTGCGTTTTTGATTTTCAGTGAATATTGGAGTACATATTTAATTACTTTACACCCAGGTTAACAGTGGCGAGTTTTTTTTTATAAAACAATCGACGTTTGTGGCTAATGTTTATATTACATATACGATAATTATATTAATAGACTGGCTCTATAACACTGTATCCAATACTGTAACTATCCCTAAATACAAAAATGCATTTTATAATATTGTTAAAACATTTAAGATGAACTTTCCATCCACATAAAATACGTTGTCATTGTTGTCGGATAACATCATTTCACAACATCATATCGGAAGGGTATTTGGCAATCACGAAATTCTTGGTCACTGAATATCATTTCATATAAAAGAAAAACAGTTAAATACAGTTTTATCACTGAATATCATTTCATATAAAAGAAAAAAACAGTCAAATACATTTTTTATCACTGAATATCATTGCATATAAAAGAAAAACAGTTAAATACATTTTTGTTAATGTACATTTAGAAAGTGAACAATTCATTCACGCCAGTGACTTTTTCAGAAGGTCGTTGATCTATAGATCGGAACACATTAACACAAAAGCATGGTTCGGGATGTCCGTCATTGGTACAATAGTCTTGAACAAAATAAAAAAATATTGAATAAAGCACAAGATCTTAACAAAATGTTATCTCATACAGAAAAAAAAAATTAATTTGTAAAATATCTCACAACACAGGTTCAGTCCAGTTCTATATCTCAAATATATATATAAGATTTTGGAAGCCGTTGCCCTGCACCCCAACAGGGTGACTTTAATTATGCTGTGACATGACATCTCGCGTTGGAGTAGGTACGCCTCACTACGATACGAGTACTAACTCTTATTCATAATATTTATCCATATGTAAACCTGATCTGGATGATTTGCGAAGACTTACCATAACACACGAAGTTTTGGCGTGTTTTTGTGCTCTGATGCCGACGGTAATATCAACTTAATTAAAACAGAATGGCAATTTTTCTCAAATTACCACGTGGCTTAATACAAAATGGACAAGGATTGTGGTTTATTTTGTTAATTCTTACATGTTCCTATCCTGGTTTACGCTGAGTGCTTTAATCTGTGCCGGTATGCAAATATATGTGTTCGTAGCAAGAGCAGGGAAAGTCTGGAAATATGAGCTGCTATATTTAAGTCTATAAGTACGGGCACGTGGTAAAAATACTTGTATTTTCTCCGGAATTTGCATATTTACCATTCCCGCAAGTTAATGTTATCAAACATAGCATTCTTGGTTTTCTTTGGTAGCATAACACTTCAAGAGGGTTCAAACCCAAACTAAACTCGCTTTTATGATGAGTTGATTAAACGGAGTATCAAACGCCCCAGCGTCCCGGGTATACCGGTACCTAACGGGACCGTAAGTGATACAGATAACATACAGGACACGTGCGAGATAGCATCCATTATACAATAATCTCGTGCACACATCAAATTATGACTGATCACTTAACATATACTGGTTTCAACGTCAGAATTCAACTAATATGTTAACCTTATAGTATCAAAGCAACAATACGCAATACTTGATCGAAAAAATAAGCTTAAATATCAAAAAAGGGAAACCTGCATGGGAACCCATGAAAAATATTAAAATGTAAATAAAATACAGACTGTCACCGAAATAGGCAATGTAACAATGTAAGATAAGAAATTATATCATAATAATATAGAGAATATAACATGTCGGCTGAATGGTAACACTGTCCGTAACATAAGTAATGCAACATTGTCAGTAAGATAAGTAATGTAACACTGTCCGTCACATAAGGAATGTAACCATTGCAAAAATAGGTCGTAATATTACATGCAACAGTAAAAATTAGTTAGTAAAATAGTCACACAGTTCGTGAAATTAAAAATGTAACATTGTTAGTAAAATAGTCACACAGCTCGTGAAATTAGAAATGTACCACTGTTAGTAAAATAGTCACAATGCTCGTGAAATTAGAAATGTAACATTGTCAGTCATTTAAAATTTTGCTAAGTTCATACTTATCTTGTTTCCAATATCTGTGGAAATCGGAAAGAGGAAGCTGCTTCATCTACAAAAACTATTGTCTTTGGATCAGACCTTCTTGGTGAAGTATATCTTTACCATACGAATATACGTCTGTATCCCTTTCTTTATGTACGTTCTAGAAGATCTGAAATCATTTGTTCCGGATATCGCTAAGTGCTCCAAAGTGTTGAACAGAAACCTAGCTTGGATTCTTATCTTTGGAATCACACATTCAAATGACAATGGACACACATTGTGAAATCTGCCATAACGTCCATCGAAAACTCAGCTCTAAAAGCCCGAAACTGATCGTGACTTCGATATTAAGCATGCATTATGTGGCTCAAAGCTGAGTCTGTAACAGAAATTCGTTCAATTTACTCTTTAAATCAATTTTGTCCATGACAGCTACTCCTGTTTGAAGAATGTGTTTTCTCTGCTATCGGCGTTTCGTTGACGCCATTCTTCCTCTCTGCTCCACCAATGATTTCTAAGAGAGGTATTTTCGAAGTATGGTTTGATTATGCTTAGACCTTTGGAAAGTAAGGACAATGCCACTTTCTTTTAAGCATTACTAGGTGCGACCACGGGCGTCCAATTCTAGGATGCTGCTGTCCTAAAACTGTTCCTAATTAAAGCAGCATGATTGTTTTATACACGCTACGCCTTGGATGATTTCATCACGAAATAGAGAAAGTTGCACCCGGTAATTTGCTAGACACGAGCACTTATTGAACTTTCTTTCTCTCTTTCTAATTATCAAATTATTTTTCATTTTCCCTTTTTCTGCATACATGACTATCTCCTTGTGGGGAAAATAAAAGTAATAGTAAAAGTAATATTATAAGATGAAAACACGATACGTAACATTTCCCATAGGATAAGAATGTAAAATTGTCAGTGAAATGAGGAAATGTTACATTGTCAGTGAAATGAGGAAATGTAACATTTTCAGCAAAATGAGGAAATGTAACGTTGTCAGTAAAAACTGGAAATGTAACGTTGACAGAGAAGTATGAATGGTGACATTGTGTCAGTATAGTATCGATCTTAAAGAGTGCCTTAACTGATGTGAAGAAAAATCAAAGCATTTGCATTGTTTTAGTGCGTTCAACTCTTCGATCGGGGGTAGAATCGTTACCATGGCCACGACCACACCGGGGGTAGTTACCATGGCCACGACAACACGGGGTAGAATATTGAATCGTAACCATGGCCACGACAACACGGGGTAGAATATTTAATTGTTACCATGGCCACGACAACACCGGGGGTAGAATATTGAATTGTTACCATGGCCACGACAACACGGGGTAGAATATTGAATCGTTACCATAGCCACGACAACACGGGGTAGAATATTGAATTGTTACCATGGCCACGACAACACGGGGTAGAATATTGAATCGTTACCATAGCCACGACAACACTGGGTAGAATATTGAATCGTTACCAAAGCCACGACAACACGGGGTAGAATATTGAATCGTTACCATAGCCACGACAACACGGGGTAGAATATTGAATCGTTACCATGGTCACGACAACACGGGGTAGAATATCGAATCTTTACCATGGCCACGGCAACACCGGGGGTAGAATATTGAATTGTTACCATGGCCACGACAACACGGGGTAGAATATTGAATCGTTACCATGGCCACGACAACACGGGGTAGAATATTGAATCGTTACCATGGCCACGAAAACACCGGAGGTAGAATATTGAATCGTTACCATAGCCACGACAACACGGGGTAGAATATTGAATTGTTACCATAGCTACGACAGCACGAGGTAGAATATTGAATCGTTACCATAGCCAGGACAACACGGGGTAGAATATTGAATCGTTACCATGGCCACGACAACACGGGGTAGAATATTGAATCGTTACCATGGCCACGACAACACGGGGTAGAATATTTAATTGTTACCATGGCCACGACAACACCGGGGGTAGAATATTGAATTGTTACCATGGCCACGACAACACGGGGTAGAATATTGAATCGTTACCATAGCCACGACAACACGGGGTAGAATATTGAATTGTTACCATGGCCACGACAACACGGGGTAGAATATTGAATCTTTACCATAGCCACGACAACACTGGGTAGAATATTGAATCGTTACCATAGCCACGACAACACGGGGTAGAATATTGAATTGTTACCATGGCCACGACAACACGGGGTATAATATTGAATCGTTACCATAGCCACGACAACACGGGGTAGAATATTGAATTGTTACCATAGCCACGACAACACGGGGTAGAATATTGAATCGTTACCATGGTCACGACAACACGGGGTAGAATATCGAATCTTTACCATGGCCACGGCAACACCGGGGGTAGAATATTGAATTGTTACCATGGCCACGACAACACGGGGTAGAATATTGAATCGTTACCATGGCCACGACAACACGGGGTAGAATATTGAATCGTTACCATGGCCACGAAAACACCGGAGGTAGAATATTGAATCGTTACCATAGCCACGACAACACGGGGTAGAATATTGAATTGTTACCATGGCCACGACAACACGGGGTAGAATATTGAATTGTTACCATGGCCACGACAACACGGGGTAGAATATTGAATCGTTACCATAGCCAGGACAACACGGGGTAGAATATTGAATCGTTACCATGGCCACGACAACACGGGGTAAAATATTGAATCGTTACCATAGCCACGACAACACGGGGTAGAATATTGAATTGTTACCATGGCCACGACAACACGGGGTAGAATATTGAATTGTTACCATGGCCACGACAACACGGGGTAGAATATTGAATCGTTACCATAGCCACAACAACACGGGGTAGAATATTGAATTGTTACCATGGCCACGACAACACCGGGGGTAGAATATTGAATCGTTACCATAGCCACGACAACACGGGGGTAGAATATTGAATCTTTACCATGGCCACGACAACACCGGGGGTAGAATATTGAATCGTTACCATAGACACGACAACACGGGGTAAAATATTGAATCGTTACCATAGACACGACAACACGGGGGTAGAATATTGAATCGTTACCATAGCCACGACAACACGGTGTAGAATATTGAATCGTTACCATGGCCACGACAACACCGGGGGTAAAATATTGAATCGTTACCATGGCCACGACAACACGGGGGTAGAATATTGAATCG
Organism: Pecten maximus; assembly: GCF_902652985.1. NCBI lineage: Eukaryota > Metazoa > Mollusca > Bivalvia > Pectinida > Pectinidae > Pecten > Pecten maximus. The sequence goes on from NC_047019.1 coordinate 29,472,828, forward strand.
TTGCCATAGCCACGACAACACCGGGGGTAAAATATTGAATCGTTACCATAGCCACGACAACACGGGGGGTAGAATTTGAATCGTTACCATGGCCACGACAACACCGGGGGTAGAATATTGAATCGTTACCATAGCCACGACAACACGGGGGTAGAATATTGAATCGTTACCATGGCCACGACAACACGGGGGTAGAATATTGAATCGTTACCATAGCCACGACAACACGGGGTAGAATATTGAATCGTTACCATAGCCACGACAACACGGGGTAGAATATTGAATCGTTACCATAGCCACGACAACACGGGGTAGAATATTGAATCGTTACCATAGCCACGACAACACGGGGTAGAATATTGAATCGTTACCATAGCCACGACAACACGGGGTAGAATATTGAATCGTTACCATGGCCACGACAACACGGGGGTAGAATATTGAATCGTTACCATAGCCACGACAACACCGGGGTAGAATATTGAATCGTTACCATAGCCACGACAACACCGGGGGTAGAATATTGAATCGTTACCATAGCCACGACAACACGGGGGTAGAATATTGAATCGTTACCATAGCCACGACAACACGGGGGTAGAATATTGAATCGTTACCATAGCCACGACAACACGGGGGTAGAATATTGAATCGTTACCATAGCCACGACAACACCGGGGGTAAAATATTGAATCGTTACCATAGCCACGACAACACGGGGGTAGAATTTGAATCGTTACCATGGCCACGACAACACCGGGGGTAGAATTTGAACCGTTACCATGGCCACGACAACACCGGGGGTAGAATTTGAATCGTTACCATGGCCACGACAACACCGGGGGTAGAATTTGAATCGTTACGATAGCCACGACAACACTTGTTGAAAGGTTCTGTTGTGTCCATGATTCTGAAAAAAGGTTGTTGTGTCCATGATTCTGAAAAAAGGACCAGATTCGTTGTATAATTCCAAGATCGTATCTGTGCTCTGTTGAAGATACAGTTAGCTGATATGGTTAAGTGGTTTACAGAACAATATATCGTATTTATATCATTCTTGTAAACAAACCTAATTATACTGATCCTCGTATTAATTATAGACCTATCTATCTATACATTGATAAAGTGTTTTACGTAGTAGAGTACGGGAGCTGTACAGCTGAACATATCACTCTCATGAGAACGTAGGACAGTGTTAATACATACCAGACCGGGCTGTGTAACCGATACCTCCCCCCTCCCTACTCCCTCTCCCGATAAACAGCAGTCCGGTAAGTGCAGTATATTACAATCATGATTTATACTACTAGTATATGACTTGTCCAGGAATCAGACCTAAAGCTTTCCTTATCTACTTGTGATATACAAAGGAGGATAGGTAGTCTTTGTTGTACTTTTTATTTCACATTTTAGATTATTTTGTTTTTATTTCTACAATGTTGGATATATATTTACTTACTTAATATTTTAGAAATGGATTATTTCTGTCGTGAAAGACACATGCCTGGTTATCGGTTATCTTTACGATATAACTCCGCGAGTGGGTGTGGGAGGCCTCACAGCAAACTTAACGGTTATGTCCTAATTATTAATTAAGAAACGGTGTTAATTGATATGCTACTGGTTACATGCAGTGAAGTCTTAGATACAATCACGCCGGACGTGTAAGATTTGAGCAACACGTGCCTTACCATATTTGGATGTTCACCAATATAGCCTACCCTATCTAAGGAGAGTATGGATAGAAATTAGTGTTTCTAAAAGTTTATTTGGGAAGAGGTACATTTTGTAGCCAATTATTAACTGTGTAGGATTAGTAATTAAGATTAAGATGTCGATCAGTAATATATTACAAGCAATTTCTAATTACTAGTATTTATAATTTTCCACGTTAAATTAAAGTGCACTGTATTCTACAGGGTAATCAAATTATTCTTGTTCCAATACACAGTGTAGTCGCGCAATGTTTAAAATTGTGATTCTTACTTCTGTAATATTAACATATTTACACCTGTGATGGCTGTATCGGTATTGTTTACATATTTACACCTGTGATGGCTGTATCTGTATTGTTTACATATTTACACCTGTGATGTCTGTATCTGTATTGTTTACATATTTACACCTGTGATGTCTGTACCTGTAATGTTTACATATTTACACCTGTGATGTCTATATGTGTAATATTTACATATTTACACCTGTGATGTCTGTATCTGTATTGTTTACATATTTACACCTGTGATGTCTGTATCTGTAATATTTACATATTTACACCTGTGATGTCTGTACCTGTAATATTTACATATTTATACCTGTGATGTCTGTATCTGTATTGTTTACATATTTACACCTGTGATGTCTGTATCTGTAATATTTACATATTTACACCTGTGATGTCTGTACCTGTAATGTTTACGCATATGATATTTTATGTAAAACTGACATGTGACACTTCAATAAAATACATTGTATTGTATTGTAATTTTTGTATCTCAGATGTGTACAGCTTTCGTGTGGTGATTGAAGCCGTGCTGCGATGTTTACACTTGCGATGTTTCCACCTGTGATGTTTACACCTGTGATGTTTACACCTGTGACGATTGTACCTACGACAGTTACATACACCCGTGATATTTACTGAAGTATTCAGACCTGATACGTTAACGCCTGTACTATTTACACATGTGATAGTTACATCTGTGGTGTTTATAACGGTGTATTTACACCCGTAATGTTTCCAACTTCCGACCTGATACCTTAACACCTGTGATGTTTACACCTGATACACGTGATACTGTTATCACAGGTACACTGATGCGAGGCTCCATCCCCGTCCTATACAGGCAAGTGATGCGACAGTGACGCGCGATCTCTATCTGTCACTGTTGCTGAGGAGAAGTGGGCGAGGCTTGCATACATCAACACTTATGATTGGACCAACACATGTCAGATTTATGCAAATATCCCGCGCGGGTGGCTCGCGTGCACATTTTGACATGTAGCTTATCGGATTTCGACAAATGAGAAAGATACTTGAATTATTCCGTTACTTCTGAGGACTTGAAAGAAAAACACAGGTTATGTGCTATAGAATGGTAGAAACTCCACGAGAATGCATTTCTGAATAGTTTGGATCCGTCGGAATGAGTAACTGTGCCGATATGATGCATCCGCTATACCCGCCGTACTTTCCACATAAAACCTCCACCAATGACATATCGGTAAGTATGCATGCAAGTCTCAAATATTTTCATCAAAAAGAATTTTCATTTGAAATTGATTTTCTTTCTTCTTTCAGCTTCCTCACTAAGCACGTGCCAATGGAAATAGTTTAAAAAGAAACTCGGAATTTCTGATCGCATAGTTCCGCTTTCTGATCACATAGTTCCGCTTTCTGAACAAACATACCAGCCGGTCCACGCGCGTAGGGTAACACACGGCATGATCCGTAAAACGTTTGTGGTAAATATTTTCTCCGATACCAACAGGAATTCCACGACATGTCTGAGATTTTAGTCAGAAATAACGGTCATTTCTTTCCTCATTTCATACGATGTGCAAAAATATTTACCGATACCTAAACCAAATGTTGTATGGTTATAAGCGACTATAACCGCCAATCCTCGATAGTGGAGACCGTATCTATAATGTTGGTGTTTCGGTGGTTTATTGAAAGTCTATTTCGTGTGTATTTGATCTGACGGTCACTCTTACTTAGATCCCACGTGGATTATAACTTAGCCGCGGCACTACCAGGGATAGAATAAGTCCGATTTCATAATGATGGTCTTGTGACGAAAAATTTCTGAGGATTATAATTTCGGAATCATGACTGAAAGACTTATCAAAATTGTCCTCGGTCTGATTTGTTGAGAAATACATGTAGTAAATATTTCTTCGCCTTGTGAGTATTGGCAAATATATTCATTCGAATAAACCGATGGACTATACGTAAATGGTACCGACCGTCTGACAGTGAACGATCTCCATGTACATAATATTCCGTATGATCTGATACGGTCGATACGGTGTCAAACAATTTAATGTGTAATCAATTAATTTGATCTGTTTAGATATTTTTTTTTACTAATTTTACATGTTTATATTATTTCTGTACTGACAAAGAACAAAGTTAATTCTAACTATTGTATTCCTGATAACCTACGATCTTACGAGAGGAGATTACTAATCAGAGTACATTAACAATGCTTAAATAGCAACACTTTCTGACGAGTGTTTTTCCTCAAACGATATCAAATAATTTACTAAAATGACGTCAATATTAATTTGTTTATTGTATTTTATTTATATAGAAAGATTGAAGCATTTTATAAAATATATTACTTTTTTTGTCTCCACAGAAATACGGTTCTTCTGGTAGTGTTCCGGTATACGACCCCGCGAGCACTTCTTATCCTTGTATCCCGGAGAGTGTGAACCTTAACGTGTCTAGGAATGCCGACGTCGATATGGAGAGTCAGCCTAAGGCGTCCCAATACGTCAATCCGAATTGTGTTCTATTAAACTATTTTACCGGGGACACTGCCACAGTCGTGGACGAACATTTCTCACGTGCTCTTAGTCAGCCCAGCAGTTTCACCGCCGACCGGGGTACGACGCCGCTCCGTAAAACAGGTGCGTTTATTTATTTTTTTATTTTAAATATCCAACCCCGCATCAAACGAGTGATACAACCTAGTTGTGTAGTTGACAACTTTAACACTAAAATTGGTGATATCTACACATCTAAAACTGGTGGTCGTTAAACCATAAAACTGGTGATAATCAAATTGATAAAACCATGAAGCTGTTGATAATTAGACAGAACACAAATGTGTAGTTGATTTCACGATAATTAATTTAATGGTTTATGGTCAATCATCACTACAAATAATGTAAATATATTACAATGTTTACAAAACGTCTATGGTTTCTGTTGTACATGTACATGTATGCATTTATTTTTTTATGTGGTAATTAATTATTCGGATACGAACTTGGAAATATATATATATATATAAAACACCCCATCATAATGAGTGAAAATAACTTAATCGTACACATGTTATTATTTTATATATTAATACAGTCAATGATACTATATTCAATGATAATATATTTAATGATAATATATCCAATGCCGTATTTCGTTTTGTTCGTTCTATTCTGACGGTGCAATGGAGCTATTTCCTGTTCAAGTCCAATATTACACTCACGGTTGTGGGGTCATGCAAGTCCAATATTACACTCACGGTTGAGGGGTCAAGTGTCCGAGATTACACTGTTTTGTTATACAAATCATTCCTATGAAGTATAACGTTTTACACATATTGATTGTACAGTCATAAGTGATAACTTAATATTATCATAAATTTCATTATTCTATACTATACAATCATACAACATCGTCAGTTTATGTAAGTGATGGTCAACTATACATATATATGTCATAACTCTTCAATACTATATATGTACACTTATCAACTTCTTAATACTGTCAGCTATATATATTCAACAATGGTACATCTTTATCTTAATTGTTCAGTACTGTATATTTATTAGCCATTAAACATTGTTCACTATATATATATGCCTTACCATTGACACACTTGATGCTCTTCACAAAAAACGATCTTATGTTGCTGTAAAACTGTATCTATAATTAATTCTTTTTCTATGTATTTTATGTACTCACAATATGCAAAAGGATGAATAAAAATTTTACAAAACTGAAAAAATACTATCATAGATCAACAGTTTTATTATTACCATCCAAACCCGCTGACGAAGTACCATATCAAATACATTTTTCTGTATGTCTATACCAGGGAGCACGTGAACATACAAACCCCAGCCGTCCCCGGCTTAAACACACGACATTTTTACAGAATATTCTAACTTATTCGCTTCAATTTCGATGGAAGCTTTCACGAACGATAAGACTTATGGCATCGTATTTGTCAATTATCACCTAGCAAGAATTAATGACGAACAGCTGATAAACTTTACCCTCCGCACCATAGCATAACATGACTCCCCGGGGCCTTCAGAACATTCGATCCCCACCTCCCTTCACTTCTGTGAAGGATTTCAGGGGCTGGACGAGTTCTGTAAATCGAGATCCACAACAAAGTTTTGGGAATAAATATCAGAAGCGACGCGAACTGAAACTCACGGGTGGTATAATACGAATGCTCTATGATAGATACAAGTAACGATAAGTGGAATTGTACCTTAAATAAATATATATATATACGTATCGTGATCTCTTCTAACAATGGAGAAACATGATCGGTATTTTAACAAGATACAGTTTACTTTAACACCGCTGGGGTAATAATGTACTTATGAACATTTTCTCGGCAAATGTCAAAAGAATTTCTTTAACATAGTTATACTCTCCGAGTATATTGTCTCTGGCACGAATGTATGTTTTTCGATGTTGTCAATGTTCTGTAAATTTGTATATTGTGTATGTGTAGGATACTGATGAGTCGAAAGACTCAAAGTTAATGAAGAACTTGAACATTTGTATTATGTTTCAGGTCCTAGATAGATAAAATCATATCAGAAAAAATACATAATATACTGATCACTGAACCGAGAGATGAACGGTGAACTTATGTTAGATGAAAATTATTAAAGATAGATAATTTTTCACTTTGTCGTTCTGTTTTACAAATCATGCAAGATAGAATAAATAATTTCAGAAGTCTATTTACATAATTATGTATTATTTGTTTAATCGATGGTTTGATTTTTAAAATGACGTTAAGATATAAAATTGTTGATTATTGACGCTGAAAGATACAGGCCATCGAATGGCTCGATGGGTTTGAACTGTTCGTGGTATTTGTTGATAACTTCAAATATTTTTTGTTTAGTTTCTTAATGCGAGAAAATCTAGTACATTTGTTAAATAGTTAAAATCTTACAGAGAATCAAAAGTCAGACATTACTGATATATTAAATCACACCATTTAAATGATATGTCGAATTATTATTATTATTAGTTTTATTTCTCCTGGTATAGATTTAAGTGAATCATTGATTTGATTTGAACGTATCTTAATTATTGTTTAGACACAATTGGATTGGGCACAAGTTTTTAACAACTTATAAAAATCATCTCCACAAATATCATTAATATACAAACAAACAAAATAGACCAACGGAAATGTACATTTCAGTATCTATGTTATAAAATAAGATATGGCCGATGTTGAATGATTTATTAGTTTGAGATTTGTATTGAGTTCAGTTAAACATTTCACGCACGAGCTAATGCTCCAAGACGGATTTACAGAATTTTCAGGTGATTGTTGATAATTAAGTGCACTTATGATATTGGTTTATTGGTTTTTATTCGGGCATTTCAAAACATATATAGTTACAAAATTGAATATAAAGAATAGGAAATAGAAACAAGTGTTTCAGAAACTTATGTAAATCTATCACCTTAATAATATATGATATATTTCAAGTTGGGCGGATTTTGACATGATTTGTATTTATATATTACACACAATCTTATATATCCTGTACATTTACGTTACTTACAGACAAACCACTGATGTGCCACCGGAAGTTACCGCCATCATTTTGGAACAGTTCCTACCGTCCCCCAGCCACCACAAATCCTCTGGGGTCCTCAGGGGGCGGGCCTGGATTACTCCCGGGACACGTACTTCAGTCCCTCCTGGTACTCCTTACAGAACAACTGGCCCGTATCGACTGCCCTCCCACGGACACTCGGACCTCGGACAAAGTCTGTCATACTCGTCCCTAGACACCTCCAGCAAGCTCAGCAATCCCTATCAATCCCTTGTGTTTCCCTCCAGTTATGATTCCAGACCGTCTAAATTTGACTTTTCAAAAAACATGGATCCCCTCAGCGGATCTAGTGGCTATTACGGACTTTCCAGATTAGGGATGGATTTCCCATCCAAAACCAATATTGAGAGTACTGTTTCTGGTAAGTATACCGTGTTATAAAACTGGTGCTATAAAGTCATTGTATTCCTCATCTGTGTAAATTCTGTGACTTAATATTCTTAAAAAGAGAGATTTATTCGAATTAGGCTGAAATTTAATTTTAGTGTCACGGAGCGTGATGATTCATATACAAAATTAAACCTTAAACAAATGGGGTGAATTTGTTTCACAAATAGGAAATAAAAATAATTAGTGGTCAAAATATTAGCTTCTTATGCAGTTTGATGGGGGGAAATAATGAAATCACCAAAAAAAGAATATATACATTGAGGAATGGAAATTAATTCCTCCCACATAATCGGGGATATTATGCTTTTGACAAAAATATGTTTCCGGGAAAAAAATCGCCGTGGGCCGATTCAGCCCTCCTATGCACCACCTCCTTTGTTTAGTTTAAAATCCTGTTTTAGTCCTTTGTTTTGGATTGCGACACCTTGTTGTCGATGTCTACTGAATCAATCTCAATTCTCAATTCAAGTTTATTCCGAAATCCTTACCGCCCATAGATATACGTGGTTCAATACATTAAACATACAGTCATACATATTTGGAGAGTTTTTCTCATGCCAAGTAGTAACATAAACATCTTTGTATAACAAACAGCAAACAAAGACATATCAGTACAAGAAAGTTTAGCCTAAGTTAAATTTAAGTTTACAAATTGTTGAATCAATCAACCAAGTTTGATAAATACATGTCGTGCAACATCATCAATTGCATTTGTATTGTACAGACATACAGACAGACAGATGGATTTTCCAGGGAAGATATTTTGCATTCAAAATAATATATGAAGTACATATTAATTTTAAAGAATGGATTAAAAGTATTTTCTTTCAGCTAAATCAAACACCATATATTTTCCGAAACTAAATCAAAAGGCAAAGTAACATCTTAAGTGTATTCGTTGTGATTTTGTTACATTTTCCATTTTTATCAAACGGATATAATCAACTTCCGCTGTGAATCATAGTATTTTACCTTCGCCATTTTATTTTACAGGCCTTGAGTACCAACTCCAATCGGCACGACGAGAACTGTGTTGGTGACGTCACAGCAACGTCTAAGACAAACTTCCGGTGTCAAGTGCGCATACAAAATGTGACAATGATCTCACATGGGTCTTTCTTGGTGTTTATAATTATACGATTCATCCGATTGTGACTCCATTTTCTTCACGCGCAATAGTTGATTATGATCATCATTGTCATCATGGACGAGACTGCGAGGATTTACTGGACACGTGACTCCACGTTCGTGCGATAAATTCATTCGACACATAAATGTGGGTACGTACCAGGGTTAACTGGTTACCACATGATTGTGTGACAGGTTACATTTCACTTGCATACAGGAAACGGTACCCAATAGTTTCGTTATAGACCACGTAAAGGGGAAGACTGTTTGGTCGAGAAGTAACTCGGCCGTCCAAGTCAACCGTCCAACTGTTGGTGATAACACTCGACCGTCCAAGTATTAGTGATAATTCGTCCATCCAACTGTTGGTGATAATTCGACCGTCCAAGTATTAGGGGATAACTCGACCGTCCAAGTATTGGTGAGAACTCGGCCATCCAAGTAGTGGTGATAACTGGATCGTCCAAGTAGTGGTGATAACTGGACCGTCCAAGTAGTGGTGATAGTTATGGTGTTGTGCCATGTTATCTGCAGACTGTACTGGTAAATAGTATACAATCAAATCTCGTATTCCTCGAGATGTGGACACCGAATTCCAACGATCTAAGGATGTACCTGGTATTAATGTTAAGACATTTCCTGAAAGCATACAGAACGACTAACTTTATAAATTAATTGATATAAACATTCCTCCCCGTATTGACTTCATCCAACTAGATAATCTTCATTTAACAATTACATATCACCAGCAACCTGGTGTATCCATATCTCAAACCAAACATGTCAGGTGTAGTGACACACAGTTAAAACAATCCAACATATAGGTCTTGTACAAATGTATATAGGTTTGTGTGTTTTCCAATATCCACTTGGCCGGCATTGGTCAGTGTCTAAAGTGATGAAATCCTAACCAAGTAGGGATCAAACTGTAATAGGATCAAACCCAGTAAGTTAGGATCTACAAAACGTTAGTTTTCGTTAAAAGTTGAACAACTGTATCAAGGACATATGTGTCGTTTCTGTTTTAAAAGATTATTTCATTTTATCCAAGATGTTCTTTCATCGTTTGTGTTTTAAAAGATTATTTCATTTTATCCAAGATGTTTTTTCATACCTGTATTGAAACACATAAAACAATATATGCTAAATATAATGGACACCGTGAAGTAAAAGCTTGGTTTCTATGACGTTGGTGACGTCACAAATGGCAGACATGGCTCCCGCCCAGAACAGTGTCAAGTTCGGACAGAGAGATCCAACAAACGTTACGTCTTTGACGCTTCTATCTCAAAGAGACCTTTAAAATTCCTGGAATGAAGCAGGGACTTTTATACTGATCACTGAAAGTCTTTGATTCATTCTGCTTCCATCAGTAGGGCGGCAGATAAAACAAGCTAGATCGGTTTTCATAGATTTGAATTGCAGGTCTAAGCATTCCTATACGTATAACTTTATAGGAATCGGAACTTTGTCTCCAAACAGTATTTGCATACGTAAATACGCTAACTAAAGTCATTGATGTTTATTTTACCACATAAGTTAAATTTTAACTCTGAAGTAAACAATCGATTTAGTGTGACGAACGTTGTAAACCTTATCATTTGTTACAAGTGGATCTGCGTTGTTAGATTGGTCAGGTAGTCGGTCCAATGGTTGCTATATGTCCCGTTACTACTGTCGACCAGTCCTGTGGGGTGTCTGGTAAACTTTACCTAGTATATATAACTATTATTGCTTATTTTCAACATGACAGATGTATATTTTTTCCCATGGAAATTGATGTGTATTTCTCTATGAACATTGTTATAAATATGGCTGTATATTTCACTGTGAGAATCAAAGGGTGTGTGCTGTGTGAAAAGAACGAAGAATAAACGAAAGAAAACTTTAAAACAAATGTTTTGTTGTTTATTTGAAATATATTTCGTGACATACGTAAGCTCTCTGTTTAGTTAATATATCTGCTATTGTTTTGCTATAGAAATGTTGCCTAGTGTTCTCCAGTTCCCGAGGAAGCTCTGGTTTGTCTTTGTATTTAAGATTTGGTATATTGTGTATTTATTTTGTATATTGTTAATTTGTGTTTTGGCACTATTCTCTCTTGTATCATTGGGCTAACATATGATCACACTATTCCTCATAATTAATATCCAATGATCCCAAAGAGGCCTCTAAATACGACATCTTCCTCAATCTTACACCAGGTTTCTTTTTTCTTAGTTTCTCCTTAGTTTTATATATCCCATCCGAAATTGATACTGTGCATTCATCCCCGATCAATTTGTTTTAAAATATTTAAGACAATCTACTAAATTCCGATAAAGCAATGAGCTTGAAACGAATAGATCTAAATATATATTTATATAATCTTTGGTGTCTGTATAACAGTCGGCACCGTTAGCGGACCATGACATTTAAATACCTACCGAATCACTGATATTAATTACTCAATCTTCTCCGGTCAGGGAATAGAATGTCCGGCATCTAGTATATACTGGAAATCAGGATGATTAGAACAGAGAGAAGAGCAGTTACCCCTACACACAATTAAGATTTCACATTCATTACCAAAATTTGTCGTTTTCAAGATAAATAAGTGATAAATTGGATAAGAGATCGTTCCACGGGGATTGGGGGAAGTGTGCCGTCACTAATACACTCCGCGCTGACAGGAGTTATAATGAGACAATCTGAGCTGTCGTTAGGGCGCATTAATTTGTCACGGACTACTTTCCACACCTGTCGCCCAACTAAAATACTATCTTATCGTCACCGTACGGACTGGGCGTGTTTCTATTCTGGACCAGTGTCACTCATCTAGTTATTGACTGCCATGCGATAATGTGTTTTCCAAGATTTTGAAAATTCCGAACCTTCGTTCATACATTTATTGCTACAAGGGAAACACGAACATGTCAACACCAAACTGGACAGCAGTCTCTGTTTGCCTCATAATTCAATATCTAACTGAATTTTCCATAAATCTGTATTATCTAGAACGCTTATTATAACCCCCTTTTTATCTTATTTACGAAATTGATAGCAATAAATGTTGATAGTTTTAAGTAAATGCAGTGTAAAACACGGAATGTGTATTTAACGACGGAAAGACTCGCACAACAGAAATATACATTTCCCCAATTACATTCAATTTTCATAAACCAAGAAAATATTATCAATATGATTTGATCATTCAATGAAGTTTCGGTTCTGGTGTATAGGGGAAATTGATATTCTTGCTAACCTTACAGATGCGCGTTACCTTGTATCGCGGTACCTGTATCTCATTAAGGTAGATAACGAGATAGTCCTGGACCGATGGACTTTGATCAGTAGCAGGTTTCCACCAACGAGCAATACTATTTACATTTTAGAACAAGAGCTGTTATATCTTTTTATCATCAAAACATATGTTTGCCAATTAGCTGAGTAAATTAAATATAGACTATGTTAGTTTAATTTACCTCAGTTAATGTAACCGTATGTTATGATATATCAGTTTATTAAATATAGCAACTTATAATAAAATACCCGTAGTGAAGGGAACATTTTCTCTGATGTTTCCAGAAGGCATTATTTTCCAATTTCAATCAACATATTGTTCACAAACTATATGCCAGCAATGTTTCCAAAATATCTTTTTCTTGGGAACATTGATGTTAATACTAGAAATAGTTAATTGTCTTAGAAATCCATAGACACATCAATTGTATTTGCAGAAACTTCAAGATATACATAAAATATCCACATTTTCTGGGGAAAATGACGTTTGCTGAAGAAAATTCAGAAATTCTTCAGATTGTTATTTTTTCTTGATGCTTATCGGATAATTCAAGGTATATCATATCTGTCAGAATAGATATTAGTTTTCCTTGGAATATTTATCTTGGCTGAAAAATTGGAAAGATTTTCCTGTATAAAATTCAAGGTAATTCTTCGAATGAATATTCGTTTCTTTGGAATATTGATGATTGTTGGGGGAAAATTAAGATTTCTATCAAAATGCATTGTATAAATCCCCCCCCGCCCCCCCTAGGTTTACATGATACTTGTTCGAGAAATTTTTCAGAATAAATGCTCCATTTTCCTAGGAAAACAGACGATTGCAGCTAAAAATCAGAGGTATGTTCACAATATTATTGTTTTCCCTGATGTTTTAGAAATTTGAATGCTAGAGAAAATTCAAGGTGTTCCTCAGAATATTATATGGTTTTGCCGGGGAATATTGATGTATAGAACATTATCAGTATGTCGAGTATATTGAGATTTTATACAACCACTGTGGATGTAGTAATGAGTATCCTATAAAATACAATCACATGTCAATGATTACCTTATTGATGTTAAAATAATGTTATATCTCAACAAGTTCTTGGGTCATTTTGTTCGGTGATTTATTATCGACTTTAGTCGTGGGACGTCAAATTTAAGGAGTTAGGTGATGCTGTGGAAGGGGGCTGCCATTTCTGACACCGTTACGGGTTAATCCAACCCCGATAAGTAAATATTCCCTAAACACCGATCTGATTAGACTGGCCCACCAATAACACCGTTAACAGTAGCACGCGTCAGACCGACATGTAATGGTAGTAGGTGAAGGGATATGTGAAATACGACCATATTCCCAGAGGTAATTAAAACTCGTTAATGAAAGCAAACCGTCTACTGGTCAGAATGGTGTTGTCACTCATTGTGTTAACAAAATTAATGTCAAAAATTCTTCAGTGGGATACGGAAACTCTACAGAGTAACATTATTTCACTTAATGCATCAATATAAATATTTTTGGTAATTTATACTTTCCCATGAGATAAGATGGTTTTATTTGCGGCAAACCAACATAGAATGATTAACTTATATGTATTTATTTCCTCGTTAAGTTTAGGTGAAACTGTTTGGAACTCCCTTAAGAGGTAACACCTATTATATAAAATGTTCATCGTCGTATCTGATTCAAATGTATCTAAACAATCTATAACAAAACGCTATTTCTACTGAGAAAACATTATTTCGACTTTATGGTAAAACTCTATGTGGAAATATAAAATGTACTGAGAGAGGGGAATCATGTGTTAATCATGTTATGGCATTAATGTTATTTATCGTGTTGTTCTGTTGTTATTATTATACTAATGTGGGCGTGTAGAATACTTTACTTTAACATAGCAATGTTAACAAGTTTGAATTCCACAAACTAAGGCCATCTGTTATCATACTTTAAGTAATAAAGTCACAAAAAAAACAAAGGTGGGGTTAGTTTTTAATTAGATCAGAATAGAAAGTGGACGTTTAATGTGTGGACCTGCCATGTTAAATTTTCTGTTGCTCGTCCAAGCCGGTGGTGCTCGCTACTTTCTCACCAATACATTCGGATTTCTATATACTACACGTACTCTATGCCACTAGTATTACATAGCCTTTCAACGCGCCTCACATTCTCCCACACGTAAGTAATATACGGGCACTACCCCTCCGCTCAGACTATGATTTATCTTCCCGTAATCCCCGGGGGTATCCCCGACCCCCTGCGGAAATGTCGTTCCCGCGAGATTCCTCTTGGAAGCTTGTCATTCGTGGGTAAGTGGGAATAAATAAGTGACAGATTATACGGACTTAGCAAAGTCGTTACATTTGGACTTTCAATACAGCGAAAAGGAACCATCGACAATGTAATGAGTATTCGTCTAATGTTCGCACCGGCCATGAAAAGCTCAAAGAGCCCGAAAGTCATAACATAATTACATAGTAAATTACTGAAATCATATCTGAAGAAAGACTTTAAAAATGTGCGATTTTCTGGTTTGCTTGCTTCTAATGCAGAAGTATTAATGAGGTAACTTGTAGGGCAGTAAATCGCGGTTTATTGCCCGTTGCGTTCCAACACTCTGGCAATCCTTCGCTACTACTGTATACTAAGAGCACTAGGAGTACACATCACCCCGTCACAATCCTTGGTTTGTTGGCAGTCACCAAGTTTGTACTGCACAACTGTTCTATATAAAAAGAAGTTGTTTGTTCATACATACTCCACACGGTAAAACACACAAAGAAACAATACCAGAATGCCACACAAGGAAACAATGTACACAATACCAACAAACAAGGAAACAATGCACACAATACCAACAAACAAGGAAACAATGTACACAATACCAACAAACAAGGAAACAATGTACACAATACCAACAAACAAGGAAACAATGTACACAATACCAACAAACAAGGAAACAATGTACACAATACCAACAAACAATGTACACAACAATACATAAATATCACAACCTCAAAATTAGAGGAAACAAGGTACACAACAATACATAGATATCCCAACCTCAAAATTAGAGGAAACAAAACCTCAAAACTAGAGGAAACAATGTACATAACAAACATAAATATCACAACCTCAAAATTAGAGGAAACGATGTACACAATACATAAATATCACAACCTCAAAACTAGAGGAAACGACATCACACTATCAACATACAACAAAGAATAGCAGATACGTTTCAAAACTGACAGGAATCTTTATGAAATATTTTTCTTTAAAAAAAATTATCCAGTGCCTTTCGCCATATTAATAAATAATTTCCCTTCAGTCTGTTTAGAAATGACACGCATACATTTTATAAGAATCGTACATAGGTAGTTCAATAACAGTAACGGTTTGAGGAAATGATTACAAGATCCATACCCAGCATTTCGCTTTAAATACGATTTTTATATACTTAAATGTATTCATATGTCTCTGCTACATCTACAGTACTTGTTAGAAAGATAAGGTATTTATCATTACAATGCTTTTAAATCCTTTTAACAGTTTCTTCTCACATTTTCTCAGAACTGACGATCAAACGGGATCAATGTTCGAGATTACATCTTATATAACTGTTTGTTCTGCTTTGATGCCACTTTTGTAGTATGTATGCATGGTTTTGTTGTCTTTAGTGACATTTATCCTGGATTATTGATAATTCTAGTGGCATTTATCCATAAATTTCCTGTCTGAAATCTGAAGTTAAAACATAATTTATGAATAGAATAATGCCTTGTGAGTTTATATTTCAGCACATACAACTCTCATTTAAATTTAAACCTGGATCGCACCCAAATGAATAAATAAAACCATTATTAGTGTCAGGAAAGAAGCCCATGATTCGGACGGGAATATTTATGTTCAGGGGTCTATCTCTCTAGTCAGTAAGCGACACCCTGCAAATTATTGAAAATTTTCCAGTTAATCTTCCTTCCCTAATACCAATTTGAAAACAAAACTGCGATATTTAATAGACTATGAGTTGAATTATTGAATATCACTTTCCGTTTCCTTCGAGTGATACTGAACCTTAATACTGGACCTGAGTAAGCGAATACACCCATCACGTGCGCACAACTCTCCCAAGGTTCCAGCATACATGCCTTTACAAATATCCTTTACAACTTGCTCATAGGGATAATTCAATTTGCACAATTTTCATAATCTTAAAGAAAAAATCTTGTTTTAACACGGCTCAATTGTATTTGAAATCCAGATTAAATTTGATGATGTTTTTGACTTCATATAAAGGAGCTCTAAACTCGCTAATATAAGTCCTCTCCGCCGTTATTTATGATAATTTAATTGGTTCCCGAGATAAGCCTAATTGAATAAGTGCATTCGTATCTTTTGTCAAGTGGATACATCTCGCAAACGGTGAAAGGTCAATTTCTACACACGGAACACTTAAAGGGGTTATCATTTGTTATGTAACACCGCTAACCCCCAAAGAAGACGTTGGTAAGTATATCCATATCAGTTTTCACGCTCACGAGCACAAGTCGATAAGAAAATGTATATTTATTTACATGTAGCGAGGCTATATCTTTATCATTTAAGACACGATTCTAACAGCTCTGTGTGTTATCACGCCGCTCCTACAGGAACATATAGCTACAGATCTGTAATATAAAACCGTTTATCTTATCACATTGGTATCCAGCATAAACCTCACAATATGACCCGTGAAAAGGTAACAATTAACGAAAATAATTCATTATTTTATCTGACGAACGAATCTAGTCATAAATGATCACCTACTAGGTAAAGAGTTTCCTTTAACATAACGAAATCGGTCAGACGCGACATTGGGCAAGTCACTTCGGTATCCAACATTCGGTAATATAAAAGTCACAGAATTCACTGATGGAAAATAGTAATAATGTAACCACGTGTTTAGCTATTCCACCCTTTGCCAAACAAAAGCATTCCTATTACCAGATCAATAATGAGAAATAAGTAATTACTCTGAAGTATGTATGGTCACTTAGGGACCTATGTTTTACCATGCTTACATTAATGTTATGGTTGGTTAATCAAACTCTTTATTATTCATTATTCTCTAGGGTAGAATAAAACTACGAAAAGTAGATACATCGAAAATAAATTAATACAGAAAAATATGGTCCACTTTTTGTGATTTCTGCGAAAAAATATCCTGTTCTATTTACATTTTCGTACTACCGCAAAAAAATAAAAATAAAAAAATAATCAAAAACACCAAACAAAAACAAAAATCTTTGTTACCTGATAATGAACAATGTAGAAGCGCTTGTATTACATATTTACTTCTTCACATTTTAATACTTTGTCCTTATCAACATTACATATCTAATTACTCAGTATAATAAGGGTACATTGTATGATAGTTTATATCATATTATCTTATATCATTATTTCATGTCTAATTACTCAGTATATAATTGATACATTGTTTAATATTTTATATCATATTATCTTATATCATTATTTCATGTCTAATTACTCAGTATATAATTGATACATAGTTTAATATTTTATATCGTATTATCTTAGTTATCATTATTTTATATCATTATTTTGTATAACATTATTGGCATTTAATTAATATTAACAACTTTTCAAGTTTCATTGCTTAATAATGAAAAATGCTCAATATTTGAATTTTTATGTCTACTTACTTTGAAAAGTGTGAATATTACATATATAAATCTAATAATATTAATATTTTATGTTCTTGTTTTAATAAATTAATAATTTAACCAAACAGTCGGAGGTTAAATATATCAACAATTCATTTAAAGAAGAAAACGATAATCTTTTTATAATCTTACGGACCGCTGAATGCAGGCAAGGCCATTTATTGATTGATTGGTTGATTGATGGGGCTGAACGTCCATGTTCCCGGTCATCGTGTCACATCTAATAAAGTATCCAACAACGAATAATAAGTCATATCAAGAGATTTACGTAACAGTAGAAGATAATAGGTCAGATTTATGTACACAATAATGAACACTAAAACAATAGGTAGGTCAGATATAGGTAATATTTATGGTCTCGTGTGATCCGAGGACTTTATCCGAGGACAATTTACAAAAGGTCAGATCTATGGGCGCGCGTGACTTAAGAACACTTTTAGGTCATATCTATAGTCTCGTGTGACCTAAGGAAGCATTCTTCTATAGGTCAGATCAAACATAGGAACACTTACGCAATAAATGTAGGTCATAAAGATGTGTGATGTGACCTAATTACGCTGATACAAAGATCACCTATGGTCTTGTTTGGTATATATTTACATTTACACTGCAGCCCCACTATATAACTCTACCAAGCTCACTTGGATGTTATGAGTCCATAACTTCCAAATCTTTATTATGACGTCATTATTATAGTGACGTCATAATTGTCACGTCGGCGATAACGAAAGATGGCTGTTGAAAAGGCTGTTCCGTCTTTGACGATAATAATTTGTTCATTCATCGTCGGAGCAAAATTCATGGATATAGTCTTTATAAATCGTTGTCAAATGTAAATATAAGCATTGAACTGCTTTCATTTGGAAGTTATGGGCTGATGAATGCCAACTGGACATAGGCAAATTCAACATGAAGCGCTAGACAACAGATCAGATGTTGACAACTGATTAAAATAACAAACAAGCAGACTTCTCATATCCACAATGCTATTTATTCTGTGGTCATTGCCGATGCGCTCGTCCCCTCTGCGGTGTTCGCCGCATCCATGGAGTTGCCTGAGGAATTAAGATTGAGATCGTCTTGTTCTTTATTATCATTTGCCTGAACTTGAACCTTATTCGGTTCATCATTAGTGTCAGTCTTAACAATTTTGTCGGCGGTATCATCATGATGATCTATCTGATCTTTGGCCAGACCACTTTCTTCCTCTTTTTTCGCATCACTTTCCAAGAACTTCTCCCACTTGGACAACCGTTCCTCTCTCTCTGCTTCCGACTCTTCGATTTCAAACTTGGTTCGTCCGTCCCAATTCTGTGCCATGACACGCCTCTTTGAGAACCATCTGTGGTGAAGAGCAGCTATACAACCATCAGCCGCTTCTGCAGTCTTGAAATAAACCATCATCACACCGTCGGGGTGGTTCTGAAATGACCAAATGAAATATTTCATTGATATTCAAATAAACATTACATTTGGAATGGTTAAATGTGCTACAACGCCGACAAAGAATTTTCATGATCGAATCTTGTTACAATATACAGTACCAACAGTTAAAAGTTTAGCTCTGTAACCACTCTCCAAAAAGGGTGAGGTTCTCTTTTTATCTTAAATAAGTGAATAAGTAACTAATCGCATATCGACAAACTGTTTCCGTGTCCAGACTCTCTATATTCCGCAAGTACCACCCAGTTATACATGCGGTCATTTTTGTGAATTAAATATATTTCTATACCATGGGTTCCATTCAAATCATTTCGGGACAAACAGCGTTTACGTTGTCAGGGATGTTACATCTTCCGGTGTCTAACATGTATCCTTCGGTTAAAACAAAATATACGGTTGACCAATGGATTGACCTATATATACAATATACATGTACATGTCTAGTTATTTGAATGTGTAATCACTGTTATGAAGTTCATTGTTAATTTAGCACATGTTAAATCACACTCTCTGGAGACGGCATCGACTGTAGGCTTCCACTGTTTCAATTGTGACGCCATGGCTTCATGATGGCGCATTGTTACATCACCAACGAAAGAGGTATGTAGTAAAAATATCGTCATGTTAGGTTGTTTTCAGTCCGAGAAAGGCTGTTTTTCAAATGCTTTGCAAAATATCTCTCCGAATATATAGCTAAAATATCGTCAAGTCAGATTGTTTTCCGTCAGAGAAAAGATAGTTTTTCAAATGCTGTTCAACATATCTCTGCAATTAAAGCAATATGACATTTGTATATTCTAAACAATAGCTTCACAAATCTCATATGCAATTAAAACGTACTATTTACTAGCATCTGTGGAATCGAAGCTTGTTAATATATGATAAGAATGAGAGGAATACAACTGCATTCAACTGTTTTAAAAACTTACGTCGAACATCTTAACATTTTTCACTTCTCCATATCTGCTACATTCATCTCTGACATCGTCTCTGAGATCATTAATCAATGTAGGCTCCTCCTGCAGAGAGAGAACGACAACGTAACATTAATTCAATGTCGAACAAATTGTATGAAAGTAGCACATTAAAAAAACAACAACATCGTTATGATTATATTTATCTATGTATCAACTTAATAAAATTAATCAAATCTTTAATAACATAGTTTCCAAATTGATAGACTGTGAATTAGTTTTGATTGTTCCCAGTTTTCTCTAAAATGTCTATCAGGATTTAAAAAGGAAGAAGAAGAAAAAAACTCTTAATGTAGACCTGCATGGTACGAAAGGACTTGATACTGATATAAATTCAGGAGATGTATTAATTCCGTGATATAGTCAACATGACAAATGTAGGCATAGGATAGTTAGAAGAATATAAAATAAGTTCGTATATTTATAACAAGTCCAAATATTCGTACGGATTTAATCGTACCAGGAAAGTTAAAAGTAAATTGAAAATAATACATCCTGGTAGGAAAATATAAATATCCCACAAATTATTCTATCTGAGACCGACAACTGGTGAGGTTACAGATATCCTGACAGAGATATAGAAAGACCTATATCGTATTCATGTTCTCTAGTAAATAGTTACCATTCCCCACTCCCCAGATGTACATTCCACGTACCCCGGGAATACGGCACGTATAACTAATAGTAGTAGCATAGCATGTATGTACGGGTTAGAATGATCTGAGGGAAGGGAACGTCACATTTGTTACGGAGTTACTCGGGGTATTCCGAGATTTGTGACCTTTATTATATCTGGGTATGATTTATATGTGCAGTCATGAATTAACTGGTCTTCTTAGTATTCCAAAAAGCATGAAATATGTCATAACTTGTAACTGAATATCTTACCGGTAGAACAGAAGCGTTTACCAAAAACTAGCATAATAAATAAATAATAACAAGAGGAGGAACCGCGACTGTGACAATAGCAATGTGGCAGTTCATGTCGTCGCTCTAGTACATGTGAAAATACAAACATAAAGCAATACCCTCTACACGTAGTTTATGTCGTTTATTTATGTGAAATGTGTTTCATTAATCAAAGTCAACCTAGGTTGTATATATGTAAACATAGGACACAGGTATGTGCCGCCGTCGACATGATTAGTACACCACACACGTATGAGAAAAACAAAAATATGAGAATGGGCCACAAATACAAAGGCGTGTGTGACGTTGATGATGAAATTTCACTTAAAAAAGAAGTAATACCGAAGTGTAAACAAACTCGAAATTCTACCTCAAAATCGATGAAACAAGACAAAACAAACAACCGGAGATTCAAAACAGACATCCTTGAAAAAATATAAATAGTGGCAGGTGTTCCGCAAGAGTTAGCGTTTTCTGATTCCTCAACAACACCGGAATATAAATCTAGGTGACATCAAAGTAACATTCATATCACGAGATACAACACCAGACAGACATACAATAGAATATCCAGGTATACGAAAGAGCATCGAACACCTCGACCTTAATATCAAACAACAAAAAAGGAACATTTCTTAATGAGGCCAGAAATCGACCATAAATCATCATCATGATCTTCCTCAACCTGTGTCGTCACTCGAAACAATGTTACACGTTTTATCAGTCAGCAATAAACATCTATTATGGAATTCGTCGTATTGAAAACAAATAGATGACATGCAGTATATATAGATTCAACACAAAAAGTTTAATATTCACTTTTTCGCTAAAGGTTGTATTAGCGTATAGTTCTTCAACCTTTACCACAAGTTTCTGATATATAACCATCACTGTACTATACAACGGTAAAGCGCAAATGTGAAACATGTAGAATTATATGATACAAAATGGGTGTGTTCACATGTACTATTATCACCAATATTCAGAACCATTGTTTGAGGTACTCATTTTGTTGGGATGATTTATAGCTACAAATGCATGTTTTATGGGTCTACATATACATGCAAACAAAAGGATATCACGAATTGTTGCATTTCTACTTATCACTCAAACCAAAAAAACCAATAGAATGTAATAAAATATCTATGAACACAACACTTAAAACGACTGCTTTTCTTGTGGAGCAACATATCGCAATGGGTTTTAGATAAGAAGCAGACATTTGCCGTTTATGTATTTCAGTAACAGATGAAATCGTACGACTGGAATACCTATTAATATATACAATAAAACCCAGTTTTGTTTGATTCTGTTTGCGACACAACCCATCACTTAGCCTCCCGCTGCTTACCGTTCTTCCATAAAACCAAACATCGCATGCTTGTGCGGACTTGTATTCACTTACACGTCCTATGAAGCCAATTACAATTCTATCACGGCAAATTCCTTCACGTGAGTCTACATATCAATTTGCTAACAACCTCATGCGCATTCAGATGTGAAATGGACGCATTAATGTTTTAGGGGACACCAAAAATGCGAAAAGCTTGCGCAGCACTATGCCCCTGTTGGGATGGAAATGACAAAATTCCAGCATGCAAAATACCACGGCCATTTTGCGACATCTTTCTTACATAAATCAAATAATTGAATTACCTTCTCCCAGTATTGTGTAATTTGTTTTTTGAAATCGGACCCTTGGTAGCATTTGTCTTGGAGCAGACGACACGTGTAGCTCCCCGACCTGACAGCCTCGTGCAGATGGCATGCATACCTGGGATTACAAGCGCGAGCAATAATGGTTTTTTGACGGAACCCGATCCTGCCAATTATTGTGGATATTACATCTAGCCTCTTTTCCATTCATACATAATGGCTGACTTTTAACCAATTTTCTTACAGTTTGCTCACGGAAATATTTTCCTTGACAGCGACATATCTTTCTCGACCTGTTCTCCAACTGGATCCCGGTTTTGAAGTCTGTTCTCCATGTGCAGTTGTGTCGAAAATCGGATTTATTTTCTAACCCAACAGTTAATTACTTCAATTACTATTAACGTCCATTAAAGCAGCATTCTTGGTTATAATGAAGTTGCATAAAAAGAGCACTGTCCCTTCGCATTACACGTGTTTGCGTCTTTGTACATGCCGAGTTGCACCTAATGTTTGTCTTTTACGCGTCTGTTGTACCTGCTGTTTGTGTGTATGTCAAGTTCTACCTCATGTTTGTGCCATGTGAAAGTCGTGTTCCACCTGATGTTTTTATCTTATGAATGTCGTGTTTCAACTGATGTTTTTATCTCGTGTATGTCGTGTTCCACCTGCTGTTTTTGTTTTGTTTATGACGTGTTCGACCTGATGTTTTCTGTCTTGTGTATGTCGTGTTCCACCTGATGTTTTTGTCTTGTGTATGCATATAAATGTTTTTGATTAATTCGATATGGTATATCATTTTATCCAGTATCTAACAATATTTACAGTTACCCTCATACCGGAAGAGATTCACATTGAAAAAATAAATTATATGTCAAACATTAATTAGCAATTAAAAGGACCTGTAATTTATTCAGTTCAAAGCGTTTTCAAATACCAACCCACTAATTATAATGCATCAGTAAAACATTTTCAATGAGATTATATTATCCGAAGTAATGGTTTGATATTGGAAATATATAAATATAATATAGGGAAGGGGAAGAGAATGTACCAGGCATTATTGTCAAATATAAGGTCATATCAAATAATATTAGAAAAAAAAGAAAGTGAATTTAAGATAAATTATATACCAAATAAATAACCCCATTTCAAACACGAGAAAATAATTTTATATTGTATATCACATTAGTAAATATATACCAAATTGATAACCGAACGGTATATAAATTACTATACACTGTGTCGGATATCATAAACAGACTAATGTTCTTATATTCTATTTCAGTTAAGTAAAATTATGAAACTCAATAGCATACACAAAATAAATAGCCATATATTGTATACCAGATAAATGACTCAATACATCAAACCAGATAACCCTATATTGTATACGAGATTAATGGCTCGATATTTTAAACCAGAAAAAAAATCATATATTGTATACCAATTAAAATGACTCAATATTACAAACCAGAAAAATAACCTTTTATTGTATACCATATAAATGACTCAATATTTTAAACCAGTAAAATATCCGAAGATATTGTACACAAGATAAATGGCTCAATATTATAAATAAAACAGATAACTCTACATTGTATACAAGATAAATGGCTCAATAATATATATACCAGACAAATAACCCTATATTGTATACCGATTCAAATGTATACCAGATAAATGACTCCGTATTATAAAGCAGACATATATTGTATACCAGATACCTGGTAAGTTACCCAATATTATAACAAATAGTCCTATATTGTTTATCAATTACGTGATTCAATGTTATATTCCATCAAATAACCAAAATATTATATTAGATAACTATCAATACCAATGGCTATAAAGTTACATGTAATATAACTGCTATTTTGTATGTTGGTATTTTCCCCGCTAACACACACATAAGTTTTGAAACCTTTCATCCTTCATGACTCTCAGAAATGGACATTAAAATTTCACGTGTTTACAGCCAAGGGCCTCCCTTTACGACAAAGCCAATAACTTATACTAACCACAGACATAGGACCACCTTTCACAATTTTATGTCACTTTATTTCTGTAATTAAGAAATACACATTAAACTAAATAACAAAATAAGCACATTTCATGGTGCAATTTCAAAATCATTTGCACATAGAAGTTAATTCGATACACCCAGGAATTTTCTCATTTCTGAAAAAACTGTAACTTCCCAATCCAAATTGGACAACTTTTCCGTGTCATTTTCACGATGCCGTATCGTATCCACAATTAATTCAAAACTTGCCATAGACATTTTTTACATATGACAAGTTACTTTGATGTGGGTAGGAGCCAAATTTACACAGTTACACAAGCGAAATTGTCTCCCAATGGGGTCTAGGTAATTGTGGGGATGGCCACAGTAGTCAAGCGCCCTTCATCTCCTTAATTTACATCTGAGAAAAATCTAAATTTAATAACTCCCTTTCTGGGCTTTAGGTAATTGTTATTGGGTCCCTAAAACATACCCTAAGTAATATCAACGCTACAAATCTACACATATAGACAAATTATTCGCTTACAAACAGGACTGGTTTCATAGGTACAGGGGGTAATATCCTCAAGTAGTCTAATACAGTACTGGAATTAATTCACAACTTGGGGTTAAGTAGCGATACACAGTAAATAATCGTCCATTTAAATCTTACTTGTGATGTCTCATTAAACATAAGCCCAGTTACAAGTAACCCCCACAGATCTCGCTATCCTTACTTTTTCTTTTTCTCTGCGGCCAGATTAAACATCTAACTTCACCTCCACGGTAAGAAATCTACCTAGAGCTTATGTGCAGTTAATAATTACATTTCGGGACAAGATATAGTGCAAACTCTGTTTTTCCCACACTAAAATTAGACTTACAACTGTTCCGAACCAGCTTTGGAATGATTAATTAGTTTTTAATGTTCCCAGAAAAACAAAATATGTGCCATTCAGAGTAGATTTCAGTAAAATAAAAATGCTTATCCTACACGTTACTAACTACTCTGTAAGTCGGTTGCCTCATAATTGATTACAAAACTACACTGGGCAAATCCGCTGAACATTTAAACAATTTATATAATAACAAATCTGAACATTAATTTGGATATCATTCTATCTCATTATTTTTATTATAATTAAACATGATTTTTTTCTGACAATTTTTTAGGAGAAATATTCTTCAGATGATATAAACACATGCCTTATTAAATTAAATACATTTTACAGTAATACCTCATCTAAAACACTGCTTAACTAGTAAATTGTTGCACGTACATTGATTTGGCAAGAAATATGATGACTGTTTTTTTCAACACAAAAATAATTTTACAATAAACAGCAAAGATTTCTGCAAAATTTGAAATAATTGTATTTGAAATAGGAATTTCTAATTAAATACATCTTATATGCGGTTAGACCCGACGAAACCGTACCAGTGTACGGTTTGACGTTAGACATACGTTGTTAGTTAAAAAAATGACATTGTTAGAAACAACGATAAACAAACTGAGTGTATCATATATATATATGACGTGGGGATATGTTTGTTTAATTCTAGTTTAACATTCATTATTCCGTACATAATGTATACATTTTTGAGAGTGTTTTGTAAAATTGATTTCGAGCTACATTGTAATATTGTCTTCGCTTATTATCAATTTTAAAAGAATAGATTTTTCATCACCTCAGAAAATAAGTGCTTTCATTTTCATATGAAGTCATTTCGTGTAAAGTAATTTTAAAAATTTAAGTCATTAATTAGAATAAACATTAGAATGGTTAAACACGTTAAAAATAGCACCTCCAATCTGCAAAACTAAAATTCACACCAAAAGATAAAACTTCCTTAGGTGCCAAATTCTATTACATATAAATACAAAATTTTCTGGACAAATCTGGAAACAATGTTTTACGATATATATATTAAATTTAACATATTTAATTATAATTTATTTTATTTCCTCGTTAAACAGGTATTTCATGTACAGCAAAGTCGTTACTGTAAAAATACCATTTAGCCATTGGATTTTGTCATTGTTCGTGAATGGTTAGTCAGTACTACAGACCAATATATATAGACAACAGGAATGCGGACAGGCAAACTGTTTTGGTTGAATGTGAAACATTATACAAAGATGTTTACTAACTAACTGTGAAACCATGTAAATGATATGGTTGTTACTGTCCGAGAAAGCGAGACGAATTGGGGAGTAGTTCGGACGGTGACAGTTTCTTTATCGCAGATTCTCTACAGCAGGGTAGGGGTTCTCAATGAAGCAAACTAAATATCATATGACCAACTATCAACAAAACAACACCACACAAAATATCATCAACCCCTTCCCGTGAAAGAAACAAACTCACATACTCAAATACCAGCCATCAGATCAGTTAAAACCTCAGAAACACTTAATAGCTTATTCTAAATCTAATAAAAAAATTAAAAACAGATTCAAACTAAGTATGTAGAACTCTTGGACTCGGACATTCCTTTCAAATTGGGAAAGGAATTAATATAAACTTGCTTAAGCTTGTTTTCTATTTCTAAATTATAAAAATGTATGTATATTTGAATTTTGAATAAAAATATTGTTAAACTAATAAGGCATTGCAAAGTAATATAGCTATATGGTAGCGCATTGATACATGTAGCTACTCCGGGATCCTATAACTAGTAAGTCCTATACCTACACCAAACACGTGTTTACCGTTAATATCTTATGCCGTACAGTCAGGAACTGAGTTGTGCTATTCAAATGGGAAGTGAACATGAGTTTAGTAAGTCTACATACTACGGAGACAGGTATTGCTCCGATGTCAGAGAATGCTCGCGTCATACACGGTGTTCCCGTAATGACTTGAAGTCTACTACCAACTTACCAAGCCATTGTGCAGGTGGTGGCGTAACACACGTACTAGTTCATATTATTACATAAAATTAACATAATATCTGTTGCATAGGCAGGTGTTATGTCCTTGACCAGATGCTAAATCCCATGTCAACCCTACAAATATTCCCATCAATACCCGCACCATTGAATATTTAACGCCTTGTTCTCATACCGATAGCAACGTTTATAACAGCAGGTCTTACTGACACTAGTTAAATGTCATTGTTCCCCACATCAACCAAGATTTAGCACCAAAATACGTATCTGTTTCAATTAATCATTTTCTGGCTAAAATCCCATGTGATGATAAACACCCTGGTGTTTTGCATATGTCCACATAAAATAAAATAAATAAATATGGATCGGGATCACTTAAACAACGAATCACACGACGTGACAAGCGTCTAACGAAAATATCACGAATCGTATCGCCAGTCAGGGCGCGGGATCTCTGGTCTAGAGGAGGAGGGACATGGGAATCGAAGTTACTTTAGGTGAATTTGGACCTATCACGATGTTTTAAAGCGATTGTTAGGCGTTATGGTAAGATCAAAATTTCCTATTTCAGTTTAGGAACTACCTGAATTAAATGAATTTTAGAACAGATGTCAGAACTTTCAGATCTGTTTTATGGATCCCGCCCCCATTTTTCGTGATATTCTTCAGATAACGATAATAATGTTATCTGATGGCATACATGGGTTTTTCTTGAGAAGGAAAGAAACAATGTGCTACCTGTATTATTTTACCGTTTTTACATAACTGGTATAAAGTCTTTGGGCATAAAGAAGACTTTATGACGATTGACTGGAATTTTTATAAGAATGTCGCTCGCAAGCTTATTATCAAAGTAATCAAAATTCGTGATAATATCAACGACGGTCGTCTATTTCCTCGATCTATTTGGTGTTACTGATCTCCAATATCATATCCCCCATTTTCAAGTGTTTGCTTGGAAATTTAAATCTCGGCCGAGTCCCCAAACCTCGTCTCTGTGGTGAAGCCGTATCATGTGGGAGGTAGGTAATTTGATCAACACACCAATAGACAAGTTTTGGGTGTATTCATTTCAAGATGTTTTCCTTAGATGTAAACCAGGTACTTGACAAGGTTAGTTTGTCACCGCTAACGGTGCTGATGAGATGCCACTTGAAACAAGTAGCCTCCCTTGGTGTAGAAATTCCAAGCTGTTCAGGGAGGTGCAATTGATATGGGAAACTGCATATCTATAATGTCATTGGACAATATCAAAACCATTCCGCATTCTTAGTTTTTCAAACGACTGACTTTTGCTTTGTTTATGTTTAGACCACATACCACACTTCTTTATAATATTGAACGCAACTGGCCACTTTTATGGGAACTGAATTCAGTATATAACACCGAGTGTGCCTTATTTTTATTTAGTAGCATTCCAGTAAGAAGGTTGTTTGATCTTTGTAATTAGGTGGTCAGAATTATACTGTGTGTACGTATACTAGTACAGCTATGCTAAAACGAATAATTAGTACGAATATTAATATAGGTACTTACAGCTACATCGTTATATGTATGTATATATATAAATTTGAGGTAGATAAAGAATTAATGATATCAAAAACATAAAGAAAAAATGTTCGAAAGCTTTAGTACACAGGAAAGTTGATCCAAATGATATATGCTGGTTTGAATTTTCTGTTGAATTTACTAGAACATTCTAATTCAGAAGAGACTCGATATTCAAACTAAGAATAAGGATAACCACTTCCATCAGATTTATTTCTGTATATAATCGGTATAAGTGATTTGGAGAGAAAATATCAGTATTTAATCGTTATTTATCCAGATACACCTAAAAAGTTCCGCCCTAGGATAACATGAATATTAAAAACTATCTTATTGGTTTATCATCTCTAACGTAGAAATAAAGCATTAAATCTTGTGGTTATAAAGACTAGCCTATCAAAAACCTCTTAGTAAGGTTTTCAGCCAAACTATATAAACTGTCATTGTTTTCAGTATGACGTGATATCCCCATTAATTCTTGCACCGATCACGAGTCGCTCATTTAATTTTCTATGCTGTTTCACATGTGAAGAAAACATTTATGATTTCAGTCTGCCCACTTCATATTCTTGTTATTTCGGGAAATGGCGACACTTTTGTTGTTTTGGGTTTTTTCTTTTGAATCAACGTTAAGCTTGAACTCCAATGTCTTTTGTACAGTCCTTTGTCCTTGTGTGTGGAGGATGTCATACAGTTGTCTGTTGTATAGTCCTTTGTCCCTGTGTGTGGAGGATGTCATACAGTTGTTTTTGTACAGTCCTTTGTCTGTGTGTGTGTGTGTGTGTGTGTGTGTGTGGAGGATGTCATACAGTTGTCTTTTGTACAGTCCTTTGTCCTTGTGTGTGGAGGATGTCATACAGCTCTTTTGTACAGTCCTTTGTCTGTGTGTGTGGAGGATGTCATACAGTTGTCTTTTGTACAGTCCTTTGTCTGTGTGTGGGGGATGTCATACAGTTGTCTTTTGTACAGTCCTTTGTCATTGTGTGTGGAGGATGTCATACAGTTGTCTTTTGTACAGTCCTTTGTCATTGTGTGTGGAGGATGTCATACAGTTGTCTTTTGTACAGTCCTTTGTCATTGTGTGTGGAGGATGTCATACAGTTGTCTTTTGTACAGTCCTTTGTCTGTGTGTGGAGGATGTCATACAGTTGTCTTTTGTACAGTCCTTTGTCCCTGTGTGTGGAGGATGTCATACAGCTCTTTTGTACAGTCCTTTGTCTGTGTGTGTGGAGGATCTCATACAGTTGTCTTTTGTAAGTTCCTTTGTCCTTTTGTGCGGAGGATGTCATACAGCTGTCTCCTATTTCATGTTATTTCGTGTTACATTTCTAAACATATTTGTTATAAAAATGTCACATTGATATTAACAGATTTTCTAGAGCACATATTGTGAATATCTTTGGACAGGTCTATTTCGGTGCCGATCTCAGGAATTGATACACCAGGTGAACCTGTGTTCACAACGTATTGAACATGACATCAATGGTGGCTCATGGTGGAGGGAGTTGTAAAGGATACACATCACAGGTAATATATCCCAACAAAAGTAAGGCATACTCGACATAGTTTCTAGATAGCTTTGTACACAATCAGTATATCACACTGATTTTAAGTATATAGTAGCCTCATTGTCAAGTAAGGGACAATTATCTTGATAACCTGTATCAACAACATTTACTGATCCCAATGGTGAACTTTCACTGTCAATTTTCCCATATTATTTTTATCACATCACTGATAATTGATAGACCAGTTATGACAACAAACACATCTTAGGATTACAGAAGTGTAGTGAACAGGTAGTGTGTATAAAGAAGAAAAGGTGAAAACGTTTACACTGTAATCTGTACAGACAAGAAAATACAAAAATCTGTGAAAATAATCAGCAAGTCATTACTTAACCTCTTCACAAGTCATGAGTGTCTATCTCTACACAAGTCATCAGTGTCTACCTCTACACAAGTCATCAGTGTCTACCTCTACACAAGTCATCAGTGTCTACCTCTACACAAGTCATCAGTGTCTACCTCTACATAAGTCATCAGTGTCTACCTCTACACAAGTCATCAGTGTCTACCTCTACAGAAGTCATCAGTGTCTACATCTACACAAGTCGTCAGTGTCTACCTCTACACAAGTCGTCAGTGTCTACCTCTACACAAGTCGTCAGTGTCTACCTCTACACAAGTCGTCAGTGTCTACCTCTACACAAGTCGTCAGTTTCTACCTCTACACAAGTCGTCAGTGTCTACCTCTACACAAGTCATCAGTGTCTACCTCTACACAAACCGTCAGTGTCTACCTCTACACAAGTCATCAGTGTCTACCTCTACACAAGTCATCAGTGTCTAACTCTACACAAGTCGTCAGTGTCTACCTCTACACAAGTCATCAGTGTCTACCTCTACACAAGTCATCAGTGTCTATCTCTACACAAGTCATCAGTGTCTACCTCCACACAAGTCGTCAGTGTCTACCTCTACACAAGTCATCAGTGTCTACCTCTACACAAGTCATCAGTGTCTACCTCTACACAAGTCATCAGTGTCTACCTCTACACAAGTCATCAGTGTCTACCTCTACACAAGTCATCAGTGTCTACCTCTACACAAGTCATCAGTGTCTACCTTTACACAAGTCGTCAGTGTCTACAGCTACACAAGTCGTCAGTGTCTACCTCTACACAAGTCGTCAGTGTCTACCTTTACACAAGTCGTCAGTGTCTACCTCTACACAAGTCATCAGTGTCTACCTCTACACAAGTCATCAGTGTCTACCTCTACACAAGTCGTCAGTGTCTACCTCTACACAAGTCGTCAGTGTCTACCTCTACACAAGTCATCAGTGTATATCTCTACACAAGTCATCAGTGTATATCTCTACACAAGTCATCAGTGTCTACTTCTACACAAGTCATCAGTGTCTACTTCTACACAAGTAATCAGTGTCTACTTCTACACAAGTAATCAGTGTCTACCTCTACACAAGTCATCAGTGTCTACCTATACACAAGTCATCAGTGTATATCTCTACACAAACCGTCAGTGTCTACCTCTACACAAGTCATCAGTGTATATCTCTACACAAGTCATCAGTGTCTACCTCTACACAAGTCATCAGTGTCTACTTCTACACAAGTCGTCAGTGTCTACCTCTACACAAGTCGTCAGTGTCTACCTCTACACAAGTCATCAGTGTCTACCTCTACACAAGTCATCAGTGTATATCTCTACACAAGTCATCAGTGTCTACCTCTACACAAGTCATCAGTGTCTACCTCTACACAAGTCATCAGTGTCTACCTCTACACAAGTCGACAGTGTCTACCTCTACACAAGTCATCAGTCTCTACCTCTACACAAGTCATCAGTGTCTACCTCTACACAAGTCATCAGTGTCTACCTCTACACAAGTCATCAGTGTCTACCTCTACAAAAGTCATCAGTGTCTACCTCTAGACAAGTGATCAGTATCTACCTCTAACATTATTATATTGACAGGAAAATATATTACCTGCAGGTGCATAATGATTTAATACTATATTGATGAATTAAAGCAAAAAAATGTGCTTAATCCCTGTTGAGGCAAGAACAACATTAAAATCGTGAATATTTTGGTAAAATAAGACAAACAGTTCAATTTGAGGTTTCTTTTAAGGATGATTGACAGTAAAAAGTGATTTTCAATTCCATTATTCACATTTTAGCAAATGTATACTGTGCTTTAGAACACCTAATTCATTAAACAAAATCCATGTTAGGGTATACTTTCCCCTACTAAAATCTAGGTTAGGATGTATATGTGACATTTTCACTAACCTCAATCCTGGTAGGGATATGTATATATACTGATTTCATTTTCCACAATCCAAGTAGGGATATGTACATATGCTAATATCCTCAAATAGGGAAATATATATGAAATTTTTTCCTAACTAGAATTCAGATGTGCATATTTCATTTCCGTCAGTCTAAGTAAGAAAAGTGTAACAGATATATACAGCGTGAAATTTAATCATTTTGAATTACAAAATAATTCTAATTTTAATTTTTGTGATTAGCGTTTATTGTATCTTTTAAGCAATCTGTTCCAAGGGAGATAACCAAAATTAAACCATACAAGAACGAAAAACCTGATATTGGAAGGGAGGCAACCCAATCAAAAACGCATTGTATAATGGTGTAACTTCCATAATATTTACACAAGTACTAGCTTCCAAAAAAGTTAAGAGGACTACCAACAGCATTATCTATGAGTAAGCATTATAGTTAAGTTTGAGATAGATGGGTATGTTGAAGCTTTTGAAGTCAGTGGAGTTTCTCTCATATGCATATCTCTCCCAAGTCTATCAATTTCCGACCATAACCAAAAAAATCAGCACCACTAATCATGCGATAATAGTACAATGTCCAACAATCCTGCTGGAACAATTGTATCTCTGATTTTATCAACCACATGATGTTTTTATTGCAAATAATTTCCCCTACTACAAATGATGACATCACATACTGAAGGTAACCAATCACGTAGTATAAGCAATGCTAGCGAGGCAATCAAAGTAGATAGATCATTCATATACATGTGCAATCCCCACAATATGGCTGGTACAAAGACCAAAACTAATGCTACCATTCCTGGATGGTAGTGAAACCTTTCTCTGATGTTAAAAGTATTAATGTGTGATTTATGACATCAAGGGAATTTCGTTTTGTTGAGTGTATCAAGTAACTTAAGAATGTTCAGAATTTATTAAATACATACCTTGAAGATGAGTATTATCACTGCTTACCTAAAGGCTCAAAAATATCTTAATATATACCAATTACTACATAGTTACAGTATATACTGTCATAACTTACTTCAAAATCATTTGGATCAAACATGTTCTTTAAGACAACAACTTTCTCATTTTTGGGTCGAACAGAACCTTGTCCAAGCTCTTTTTTCTCTGGTCTCCAGTCAAACAATCTGTGTAATTATAACACATATACATTAAATAACATTTCAATTAGTTAACTAACTAGTGCCATCAATCTGACAGAACTAGTGAGTGGGATCAAAGAAATGACGAGATATCAAGCTGATACATCAAGCCGACATGTGATAAATCTTGGACAAAGCACCAGTACAATCGGAAAATTAAATCAAAATAATGGTTGTGATATCGGAAAATGAAGACCTCAGGTAATGAAAACCATGGTATGAATTGTATGAGTGAATAAGTAAGTGTATTGGAGTATTGGCTTTATGAAATCTGATCATAAACAAATACAAATCTTATTATTACATGACAGTGAATTACAGAGGAGGAACAACTACCTCGAGCTCTATGAAACCATATTAGAGTTGACTGTCCATGGCCAACTCACCAGTTATCCATATTCTTATGTAATGTGATTGTTTTATATTTTTTCTTTTCTCATAATTTGATAAATTTCTGTCTGCAATAGTGTTATATATCAACTCATTAAATCAAAATGCATCTAATGAACACTCATTATCAGAGATAAACCATTTTTCCACTAAGGGGAACAACTCAAATACATTTTTCCATGAACTCTAATAACAAAATTTCACCATGCATTTAGAATTTTTTCATCATTTGGCATTTCATAAATATGTTCTTACTTTTCTTGTTTCTCCTTGAACTTCCGCTTGTCTTTGTTGCTGAGTTTTTTTCTCCGTTTGCTGGGATCAAAATCTCCCTTCATAGTGAACTTGGCCAGCTCTACCTTGATCTTATGACCTCTGAGCTCAGAATCATCCAGAAACTTCCTCGCAAGTTCCACAGACTCAACCTGAACACAGTATAAAACTATTCCATGTAAAAGTCTTACCAAAATTCACAACACTTATAATTCACAATGGTAAGTGATACATTACATTAGTATCAAAATGATAAATAGTTCTCTCCCCTGTTGTGAAAATGTGATATACAAGAAAACAGCTCTTTACTCAGGTTCAATATAAATTCCTCGCATTTCTCCCCTTGTGAGGTGGTAAATTAAAGTGATTACAGACTTGCCTTTCACCTTAGCAGTCTGTGTTTGATTCCCTGATCGTATGTGAAAGGTATACTTATATTCATCTTTAGTCCTAAGAAATAAGGTAAATCTTCATACCTTACAGTAAACACCTTTCAGTAAACAATCATCAATTTCCCTCCCCATATCACCTACTCATCTATCCATTCTAGGATAATGTTCCTTCTTTTCATCAACTGTAAGTCTGTTCTGTTTAGGGTTTCCCTAACAGGTATATTAAGTCCTACTGATCTTTTGTCCCCTTTGGATACCTTACCCTGGTATACCTTACCCTGGTTAACCTTACCCTGCCATACTTTACCCTGGTAAACCTTACCCTTGTAAACCTTATCCTGGTAAACCTGACCCTGGTATACCTGACCCTGGTATACCTTACCCTGGTATACCTTATCCTGGTATACCTTACCCTGGTAAACCTTACCCTTGTAAACCTTATCCTGGTAAACCTTACCCTAGTAAACCTTACCCTGGTAAACCTGACCCTGGTAAACCTTACCCTGCCATACCTTACCCTGGTATACCTTACCCTAGTAAACATTACCCTGGTAAACCTTACCCTGGTATACCTTACCATGTTTAACCTTACCCTGCCATACTTTACCCTGGTAAACCTTACTCTGCCATACTTTACCCTGGTAAACCTTACCCTGGTATACTTTACCCTGGTATACCTTACCCTGGTATACCTTACCCTGGTAAACCTGACCCTGGTAACTACCGTTTAACCTTACCCTGGTAACTTTACCCTGGTAACCTTACCTGCATACTTATACCCTGGTAAACCTTACCCTGGTATACCTTATCCTGGTATACCTTACCCTGGTATACCTTACCCTGGTATACCTGACCCTGGTAAACCTTACCCTGGTAAACCTGAACCTGGTATACCTTACCCTGGTAAACCTTACCCTGGTATACCTTATCCTGGTATACCTTACCCTGGTATACCTTATCCTGGTATACCTTACCCTGGTATACCTTATCATGGTATACCTTACCCTGGTATACCTTACCATGGTAAACCTTACCCTGGTATACCTTACCCTGGTAAACCTTACCCTGGTATACCTTATCCTGGTATACCTTATCCTGGTATACCTTATCCTGGTATACCTTACCCTGGTATACCTTACCATGGTATACCTTACCCTGGTATACCTTACCTTGGTAAATCTTACCCTGGTATACCTTACCCTGGTAAACCTTACCCTGGTAAATCTTATCCTGGTATACCTTACCCTGGTATACCTTACCCTGGTATACCTTACCTTGGTAAATCTTACCCTGGTATACCTTACCCTGGTAAATCTTACCCTGGTATACCTTACCCTGGTATACCTTACCCTGGCAAACCTCATCCTGGTAAATCTTATCCTTATATACCTTATCTGATAAATCTTACCTTTATATAACAGCAGCGCCCATCACCTTTCGGATTTCCTTCACTATCCTTGTAAAGTTTGAGCTTGAGACCTCGGCTGAGTGGGTCAGCCATGATGAGGCCGTATTTGCCCATCAGTTCTCTGAATTCGTCGTCAGTGATATCCAGTGGCAGTCCAGACACATATACATTGGTGTTCTTTGTTTCATCAACATCAAACCAAGAAGGAGCTACAGAGACAAGGCAAAATAGAATGTACATATAACTTACAATTTACATTGACTCAAATTTAAATAGTTTATATATGAAGTAAGATGAAAATCTTTAACATGAACATTTAGTCATTGACCCAAGGAATTTAAGCATTGTCACAAAGCATGTTCATATACTAACTTTGAAATCCAAATCAAAGACTCCGCAGTAAATTATCAATAACTAATATACATGACTGCACCATTGAAATACACTTTAAGTAATGGCAGAAAAGAAGGTTCAGAACATGCTTAGAAATGGTAGGCAAGTCAGCATGATATCGTTTTGGTACAAGTTCATTTTAACTACACAGCAGTGCCCTTGAATAATTAGCCTGATTTGATTTATTTGTCATTTACCATTATCTTTAAAGGCATTTACCTAGGAATTGGTCAGTTATTTATGTGAACCAGTCAGATAGCTAACAGGAAGCCTGAAGTTAGTACATGGTGTGTGTATATGTCATCACAAATTTCAATTTTTCTCAAATGGTGCAGAGAAAATATGACAGTATAATGGAATCAAAGCCCTTGGATTTTGAATATATTCAATTCTCTGACAGACTATTAAACTCAAATTTATCAAACATTTTTAATTACGTTCTTCTGGCTTTTTGGGTTCAGATGCCTTTTTTCGTTTCTTTCCCTTCTTTTCCTGCTGACTTTCATCTGCTTCCTTTTCCTCTGAGTTTTCTTGGTTGTAATAATCATATCCACAATATTCTACTGCTTCTTTGTGTCCATAGTAGTATGCATAGTAATCAAAATATTTCTTCCTGTACTCATCACTGTTTTCATCAACCTCCTCCTCACTTCCTTCCTCTCCACTGCCCTTGGCTTCCGTACCAGGATCCCTCTGACCACCATAGTACTTCTTACAGTACTGATCATACCATTCCTTGTACTCAATGCTGTTGATGTCTGCTGGAGGAGCTGGGAAATCTGAAGTATCAGGCCTAGGGCTGGCCTCTGAAGCACCATAGCTCATCTGATATCGGGCTATAAAATCATCATCAATCTATAACAAAAGAAATGTAAAAGTAAATCAATTGACCCTTCAATGAATCAGTTAAGCTCTAAAAAGATCTATTAATACTATAATTTTTTTCTTTTTCTTTTTGGTATATATATTCCACAGAAAGAGATCTGGTCAAAATATCAAAAATTTAGATAGACCTACCTTTGGAAACCATGCTTGTTTCTCATCATTCCATTCATACTCGGTCCCATCCTCATCAACTTTGGTTTTTCTCTTTTTCTGTTCTTCCTCTTGTGCCAGCTGTGCCTCAAAATCAGATTCCTCCATTGAATAGACAGTGTGTAAGGGAGGTAGCCCTTGAAAAAGTTATTAACACAAGTACATGAGACTAGTACACTGCATCATTGTACAAGTTTATATAAATGCACTTCCAATATACCAATTCTTAATATTTTGTTCGGTGGTCCTGAAATCCCCATGTGATCTTAAATTTAAGGAAAATTTACTTTGGAAAGATGGAAAATGTGTGGATGTATTTTTCATATTACATAAGACAAGTAACACGGATCGAATAGTGAATTGATGCACAAGTTAGTATGTTTTCCCTATTCATCCATCATCATCTGTAAACTAATCATACAAGATACGAGAACATTCATACTGGACCTGAAAATAATTGAATTATAATTAATGGCTACACAAACATACATCAGATTCCCTTGTGACCACTGATAATTATTTATAAGGCAAGCCTAGTCACAGGAGACTTGACACATTCCTATAACCCAGAATGGAAGATGTCATTTTTTATTCAATTGTAAGTGATCTTGGGTCGGATCAAGGGTTAAATATAGTAATCTGGGAGTCAGACCCCGGGGCAAATATTATTCTGGGAAATACAAAAAGTGTCAAGCCCGTGGTCTAGTAGTAGTACTTTGTAATGTAAATTGATTGTACTATGTCCAACATGTCCAGTATTGCCTTTAGTGCATTCCATAATCTTCTTTAAAGGTTTTACACAATAGGTCTGATAGGCTATTAACTATTTACATGAACTTCATTTTAGTTGCATCCACTAGTACTATAAACTATTAGAAAACATACCCCCAATATCTATATGCAGCTAAACACAAATGCTTTAATACAAACACACCAATCTATACCACATAAGCTCGTGACAGACGTCTATGCTGAGTTTAGTATCAGGGATGAATAGCATATGCTGTGTAGATACACATAGATGGGAATGATTTTACAGAACGTCAGCCACACGTTTTTCTGGACCGGTTGTTTATTATTCTATTTTTATACTTTCTCGCTATAACAACAGGAACTTCAGTTGAAAATTAATTTCTTATTACGTAGAGAAAGCAAATATGCAACAATAGCTCCATTACCTTCCTCTTACAGACAGAGAGCACAAAATAATTAAACCGCAAACAATGTGACTTGAATTTCCTCGATATTGGCGGCCATATTTTCTCAACTGTCGTAATCTAGTCTAAACTAATGTCGTATTTTATAGCAAAAATTAAAAAAAAAAAATAAAAAGAGAAAAATAATATATTCTTCAAGAAATGATGAAATATCGTTCAAATTTGGGTATTGGAGTTGTGCCAAAAATATATATTAGGCCTAGATTTCTACTATATTTCCCATATTTTACGACAAACCTGGATCAAGGGAAGTAACTCTTACGTACTTACCGTGCTTTGTGGTTTCAAACTCCAATTTAGATCTACCGAAATCAGTATAGGGGACATACATAAAGGGATTAGAGATTCCAGTAGTTTGGAGACGGACATAGCATGAGCTTTTGTGCACTAAGCCGCGAAGGCGTGATTTCCACTATATAACTAATACTATATACATGTACCAGCGGGCATTAAGTAAAATTGAATAATTTTATTAAAGATCTGCTGATTGATATAAAATTAAGTTAACTTTTTCAAAATTGTTTGCTATTAAACTTGATCATTAGCAATGTAAATGTATTCAGCTTTTATTTGATTCCAATAGAAAAAAAAAAATCGGATGAAGACTTTTGGAGAAAACTTGCTGAAAAATAAGCTTTATTTAATGCAAAATTTTAATAGTTTTATGAAAAAAAAATACAAATGTATGTTTCAAAAACTTAATCAGTGCATGTGTAATTTATCAAGCTTTTTACTAT
The DNA here is from genome assembly GCF_902652985.1 of Pecten maximus. Classification (NCBI taxonomy): domain Eukaryota; kingdom Metazoa; phylum Mollusca; class Bivalvia; order Pectinida; family Pectinidae; genus Pecten; species Pecten maximus. The sequence continues at coordinate 29,513,213 of NC_047019.1, forward strand.
TCCAAACAAGATTGAACGAGTATTTTTGGAGAAAAGTGGTTCAAAACAAGGTTGTATATTTCGATAATATTTGATATTTTTTGTACTACTAACAGTAAGCGGCTATTGCGTAAAATCAGTGATTATTTATGCAAAATTTGAGCAATTTGCTCAAAACCGTTTGCTAGAACAACTTAATCAGTGCACGTGGAATTTATTCAGCTTTTGACAGATTCAAAAACTGAAACGACTGGGCGAGACATTTGGGAGAAAAGTGGTTGTAGTTAACTCGATGTCATCACGCTAAGTCGTTACTAACAGATAGAGACAGTTTCCAATCCCCGTATGTACGTTCCTGGTTCAACAAGCCTTTACAGTCTGTCACATGATTTTATTGCTATTAATATTGAACAAACGGTGAAAATAGCTGACCCTGACAGGTGCCCCTTGTGATGAAATATTCCATTGAATATTGAAATTAACAAAGTAAAGTGTAAGTGTGATTTACTTTAAAAAAATGCCTTCTGGGGTACTTATGGTTTAATAGACTTGTTTCGAGATGGAACAAATAGTTTCCATATGTGTATAGCCAATGGGAAGCCAGTATTCTGTCATGTGATGTATTATGTAATTATCAATAATGCTATCTTGTGTGTACAATTATGTACATTTATTTACAGTTTAACTATACGATAAAAGAAAGGAAATTGTATTTCAAACAGTATACATTTTTAGCCTTAATTCTTATGACTCATGATGGTAAAAATATAGTTATACATGTACCAACAAAGATTTAACGAATGGTATAACGCTCGTGCAGCACATAACGGATAAACACATATATTTCATGCAATAAAACAAAAAGATAAATACAACACAATACCAAGCAACAAAATAACAAAGGAGAGCTAATGTGTTAGAAATGATAATTTCGGATTAACATAAAGCACAGAAAAAAAAGAAAAAATAGAAAGAAAAGAATAATAGCATCTAAATAACAGACAGGCAATATAGACACCCAAAACACACAAAAAACAAATCCTGTGTAATTTTAAATTTACATCGTTATTTACATCGTTATTTACATATGCTGTACACAGAGAACGTTTTGGTCTTTCTTGTTTCATTACTTCCTCCTGCCATATACCTGGTAACTGCATCTACACAGCTCTGTATCAAGAGGCATCTGGTGCGGGTGTTATAACCGTGAGGGGATGTCATTGTTGTTATCCTTTACGCAGTCATTCTAACATCTACCGCCGTTCCCACGGACACGGGCTGACTGTATTACATGCATTAGTCAAGACAACGCATGCTTTACAACTCTCAATTCAGCATTGCTGCTGCAATTGCAATACTAAATAAGAAGAAATAATATAATGGGCATTTGAAGCATTTCTTACAACTTTCTAATTTATGTTAATAAAACTAATCACATGGATACTTCAGGAGAACAAGTGTGAAGTTATTATTTGATAATCTGTGGACAATTAATAATTTTTACCTTATTTATAATATTTTGGACACATGGTTACCAAACTGCTTCCGTGATGAAAAATTATGACTAGGTCTATGCTACCTGTTCTGCTAAACTCTTCCATAATCAGTATCGTATAAAAATAGCAGAGGACACAGTTTGTTTCCATCGGTATGCCAGTAATCTGTTGGATTATCTCCGGTCACCGAACTCACAAGGACATTCAATTATTCTCACGATTTGATCTTGGATGTATTTCTATGAGCCATAGTCGTATGTTCATAACTATGTACTTATAAAACCGTTCGAGGCATTCATTATGTTTGGAACGGGTTATGGTAGTGCAAAGTGTGAAGAAACAAATTGATAGAAGGAACGTTTTTCAGAAGCGGATGTTCAAGATTGATCAAACTCTCCTGAATTATTCCAAATTCCCACTACCTCCATAGAACTGCTGACCTGTCTTAATCGTACTAAGAACGACAGTAAGACGGCTAGATAAGGGATTAAATGAACAATTGCTACAGCAAACAATAAAACGTTGTTTTATGAAGTTAAGAAATCAATCCAATATAGACGAGATAAGTCAGCATGCTACTCACTGTCAGGGATTTTGGAGGATTGCAATTCTGAAGAATTGGTCAGTGTTTCGTCTTTTAGAAAAACAAATACAACCAAAAGCGAAAAATATGTATATAGATACAGCCTACAGCCTACCTCTTTACGAATACTGCTTACCTACAGACAACAACAGCTTACCTAAAAGCAGCTACCATTTACCTTAATACAACTACATCTTACCTAAAGACAACTACAGCTTACATAAAGACAACTACAGCTTACCTAAAGACAACTACAGCTTACCTAAAGACAACAACAGCTTACATAAAGACAACTACACCTTACCTAAAGACAACTACAGCTTACATAAAGACAACTACAGCTTACCTAAAGACAACTACAGCTTACCTAAAGACAACTACAGCTTACATAAAGACAACTACAGCTTACCTAAAGACAACTACAACTTACCTAAAGATGACTACAGCTTAACTAAAGACAACAACAGCTTACCTAAAAGCAGCTACCACTTACCTAAAGACAACTACAGCCTACCTAAAGACAACTACAGCTCACATGAAGGCAATTACAGCTTACCCAAGGATAACTGTAGCTTATTTAAAGACAACTACAGATTACCCAAAGACAAATACAGCTTACCTAAAGACAACTACAGCTTACCTAAAGATGACTACTTATTACCTAAAGACAACTACAGCTTACCTAAAGACAACTACAGCTTACCTAAAGACAACTACAGCTTACCTAAAGACAACTACATCTTACCTAAAGACAACTATAGATTACTTGAAGGCAACTACAGCTTAGCTAAAGACAACTACAACTTACCAAAAGACAACTACAGCTTACCTAAAGACAACTACAGCTTACCTAAAGACAACTACGGCTTACCTAAAGACAACTACAGCTCACATGAAGGCAATTACAGCTTACCTAAAGACAACTACAACTTACCAAAAGACAACTACAGCTTACCTAAAGACAACTACAACTTACCAAAAGACAACTACAGCTTACCTAAAAGCAGCTACCACTTACCTTAAGACAACTACAGCTTACCTAAAGACAACTACAGCTCACATAAAGGCAATTACAGCTTACCTAAAGACAACAACAGCTTACCTAAAAGCAGCTACCACTTACCTAAAGACAACTACAGCTTACCTAAAGACAACTACAACTTACCTAAAGACAACTACAGCTTACCTAAAAGCAGCTACCACTTACCTAAAGACAACTACAGCTTACCTAAAGACAACTACAGCTTACCTAAAGACAACAGCAGCTTACATAAAGACAACTACAGCTCACATGAAGACAATTACAGCTTACCTAAAGACAACTACAGCTTACCTAAATACAATTACACCATACTTGAAGGCAACTACAGATTACTCAAAGACAACTACGGCTTACCGTAAGATGCCTACAATCCTAGATTCCTTATATCATGTGTTCTATCATTTCCAACCGATATATGACTTTATATTTACATTTGTCTGGCATTGTCACTTTATAGTCTGTTTGAGAGCTCTGGCATTGATGTACGTTTAAATGCCATCCATCACGCGCTACACTTATCAGCGTATTAATACAACACAAACTGGAACTACAATATCCAGGATAATTAAGTTTAACGACTAATTATTTTATCTATATTATTTGTTATAAAAAGTATGCCATTTGCGCATAACGTTGATAATAAAATGATTAACAAAATTGAGGTTTTTTTTTAATTCTCCATGTTCTATTTTGTTTGCCAAAAAGCACGCGACCATGTTCCGGCTGTTCCAACGACTGACGAAAAATCTGCTGACTGTCAGTAAGGCGGGAATTATGAATTTTAAATATGAATTATAGCATTTAAAAATAAAAAAAGTAAAATGAATGTTGATATAAGCGTTGAACTGTTTTACAAAAACAGTTCAATGCTTAAGTAAGACACGGTGATTCATTACATATGTTTATTGATATTGTCCTCATAAAAGTATTTTGGGTTAGCATTTTTGTTATTTTAATGAAAGAAGGAATGAAAGTATACATTGTAGAGTGCAGAGCAGATCTACCACTTAGGAAACTACGATATATCCTCATAGAAATATCGTCCGTTTTAACTGATATCACTATCATAACGTGTCAAGAAAAAAAAACGACCGTGTATGAAAATTTCTTTCACCTTCAATATTAAGCGAGATATGCGATTTTTGTGTGTTCAAAATCGAAAGGTAGTTATTATCGGAAAAATGATAATGTGGGAAGCTACAGCCAACATCTCCTTAAATACTGTAGTGACAGTGAAAACAAAACAATGTAAATTATTTCTAAAATTCATTTATTCCCTTGAGAGTTGTTGCCCTTAAAACTGAACTTTTACTTTTCACACGAATATCTAATACCTAAGATTTCTAAACTTGATCGATGTAGAGAAAACATTATTGATAACCAACACTGTACCTGTGACATCACTAAGGGATCACATCAATTACTGGGTATACGACTACTTCGGGGTGAAGATTCCAGTTTTCCCAGACACTGTAGATAGTTTAATATTTAACCAATCCATCAATATTCGTTCTAAAATCGATCGCAATTATACTAGAACTAATGACTATAATTTGCCATAATTTGTTGTCGAATCATTTGTACATAAGGATAATCAAACGTTCGCAAAGTGATTATATATGTAGTACACCGGTGACCCCTTTATGCAATGTTTTGGGTTGTTGAAACCTGCTTAACAGGTAAGTATCTTAACTATCTGAAGGCAGAGTAAAAGGTAACTATAAGTGGGAAGTGTCCCTGTGTATATATAATCCATGATCACCTACCTGTAGTATGGTTACCTTAATACATTAGATATCATAGATTCGTATCTATATATAATCGTTATATAGCATTTATAATTATATTTTGTCTTCAGTACTTTACCATTTCTGTAATATTGCCGTTATTAACAGAGTCTACATGTGATGCTGTACCTGTATAGGTACACAAGGTAAGGTGATAAGGAGTGTGTAGGTAGGTAGAGATACAACAGTTGATACGTAAGTATGTACATATTGCCGAAGACAAAGGAGCCACCGAAGCACACCCATGGTCGGCGAACCCTAACCATGAGAGGCGATAGGAATTGTGTGCTGCTTGACGTGCTCTGTAAACATCCAGGTTATCGGGTAGCACGCCCTTATAACACACCTTTATATCAGTACACCTGTACGACTAACAAGTACCATAGGTATCTGTCAACCCTGGAGTTATACCACTGTCTGTCACTTACTGTAGTAAGAAAGCGTTTGGAGGTCATTCAGACGTTTGGCCTTTTCATAACTCGAACATATAAAGCTGCTGTTGCCGGACGAGGTGTGCGGATATCGGACTATACACTGTGCGGTTATGCAACTGTGAAATGCTTACGTTCGCATATATAGATGTAGAAACAACTTTATATCAATCTGATACTGTATGCACAGTTCTAAAAGATGCGCATGCCCGGAAAGCAAAGTTGTTAAAACTTCTTTGTAAAAAATTAGAGTGATTCATCCTTCTGAATGTGACCCACTAAATTCTGACTGTGTGGAAGTTTATTCTCCTCATTGTCAAGGCTGTTGGTATGTGACAGGAAGCCCGAGTATTCTTGCTCACGCTATTTGTGTGTGATGAATTTAACTACGCCTATGATGTGAGTATCTGGTGACCATGACATTGCACGTTATATCTATTATGAAGTGTCATCAATATTCCTCTGGTTGTACTGCCGATGACTTACGTATGTACTGGTCTTTAATCTGAAGGAAACCCAAACTGGCTTCTGAAATAAGAACTACTGTTGTAATCATAGACAACCATGGCTGAATCAATATTACCTCCCTCAATGCATAACCAGTTCTTCCGGAATCAATTGCTGGATAAACCGGAAGTGATTTCGGAATTTATACCAAACATTGTGATTAATGCAATTTGTCCAACGTATGACGGGAAAGCGATCTGTGGAAGTAAGTTCGGTAACAAGTTAGTAGTGTACGGTCCAAACGGCGATACTTTGAAGTTTATCGGCTCTAGAATCCTGGAAACCATCTCTGGTATTTCTATATCGCCCCTGGATCATTGTCTGTGGTTGTGCGTGAATGAGGACTGCAGTATGGTGAAGGTGGATCACGAAGGTGATATGGCCATACAATTCCACACCGAACAGAACCCGTGGTGTCTGTGTGTCACGAGGGAAAGCAAAGTCATTGTGGGCTTTGTAGACTCTCTTGCTTCGTATTCAATGGAAGGAAAGAAACTAAAGGAAATATTCAAAGACAAATCCGGTAAAAAGATTGTGAGCCAACCACAGCGAATTACAGAGTGCCCCGTTTCTCACGACATCGCTGTACTGGACAAAGGTTGGAATCTCCTGTCCAAGGACAAACCTTACATTGTCGTTCTTGACCGGACGTTACATTTGAAGTTCCGGTATAACGGGACAATGGTCGCGCCTGGAACGAAAGCGAGTTCTTCACCATCTTTTCAACCTCGTGACGTCATATACGACATGGATGGCCAAATTCTCGTCGCGAACAAGAACAACAATTCTATTGATGTGGTCAGTGAGAAGGGTCAACACCTCCGGACTCTATATACGGATGATTGGAAACCGGTATCGTTAGGCTTACAGGAAGATAATACTCTGTGGGCCGTGTTTAGAAATAGTAGTAAATGTCGGATTAAGCTACTTAAGTACACTGAACCTGTGTAGGAACATGTCAGTACTGATTTAACACCTAACCACGTGACACTTGTATTTATTTACTTACTTTTCAGCATATGACAATTTAATGTGCATATATATATAAATTATAAAATTATATAATAACTTAACTAAATATTCACTTATAATGGTTTTGGATTCATAGTATTTATTTTTAAAGAAACAGTTAAATGAATTACTGATTGGACTTGAAAGTATTTAATCAAACGAAACTCGTTTGAACAAAAGCTGCTTAACCAAGATGTAACCTGTAATTACGCCTCATCAACAACCAATCATTATCAACAGAAAAGTTAGAAAAGTAGAGAAAGGGATGAAAATATTACGGTATCAGTAACTTGTGTATAGTAAGTTGGTTGTCTGTGTTCCTCGTTGTAATACAGCTGTCGTCGGTATGCAGTTTCCAAAATAAAATACCCATCTTCATTGAAAACTGTGTTGCTTTATCCTACGACATGTAAGTATGGTGTTTGTTTAGACTTTCGTGCCATTCCTCTCTTTGTATGATACGTGATATTTGTTATGTAAAGGAACAAAGCGATATCTGCCTCTGTAATCAAATGCTGGCGCGTCATCGGACAAAACAATGAACACACGGACTTATTTAAAGTTAAAGTCATAAGATGGTCTGGTGCAGTCAATGTATGGTTATGTTTGTTATATATACGTTGTCATTAGCTATTTAAATATAATTTCGCAATTTTGTTATCCCATACAAACGTATGATGAAAATACATTATTCTCCTAGTTCAAGCGTCCCATATATTCACCTCTACGCTCCACTTATATAAGGTAACACTGTCCTACACCTGTACGCTCCACCTATATAAGGTAACACTGTCCTACGCCTGTACGCTCCACCTATATAAGGTAACACTGCCCTACACCTACATGTATACGCTCCACCTATATTAGGTAACAATGTCCTACACCTGTACGCTCCACCTGTATAAGGTAACACTGTCCTACACCTGTACGCTCCACCTATATAAGGTAACACTGTCCTACACCTGTACGCTCCACCTATATAAGGTAACACTGTCCTACACCTGTACGCTCCACCTATATTAGTTAACACTGTCCTACACCTGTACGCTCCACCTGTATAAGGTAACACTGTCCTACACCTGTACGCACCACCTATATTATGTAACACTGTCCTACACCTGTACGCTCCACCTATATAAGGTAACACTGTCATACACCTGTACGCTCCACCTATATAAGGTAACACTGTCCTACACCTGTACGCACCACCTATATTAGTTAACACTGTCCTACACCTGTACGCTCCACCTGTATAAGGTAACACTGTCCTACACCTGTACGCACCACCTATATTATGTAACACTGTCCTACACCTGTACGCTCCACCTATATAAGGTAACACTGTCCTACACCTGTACGCTCCACCTATATTAGTTAACACTGTCCTACACCTGTACGCACCACCTATATAAGGTAACACTGCCCTACACCTACATGTATACGCTCCACCTATATTAGTTAACACTGTCCTACACCTGTACGCTCCACCTGTATAAGGTAACACTGTCCTACACCTGTACGCACCACCTATATTATGTAACACTGTCCTACACCTGTACGCTCCACCTATATAAGGTAATACTGTCCTACACCTGTACGCTCCACCTATATAAGGTAACACTGTCCTACACCTGTACGCTCCACCTATATAAGGTAACACTGTCCTACATCTGTACGCTCCACCTGTATAAGGTAACACTGTCCTACACCTGTACGCTCCACCTATATAAGGTAACACTGTCCTACATCTGTACGCTCCACCTATATAAGGTAACACTGCCCTACACCTACATGTATACGCTCCACCTATATTAGTTAACACTGTCCTACACCTGTACGCTCCACCTGTATAAGGTAACACTGTCCTACACCTGTACGCTCCACCTATATAAGGTAACACTGTCCTACATCTGTACGCTCCACCTATATAAGGTAACACTGTCCTACACCTGTACGCTCCACCTATATAAGGTAACACTGTCCTACACCTGTACGCTTCATCTATATACGGTAACACTGCCCTACACCTGTACGCACCACCTATATAAGGTAACACTGTCCTACACCTGTACGCTTCATCTATATACGGTAACACTGCCCTACACCTGTACGCTCCACCTGTATAAGGTAACACTGTCCTACACCTGTACGCACCACCTATATTATGTAACACTGTCCTACACCTGTACGCTCCACCTATATTAGTTAACACTGTCCTACACCTGTACGCTCCACCTGTATAAGGTAACACTGTCCTACACCTGTACGCTCCACCTATATTATGTAACACTGTCCTACACCTGTACGCTCCACCTATATTATGTAACACTGTCCTACACCTGTACGCTCCACCTATATAAGGTAACACTGTCCTACACCTGTACGCTCCACCTATATAAGGTAACACTGTCCTACACCTGTACGCTTCATCTATATACGGTAACACTGCCCTACACCTGTACGCACCACCTATATTATGTAACACTGTCCTACACCTGTACGCTCCACCTATATAAGGTAACACTGTCCTACACCTGTACGCTCCACCTATATAAGGTAACACTGTCCTACACCTGTACGCTCCACCTATATAAGGTAACACTGTCCTACACCTATACGCTCTACCTATATAAGGTAACACTGTCCTACACCTGTACGCTCCACCTGTATAAGGTAACACTGTCCTACACCTGTACGCTCCACCTATATAGGGTAACATCGCCCTACATCTGTACGCTCCACCTATATAAGGTAACACTGTCCTACACCTGTACGCACCACCTATATTATGTAACACTGTCCTACACCTGTACGCTCCACCTATATAAGGTAACACTGTCATACACCTGTACGCTCCACCTATATAAGGTAACACTGTCCTACACCTATACGCTCTACCTATATAAGGTAACACTGTCCTACACCTGTACGCTCCACCTATATAAGGTAACACTGTCCTACACCTGTACGCTCTACCTATATAAGGTAACACTGTCCTACACCTGTACGCTCCACCTGTATAAGGTAACACTGTCCTACACCTGTACGCTCCACCTATATAAGGTAACACTGTCCTACACCTGTACGCTCCACCTATATAAGGTAACACTGTCCTACACCTGTACGCTCCACCTATATTAGGTAACACTGTCCTACACCTGTACGCTCCACCTGTATAAGGTAACACTGTCCTACACCTGTACGCTCCACCTATATAAGGTAACACTGTCCTACACCTTTACGCTCCACCTATATTAGGTAACACTGTCCTACACCTTTACGCTCCACCTATATTAAGTAACACCGTCCTACACCTGTACGCTCCACCTATATTAGGTAACACCGTCCTACACCTGTACGCTCCACCTATATTTAGTAACACTGTCCTACACCTGTACGCTCCACCTATATTTAGTAACACTGTCCTACACAAGTACGCTCCACCTATATAGGGTAACATCGCCCTACATCTGTACGCTCCACCTATATAAGGTAACACTGTCCTACATCTGTACGCTCCACCTATATAAGGTAACACTGTCCTACACCTGTACGCTCCACCTATATAAGGTAACACTGTCCTACACCTGTACGCTCCACCTATATAAGGTAACATCGCCCTACACCTGTACGCTCCACCTGTATAAGGTAACACTGTCCTACACCTGTACGCTCCACCTGTATAAGGTAACACTGTCCTACACCTGTACGCTCCACCTGTATAAGGTAACACTGCCCTACACCTACATGTATACGCTCCACCTATATTAGGTAACACTGTCCTACACCTGTACACTCCACCTGTATAAGGTAACACTGTCCTACACCTGTACGCTCCACCTGTATAAGGTAACACTGTCCTACACCTGTACGCTCCACCTGTATAAGGTAACACTGTCCTACACCTGTACGCTCCACCTATATAAGGTAACACTGTCCTACACCTGTACGCTCCACCTATATAAGGTAACACTGTCCTACATCTGTACGCTCCACCTATATAAGGTAACACTGTCCTACACCTGTACGCTCCACCTATATAAGGTAACACTGTCCTACACCTGTACGCTCCACCTATATAAGGTAACACTGTCCTACATCTGTACGCTCCACCTATATAAGGTAACACTGTCCTACATCTGTACGCTCCACCTATATAAGGTAACACTGTCCTACACCTGTACGCTCCACCTATATAAGGTAACACTGTCCTACACCTGTACGCTCCACCTATATAAGGTAACACTGTCCTACACCTGTACGCTCCACCTATATTAGTTAACACTGTCCTACACCTGTACGTTCCACCTATATAAGGTAACACTGTCCTACACCTGTACGTTCCACCTATATAAGGTAACACTGTCCTACACCTGTACGCTCCACCTATATTAGTTTACACTGTCCTAAGCAAATTTCTGTTTTTTGACGAATGGAGGCTTTTTAGAATTCTATTTGTACCGATGAGTTTAAGAGCAAAGCAACTGTGGACCTCACGCTGGTACGGGAAATTGTCACCATGAAAGGCATTACAACACTTATATATAATTTCAAGTACATATACATATACCGGCCGTGACGTTTCATTCTGACGTCACGCCTCCGTCTGCATTTCTCATGTTAGCGAATATACACATCAGAATTTCTAAGGATCTTGTCCAGTTGAAAATCGACATCACGGGGAGAGGGTTTGAAATATTCATCTGGTTGATCAGTAAACCAGCCAGGATACCTCGTATGAATACCACGGTCGTTATTACGATTTTATCCTTTGCACATGAACCTACCTAAACTCGCGCTGATTGATAGATCCGTACAGAACTGTATTTGTACTCGTGGGGAAAACACAATACGAAACATACAAAAGGCCCTTGAAAAGATCGGTCTGAAATGTCATTCAGGGTAGTTGATCACTATGTCTGATGGGATGTTCTGTATAATTATGAACTGATGATGACACTGACGTATCTCCTCGTCCTTGGGTATGACATTAACAACTGGGGACACATAAGATCTGGGTAACAGTCGCTCAAATACAAGAAAGTTAATCTTTTCGATCTATAAATTTCCGACAGTGTTCTTACCCCAATCGGAGTTTATTTCCAAAGATTATTTGAAATGTCCCCGAGATATTGTTATGGATTGTGTGCTGTTGACTATTTCTGAACTGTAAACAATTAAAATGTAATAAAGTTCAAGTTTAAAATGATAAGATTAATAAAATTACGGTGATATATTTGATGTTATGTTTGCATTTTTTTCTGTCCTTTGTGTCTGTAAATTGACCCACGGGATTAATTTAGTGTGGTTACAAAATGGTGACCAGTGGACAGAGATAGTCAAGTAAAAATAAATAGATGATGAATATTCATATTTATTGCATTTCAACCTGTGAAATTTCAAAAAACAAAAATTTTATTCTATAAAAGTGTTATATTTCACTAGTGAAAAATAACATTTTAAATATTTCCACTAGTGAAGAATATCACTTTTTGCTGATTTGCCGCGTCCGGGTGTCCGTGTTCAAACGGAAGAAAATATGTAAAAGAATCAGAGTAATCTCCGATAGTGACAGTGAATACAATGAATTAACTGGTACATACGTGCTGATATTCTATCACCAGGACAACAAAGTTAGCATGTCGGGACTATCCCCTCACAAGGCCTTCTAGATATACCATTTGAGACTGAGCACTCAACGCGTAGTAATCTGAGTTGTTTTGACGTGACTTTCATCAAATAATTATATTTTGAGAAGATTACGGCAACTTTCCTAAAGAATACATTCTGGAACTTTTTCTTCAGGTTGGTAAAGTAAATATGATAAAGTTATATGACACAACCAATATGATATTTAAGAGTGTGACGTTTCGATGACTACACTGTCACCTTCATCAGAGTAATGACCAATGGGAAGCGTACTAGCAGTGTCTGAGATGGTAAAAGAGATTCCATCTACTGTAAAGGAAGTTTCGTCTTTATCCTGATCCTATAGGATATAGTCTGTGGCGACGACATGTTTAGTGGAAATAGTGAAGAAGAAGGATTTTGGCTCCACAAATCAACACCGTATATACCGCCAACAGAATAAGTTCACATGGTTACGATAGATGACGGTACTATCAAAGTATTGGTCTACAGGAAAGACTCGCACGGACCAATACCTCAACTTTCGATCGCATCACCCCTAACAGCAGAAGTTTGGCGTCGTACGAACTTTGTTCAACAGATGTGAAACTATTGTCACAGAAGACCAAGACAAAAAACGAGTGCAAATCACATGTATAGCGCTGTCAAAAGTTGTGGTACCCCGACTAGGGAATCCAGAAAGTAAACGACGAGCTTAAGAGAAAGCAAAGAGAAGACTCTTGCACATCTACGAACAAGTGTTAAACTATTTTCGAACTTGGTGGCAATAGGATCATGATAAAGAATTCATATTTAGAAAATAATAGAAAATTGATTTTGATGTAGTTTTTTTAATTCGTACAGACTTTATTAGGATTGTCTAGTCATGAAAGCGGTAAACGTATGCGAACCTTAGCAATAGGACTCGTAAGCATAGAGGGAAGGTTTTTCGTTGAAAAATAAGTATTAAACAGAATATCTAACTGTGTCTCCAGTAATACCAAATATATTTCATTTGTTTGGATAGTATTTAAATATTTTTCACTCCGGATACGCACTCGTGAAAATTATTAAACTATTATCCACACTCGTGAAATTCATTTGGCATTACTGAAGACACTGTTAGATATTCTCTATATAATCACTTTTCCAAATACAATGTACATACAAGTGTATAACTTTCTGCTAAAAATGCATACTCTACACATGCTTCCGGTAATTGTCTTAAAAAGAGCTGCCACCCTAATTGAGGTAGCATAACTTATAAAATTAGTGTGAAACGGTGTGTGTAAGTAAAAAATCACATGATCAAAATAATATTTATATGTACACAAGAACATTTCCCTTCATGTTAGATGGACGATACTCATCAGAGGCTCAAAAATATTGAATGTTAAAAGCTCGACCACTATCGACACCATAGCATGGATTGCTTAAGAGCTGTTTAAATTAAGTAAGAGATTGATAATGATGAAATGCATTGCCAAGGTTTATACTCGGGTCAGTTTTAGTAGCACAATAAAGCATAGGTTATAGCTACCCTTCAGGAGACATGATTTGCCTCCGTTATTTTAGTGGCATATTACAATATCTGAATACTACTTCAGGCACTTCAGTATCAAGTGTAGAACGATTTCATATCATCACCATACTCCAATTGTGTCATGTTCGTTTACGTTGTAGTATTTATTTACATACTTTCGTATCGATTAGTATCGTAGCGTATCGCTTGGAAAACGAGTTAGGCCTCCTTTGTACCTAGGTGAATCTACCGACACATTATACTTTTTTTTCCTTATACACAATTTATGCCAATATTGTAATCTTTTATAATACCGGTTATTTCCAAGAAGGTAAGCTTGTTTGGTTATACTAATTCTAAAAAAAAAAAAAAAAAAAAAAAAAAAAAAAAAACCTCCCTTAAGCAACCAACACCCAAGATTTAATCATAGTTATTTTGTTCTGTTGGATAATTTGTCGTAAGAGGGCCTTCTTTTTTTCAATGGAAGAAAACAGCGACAAAAGTGCAATTGTACGCGAGTAACTCCAAGATGAAGTGCAATGTATATCGAGAATGATTTCGTTAGAAAGAAATTTGGTTGGCAAAACCTTTGTTGAGTTTGGTGACACAATCTACTGATGATAAGTTGTCTTAAAATGATAAAGCATGCCGGTTAGATTTCGCCATGAAGCTTGAAATAAAGGACACTACAGACTGCTTTGTAACGTCACGGGATACCGACATGATAGGGAAGCCATAATTTCAACTACGATTGACAAAACAAATGACAAAAAGGAATACAAACTATATACGTAGACGTGTTTTAAGAGAAATACTGTGAGTACAATATATACATGTATATTCTTATACTATATGTTGAGTACAATATATACATGTATATTCTTATACATGTACTATAAAATTTTCATAGAATAGTACGCTGTAATGTATGTCATGTCTCGGTGTGTAAATCACGTGTCTGTATGGCCAAGATAATTTTACCCTTTTTTATTTTGCTTTATTCTGTAACCGTGCATAATATTATTTATTAAATAAACGAATACTTGTTATCATGTAAATTTTTTTTTCTTACTGTTTAATGCTTATTTCCGACCATGTTATCAAGCACTTATTCGGCAAACGGCCGATGATACTCGGATATTTTGTCTCCGTATACCCACGGACACGGATAAGTCGAATATTTTGCTTCATCCCGTCGACTTCGACTTATCCGAGTTTTACTGTGCATGCATGAAAACTATTGAAAATGTTCAAGGAAAATAAGACCTAATATTCCATAAGTCTAAGTGTCTTCTGCTTTACCGACAACACACACCATACAGATCAAGGTCAAAGCTGAGTGAATTCACATTCTCAAAATGAGAAGTAGGGTGTCTAATACGAAACAATGAGGAATATAAAAAGCTCCATACCTCTCAAGGAAAAAGAATATTTCCAAATAAAACAATTTTGTTTAATCCCATTTTCTTCATCAACCTGTATCTCTCGACACCTTTTGTTGTCAATTTCTCCGTTACTAGCCGACGTCTCTAACGGATATCGTGATGATGCAAATAAGCCCTTTTAATATCGAAACAACTGGGAAATGTTATCACCGTAGATAGGTAAAGCAGGGGTGTTACTATCTAGAAATGGAAATTAACTAGCATCACGCTTATCACACTGCTTAGTTGTAAGATGTCCCTAATGGGATCGTTGTAAGTAATGGTCGAATCGAGCGACTGCAGTGTCCTTGACTTCCAGTTCTATAGGGTTTGTCGGATCGACACGGTCAGTAAAGTATTCTTGTTATCTAAAGGTAACATCGTCAGTGTACCTACATGTATATGTGAAATTGAAGGACTCTGCAACCTCGTATAAAAACAAAAGCAAATCGGCCAATAGGGGCAAAGGTTGTTCACATGTGCATGTCAATAGTCAGTTGGAAGATAAGGTCACTAAACTTACAAAGATGCTGTCGATCAGATATTCAATCAATTTCACGATTTTTTCTTAGGCGTATTTTCTATATCTCCGATACGTATGTTCACAGGTATGTACTTGCATTGCCGTTAACCTTTCATGACAAAAGAACAAAGGCGTTCCTTATAAGTTTGGAATGGGTAATGATGCTGTAGAGACTGGAGATGTGATGGTTTAATCCCTATTATAACCTTTCCATTTCTCGATAGTAACATAGCTACTTCTCTACAGTATTTGATAGTCGCGGTTTGTTATACACATGTAAATGTCATGACGTCGACTGGTGTCAGAAAATAAATACAACAATGAAGACTATGACAAAGATGTATGGTCGACATTGGGAAATATATCATTTCCTTTTGTGATATAAAGTTGGCCGTGGTCGATGCTCATTGCTCTGCATGAAGCTGTGTCAATCCGGTTTTTTGAGAATAAGTGATTAGAATTTGGCTTAGATTTATAAAGCTTGTGTCGTCGATGAGGGATACATAGAAACCAATCTTTTGCTTTTATTTTGCCTTGTTTGTACTAATGTTTAGGCAGAATTACGGCCTCTTTTATACAACAGTATTTTTGTATCGTTTTCATTTACAATTCAGTATATATGCATATTAACTTCATGTTCATGTTATTTTTGTATCGTATACTGTACACTGTTTTTTTAGTCAATTATGTCGTTTTTAATACCATAAAAATGTCTTTAGATGAAATTTATTCTCACCAGTTAATATCCCGGTAGATATGTCCGTTTGATTGTTTGGTCTGTTTAAAAGAAGATAGAACTTGGAGTTCTTTATACGTATATCATCTAATCTAGTCTAGTCTAAATAAACAGAGGATATACATTGTTTCCTGATGAATAACATATATATATTTATTCATGAGATTAAATGTGACTGTAAAGACACATTAAATATTCTTTTCATTGCATTTTTCTCACACTTACCGATGCCAGTTTTATTTTGTTTACTAATATAGTTCAACATATGGGACACAAGTTAAATAACATAACGTTAATAACTACAACACGTGTATCTCTTCAACAATTTATGGTCAACATTCTAGTATCAATATTTTACACTTTGGTTGTGGCATGAAGACTTAACTCTACGCGGTATCTAAGGTTGTGAATATTGTAGGACGACGTAATGACGTCGTTTGCGGACGGGTATGGAAGATGAATACCAACAAACCAAATTGTGATGTAAAGATCAAGGCCTGTGTTATATTTCCATCTATGTCACAGTCAGGAAATCCCCTTCTGTCTTTGTAGTACTTACTAACAGCTGACGTATAATATTTCCACTGCAAATGCTGTATTCTGATTGGTTAAAAGTGAGTGGTTAAAAGTGAGTGAAGAAATCAAAATTGTTATTTTCACTGTAGCAAAATTTCACCATAAAACCTTATATTTCACTGCAAAAAATGTAATTAATGAATATGGACGACCGTGTTTTATGTGAAATGATTACAGACCACACGAGGAAATATGACCTCGGGACCAACTTTTTCGTGTGAAAATGTAGTATTTTTGTACGACGTCATCAAAATAACTTTATTCATGTTGCATGATAAAACGTTAAAAAACAAGTCAATGGAAAAGGGGATATGCAAATAAAGATAAACTATTCAAAATTAATGTTTTTGCCTTTTATTTTATATTTTTACATTCGTATTAAACCTATGTTCAAATATACATCAAAATACAATATACAACAATATTGCAAAATAGTCTTTGCGATTTACAACAATAAAAACAAATCACTGTACAACCTGTTGTTATCGTGTAGTGTACAACATTTCTCAATTAAATTTACGAGTGAATAACCAGGAACGGTAAAACACAACAGCCTGTTACACGGAAACGACAAACTGTATTAAACAGGGAAATAAATGTATGTATTGGTCATAGATATATCAATAATTTATTGAACAGTTACTTCTACATTCCACTGAAAAAAATGCCTTCATTTTACAGAATGTTAGAGTATAACTAGTATCTCTTAAACGGATATTTTTATTTACTTTTATCTTTCAGATCTACATTTTAAAGTTATTAATAAATGCTGTGGTTTTTATTTTATGAATGTTGATTAAACCGACAGTAGTGTTTTTATGAAGTCCCTGATTCAAAAAACACTCAGCCAAAATTGACAATAGTAACAGTATGTGTTAAGGATCGATTCTTTTTCGACAAAAAATACAAAAAAAAAGATGCAGGAAATGAATCAAAATAACAATAAACTTATTACGTACCTCGTAATAAATAAATAACAAATGTTATATTTTACATAATTACAAAATATTCAAAGGTAAACTCTAATAGGAGTTATCTCTCTTAAGTAAAGTAAGTTTAAATCGATGTGCCCTACCTCAAAAAAGACATATATCTATATACATATAGTACTCTGTAAATAGAATTCTTTGAAATGACAACAGGTGTTATTTGGCGCCCTCGGATGGCTCAGGTGTGTTTATATGTAGAGGTAGGTTCGGTGAATCAGTCGAAATGGGCCTGCTATACACATTACTTAAACATTTATTGAACATTATTGTATCCTGTCGATGATAAACTAGAATGTTTGTTTTCATCATGTTTCCAATATTTGAAGACAGAACAAATAGTGGATTGATCTTTAGATGAAAAATGATCGCACAACATCTCACAACGTACATTGTATTTCTCGTTATAATGGATAAAGAAGCAGCAGAGCCTGTGTCCAGTACTGAACATTTCTCTACGTGCACTATAGGTGAGAACCGAGCACTGTTCAAAGCTTATTAAACAATTCATTGGCACAATGTTGCCATAATAACATTAACGTGGGTACCAAAATAATACCTTAGCTACAATAATACTATCGTATTTATCTTAATATCATTACTGTTATCATAATATTACCATGGTTGTCAAATATTATAATACTTCCATAGTCAATAAGTAATACGGTAGTTACCGTAATATTACCATGGTTACACTGGTATTACCTTGGTTACACTCATATGACCTTAGTTGCAATAATTGTACCGTCACAACCGTAACATTACTATACCAACCAAAATATTACCATGGTTACTCTCATATAATCATGGTAACATTCCTTTTACCACAGCTTGAATAAAGTTAGTATAGTTTAATTAAAGGTACCGTAATATTATTATAAATAGCCATACCACCAACACGTGACCTCCCAAACTACAGACCAAATATCAGTCACAGCGACTGAAAATTCATCGATGAAGTTTCTGTACAATGAATACGGTAATATTTACAAATACAACATGCAAAATATATCCCTGAATGTTCCGTACAATGTTTTGGAATCTTACAACCACCGGCCGACAGCGACGCTAAACAAAAGATACACCTTAATCTTGCCACCACCGGCCGACATTGACGCTAAACAAGATACATCTCAATCTTCCAACCACCAGCTGACAGTGGCACTTAATAATAGACACATCTTCATCTTACAACCATCGGCCAACAGTGACGCTTAACAGTCAGATCTTAATCTTTTAACCACTTGCAGACAAATCTTAATGTTAAACTATCGAACACGTTTATGGAAATATTCTGGCAACAAAAATTCGAGAACAAAACTAACCTCATCCCAAATATGTTCTTATATGAACTAACAAGCTTCCTACTGTTAAAGTCTATTGTCCCACAGGACATTTGGAAATTTGGTCACCTCCTACCTCGATATATTTAAATAATTCCCAATTTAGATATTTCTTTAAATTATAGGGTGAGTACTGTAATAAGAGCCAAGTTAGATTCGGGTTCTGAGAGATTTCGTCAACAGACCTGACACTTCTTCGGATGTTTGTTTAAACATGCCAATTATTTCCGGTCGTGAAAGATATGCATGATTCTGCCACTGTGGAGATTTGTCCCTAACAAAATATTTTCCATTTCTTGTAAATAAAATCCATATCTACCTCTACCAATAATATCACAACAACAAGTTATGTAAAGTTAATTA
Source organism: Pecten maximus (assembly GCF_902652985.1). Taxonomy (NCBI): domain Eukaryota; kingdom Metazoa; phylum Mollusca; class Bivalvia; order Pectinida; family Pectinidae; genus Pecten; species Pecten maximus. The sequence goes on from NC_047019.1 coordinate 29,533,150, forward strand.
AGTTGACATTCTAGATATAATTTCGAACATCATACTATCTGTACAACAATAAGTTCATGGTAGAGTTGTCATGTTGTAGAGTAGGTATGTGGAATACTTGACCAACGAAGTCACAACGCTGAAAGGAACCAATGCACGCACCGAACACGTGCATGTACATGAGTAAGTCGTTGAATACCGTGTTGAGTACACACACATGGGTGATGATTATTTGTCAGACCCGTAGTTGTTCAAATAGAATATGATGAAGACACTTTGGCTACTAGGAGCTTTGATGTCGAAATGTATCGAGTAATAATTCCGATATGGTATCGATGTTCATTGAATTAAGCGCCGATTGATCAACGCCCAGAATTTCTGCAATACTAGCCCTGTCAATACCGGAAACGGCGAACAGTTTAAAGAAGTCCATCTCTTCTCCGGTAAAACGGTTCCGGAATGCTGGGCAAAACCCATTGCACCACTGAGGTAGGGGACACAACTCTATGAGGTGATGGCTGCAGTTGGCCATCTGTTTTGCTGAGCGTCCTGAACGACGTCTGCCGCGGTCCTCTGCAAGACATAATCGATGTAAATGTAATGATATACAATACTCAACAATACTCAACAATACTCAACATACGGGGCAAATCATAACACATCATTAACACGTGGGGAACATACCATATGAAATATACTCAGTATTAACACTTAAAGTGTACCCTGAATGATCACTGTCATGGTTACTTATCGTTAGATGAAGTGTTTAAATAAAGTACAGGCTGTGCTGTAAAGAAATTATGCGAAAATATTGTATCGTTTTCGAGATATGCGCAATTTCGTGGAATGCACACACACACGTACGCGAATGTCATTCATCCTAAACAGTGACCTATCTAGCTGTGACGTCACAAGTGTGTCATTTCTGCCATATTGTATATGGACAAATGAGACAGACGAAGCATGATATCATATATAACCAAGTAATACGTTGCGATATCACTGAATTTTAATATTTGGCTTTGACCTATATAATATATTGAAGAGCTTGGTTGTTTGTATTGATGATAGGGAAATTACTAGACATATTCGTGCATATTCCTGCCCCGTAAGCTTACAACTGTATACCTAGATCGAGGTTCATATCGATACCTGTTTAATCACCACATTGTCAAGGGAGAAAATTTTCTATTGATGTTGATTTTTGTAAGAGTGGTTTATATACTACTGTATAGATTGAATACACAGATAACAACAATATCAGAAATATTGATGTTCGAAGCTGTAATCTATGCCCTTGTCTTTACAGGTCTACGTCCGCCAACATGCTGGAGTCATGATGTCATTATATATATATTCACAGTAAATCTATTCTGGGTTAACACAAAACAACTTTTTCATCTTCCAGTCAACTACTAATATTCATACTAAATCAACAGCTAATAAGTGGGTTACGCTAACTCTTGTGACGTCACAGCTCGGAATCTATCTATAGAGACGTCCAGTCCCAGTGCTTGATTGGCTCTTGACGGACAGGTAAGAATAGTCAGTTGTTTCTGGCTTATATCTCGGGAAAGAGAAGACGGTTTTCAATGCAGGTTTTTTTTTAAACAAATTCACGGTCAAAATCATTCAGGATATAAACAATATAACGCCTCATGTCAAAATAAAGACAGATAATATTGATTTCCTTACTTTTATTGTTTTTCTTATTCCTTTTCTTTTTCTGACGCCTCCTCCTTTTCTTGTTTTTCCTTTTCCTATTCTTCCTTTTACGATTACGTCGTTTCTTTTCACGTCGTCGCTGTTTCCTCTTCTTACTGACGTTATTAGCCGCCGGCTCGTCCTTTAGCAGAGGATCAGTCAGTGCCCGCTGTCGTATCCTGGAGAGGAAGAGGCACAGCTCAATTATAAACCACCGACTTGACCACGTAAAATACATATATATGTCCACATACTAATATTTCTGGTATTTTCATTGACATAAAGTATATTATTATTACAAGCTACAAGAGAGCTATTTTTAGAGTAGAACATTAACAATACATTCATCATAAATATCTCTCTGTACGTGCAAAGTTGGAAACTATTAACATTCCTTTTCCCGTAAAACTTCATACATTTTTACTCCTTGAATATAACTTTCAGTACAGTACCTGTATGGTATGGTATCTGGGAGACATTATACACGATTGTGATATGTACGTGTTATTTCAGAAATCTGGGAGATATTGTACACGACTGTAATATGTACGTGTTATTTCAGGGGTCGATGAGACATTGTACACGACTGTGATATGTACGTGTTATTTCAGGGATGAGGTAGACATTGTACACGAATGTGATATGAACGTGTTATTTCAGGGATCTGAGGGATATTGGACATGATTGTTTTTCGGCGTTTGTAATATGATATGTACCTGTTATTCCTGGTAGCAGAGAGACATTTCTCGCCGTCAAAACTATTCTCCCAGCAGTAAATAGATTGGGCTAAATTGACCCCGTCTACAGAAACAGACTGCCAGGTACTGAAAAAGAAAAACATGTTTTAAATATATCTAGTTATATATTTAACGTCTAAATATGAACTAACACCTCCACATTGACTGCCAGGCACATATAATTCGTCTCCATTCATCTCAAAACATTGTATTTACATAACGGAATGAACAAAACACACAGTGAGCATGAGTGCAGACTCCACACGTACTTTGGCATGTTAATTTAGGCGTTCAGATCTATTGCCAATACCCGTTGTGAGGCTGTTAATTAAATACCTGCACGGATTGTAGACTATACATTGTTTAAAGGTAATCTTATTTGAACTTCTTTGAACATTCCGAAAATATTTATGTGTCCTAAGTGAATGAGTTTGTTTGGAATGACTACAGAGATTCTTATTTAGTGGCCAAGGAATGTGACACTATTCTCGGGGTTTAGTTTGGTATTGTTTAAACAGGAAGGTTATTCTCGAGGTTTAGTTTTGTATTGTCTAACCAGGACGGTTATTCTCGAAGTTTAAGCTTGTATTGTTTAAACAGGACGGTTATTCTCGAGGTTTAGTTTTGTATTGTTTAACTAGGACGGTTATTCTCAAGGTTTAGTTTTGTATTGTCTAACCAGGACGGTTATTCTCGAGGTTTAGTTTTGTATTGTTTAAACAGGACGGTTATTCTCGAGGTTTAGTTTTGTATTATCTAACTAGGACGGCTATTCTCGAGGTTTAGTTTTGTATTGTTTAAACAGGACGGTTATTCTCGAGGTTTAGTTTTGTATTATCTAACTAGGACGGCTATTTTCGAGGTTTAGTTTTGTATTGTCTAACCAGGACGGCTATTTTCGAGGTTTAGTTTTGTATTGTTTAATCAAGGCGGCTACTCTCGGGGTTAAGTTTTGTATTGTTTAACAAGGACGACTATTCTCGAGGTTAGGTTTTGTATTGTTTTAATAATAAGGCTATTGTCGTCAGCACATCCTATATATTTGGTACAAGTACGTTTCGTGCTAAAATAATAGTTTTTACATGACAGAGATTTATGAGGATTATCGTCAGGAAGAAAAACCATTGAGTATTACCCTAAGTTAGAGAGATATAAATGAGGATTTGAACAGTATTTTCTTTTAGTGAGAAATATATTAGGAACCTGAAGTTGAATAAGATTTCAGATTATTTCAACTAAGCCTTGAATAAGACAACGCACTCACTCAACACCGTCGTACCAAAACACACTTGTTATACTCTCAAGTATGCCACACAGAACTCTCCACTACACAGATTTGTACTATACTGAATGTCTAGAGAGCTCAAACTCACCTTTTCTGTAGTAACTCATGGGAGAGACAGGCTGGCGCAAATACAGCCCTGAAATACAACATCATAGCTTGATTATTATATTGTTTAATAAGTACACACACAATAGCCTTACGTAGTCAACACTTTTATTCCACAAAGATAAATCATAATTAAACAACACAGCCGTGAAGCTAATTTACTCTGGTGGCATTTACCGTCCTCTTAAGGCTGATAAAACTGGAAGAGTCCATTTAGCAAGAATTCGAGTTTCTTTATTCTATGTTTTCAATTCTCAAATGACTTACGTGACATTTTGTAAAGTGCTTTTGACATGTTCCCCAAGATTATGCAGGTACTCCCATTGCCCCCTGGAGAAGACCGTGTTGCCTCGATTCATGGCGAGCTGTGATTGGTCAATGAGGTTATTGACTGTGATCTGGGCTTCATCAAATAAGTACTGAACGATGAATATGGGAGCTACAATAACATAATAAATACATGAGGTATGCAATATAAACAACATGTACTCTAGGTACATAAAGGTATAAACATAAACAACATGTATTATATGTTTATCAGGTATTCAATATAAAAAAACGTACTCTATGTGCGTGATGTATACAAAATAAACAACATGTACTTTACGTACATGATGTATACAAAATAAACAACATATGCTTTATGTGCACGAGGTATATAATGTAAACAACATGTACTCTTGGTGCATGAGGTATACAATATAAACAACATGTAATCTATGTGCACGAGGTATATAATGTAAACAACATGTACTCTTGGTGCATGAGGTACATAATGTAAACAACATGCACTCTATGTGCATGAGATATACAATATAAACAACATGTACGCTAGGTGCATCAGGTATACAAAATAAACAACATTGATCCATCGTTGAGACAGAATAATAACCATGTTTTGCAAACATGACGCAATGTTCTAACAAAACAGAATCGGGAACATTCACAAAGCATAAGAGCTATTATTTGACGTACATGACCATCTGACCTAGTTTTAGTTATGTTAATAAAAACGACCCAGATCTTGGTAGAATGATCCCCCTTCTCATACTGCTTAGTTGACTAGCCTACTTGATGCTAGTTTTAAATGTTAAGTAGAAAATTTAACTTATTAAGTTTAAGGTTGCCCCAATTTTCGGAGTTTCGTTTATCCTTAAACTAAAGTAACATTTACAGTACTTTAATTAAATTTGACCTACTTTTCAGTGTCGGGTATATCTTATGATTTAAGTAACATTTTCAGTGTAATGGTTAAGGTTGACGTACTTTTCAATGTTGGGTATATCTGAAGATTTAAGTAACATTTTCAGTGTAATGGTAAAGGTTGACGTACTTTTCAATGTTGGGTATATCCTATAGCCGAAGTAACATTTCCAGTGCTCAGATTCAGGGTACTGTGCTTTACAGGCATCCGGAACTTGGCCCTTCCACAAACTGAAATGGTAAGCGGATTATCAGTAGAGTACACAACACAAATGTCTCTGATCTTAATCAATCGCTGTCACCTGTTTCGTATTCTTACGCATATTGTCAGGAAAACTCATAGGATAAAACACATAAATTAAACTGCAGCAGCCCAGAGATATATATCTATATATGTCTCTGAGCATCCAAAGGTCTTTATTCGTTTTAATATTCGATTATTAATCATTGCATGCTTGGATATATCGCTCGAGATATTTAAACAAATGGAATGTTATGAAAAAAACGATAACAAGATATCATTAATTAGATTCGTGGGATTTACTTAATTATATTATCGAGTATCAAGACTTTTCGTTTGAAGCTATAACACAAGTCCCCTTCCACACCGTCGTTGACAGATAGCTTCGCCCTCTTATATTTCTATTTTTCTAGGCCACACTGTAACGAGACCCTGTATAAGGATTTATACCAAGTTATATCAGTTCTAACGATTTTCTGTCAGAATCAAAATGTGTTCCGCCATTTTCATCCCCCTTGCTAATCATCCCCGGAGATATCACAGAGGAGAAGTACTTTAAATAGAGTAATTTCATGCAGTCAGCTTTCCGATTAAATGTCACCAAGCTATAATTTCCAACTCGTCACCGGACGGTAATTCCGGATTTTATTCCTTTCATCATTCTAATTCAGATTCTAATCAGAGACCAGCTATACTACAATCCGGAATTTTCTCGTTATTTTTTCTAGCGCTTTGTTATCAAAAACAAAAACTATCACGTATTTATTACACGAAATTAAAGAGTGTCACTCGGGCCTGATATTGTTTATGTAAACGAGGGCCGTGTGCTGTGACAGGTAAGCTTGACGCCCTCAAACTGTCACCCTTATTGGTATTTAGTCTACACTACTTCTCAGGATGAGTTTATTATAGAATCGAAATAGGTTGGTTTCCGTTCCGTTAGCGAACAATTCCAAAGCATTTTCAGAATATTTTTTTATTCCAAATTAATTCATTTTATTATTTTTTTCTCGTGTTAGCTGGTTGAAACAGAATTGGCAACAGAACTGGCAACAGAAAGGGAAAAAATCAATATACTACAAGGAATATAACGATTATACTTTACTGTGCGTTTTGGTTGAAATCTAATTATTGGTTACCGTTCTTCAAATACTTTTTTTCTGATTGAATGGATATTAGATATATTTAATACACATACTGCTGCCCGATTAAGCTGGCAATGCGAGTATAAGTCTATATCGGTGACAATCGTGGGCCTATTTACCAAGTGAAGGCAACAGGAGCAGATCAAAGTGACGGTATGCCTGTCCGATGGGCCATTGGTAAGGTAAGGGTCCTCATATAAAGGCGATTTTATAGGGAAATAAAAACTGACGGTTTAGCGATGCGGGATACTTCAAACGGGGCGGTGGTTGTGTATCGCCGTAACCCATTGTCCCTCAATCGGCATACCACAAACCTACCTTACCAATAATTATTAGTAAACAGAAAATTGATATTTCACTTTGTCCTCCGAGTGTAGAGTCACACAGATCAAACTGGCCAAACTATTTGGATAATAGTTGTGTCCTTTCAGAACTCATTTGACAGTGACGTTTGAAAATGTCACGGTCGATCGTTGATCGTGGTGTTTTAACGACGATCAAAGGTAACAACCTACCAAACACACCTGTGAAAATGATTAAATCTTATATCTATGAATTTGACCACTTTGATTAAAACACTTTTCTTGTTTTTCTCACATTCAGCACACGTTTGGCACTTTGCTGTTTTCTGGTTTTCAGGGTATCGACACAATTTCAAGTTATCAATCCAATGAAGCACAGTGATGCAGGTCAATGACAACATGTACCACAAACAATTCACCGTGAAGATAAACAAGTATATGTTTACAAAACACATCGCCATGACAAGAAAGCCCTGACAGAGGCAAATCAACAACTCCCTTTAGATCTAACAACCTATATTGGGAATCAGATCAACAAATTAAGGAAAGAATAACTTCGTGTACATCGAAATAAGTATCATTTAAAGGAAGAGCGACCTTTTCATCTGGTGTAGAACTGTCCGGAAAATGTGTTTTTATTATTACAAATTATGTCGTTATTACAGGCTGCTGTGAAAATGCTTCTGATTTTATTTGGTTTTAATTAAATGTTTGTTGTGACGTACTTTATCCCCCGTTTGATGCCGTCGGCTGGAGCACACGAGAACGGTTCTGTACATTCTCTTGCGTGGTACTGAGGGGTGTCCACAAACCAGCCCGAGTCGGCAATTCCTCTGACCTCCACTGCAGGCGCCAGCTTGGACATGAGGTCAGCTACGCGGTCCAGGTTGGTCAGAACTCCTGTACCACCAGCACTGGAAATATACAAACAATAAAGAGAATGAAAGTAAATCCCCAATACAATACAATGTCAGTTGTTATTGAGAAAGTCTACATATAAAATATCGCGTTTCTGAGGGTTTAGAATATCAGAAAAGTAATTACCTGCTTCCCGCCAGCATCAACCTGCGGGCGCGCTGAAGCCCTTTGGGGATCAGTTCTCGTATCACAGCTTCTACGATGTATGATCCAAGAAATGCGTACCCTTCTGAAAGTAGGAAATATATAATACATAATATACAGATGATAACTGACACAGCGCATTACGATATGAACAATATGATTGTCGAGTTGTATTAAAGGCAATATAAACGCCCGCTGTATTACAGGAAATATCATGTACCGCTTTCGCTTTTTATCTGGGTACAAATCGTCTTACTCCAGATATGCTGTGTCAGGTTGGTTGAAAATGCCTTAATGTTATTACATTAGACCTGAAACGATACCGAACATTCCGACAGATTTCGAAAAAAGAGTGATTAAATATTATATCTGTATTGACTGTGTCTACTTATTCAATTTCTAGTTTATTTATCGAAAGTTTATTCGATTCAGTCCAAAATTGATACAATATGACATTTTTAATGGGAATGAATACAGTCACTGCTAAACTCTCATCCAAATGAGAATAAAATTCAGTGTGACCTGCATTGTTCGTTCATATTAATCTTGTGTTCGCATCTATTTCGGGTCATAAAAACTTCAACTGGAAACGGAACTTACTAACTTTACATAATGACCCTACAGCGCAGATGTAAATATGTTATAAATGACAGACTGTGTAAGGTAGACTTCCAATGTCCTCAAGTGTTACAAGACGACGGATCCTTGATTGACAGATAGAATAGATATAAATAAACATACCCGAGCTCCTGGAAGTGCCAGTCCAGGAATCACTTGAGCAGTAGGGCACCACACTGAAAACATAAGTATACATCAACTAAATGTACCACAAATGTGAAAACGGGAATAACGACAACAAAATGAATTAATCCTGCGATAAAGATCATATTATGAAGTATTTAATATAAAATTGTTGGCAGTATTTCCATATTCACGAAATAACGATATTGAACTACATATTGGGAAGTGTAATTCATGAAATACACGACTAAGACCAAAATGCAATATATTTCATGAATTACACTTAAGAACAATTGTAAATTATTGTTTTACAATTTCTTTGTTTCCGTCTTTCAATAGAATACTGACATACACATAGAAACTACTATCTTAGTATTGATGATTTAGCCAAAGAGGCTATTAGAACGATGAATAAATAACCTGCAAAGTCCATCATTTTCACGGTAAACATTTTGATGGTATGTTGTCTTTAAATCAACCTGTCATTTTTCCTTTAAAGATTTAAAACTAGAGCACTACACTACACCAGTCGCTTATCTCGATCTTTACTTTTAACATAACCAATTGATATAGAACGATTAAGCGTTATGAGTGCTTTGTAATTACCTTTTGAGAATTTTCTATTTCTAGATAGTTACACACGTTCTTCCTAACTACGGCATTTGAATACCACAGCTGATATTCAGGGGCTTGTTTTCAATATCAATTACCATGTAGAGATGTCGGCTACTTGTATGATTTTGATATTTGGTAAATTAAAATGATGCTGCGCCTTATTCTGTCATTCGATCACTTTGGCATCAGTTGGGGAGTCTAGGTCTTGAAGACAATTGTACGAGACAATGTAGGCTAACTTACACAATATTGGCGTTAAAATAGTAAGGATTTTCTTTTGGATCCCAGGAAAGGATGCCAGTACCTGAAATAAAACCAATTACAGATTCATTAAAAACAAAGAAAAAAAGATGTTTAAATCGTGATAAGCGTGCGTTCGACATCCTGCTACCTACTTCATCGTAAAGGCAATGTGCAGATAGAAAAAAAAATCGGATATCTTTCATTGTATTTGTGATTAAATTTTAAAAGACGTGTTTCATTGGATCAGCTAAACACACCGAACTGACACAAGATTCCAAACGATTAACAAACAACCGCATGGCCAATAAAACAGTACCAGAAATAGCAGTCGTGTAGATCTGTTGAGTAAATATTCATATCTCACATAAAACAATTATATTATCAGATAATGTTACATCCGCTGATGAGGCTGTGAGGAACACGATTTGGGGAAGATACAGTAGTTATACAACACACACCTTCGGTCGTGTTGTCTGTAACGCGCGCATACTAGAGACCACGGCTGTTATTTTACAGACAGCAGAAAACGTGTTTGTGGGCAAATTAAAGTTTCAAATAAAGAAACATTTTAATTAGTGTGAGTTGTGTGGAGAGCACATGCATGTGTTTCTGGGCGGCCCAAACAGCACCAGTATTGGAGGCTGATGGCCACACAGCACGAGCGGACTTTAGCAAGTCTTAAAGGTTGGATACCGATCTACACCGTCATAGCGTCTAATTTCGCTACAAGTCATATGCCCGGGTGCAAACTAACTGGAAATACCTCTGTCAATTAAAGAAAAGAGCCTCTTGCATCCGATCCTTTTGGATGATATTTATGCAATAAGTTTAAAATCAAATGTTAACAAAATCGAATACTAGTACTATTGATCAGGTACTCACTAGTCCGTGAAAATGCCAATATTAGAACTCAGTGTATTACTGTTTAGTCTAATACAATACCTGTTATCTTTATAAATACAATACCTGTTATCTTTATAAATACAATACCTGTTATCTTTATAAATACAATACCTGTTATCTTTAACAACTGATTGATTGCGAGGAAACCCAAAGGAGATATAAAAATTTCAGGTAATATCAAATCGTTATAAACAATATCACGGTTAATATCACACCAGTCTTTAAACTTGAACTGTTAAAATCACATTCCTCAACGCGCGCTATAGAATACAACACTCACAACTTCCGGTGATACGTCACGAGTAACAATGATTCTGCCACGGTAGTGACGGGTGAAATCCGGAAGTAGTGAGTGTCCGGTATATAGATATTCAGACGTGTATGTTTGTCTGTTTATGGTACAGATGGTACCGGTACCACAGACTGATAAGTGCTATATTTTGGAGGGGTTTGCCAGGTAGTGCTTGTTACAGAGACAAGGCAACATAGCAATCACACACAACAAAAACACACCGCTCAGATTTATCGCCTGATGTTCTTAGTATATAACAATCACATTACACAAAAAATCCTGGTGTTTTAACTTATCTTATGTTCAGCAAAAGTATTTACATGTACCGACAACTGTTTGTTTACAGGATTCGGGGAGGGGAGTCTCATTATCACATCACTTCTACGACCCTTTTTCTCAAAAGAATACCTTTCTTCGCTATGGGCCTTTGATGTTCAGGATTTTCGGAATTCCTATCCATTCTTCGATGATAAGAAGAGTGTATAATCTTAGTTGAATGTTTGTGACGACTGTTTTGTCTTCGAACAAAACCTCTGGGTTGGAGATTATGCCTAATGACTTGTACAGTTGTTAGAGGGAGGTTCCCGACAATAATTAGCACTCAATTAGCGTTCTCTTTCCGCATTACCACTCGGGCCAACTACGCGATTATACCTAGAGTACGGCGAGTGTGCTAACATGAAATAATAGTCTTCACACCCGGACTGACCACAACTTTCTGCTGACCGATCGCTGCGATGGTCAAGACTCAAAACAGTGCTGGGATAAAGGAGTCATGCTGTCCATTTAGCAAGAATCGAAACTAGTTTTGTGCAACCACTTCCCTTCGCCCCGTGGGGGCGATTCGAGGTGACTTTATCGTCACACCTTGTGGGACTCTGTAACCGTGGATTACTCACTGATTAGGATTATCTGCTGCTGATCAGCATGTGTTCCGATTTCTTTCCCTCCTTCCATTCGAATTTAGTTTTACACCGAGAAACGGTTCACCCGCCCGTAACCACATATACTACACTGCCGGTGGTCGTGACTAGGTGGGCAGGATCACTAATTATCACAGCAGAATACAAGTACCAGGAGACACAACTTTTACAGAAAACTATGCGTTCCATTTTTTTTTTATATATTCGTAACTATTCTTAATAAAACTGAAATAATTAAGTTGGTGTTTGTTTTTGTTTGACAAAATTATGACACATGCCTATCGTTTAATGTCCAGTGTGTCATGTCGTTCGCTTAGTATTTTCCGCGTTCGCTTTTTATGACAGTAAACTATTGGGTTATTACAATAGAGAACAATATAATAATGAACTTATTGTTTTTTAGTGAAATGTTCTATAGGTATTGTACCAAGATTCGCCATTTTTATATATGTGATGTTTTTGAAGTCTTGTACGATTTTTTTTATTTAATACAGGCCCTCTGTAGATACCGAAGTTCTTCTAAAACGTGACCGAAAGTCTGAAAAAAGTGTCGGGAAGGAATCTACATTTTGTCTGCGTAAACATATCCGAATGATTCTAACGTGAGAAAGTGTCTTGATACCGAAATGACATCACAAACGGTGTCTGGAGGAATTAGGCATGGTGTTTGTCATTTGGACTTAAAATTAACTCACCTGCTCTGATTTCCGGCCAGTCCAGTGAACTCATCAGTGACCTCATATGCTTGCTTTCCCATCTCAGCTGACAACTCGGTCTGTCAAAACAGTACCAGCCCCCTATGAGGAGAGGTTAGACATATAATTAGTCATTTCATATATGCCAATGGAAAATGACACATTAGGCAGAGTTGTGACACATATCCTCATAAATATACTTTTACAACTACATTATAATACACAATTTAAAATTAGTCGTTCACCTCCAGTTTTTCACGTGGTCAATTCAGTACACGTTATGGGAAATTCTGGTGTCCTGCACCTTGTGATCACAAAATACAAACTGAATGATGACGCCCTGTGTTCAATATAAGACACAGTATCTAAGGCTCATACAGATTTCTGAATTTGTTCTCGTTTGATAATATTACAGCATCTTTACGAATATAAAACTATGACATAATGGATTGATATAAAAAACGAAGTTATCACAAAATTATTATAAGCTTCATGTCAACTTCATCGACGTCTTCAGCTAGCGACGCTGATCCGACCGATTAAACACGGAATCTTTTTCAAACGAAATGTTCTTCGAATCATTACCTCCTACGGACAGGGAGACTTTTATTTATGAATTCAAACTTTTTGTTCTGAAAATAACGTAAACCCAGTCGATAGGACATAACAATTTCAGTAGAAAACTCTACTTAAAAGACTAGAAGTAAGCATTTAAATCCCGTCATATCATATATCAATGCGCGATAACAACTTTTATTCAAAACCATCAAACTAGTTAAAAAACAACGATAACAAATTTATCGTCGCTATAACTTTTCTAAAATAAATAAAAAAGTTAAATTTGTATTCAACCCACTATATGTACTGGTCGCTTATGACGACACGCGGAACTACATAATTATGCCGGAAATACCGGCTTTTCTGGGAAGTGGATTTGCTGGTACCAAAACTATTCATTCGACTGTATACTAGCATCTGGTAACAGTTCAATGCTGAAATTATCAGTGTCTGTAGACGTCATTCGTAAAACACAATATACACAGCGTCTGATGACGTCATTTCTATTACATAAGATAGACAGCGTTTGAAAACGTCATTTGTACAACACAATATACACAGCGTTTGATGACGTCATTTAAATAACATGAGATAAACAGCGTCTGAAGACTTAATTTGTGTAACATTAGATACACAATGTTTGATAAAATAATTAATTGAATAAATAAACATCTCTGTCATTTGTAAAGAACACAAGGTGTGATGACGCCATCTCTATTTCATAAAACAAAATACACAAAACCTACGGAGGTTATGTGAACGACAAAAGTTATGACGTCATATGCTAAGATTACATAATGTTTTCGGACGTGATTTGCTGACGTGCCTTACAACCGATCCAGACAATAAGATATGCGAACACATGATTTATCAAAGTTATGTTTTGTCATTTCAGACACACGTACCGAAAATTTAAAATTTCCATCCGTCGCTATGAATTCCCGAGTCTGCCTTCATGTTTTATCTAAAGAAAATGTCTATGATCTTTTTTCTCCAGTAAATTTGCATTTTACAGATGAAAGCTTAGCCCAGGGCAAAATAAAGTGTTTGTTTTTGTCTCCGTTGTAAGCGTGCGTAATAAGTTGACTAGGGGATCTTTGTCAATGTCCCTAATCATATGACTTAACCTAAATGTAATTGGATGGTTTATACGTACACTTGTAATAGGTCGACTTACTCAGTATGTATAATTAGTCGACTTACTTTATTCTTATTTGAATTATACGTAACTTGTTGACTTAATCGTATGTAATTAGTCGACTTATACATATATAACTTGTTGACTTACTATGTAATTACAGGTGTAGTTGATTTACTCCGTAATCAGTTAAAATATCTGTAAGGACTAAGGTTATTAGTTGACGTTCGGATGTCTCTGCTCTTTACATAATTAGCTGTCAAAGAAATCGGAGGTGCAGCTGATATCTTAACATATTTTTTTTGTACATACCTTCAAGGAAGACGATCCATCTCTTGCTCCCGTAAGATTTTCGAATGTAATACCTGGAAATAATTTAAAATAATGAATATATGTAAAATACAAAATACGAGTTTGTTTGTTTATGTATATAAGTGATGATAGGGCATGTGGATGACATAACAACAAGCATGCGTTTGTGAATGGACGCCCTAGCGTTGCCGTAGTAGGCCGAACTGTCAATCACTCGGCGCGAGCCTGACCCTGGGGTCCAACACTACACAAATGCTTGATTGCTAAAAACGTTCCGCGATTTATCATTATTACTGTTGGAGTGGTTTGTGTATTTTTTTGAGTCTACAACGAGATCCGATTTCAGTTATTTCCTTGTTCTTTAAGAAGCTTGATACGCGAGCAAGTGAAGGGGTTTCTTTGTTTCTATACATGTATATTACTGACAACGCTGTCCTAGTGATGAACCTTCTATAACAATGGAGCAAAACGCTTACAACAGGAGCTTTTTGTGTCCCTTGACAACAGTTTTCATAAAAAGGCAACTTCATGTGTCTCTTGACAACCGTCTTCGTACAACATTAACTCTTGGTATCTCATACAGCAGAAAGTTTTTTGTCTCATACAACAGCATTTTTTTTTGTGGACGAAAAAAAAAAACAAACAACAAACAATTGTCGTGTTTCTCGACAAATGTCGTCATGCAACAGTGATTTTTTTAAAGTCTTTTGAGAACCTCCATAATAAAAAAAATCAGCGCCAGATGAAAAATATAGCGTGTTAAGTGTTATTATAGAGCAAAGAATTGGATGATAAATTGTATTTCAATTAGAATCTGAAGGTGATTTCATTCACATTCGTTCCGATCTTATTTTATATTGCTTTGTAGAAACATAATAACTTACAGAGTATAGAGATAAAACAGTATTCCAAATATATAACTGTACACAGACCACACAGGAAACAAACATGCTTCTTCGTTCACGTCACGCTTGTATTCTTACGTCACTCACAGTTCAAAGGATCCGTCATACCCTATATAGGTATTGACAGAGAAATATCCAATAGTTTACGCGGGAGACAACTTAGTACCTGACAGGAGACAACATATCTTATCATTACATAAATCTAAATTGTACGGACACTAATCGATGTACTTTTCTTTTTCTTTCTTTTTTTTCAGTAAAAAAATAGATAGCGACGCAAGAATGCGCTATACACTACTTCCGGTAGACTGTAATCCCCGGAATGTTGTATGGCATGTAAATGGCTTGTAACAGGACGAGACGGGCTCTGAATGTCAGTGTTTTACAAAATTTGAAAGTGTATTTTCTCGGAAATTGCCACAAAATGGTCGTTAATCAAGCAGCTATAAGCTTCACGTCTGAGATACAAGCATGCAACACCTAACACGGGGTTTGTAGTATAACCGTGACTGGGAGGGAGCGGGTCAGTCACAGATCTACAGAGGTTAGTCACAGCTCTGAAACACCTAACTCTGGGAAGAGATATCCTTACTCTAGGAATAGCCCAATTCGCAGATGTGAATGCTATCATCAGAATCCTCTTTAACACTCATATTTATCGGTTATTAATTTGTAATGCGTATGAACCGCGAGGAAATGCCAAGCGCGATGTTCGTACTCCCAAAGCATGCTTGTCTCTCGGAAGTAACTTAAAATGGCCGAGATTGACTAATAACTAAATAAAGAGTGGTATGCGTTGTTTTCTAAGATGTTAACTAATTGTCACTGAAAA
Organism: Pecten maximus; assembly: GCF_902652985.1. Taxonomy (NCBI): domain Eukaryota; kingdom Metazoa; phylum Mollusca; class Bivalvia; order Pectinida; family Pectinidae; genus Pecten; species Pecten maximus. The sequence goes on from NC_047019.1 coordinate 29,549,070, forward strand.
AAGATAACGGCCGTTTGTAATACTTTCTACGTGTATTCCAACAATCAACAGAAACAAATATTGCTTCAATAAGAACAAACGAGTTCCGGTCAACAAACGAACATCCGCAACGGTCCGTGTTACAAACGTTGGCAGGGGGGCCGCAAGGGACCGTATAACAAAGGTAGGCACAAGGGACCATATTACAAAGGTTGGCACAAGGGACCGCATTACAAAGGTTGGCACAAGGGACCGCATTACAAAGGTTGGTACAAGGGACCGCATTACAACGGTTGGTACAAGGGACCGTATTACAAAGGTTGGTACAAGGGACCGCATTACAACGGTTGGTACAAGGGACCGTATTACAAGTGTTGGCACAAGGGACCGTATTACAAAGGTTGGCACAATGGACCGTATTACAAAGGTTGGCACAATGGACCGCATTACAAAGGTTGGCACAAGGGACCGTATTACAAGTGTTGGCACAAGGGACCGTATTACAAAGGTTGGCACAATGGACCGCATTACAAAGGTTGGTACAAAGGACCGCATTACAAAGGTTGGCACAAGGGACCGCATTACAACGGTTGGCACAAGGGACCGTATTACAAAGGTTGGCACAAAGGACCGCATTACAAAGGTTGGTACAAGGGACCACATTACAAAGGTTGGCACAAGGAGCCGTATAACAATGATGACAATACATGCAGGTTTTCTCGCTCTGCCCTCACTAAGATTGGCGCACACCTCGGGTCTATATTTGGAATGGTACTAATCACGCACTTCCTTTATATGGAGGCCTGACGTACACTGCGCTGTGTAACCGTGGACATCCACACAACATCACCGCTCTGACACGTGTAGGGTTCACTGACCCAATTACACGCGGTTTCCCAACATTAGCTTTACAGTCGCAACCGAGGTAACACGAACGGAAATCCTCTTCGTGGAAGTTGTAAGTGCTAATTGGCCAAAACGCACGTGCGAAATTAGGGTCAGTAGGTATATTTCAACAGGTTAGTCACTAAATAAACTATAAGTGTTTTATTTTGGAGTACTGTTATCATAATGGTTAAGTCCTTCAAGTAGTACAGGTCATCTGTCTGGTATCCTTCAATCTATACTGGTTACCGTGTCACGTGCCCTTTATGTTGTACCGGTCACGTGAATGGCATCCTTCGATCTATTCTGGTTACCGTGTCACGTGCCCTTTATGTTGTACCGGTCACGTGTTTGGTGTCATTTAAATTGTACCGGTCACATGCCAGAGTACTGAACCTTATTAACGAAAAATAAGAGAATTTATTTCTATTACATTCGTATAAAAAGACACACACACAAAAGAAAAGAGAAGATGAAGATGTTTTGGTTTAATCAGTAATAACAGTATTGCTTCAAATAGCCAGCTTAGTCACCGTGTTTATTTCACAAAAACAGCCAAAGTTATCCTAGAAGAAGTGTATTCAGTCTTTATCTTCCAACAGAATAAAGAATGAACAGAAATCAAAGGAAACAAAATACCCTTTAAATGTTTTATCCACAGACAATGAAGACCGTCAGAACAGAGTGTCGTTGTGCTATCTTGTGAGGCTAATGACTACAACATTGGTACACAATTTGTACTGAATATCACAACGCTTTGTGTTATAACTCGATCTTACGTCATGAATTAGAATGTTTTTAAATCCCTTTGAAAAGTCGGCAAGGTTTAAACTAATTTCTGATCCTGAACAATCCGGAACAAGTGAGCAATAAAAACGGAAACAAGGGGACATTTTGGAGGGAGGATTATAGAATGACGCAATGGCCCATCTCACGGAGGTTACATTCACTCCCCCGCTCAAATCGGAATCAAAGGTCACTCAAGGTCCAGGTTACTTCCGTTTTTTGTGTCTCATGCGCCAAAGAACCAATCAGTTCAAAATTAGGATCGGCTTAAAATCACATTAACTCTTATTTGGTGATAGCTAAGTCACTGCATTAAATGCACTGTAACATGCTATAGTCCCTACCACACTGGGTATTGCCTATCACCAACTATAGGTAATATATGTATCTTTTAATTCCGTTTGACATTCTCCATGATATATCTTCATTTGGAGGGACTTTGGTTTTAATCTGCCATCAGTGAAATATCAGTACTTAGCCAGGACGTTAATAAAGCCCTTTAATCAGCATCAAACTGCTTATTCAGAAAATTCTGAACATTGCAATTATAGCACACTTGGTTTATTTCAGAGATTATGTATGTGATTTTTTGATAATCGTACAAGAACGTGCAGTGGTGTTTGCTCCCCGCCACAGTGTGTGGTTCCGGAGTGTGGGGGATGCGGACTGCCAAGACATGTCAGAGTTTTTGGAGCGGAGTAGCGGTAGACAGTTATCATCGTTAATCGTACATTAATCAAGGACACAATGGCATAGACAAATGTATATTTTTGTCTTCTTTATATTAAATATATCAGTAAATTGTATTGTTACCACATCAATGTTAGCCACGTTACAGAACAAAGAGTCCCCTTCAATTAATGGCGGGAGTTTTTGTGTGCCTATTTCATATGAAATTTATGAACAAATTTAGGTTTTATGAGAGCAGCAATATGAAACGAGCAAAACATAAATCATTTCGGGACTACTCTTCTTCAATTAACTCGCTGGCTCCGCGAACCTATTCAGAATACAATATCTGGTCAACTTATTTTAAGACAAAAGTCAAAATGAGTAATATGACACAGATCGGCTGAATGTTTGGGAGTCTCACTTCTGGTCTGTAACAGCGATTTATAAACATACCTCTGTCTGCCAGGGTTGGAAGAGTAAGTAAATCATATGCACCGAAAAAGAAGGCGAGACAATATAGCTAAGCTATACTGGTGTTTCATGTATGTCACACGAACATCAGGAGGCGAGTTCGTTTCACATCACAACATATATATAAGCTATACTGATTTTTCGTGTCTGTCACAAACCTCACATTATAACTATGCTATATTGTAATCGTTACGGTTGTCACATAAACAACAGTAAATCATTATCACCCGAACCACGAACATTTAAGAAAACGCTAAATAAATTTTACGGAAAGTGGATAAATACATCCAAATGCTCTCAAAATCTGGCCATGTGTCGTTTAAACCGACATGACTACGTTCACACCTGTCCGTTATACCCTTCCCCGGCCTTTGATCATACCGCTAAATGTAGCCGTTATGTTTCATCTTTATTATCAGATTAAGATCACGTTCATATGTGTCGTTTCATCTCTGTCAAGTCGCTTTCCATTCTATTGTATAAACCTGTGTGCGATACACATTCTCTTCGCATTTCAGGTATTTTATCTCAGCCTTTCTCATCTGGGCCTTGTGATGAAGACACGATATCAAATAGCTTGCATATACAATCGTTCCATTTATTTCACATCGTTACTTAAAGCGTTAAATGGTTTACGGTGTAGGGCGCGAACAACACGCGACATTTAGGTTATCGCTTATATGCACCTGGAGATCTGAGGCGTTTCCGGTCTGTCATCTTACAGTGGAGGTATCCTTGGTTACAAACAGGGACATGTCCGTGATACAAATAAGAGTCTCCATTTTTCACAAACTTGATATTTCTCTTGTAAAGAAAGGAAATAAAGTTCATTTCTCTAAATGCATCGTATGATAATGAGCATCGTTAACGAAGTGACCTCTGACCTCTCTGTTCAATTTCGTGTCTTGACTCTATGATCTCGGATAAAAAATAAGAAGTTGTTCCTAAATTAAGAAAGCTATCAGTTTATTCCGTGTGTCTGATAAATGTAAACCGGCACTGAGTGACGATATCTGTCGGCCGAGTGTACGTCTATACTGCCATTGACGGGCGTTCCCTTTGAGACCGCCAGTAAACTCAGGCTACAAACGTCAACATAAACAACACACCTAATCAAGAGCACCTTTTTAGCATCCAAACTAAATCTGAAATGGTCACTCGTTTCCCCTGAGGGTGAACCTTGTTTGAAGTTTTCTCTAAATGCCAATCAAGAAGAAAAAAAAGAACGTCATCAATACTGCCTGTCTTTGAAGATAGGTAAACTTTATTTACTCTTCTAGGCCTATACCAGCCCTATCAGGGCCCAGATCCCGTCCCTAGTGATGATCGTGTGGATAACAAGAATACACTGGGAGGGCCCTTTCATCTTCTGGGCTTTGTAGTCAATTCGTGTGAATGGAGGCCAAACACAACAGCAAACAGGTTACCTCTAAATGAAAGGCACTCCATTGCCAATTTACATCTGTCAATCATAGCAATCATCATAGAAAACGGTCGTAGGGATATTCACGCATGCGCAGCATCGATTTTTGTCGCGGAAAAAATCATTTTAATCAGTTGTCGCTTTATCATTTGATTAAAGAGGAGGAGGGATAATGAGAGCCTATACTTGCAGGTGTGTAAGGGAACAAACAGCCGGATTGTACTCCCCGATCAATCGGCCAGATTAGTATAGAGAAATTGAAGAAACAGCAATCAAGATATGATATTAAAGATACATATCTCAGTCGTCACTGTTATTTGTGGTTCTGGGTACAGGTTGACACGGCAATCTGGAGATAGACTAGTGACGTCATTCGTGGAAAACGTATTTATCGTATCCAAACGTCAATTCGCTCCCCTCCGGCAAGATGAAGGGATTTACGGAATTAAACAAAACCAGACTGATACATTTAAGATTCTAAAAGGCTACCTTCATAATTTGTACGTTTGAGATTCAACGGTATCAATTACATAACACGGACAAAAGCTTGACTGGGAGAAAAATATCTAGATTTCCATCAAACATTTATCTTGACATATATCTCCTTATAAACCTCTTAAGCGGAAGATTAAACGCGGGATTGGGTTAAAATAACAACATCACATTTACCTGGGTCATGAAACAACATCATGCACTTCTGCAGCCATCGGGATTTCAAACATTACCAGTAGACTCACAAGGAGCCGTCTAATAAAGGTATAGACAGAGAGGATTCCTATCCGTAAATTTAAAATATTGTACGACTTTAGCGGAGAGGGTAACTTCGGTTCCGTACATTTTTGATCATTTAAGATCAATTCGATGAATGACAATAACATGTAGCTGTGTGTTTACATCGTCATAAAGTAGTGTAATCGGTAGTTACTTTGTATTCTAGTCATAGTTAGACGTTCTAATAAACCGCTGTCGACGGTAAACTAAACTCCGGATTACTTTGAATTAGTAACATCACAGAAACCAGCATTCCACCAACCGATCTATATCACTGTTTAACAAACAGCACGGCCCTTGTACACTGTCGGGTAGTCCTTATTTAAGATAAGTATTTGTAAATAAATAGACCCTTCTGGATCAACAAACTGCCAACATCAAAGACCCGGATTGACAATACTTTGTCTTTGGATATCCGGTATGGTACTTGAACGTGTTGCGCATGTCCGCGAGGTCGATCCCTTTACACTGTAGTATGTAAACATGCTTGACCCTTAGAGGTATATTGCTTCAGAGAAACATTGGTGATCTGCCTGGTCCTGTGTCGGGGGAAATTGGTGTCCTGTCTAGTCTTGTGTTGGGGGACATTGCTGGCCTGTCTAGTCTTGTGTCGGGGAACACTGGTGACCTATCTAGTCCTGTGTCGGGGGACATTGGTGTCCTGTCTAGTCCTGTGTCGGGGGACATTGCCGGTCTGTCTAGTCCTGTGTCGAGGGACATTGGTGATCTGTCTAGTCCTGTGTCGGGGGACATTGGTGATCTGTCTAGTCCTGTGTCGGGGGACATTGGTGGTCTGTCTAGTCCTGTGTCGGGGGACATTGGTGATCTGTCTAGTCCTGTGTCGGGGACATTGGTGATCTGTCTAGTCCTGTGTCGGGGGACATTGGTGTCCTGTCTAGTCCTGTGTCGGGGGACATTGGTGGCCTGTCTAGTCCTGTGTCGGGGGACATTGGTGATCTGTCTAGTCCTGTGTCGGGGGACATTGGTGTCCTGTCTAGTCCTGTGTCGGGGGACATTGGTGTCCTGTCTAGTCCTGTGTCGGGGGACATTGGTGATCTGTCTAGTCCTGTGTCGGGGGACATTGGTGTCCTGTCTAGTCCTGTGTCGGGGACATTGGTGGCCTGTCTAGCCCTGTGTCGGGGGACATTGGTGTCCTGTCTAGTCCTGTGTCGGGGGACATTGGTGGTCTGTCTAGTCCTGTGTCGGGGGACATTGGTGGGCTGTCTAGTCCTGTGTTGGGGGACATTGGTGATCTGTCTAGTCCTGTGTCGGGGGACATTGGTGTCCTGTCTAGTCCTGTGTCGGGGGACATTGGTGATCTGTCTAGTCCTGTGTCGGGGACATTGGTGTCATGTCTAGTCCTGTGTCGGGGGACATTGGTGGCCTGTCTAGTCCTGTGTCGGGGGACATTGGTGATCTGTCTTGTCCTGTGTCGGGGGACATTGGTGGCCTGTCTAGTCCTGTGTCGGGGGACATTGGTGACCTGTCTAGTCCTGTGTCGGGGGACATTGGTGACCTGTCTAGCCCTGTGTCGGGGGACATTGGTGGCCTGTCTAGTCCTGTGTCGGGGGACATTGGTGGCCTGTCTAGTCCTGTGTCGGGGGACATTGGTGACCTGTCTAGTCCTGTGTCGGGGGACATTGGTGACCTGTCTAGCCCTGTGTCGGGGGACATTGGTGGCCTGTCTAGTCCTGTGTCGGGGGACATTGGTGGCCTGTCTAGTCCTGTGTCGGGGGACATTGGTGACCTGTCTAGTCCTGTGTCGGGGGACATTGGTGTCCTGTCTAGTCCTGTGTCGGGGGACATTGCCGGTCTGTCTAGTCCTGTGTCGGGGGACATTGGTGTCCTGTCTAGCTAACACCAAACCAGAAACTAATGCCCGTTAAATGACCAAAGTAAATCGCTGATGTTTGGTTTTTGGCAAAATTCACCTTAAATGTTTTCACATTTCGTCACCAAGACCAACTTTCTATATAGAGAATATGAGCAGATTATACTGTTACATATTGTTGTTGGGCTAATACAACATTTTGTACTATTTTGACAAAGGTACATTGATCATGGTAAAAATGCAGTTCAATGATAAAAAGATGTTTGTAAATCTAACCACAAGAACAGCAACAATATATACACAAGATACGTAATACAAATAGTCCGCCAATTAGTTTCTTTTCCTCTCTTTCCTAAAGAGTGCTGTCTACTTCAGTAAATGGCGGTGAAGTTGAATGTATGCAGACCTCGGTACAACTCGCTCTATTGTACAACACGTGGGTCCAGATGCCATAACTCCTCCTCACATTTTGGCGAGGTTTTCAAAAGGGAAAGGATTCAAACATGTTTTTCGTTTGTTTTTGTTCAAACATGAAAGAGAATGAAATCAAAGGTAGGGATGCATTTCTCCGTTTCGGCGGCATATGTACATGTCGAGTGTACCTTCATTGATCCGATTTAATGATTGCTGTGTGCGGTATGTTGGAATATTATGGACAATTGTCATCATCGAGTGTGCCAAACGACTTGTGTTTTAAGATAACAGAAGTAGTTTCTGACCAAATATCGTTTATTTATTGTCCAATGTTTCCTTCGACATGGCGGCACAAAGAACAAAGCCGAACGTGCTGAACCATAAACATCTTCCTCTGATATATCATCACTGGTTATAATCGTCAGACAATACCTCTGATATATCATCACTGGTTATAATCGTTATACTTCATCTTAGATATGTCTACACTAGTTATAATCGTCAGACAATACGTCTCATATGTCTACACTGGTTATACTCGTCAGACAATATCTCTCATATGTCTACACTGGTTATAATCGTCAGACAATACCTCTGATGTGTCTACACTAGTTATAATCGTCAGACAATACCTCTGATGTGTCTACACTAGTTATACTCGTCAGACAATACCTCTGATGTGTCTACACTAGTTATAATCGTCAGACAATACCTCTGATGTGTCTACACTAGTTATACTCGTCAGACAATACCTCTGATGTGTCTACACTAGTTATAATCGTCAGACAATACCTCTGATGTGTCTACACTAGTTATACTCGTCAGACAATACCTCTGATGTGTCTACACTGGTTATAATCGTCAGATAATACCTCTGATGTGTCTACACTAGTTATACTCGTCAGACAATACCTCTGATGTGTCTACACTGGTTATACTCGTCAGATAATACCTCTGATGTGTCTACACTAGTTATACTCGTCAGACAATACCTCTCATATGTCTACACTAGTTATAATCGTCAGACAATACCTCTGATGTGTCTACACTAGTTATAATCGTCAGACAATACCTCTGATGTGTCTACACTAGTTATACTCGTCAGACAATACCTCTCATATGTCTACACTAGTTATACTCGTCAGACAATACCTCTCATATGTCTACACTAGTTATAATCGTCAGACAATACCTCTGATGTGTCTACACTAGTTATACTCGTCAGACAATACCTCTGATGTGTCTACACTGGTTATAATCGTCAGATAATACCTCTGATGTGTCTACACTAGTTATACTCGTCAGACAATACCTCTGATGTGTCTACACTAGTTATACTCGTCAGACAATACCTCTGATGTGTCTACACTAGTTATAATCGTCAGACAATACCTCTGATGTGTCTACACTGGTTATAATCGTCAGACAATACCTCTCATATGTCTACACTGGTTATAATCGTCAGACAATACCTCTGATGTGTCTACACTAGTTATACTCGTCAGACAATACCTCTGATGTGTCTACACTAGTTATAATCGTCAGACAATACCTCTGATGTGTCTACACTGGTTATAATCGTCAGACAATACCTCTCATATGTCTACACTGGTTATAATCGTCAGATAATACCTCTGATGTGTCTACACTGGTTATAATCGTCAGACAATCCGTCTCATATGTCTACACTGGTTATAATCGACAGAAAATACCTCTCATATGTCTACACTGGTTATAATCGTCAGACAATATCTCTCATATGTCTACACTGGTTATAATCGTCAGATAATACCTCTGATGTGTCTACACTAGTTATAATCGTCAGACAATACCTCTCATATGTCTACACTAGTTATAATCGTCAGACAATACCTCTCATATGTCTACACTGGTTATAATCGTCAGATAATACCTCTGATGTGTCTACACTAGTTATAATCGTCAGACAATACCTCTGATGTGTCTACACTAGTTATACTCGTCAGACAATACCTCTGATGTGTCTACACTAGTTATAATCGTCAGACAATACCTCTGATGTGTCTACACTAGTTATAATCGTCAGACAATACCTCTCATATGTCTACACTGGTTATAATCGTCAGACAATACCTCTCATATGTCTACACTGGTTATAATCGTCAGACAATACCTCTCATATGTCTACACTAGTTATACTCGTCAGACAATACCTCTGATGTGTCTACACTAGTTATAATCGTCAGACAATACCTCTCATATGTCTACACTGGTTATAATCGTCAGACAATACCTCTCATATGTCTACACTGGTTATACTCGTCAGACAATACCTCTCATATGTCTACACTAGTTATAATCGTCAGACAATACCTCTCATATGTCTACACTGGTTATAATCGTCAGACAATACCTTTGATGTGTCTACACTAGTTATAATCGTCAGACAATACCTCTCATATGTCTACACTGGTTATAATCGTCAGACAATACCTCTCATATGTCTACACTGGTTATAATCGTCAGACAATACCTCTCATATGTCTACACTGGTTATAATCGTCAGACAATACCTCTCATATGTCTACACTGGTTATTATCTAGGTGCAAAATTTCGGATAAGCCGGCACGTGCTATAATTGTCGTGTCAAATTTCTGATAAGCCGACACGTGTTATAATTGTCATGTCATACTTCTGATATATAATTTTTATAACTAGTGCATGCTCCTTTTGGTCTATGATACCATTCCACAACTCGTTCCACTAATGGTAAAATAACATCGATTGCTTGACAAAATGTCATTTGTAGTTGTAGAATGCTGTTCCGGCGTCGTTGTCCGTGCAACATAAGATCAACATTATTGTCACTTAGGCAGACAAGCATGAATAAAAAAACACACTCGGGAATTTCCGACAGCATTTGGATTCGACGTCACGGTAATATTAAGTTCCTGTAACAGCGCGACAAAAAAAACCTCACACAGCGAACGTTTTGTTGGAGACGTTTACGTCTAATATATCTTGATTCTTAACAACAATTTATAGATATGTATATTATGAATTGTGATATCATGGCCGTAAAAAGGATACTTCAAATATTTCATAGTTTATATATTCATAGTTTTACACGGAAAAGAAATAAACCCCCTGTTTTGGCTAACCTAGCTCGATACTATCCTATCGTTGTGTGATGTCAAGATTTTGTCCAACAATTAGCATGCAAGAATCCAGAACCAATCCGTTTTGCCTTGGTGTTGATCCACCGTTCCGCCGTTGTAAATAGTCCCTGTATGTTTTGCCTTGGTGTAGATCCACCGTTCCGCCGTTGTAAATAGTCCCTGTATGTTTTGCCTTGGTGTTGATCCACCGTTCCGCCGTTGTAAATAGTCCCTGTATGTTTTGCCTTGGTGTTGATCCACCGTTCCGCCGTTGTAAATAGTCCCTGCATGTTTTGCCTTGGTGTTGATCCACCGTTCCGCCGTTGTAAATAGTCCCTGTATGTTTTGCCTTGGTGTTGATCCACCGTTCCGCCGTTGTAAATAGTCCCTGCATGTTTTGCCTTGGTGTTGATACACCGTTCCGCCGTTGTATATAGTCCCTGCATATTTTGCCTTGGTGTTGATCCACCGTTCCGCCGTTGTAAATAGTCCCTGCATGTTTTGCCTTGGTGTTGATCCACCGTTCCGCCGTTGTAAATAGTCCCTGCATGTTTTGCCTTGGTGTTGATCCACCGTTCCGCCGTTGTAAATGGTCCCTGTATGTTTTGGTACCTCCAATATTTTTTAGATTCCTACGCATTTGTCGACATTCCTTTGTTATGTCCTGGTTTAGGATTAAGTAAGACTTGTTTCCAACTTGTTATCCCTGCAGTTACATGGTTACTGTAATTAGTTCGTTAGGACCCCCTGCGAGGTTAATTAGAGTTAATCAGGAGAGCTTGTCCTCTGTTGGAATGCTGTTCCAGCGCTGTTGTCCGTGCAACATAAGATCAACATTATCGACTTCCGTCATCACACCAATAACAACCACGGAGGAAACTTACAATGAGTTTGCTCAAACAACAAGTAAATGAATTAACGATTTTTTCGTAGTTTTTGTGTTTATTATTGTCAGCTGCATGATACCGATACCTTGCTAAGCTAAACGTACCTTTAAAACAGCTCCACGTGCTCGCGGAAGCTGTTTACAAACATTGCAGATTTTTTCTCCAAAAATAATGACAAGACGATCCGTGACGTCACCGTATTGTTTGCTGTGCCAGGAGTTGAGTGTTACAGAACGTTACAACATCAGATAGATGTTATTGTTGTATGTCTGCCTTCAGTGAAAACTTTAACATAATACCATCTACTGCTCGCGGCAACAGATAATGTGCTGCCTACATCGGATCAACGATGACGTCATTATGTCATTACGCTAAATGATAAGATTGACACAAATTAACTCATTACACAATAAAATCGCTCACTTGTCATTAACACACTAACCTATTTCAGTTTATCAAGTAACCGGAGACTGGGTAATAATACATTTTATTTAGTAAAAACGGTCGGCACAGCAGTGCTTCAGCAAGCACAAGATTCGCCACATCCGGGCATTATGTGTATGACGTCATACGTCACTACACCATCGATATAAGGTACAACCATCTAGATATAGTAGACTTATTTATGGGTGCTACAATTCACAAGGTCTACTTCTCCACCTCCTCATATACATTAGTGTTATAATATTTCCGGGGGCGGGCAGAATTAATTGAACACAAACGGAAGTGGTTAGTGTTGTTTTACAAGTGCTAATGAGCAGATGATATAGAATTAGCTGTATCGAGTCAACGCCATTGTCTTATACAAAGTAAGAAATTGGAAGGGGTTGTTTGTTCTGTATGGTCCCACACGACTACAATGAATAACCTCAACAATATGTTATGTCGCACTGTTATTTGTATAAATAAGTGACAATGTGATTATAGCAAGCATCAATCTTTTATTGGCCCTTATAATGGTAACACTCATTCCATGTTGAACTTACAACCACTATCCTCTCATTTCATTTTCACATTCTGCTCTCGCTTTCCGCTCTTTCTCTCACTCCGTCCACTGTTTCATCATTCTCACATCCCCCTCTCTCCCTCCACCATCTAACATGTCATCCTCTCTCATTCTGCTCTCTCATTCTTATTTTGCCCTCTCTGTCCTATTATTTATATTATTTTGCCCTCTCTCTCTGTCATTATTTTTATTTTGCCCTCTCTGTCCTATTATTTCTATTTTGCCCTCTCTCTTTGTCCTTTTATTTTTATTTTGTCCTCTCCTTGTCCTATTATTCTATTTTGCCCCTTTCTCTTTTATTTCATTTTGCCCTCTCTCTTTCTCTGTCCTACTATTTATTTCATTTTGCCCTCTCTCTCTGTCCTATTATTTTGTTTTGCCCTCTCTCTGTCCTATTATCTATTTTATTCTGCCTTTTCTCTCCCCTACTATCTATTTTATTTTGCCCTCTCTCTATTTTATTTTGCCCTCTCTCTGTCCTATTTTTTTGTTTTGCCCTCTCTGTCCTATTATCATGTTTATTTTGTCCTCTGTTTCCGCCCTTTTATTTCGTCGTTTCTTTTCGCTGTCCCTTTCTCCCCCTATCATTCCGTTCTCATATTTTGCCCTTCCATCATTCCACCATTTCATTCTGCTCTCTGTTGTTGCCCTATCCTTATGCTCTCTTATCCCACACTTTAATACCTGTAATTCCATACTCTCATTCTTAGTAACGTTCTCTGTTCCTCCGTCTTTTGTCACTCAGTATTCCAAATCGACGTGGTTTTTTTCGTACTACATTACATCACGTGCATACCATACTTCGGTATATCTTGATATTTAGCTACATGTGGACTAAAGGTCGTATGTCTTTATCTCAGGTGTGTAGCTCGAGGTAGCTAAGTCTATACAGCTGTACAGAACATGTGCGTACGTACAAAGTCATCGTAGAAAACAACATTCTCACAACCCGAGCTACAATGTCGGCGAATTGTGTTGGCCGTATATGTACCAAACAGGCGTTAAATGGCCAGGATGCTAATTCACTTGTTTTTGTATACAAACAAATAAATCTATTTTATTCATTTATATTCAAAATGGCTCAGGCAGACCTTTCCGCTACCTTTACTTTAAATGTAATCAATAAGTGTACCCCTCAACGCAAACGACAAATATCAAAACGACCGCAACACGATCAACAATTATCCTGTAACGTCATTATTGACAAAAATCGGTATCCTTAACGAAAAACGGGTCCTCTAATGAGGACTTTCGTAAATTAAATTTGACGATCTTTAAGGATAACAACGTGTCTTGTGCTTTGAAATACTATTACTCTTAATGATAACAAAATGGTTACCATGTCCATGGTTACTTCAAACAACCAATAGCTGTGTAGGATAGCAATGCACGAGAGTTGTCAAGAAGCTTTCAAGTGCGTTTTATGAGAATCTCAAGCTTACGAAACCTGTCAAGTTATGTGATTATTAACATTCTATAAATACAGACATGATAGCATAACGTTGACGGCCGACATTCTCGTCCATGTTATGTTTAGCGGTGTAAATGGAGCGTATCCCTCCTAATGGTAAGTACTAGTTCACCCCCCTCTCGTCCTACACGTATAAATCAGTCCTGATCGCCAAGCATCCTTCTCTCGGCCCTATTTATCTTATATCCAACTGTTCCTACAACAAAATGTAGCCAAAACCGTCCCCCGAAATACACACACTAAATTGTTTTAACATGGACCCCTCGTGTTTGTTTATATTTGTAACGGTAGTGTTAGAATGACGTGTTACGTGATGTAGTGATGTAGCCAGAGTCATCGATGCTCCTCAATGAACGTAGCGTTCCCCGAACTGAAACACGGTAGATCCTCACTAGCGTTGTCTATTTGTTTAACCCCCTCCCCGTTTTACCAGAAGGCGATATTTCGAATTCCTAATGGCCCGTAATGAGAGATAGGCTCTAAAATAAGCGCGTGTATATTAGATTAGTATCGTACTCTGTGTTTCTGTTGCTATCTGTGATGTGTATCTGCACCTCCGTCCAAGTACGTATACCCTTATACCAAAGTCGAGCTTCAGCGAGCCGTTTCTACTCCGTCCAGATACCCCCCCTATCGTCGCACTCCGTCCAAATACCCTAAAGTCGAGTCGTCGCACTCGTCCAAATACCCTAAAGTCGAGTTGTCGCTCTCCGTCCAAATACCCTAAAGTCGAGTCGTCGCTCTCCGTCAAAATACCCTAAAGTCGAGTCGTCACTCTCCGTCCAAATACCCTAAAATCGAGTCGTCGCACTCCGTCAAAATACCCTAAAGTCGAGTCGTCGCTCTCCGTCCAAATACCCTAAAAATCGAGTCGTCGCACTCCGTCCAAATACCCTAAATTCGAGTCGTCGCTCTCTGTCCAAATACCCTAAAGTCGAGTCGTCGCTCTCTGTCCAAATACCCTAAAGTCGAGTCGTCGCTCTCCGTCCAAATACCCTAATATCGAGTCGTCGCTCTGTCCAAATACCCTAAAGTCGAGTCGTCGCTCTCCGTCCAAATACCCTAAAGTCGAGTCGTCGCTCTCTGTCCAAATACCCTAAAGTCGAGTCGTCGCACTCCGTCCAAATACCCTAAAGTCGAGTCGTCGCACTCCGTCAAAATACCCTAAAATCGAGTCGTCGCACTCCGTCAAAATACCCTTAAGTCGAGTCGTCACTCTCTGTCCAAATACCCTAAAGTCGAGTCGTCGCACTCCGTCCAAATACCCTAAAATCGAGTCGTCGCACTCCGTCAAAATACCCTTAAGTCGAGTCATCACTCTCTGTCCAAATACCCTAAAGTCGAGTCGTCGCACTCCGTCCAAATACCCTAAAATCGAGTCGTCGCACTCCGTCCAAATACCGTTAAGTCGAGCCATAGCACTCCGTTCTCCAGCTAATAAGTACCATTGATGATAAGGATGATAGATACCTTAATAACATGTATTATAACATACCGTTGATAAATCGCTGATAGACAGGCATTGTAAGGTACCGTCATTTACATGTATTGTAAGCATACAGATAAGTTGAGTTATTTTAAGATATCGTTATAACTACATAATATATTATGAGACACTGCCCTGGTATAACGAGATACCGTTAATTAAAATGTATTATGAGCTATTGTTACATGTATTGTTAGATACCAGTATACGTTAGATAGACTCGATCAGATGTTGCCTGCCGTACATGTGTAACACACCTGTTTAAAGGCGTTTATAGCCGTGGTGTCAATCACACGATATATACAGGTACCACCCACTGCATAACTTGGCTTACTTTCATTTTTTAATCTGTATAATCCTTACT
This sequence comes from Pecten maximus, assembly GCF_902652985.1. Taxonomy (NCBI): domain Eukaryota; kingdom Metazoa; phylum Mollusca; class Bivalvia; order Pectinida; family Pectinidae; genus Pecten; species Pecten maximus. Next base: position 29,564,654 of record NC_047019.1, read on the forward strand.
TATATACGGCCTAATCGATACCATCAGTTATAGCGTTACACAATATTCTGTACAGCTAATGCTTTATATAGCTATTGATCTTTACATGTGTTAGGGTTGGAGGTGTCAAAATAATGGGGGAGACTGTCTGTTTGTAGGTAAGATATGTTTTATTGTGAAGTTGATTTTTTTTGTAATAAGGCGATTATTTTATTGTTCTTATGGGGGAGTTGTTTTTATTCAGAGATTAGATTTGTGTGGGACACTATTCTATTGTGGGGAAGTTATATCTTGTTTAAGGAAGTTGTAAAGAAGATATGTTCTGAAGATATAATTATCACGGGACGACACACAGGACGGACATGATATATATGTTGATAAAAACACATCAGAAATAAACACTAGGAAAACGAAAGTTGACTTACCCGGCACGACTACCGTCGTTACACGTGATGCTGGCATTCTTGAGATGTTGTCGCTGGAGCCTTGGAATTTCCTTGAGACCACAGTTGTGAGACTTTTGGGCGATGTCTTTGAGGGATTTCATTAAAGTATCTACACGACCTAGTCTTTCTAGCTTGTTTACGTCCAGTGCCATGTCGTGGCGACTTAGCGTCCTCTCAGGGCGACACTTGACGAAGGCAAATAGGACTAGAATCCACACCAAGGACGAGGTTACCCTCGTCATAGTAAGTTAGAGACCTACAAAACCTAACTAATGTGTGTCAGAATTCACATCCACCTCACAAACATGTCACACAATTCTTCTCGTTTTTACCCCCTTTGAAAATCCGTGAATGGTTGCTTCAATTTCTGGTTCACAAATGCACCCCTATCAATACAGTCAAATATGTTAAAGGTCCCTGAGTGAAATAAAAAAACTAATCCAATTATAATTTATGAAAAAAATGTTTATATACACCTTATGTAAGATCCAGAGTACTACTGTCACGAGACCATTCCACGTATCAACGTGCACCAGTCTAATCCTGAAATATATTCCAGGTCGCTTTCAATCACCGACTTTCGGTTATCCATTGGACACGTCTTCACACACGCGCGCGCTATCGAATTATATTTTTCATACAAAATCTGTTAACGTCCGTGAGATTGTTACTATGTCATGTTCACCTGTTAGGATGATTTGGAACAGTTGATACGTATCCGTCATAATACTTCTCCAAGGCAGAACGCACACATATCCTTATAGGGCAATATCAAATTAAATTTCATTTTCAAATTTGTCAAATATTTCAGTGGTTAACTTTTCAGAAGTAAACATTTAACAGATTGCTGCGAAGAAAATTAATGTGGAAAATAAAATGAAAAAAAGCCGGCTGCAGTAGACGACGAACGTAACTACACACTGAGACACCTGTGCGTATCGCGGGTTTAAAGCCCTTTGAACACGACCGCCCTGAGCCGAGACTAAAACCTTGACTCGCTCTCGCACCTACTACGGACTTCGACAGCGGTCACTGGTGTTGCTCGTATGAGGGGGATCAGCCGCTCCACACCATCAAAGGAACCGCCAGTTCGCTCCACTGATCCTTCGACAACTACTCGCCGCTCGCCTTACTCGGCCTAAATACTATTTTAATCTAATAATTTCATTTTTACCTACGTTCACTGTAGTGTATAAGTTTTTTTGTGTGTTTTTGATAACTGAGTTCCGTATTTGTATTGTAACACCTGTGACTGGAGGAAACAAACGTCATTTTCGTAGATAGGTGTTGGAGACCCTCCCCTTTTTCGGAAGGTGATCTGTCAATCATTTTTCCGGATACAACTTACCGTATTTGATTCGCTCGTTTTAGATTGTGCACTATCCCAATTCCATTCGCACGATTAACATTGATTGGAATGATAAATAGTATGCATGTGATTGTTGGTTGCTTTAATGATTAGGTGAGTCGAGGCTATATACTACGTACTACACGTGCTTTAACCCCGTAACTAAATAGGCTATACTTGACTAAGCCTATCACTTCCAGTATTTTCTTTGTGAAATGGACGATGTGATCACTGACAGGCCTATAATTACTGGGTTAAATGATACATGAACCGAGGTCAAAACACGCGGGGTCACATGGGGTTTATTACAGATTAAAAAAACTTCAAACCTTTTGACGAAGAAAAAATACACGAACAGTGATAATAAAGAAACTAACTTGTAGTTTGACAAACAGTTAAATTCATACATCACACTAGCGTTCATATATTAGCAGACAGCTTCCTGTATCTATAAATCTACAGAAAGAAATGATAATTCCTGCGAACGAGACCTGTCCCGGCCCTCTGGCCTGGGTGATACACGTCTCTCTGTGAGGAGTACTCTGTACTGTTTCACGGCGGCCGTTTGATGTAGTCATGTTTCGATGTCTCTGGAACATCAAAGGAATCTTGCTTGGCACAACCAGTTGTTTTCTGCATATGATCGCTCGCAGAAACCAAAACTAAACCCTCGCGATAACGCTCGGACCCGATCACGTGATTGAATACTAGAGTAGTGGTAATTCCTTGTACGTTTTATCTTGATTTACAAATTTCATTGATGTATTGATTATCATTCGATTGATTCGATTGATCAGGTATTGGTATTTGACATTGAGAGATCGATATCTCAGGTATATTTATAACAGTTAGTATTTCATTGATATTCTTAGTGGCCCATCGATTATTCTTGCCCGAGTAAAAAAAAAAAAAAAAAGTATTTTCCCCGGAGAATGAGTCCGAAATATTCTCGCTGTAGTTGGACACGCTCCGAATTCCATCGTTGTAATAGCAATAGGTCTTCTTCCTACTTTAGGTTGTATTCTGTTATCGTAATAACTTTCTGTTGGACATTCCATCGCTGATATTGAAAATACATCAAACGAACCAGTGTTAACCTTTTATTGCTCCATGCGTGCTGAAGATTGGGAACATCTGTAAACTTGCCCGGCTATTGATTTTAGACGTATTTGTAATGCCTGATAATGTGACTGTACGTCCTAGCCGATATACATGTACCCGCATTATTGTCCGTAGTCCGTGATAGACTGTGAGGACTCAATGACAGACAGATTCTCTACATATTGGGTCACATCAGCACAGATTACTTTACTGTCCGTAGTCCGTGAAGTACTGTATGGACACCAACACAGACAACTTCACTGTCCGTAGTCCGTGACGGACGGTGTGGACACCAACACAGACAACTTCACTGTCCGTAGTCCGTGACGGACTGTGTGGACACCAACACAGACAAGTTCACTGTCCGTAGTCCGTGACGTACTGTGTGGACACCAACACAGACAACTTCACTGTCCGTAGTCCGTGACGGACTGTGTGGACACCAACACAGACAAGTTCACTGTCCGTAGTCCGTGACGGACTGTGTGGACACCAACACAGACAACTTCACTGTCCGTAGTCCGTGACGGACGGTGTGGACACCAACACAGACAACTTCACTGTCCGTAGTCCGTGACGGACTGTGTGGACACCAATACAGTCAAGTTCACTGTCCGTAGTCCGTGACGGACTGTGTGGACACCAGCACAGACAACTTCACTGTCCGTAGTCCGTGACGTACTGTGTGGACACAATGACAGAAAACTACACTGTCCGTAGTCCGTGACGGACTGTGTGGTCACCAACACAGACAACTTCACTGTCCGTAGTCCGTGACGGACGGTGTGGACACCAACACAGACAACTTCACTGTCCGTAGTCCGTGACGGACTGTGTGGACACAAACACAGATAACTTCACTGTCCGTAGTCCGTGACGGACTGTGTGGACACCAACACAGACAACTTCACTGTCCGCAGCCTGTTACGGACGTTGTGGACACAATGACAGATAGCTTGACTGTCCGTTGACCGTGACGGACTGTGTGGACTGCAAGACTATAAATTCATTGTAGATGAAGTCGGAATGTAATTTGGTTAGGAGCATATACGAATTATTCGCAATTTTATTATTATTAGCATATTTTTCATGTTATTTAGCCATAACACACACACAAATCATCATAAAAACAAACAAAATAGTATCGGCCAATTGTAAGTGACGTAATGGGCTGATTATATGGTTTTTTAACCCAATGAAAATACATGTTACATGCAAGATTGAATTATTTAAGCAATGAACTGCCTTTAGTTTGCAGCTATGAGCTGATAATGTCAACTGGACAAAAGGCAAATTCCATGATAACCATAATTAACGGAATAGAAGTTTCCTCGTCATTCTCAGTTGTGGGCATGGTAAAAGCTCTACCATTTTGATCCGCGTAAATAAATGCGCGAAAAAAAATCAATAAATAAAAAAAAAACCCGACTAGATCGAGAACAATAAATGATATCAATATTACAACAATATAAACTGTCTGTCTAGGTTTTATAAAGGAAAATGTGTATCTGATATTTTTTCAACAACTGCTGTGTGCTTCGCTCGGCACATCATTAATGTTACGGTTTACAGTTTATGAGGAGGTAATGCCCAACTACTGTTGGTTAGGTTGCACAGTGACAATGTCATAGAGTGGTAATTATTTAAGCATCGAACTGCTTTCATTTGGAAGTTATGGGCTGATGAATGCCAACTGGACAAAGGCAAATTTAATGAAGCTTATATTTACATTTGACAACGAATTTGAAAGACTATATCCAGGAATTTTACTCTGATAATGAATGAACAAATTATTATGTCAAAGACGGAACAGCCTTTTCAACAGCCACCTTTCGTTATCGCCGACGTGACAATTATGACGTCACTATAATAATGACGTCATAATAAAGATTTGGAAGTTATAAGTGAGCTTGGTAAAGTTATATAGTGGGACTGCAGTGTAAATGTAAATATAAAGATATATTTACATTTGGTGTGGCAATGCCCTTATATATTACTAGTAAATCCCTACCAAAAGCAGCTTCATCTATAAGAGTATAACTGAAGTTGCCCTGACGGTAGAAAGCGGGAAATTTGAATTTTGGAAGATTTTTTTCATATTTTTTTTATTTTTGCGATTCATTAATAGAACGTAAATATAAGCGATAAACTGCCTAGATGCGGCAGACCTACTGGTATAACTGCCACATGTGTCACAGACAAACAATCATGGTGCGCTAGCGCGCACCATTCAGTTTGTCTGTGACACATGTGGCAGTTATACCAGTAGGTCTGCCGCATCTAGGCAGTTTATTGCTTAAATAACGTCATATTGGATCACAGTCTAAACGCCATAATGGGTAATCGATTAAAAGTCGTAATGTCATACCGTGACGATGGCTAGAACAAAAACGTCACATTGGGTCAATGGCTGAGAATAAGAACTTCGTATTGGGTCATGGAGTGAGAAATAGAACGTCATAATGAATCACTGACTGAGAAATAGAACGCCATACTGAATCACTGAGTGAGAAATAGAACGTCATAATGAATCACTGACTGAGAATAGAACGTCATAATGAATCACTGACTGAGAAATAGAACGTCATAATGAATCACTGACTGAGAAATAGAACGTCATAATGAATCACTGACTGAGAAATAGAACGTCATACTGGGTCACGGACTGAGAAATAGAACGTCATAATGAATCACTGACTGAGAAATGGAACGTCAAACTGGGTCACTGACTGAGAAATAGATCGGCATTCTGGGTCACTGACATATAAATAGAACGTCTTATTGCATTTTTGCCAGTAAAATATAGATTTTAGAATGTTTTATAGCATTTTTGCCATTGAAATATAGATTTTTATCAGACTAATAAAACTTACATTTTCATTGCAGCGATGGGCAGTGAAAATATAAGATTTGCAGTAAAAATATAAAATGTTGTACTGAAAATTCACCTCTTGAAACTTGCTGATTTTTTCCGATCGAAGCGAAGGTAGCGACATTAGTTATTTGGCTGTATTTCTGAACTTTTCAGACTAGTTTTTTGACAAATTAAAATACTCACTTGACTTTAGCTATTCAAGCACAGATTCTCCGATAACAGCAGAAAATGCTTATATTGCGTTGATCAGTCCTTTCAAAATGGCTCGGTCAAGCTGACGTGGAGGAATGTCACAAAGATATGACGTCATGAATTATGTTTCTGATTCCCACACTTTTTGACACTATTAATTTTTCAATGTTTTTAATTTTGTATATATGCAATAAAGAGAAAATTTAATGGTTTCCTGTTTAATATAACATATATTCCACTTGTATATATTTCGATATTCTGTTATACTCGTGAAATACATGTTATATTAAACGAGAAACCATTCAATATTCTCTATATATTGGGTCACTGACATAGAACTAGAACGTCATACTGGGTCACTGACTGAGAAATAGAACGTCATACTCGGCTACTGACATAGAACTAGAACGTCATATTGGGCAATTGACTGAGAGCTAGAATGTCATATTGGGCCACATTGCATATTGTTCTTCTGGATTTTATATACATCCGACCATCATATGTTCCGTACTCTACAAGGCGATGAACCCCCGCCATTACAACTGTACTTTACTCAATCCGTATGTCGTTGTATAGTATTTCCTTATTAATCGTCGGGACCGGGAGCCATTCCGATCCACTGGGTAGTCTGTTTGGCGGTTCCGCCATGTTCTAGAGAGACATTGCGTGGCTGGGATGGCGTTGGAGGCCATCTGTGCCTGGTATCACAGCCCTAAATCTTGTAATCCCCATCAATGTGGTCGTAAGGAGTTACAGGTTGATTTGAATTCGTCGTCACATTGTTTAAACCGCTGTTAACCCTAATAGCGCCAAGTCGCCATGTTTACACAATATTTTCACCACTGAATAGCAAATATTGTTCTTTCGTCGAAAAAAGATGAGCTCGATTTTCAAAGGAAATATTCAAGGAGTTTGTTATGATTAAAGAAATGAAGTATGTTCAGATCGGAAGTTTTTGTTTTCCGTCTTGTTAAAGCTAACAAGGTACGACGCTAATTAGTGACTCCTATAGTGATGTACTGTGGCCTGGACTGCACCGGGCTCTACACAAAACAGTCCCTCTTTAAAAAGAAAAACCAACCATTTGATAAGTTTTTAAGTGATGAAGCATTCGTTCATTACTTTGTATAAAGGTTCAGGTTGAAGATAAAACGAAGCTTTATCTCCTTAAAACACTGAAACAGATAACAAACCTACAGCACGTAGAAAAACAAACGATGATAATGTTTATAACGACGACCCTACCCTTGTGTACCCACGTCCACACCTTTTTACTTTATTTAGTCTTTGTTTTTCTTACATATCTGAAATGTTTTCTGTCAATTTCATTCAGTGCAGTCCAAGCTAACTGTCTCTAGTAAGGTTACACTTATTAATGTTATTGCGGAGAAAGCGTTGTATCTCACAAGAAAAATGAACCTGTTGTTTCAGGAATTATTGGCATTGTGAAATAAGATTTTACCCAAATTTGCCAATCATATTTTTTCCGAATGACTAACTTCCTGAACTTTTCGATCACGACTCACCAGTCGTTATGCGAGACATCGCTGCCGTTTTCAAGTATAGATAAAACGCTTAAGTAAAGACGTTTTTGTGCACGAAAGTAATTGATATTTGAAGCAAAATGAAAAAAAATACCTCAAAACAAAAACAGCGACCTCTGTATGCAGAAACATCGGGTGATCTCCTGATAACAGAAGTGTCGCCATTACCATAAGTCGGTACCCTGTACGGATATCGGGGTGTCGTAAAATGAAAACTTTATTACGGTTTATCTTGAAGCGGTAGAAAGGTAAGAAATATACGCGTACTGATATCTGTACTGACTATATCAATGTGGCCTTTAAAACCTTGTCGACATCCGCATTAGTGGCTTCATAGATTGATCACAAATCTGCCGTTTTCCATAATGATCGTTATCTATAGTTAAAAGTGAAAAAGTTCTTTGATATTTTCAGTATCTTTAAATCCTAATATTACGATGTCACCACACTAAATACACGTCTCAATTTTAAAGGAAATTTTAAGGGTCATATAAATTGTACTGTTACACTAACACAAACATTGACATAAAACTAGTTATCCGAAAATGTCCTTATGATTCAAATATTGACCTCTACGACTTATATTTTCACGATGTCCGATTTCATTCAAAGAGTATCAGATATACCAGGTTTGTCACAAAACATTTATAACGCGAAACTCTGAGAAAATCCCTTCCTCAAAGTAACAGTTATAAAACAATCATCTAGAGAAACCCAACACCGTCAGGAACTCTTTGGTAACAGTTATAAAACATCACCTAGAGAAACCCAACACTGTCAGGAACTCTTTGGTAGCAGTTATAAAACATCACTCAGAGAAACCCAACACTGTCAGTAACTCTTTGGTAACAGTTATAAAACATCACCTAGAGAAACCCAACACTGTCAGGAACTCTTTGGTAACAGTTATAAAACAACACTCAGAGAAACCCAACACCGTCAGGAACTCTTTGGTAGCAGTTATAAAACATCACCTAGAGAAACCCAACACTGTCAGGAACTCTTTGGTAACAGTTATAAAACAACACTCAGAGAAACCCAACACTGTCAGGAACTCTTTGGTAACAGTTATAAAACATCACCTAGAGAAACCCAACACTGTCAGGAACTATTTGGTAGCAGTTATAAAACAAGACATAGAGAAACCCAACACTGTCAGGAACGCTTTGGTAACAGTTATAAAACATCACCTAGAGAAACCCAACACTGTCAGGAACTCTTTGGTAGCAGTTATAAAACATCACCTAGAGAAACCCAACACTGTCAGGAACTCTTTGGTAGCAGTTATAAAACATCACCTAGAGAAACCCAACACTGTCAGGAACTCTTTGGTAGCAGTTATAAAACATCACCTAGAGAAACCCAACACTGTCAGGAACTCTTTGGTAGCAGTTATAAAACATCACCTAGAGAAACCCAACACCGTCAGGAACTCTTTGGTAGCAGTTATAAAACATCACCTAGAGAAACCCAACACTGTCAGGAACTCTTTGGTAGCAGTTATAAAACATCACCTAGAGAAACCCAACACCGTCAGGAACTCTTTGGTAGCAGTTATAAAACATCACTAGAGAAACCCAACACTGTCAGGAACTCTTTGGTAACAGTTATAAAAAAAGACATAGAGAAACCCAACACTGTCAGGAACTCTTTGGTAGCAGTTATAAAACATCACCTAGAGAAACCCAACACTGTCAGGAACTCTTTGGTTACAGTTATAAAACAAGACATAGAGAAACCCAACACTGTCAGGAACTCTTTGGTAGCAGTTATAAAACAAGATCCAGAGAAACCCAACACTGTCAGGAACTCTTTGGTTACAGTTATAAAACATCACCTAGAGAAACCCAACACCGTCAGGAACTCTTTGGTAGCAGTTATAAAACATCACCTAGAGAAACCCAACACTGTCAGGAACTCTTTGGTAACAGTTATAAAACAAGACATAGAGAAACCCAACACTGTCAGGAACTCTTTGGTAGCAGTTATAAAACAAGATCCAGAGAAACCCAACACTGTCAGGAACTCTTTGGTTACAGTTATAAAACATCACCTAGAGAAACCCAACACTGTCAGGAACTCTTTGGTTACAGTTATAAAACAAGACATAGAGAAACCCAACACTGTCAGGAACTCTTTGGTAGCAGTTATAAAACAAGATCCAGAGAAACCCAACACTGTCAGGAACTCTTTGGTTACAGTTATAAAACATCACCTAGAGAAACCCAACACCGTCAGGAACTCTTTGGTAGCAGTTATAAAACATCACCTAGAGAAACCCAACACTGTCAGGAACTCTTTGGTAACAGTTATAAAACATCACCTAGAGAAACCCAACACTGTCAGGAACTCTTTGGTAGCAGTTATAAAACAACATCCAGAGAAACCCAACACTGTTAGGAACTCTTTGGTAACAGTTTTAAAACATCACCTAGAGAAACCCAACACTGTCAGTAACTCTTTGGTAACAGTTATAAAACATCACCTAGAGAAACCCAACACTGTCAGGAACTCTTTGGTAGCAGTTATAAAACATCACCTAGAGAAACCCAACACTGTCAGGAACTCTTTGGTAGCAGTTATAAAACAAGACACAGAGAAACCCAACACCGTCAGGAACTCTTTGGTAGCAGTTATAAAACATCACTAGAGAAACCCAACACTATCAGGAACTCTTTGGTAGCAGTTATAAAACAAGACATAGAGAAACCCAACACTGTCAGGAACTCTTTGGTAGCAGTTATAAAACATCACCTAGAGAAACCCAACACTGTCAGTAACTCTTTGGTAGCAGTTATAAAACATCACCTAGAGAAACCCAACACTGTCAGTAACTCTTTGGTAGCAGTTATAAAACATCACCTAGAGAAACCCAACACTGTCAGGAACTCTTTGGTAGCAGTTATAAAACATCACCTAGAGAAACCCAACTCTGTCAGGAACTCTTTGGTAGCAGTTATAAAACATCACCTAGAGAAACCCAACACTGTCAGGAACTCTTTGGTAGCAGTTATAAAACAAGACATAGAGAAACCCAACCCTTTCAGGAACTCTTTGGTAGCAGTTATAAAACAAGACACAGAGAAACCCAACACTGTCAGGAACTCTTTGGTAGCAGTTATTAAAAAACACTCAGAGAAACCCAACACTGTCAGTAACTCTTTGGTAACAGTTATAAAACAACACTCAGAGAAACCCAACACTGTCAGGAACTCTTTGGTAGCAGTTATAAAACAAGACACAGAGAAACCGAACACTGTCAGGAACTCTTTGGTAACAGTTATTAAAAAACACTCAGAGCAACCCAACACTGTCAGTAACTCTTTGGTAACAGTTATAAAACAAGACATAGAGAACCCCAACACTGTCAGGAACTCTTTGGTTGCAGTTATAATACAAGACATAGAAAAACCCAACACCGTCATGAACTCTTTGGTTGCAGTTATAAAACAAGACATAGAGAAACCCAACACTGTCAGGAACTCTATGGTAGCAGTTATAAAACATCACCTAGAGAAACCCAACACTGTCAAGAACTCTTTGGTAGCAGTTATAAAACAAGACACAGAGAAACCCAACACTGTCAGGAACTCTTTGGTAGCAGTTATTAAACAACACCCAGGGAAACCCAACACTGTCAGGAACTCTTTGGTCGCAGTTATAAAACATCCCCTAGAGAAACCCAACACTGTCAGGAACTCTTTGGTAGCAGTTATAAAACATCACCTAGAGAAACCCAACACTGTCAGTAACTCTTTGGTAGCAGTTATAAAACATCACCTAGAGAAACCCAACACTGTCAGGAACTCTTTGGTAGCAGTTATAAAACAAGACATAGAGAAACCCAACACTGTCAGGAACTCTTTGGTAGCAGTTATAAAACATCACTAGAGAAACCCAACACTGCCAGTAACTCTTTGGTAGCAGTTATAAAACATCACCTAGAGAAACCCAACTCCGTCAGTAACTCTTTGGTAGCAGTTATAAAACATCACCTAGAGAAACCCAACACTGTCAGGAACTCTTTGGTAGCAGTTATAAAACATCACCTAGAGAAACCCAACACTGTCAGGAACTCTTTGGTAACAGTTATAAAATATCACCTAGAGAAACCCAACACTGTCAGGAACTCTTTGGTAACAGTTTTAAAACATCACCTAGAGAAACCCAACACCGTCAGGAACTCTTTGGTAGCAGTTATAAAACATCACCTAGAGAAACCCAACACTGTCAGGAACTCTTTGGTAGCAGTTATAAAACATCACCTAGAGAAACCCAACACTGTCAGGAACTCTTTGGTAGCAGTTATTAAAAAACACTCAGAGAAACCCAACACTGTCAGTAACTCTTTGGTAACAGTTATAAAACAACACTCAGAGAAACCCAACACTGTCAGGAACTCTTTGGTAGCAGTTATAAAACAAGACACAGAGAAACCCAACACTGTCAGTAACTCTTTGGTAGCAGTTATAAAACATCACCTAGAGAAACCCAACACTGTCAGGAACTCTTTGGTAGCAGTTATTAAAAAACACTCAGAGCAACCCAACACTGTCAGTAACTCTTTGGTAACAGTTATAAAACAAGACATAGAGAACCCCAACACTGTCAGGAACTCTTTGGTTGCAGTTATAAAACAAGACATAGAAAAACCCAACACCGTCATGAACTCTTTGGTTGCAGTTATAAAACAAGACATAGAGAAACCCAACACTGTCAGGAACTCTATGGTAGCAGTTATAAAACATCACCTAGAGAAACCCAACACTGTCAAGAACTCTTTGGTAGCAGTTATAAAACAAGACACAGAGAAACCCAACACTGTCAGGAACTCTTTGGTAACAGTTATAAAACATCACCTAGAGAAACCCAACACTGTCAGGAACTCTTTGGTAGCAGTTATAAAACAAGACATAGAGAAACCCAACACTGTCAGGAACTCTTTGGTAGCAGTTATAAAACATCACCTATAGAAACCCAACTCTGTCAGTAACTCTTTGGTAGCAGTTATAAATCAACACCCAGAGAAACCCAACTCTGTCAGTAACTCTTTGGTAGCAGTTATAAAACATCACATAGAGAAACCCAACACTGTCAGGAATTCTTTGGTAACAGTTTTAAAACATCACCTAGAGAAACCCAACACTGTCAGGAACTCTTTGGTAACAGTTATAAAACATCACCTAAAGAAACCCAACACTGTCAGGAACTCTATGGTAATAGTTATAAAACAACATCCAGAGAAACCCAACACTGTCAGGAACTCTATGGTAATAGTTATAAAACAACATTCAGAGAAACCCAACACTGTCAGGAACTCTTTGGTAACAGTTATAAAACATCACCTAGAGAAACCCAACACTGTCAGGAACTCTTTGGTAGCTGTTATAAAACATCATCTAGAGAAACCCAACACCGTCAGGAACTCTTTGGTAACAGTTATAAAACATCACCTAGAGAAACCCAACACTGTCAGGAACTCTTTGGTAACAGTTATAAAACAAGACATAGAGAAACCCAACACTGTCAGGAACTCTTTGGTAACAGTTATAAAACATCACCTAGAGAAACCCAACACTGTCAGGAACTCTTTGGTAGCAGTTATAAAACAACATCCAGAGAAACCCAACACTGTTAGGAACTCTTTGGTAACAGTTATAAAACAACATTCAGAGAAACCCAACACTGTCAGGAACTCTTTGGTAACGGTTATAAAACAAGACTCAGAGAAACCCAACACTGTCAGGAACTCTTTGGTAACAGTTATAAAACATCACCTAGAGAAACCCAACACTGTCAGGAACTCTTTGGTAGCAGTTATAAAACATCACCTAGAGAAACCCAACACTGTCAGTAACTCTTTGGTAGCAGTTATAAAACAAGACTCAGAGAAACCCAACACTGTCAGGAACTCTTTGGTAGCAGTTATAAAACATCACCTAGAGAAACCCAACACTGTCAGGAACTCTTTGGTAACAGTTATAAAACATCACCTAGAGAAACCCAACACTGTCAGGAACTCTTTGGTAGCAGTCACATAATATAACACAGACGCCAGGGAAACCCAGCATTGCCTCATGGGTATGAACTCTCTCGTAGGAGGTATAACAACGAAAAAGCAGAGAAACCCAATGCAAAGCTTGTTTGACTCGGTTATAACGGACAGAGAGTTATTGTAGCTATTATAACACGTACACCAGATGCAGATAAAAACTCTTTGTAACGGTTATATAACACAAACGTCGAGAGGAAGCCCAACACAGGCACGAACACTTTAGTAACTGTTAAAGAAAAACTCTTTTGTCATGGTTTTAACTTCGAAAGCAAGAGACAAGCACCGACATTTGCATGAAACTTTGACAAAATGGTAGTGTGACGTCATACGATTTCGGTTAAAGAAGCAGTACGAGTTCATGAAGTTGACGCCTTTACAAATCGCGTTCATTGTCAAACAGTGTGTTTGAAGTCGTGAGGTCGTCCCTACTACCGTAGCCCGACCTATAGCACACCTGAGCTCATTTGGAGCGGCCGAACAGGTGAAACAATACTTCAAAGGCTATTTGTCCGTCTTCAAATTTGACCAAAATGACACCCATTTGAAATATCGCCAGAGCCGGGAAACAGCGTTATTAGTAAATTGAAGGCACACATTAGCCTTCATCTTCACCGGCCTAGCCGAGATTTTTGACACGATAATCAGAAATACTTTATTAAGTGTCACAGGTAACAGGTCCTGAGCCTTTGATGTTTGCCGACCACACTGGACCACATTACTCTTGATTACACTCACAGCCACACATTATCAACACGCGGAACATTTCCTCAATACTAAAATAATCAGGAATTGTATTAAAAACGAAGGCCAAAGAAATATACTAGTAGAACATTTGGTTTTAGGTACACACGAAGTAAGGGACGGGATTGGTAAAGGGGTTTGGGTAAGAGGTTCGGGTCAGGGCTGGTAAAGGGGTTTGGGTAAGAGGTTCGGGTCGGGGTTGGTAACGGGGTTTAGGAAAGAGGTTCGGGTCGGGGTTGGTAAAGGGGTTTGGGTAAGAGGTTCGGGTCGGGATTGGTAACGGGGTTTGGGTAAGAGGTTCGGGTCGGGGTTGGTAAAGGGGTTTGGGTAAGAGGTTCGGGTCGGGGTTGGTAAAGGGGTTTGGGTAAGAGGTTCGGGTCGGGGTTGGTAAAGGGGTTGGGGTAAGAGGTTCGGGTCGGGATTGGTAACGGGGTTTGGGTAAGAGGTTCGGGTCGGGGTTGGTAAAGGGGTTTGGGTAAGAGGTTCGGGTTGGGGTTGGTAAAGGGGTTTGGGTAAGAGGTTCGGGTCGGGGTTGGTAAAGGGGTTTGGGAAAGAGGTTCGAATCGGGGTGGGTAGGTAGGCAAGTAGTAAGCGTTGTGTCACATCAACAATACAAATGATGTTACAATTTCTTTTTGTTTCTTTCAATTTGTCACATTTTTCTTATCATTGCCATATTTAAATTCCAAAGGTCAGTCTGCATGCCGACTTTGAAAACTTTATTGAACATGATTTGGACTGGATCGAGCCTTGGGAATTTTTTCATTCATGAAGAAACTCTTGACCAGGTTCGTATAGTCTTGTGTACACCCAGATACATGTCTCTGGTACACCTGTCTCTGGTACACCTGTCTCTGGTACACTCTGGTACACATGTCTCTGGTAAACCTGTCTCTGGTACACCTGTCTCTGGTACACCTCCACAATAATTATATACGGTAATCAAATCGGGATGGAGATGTCTCATCCGTCCAAAAATAGCTATGTTTGTACATCAAAGGGTGCCATCAAGTATTTCACGTATTAATTATCTTTCAAATTATATTGTTACTAAAATGTGCAAATGCAGAATTGTATTGTATATAGTGGTGATTAGGTGAAAATGGCCGAACCCGATATCAATGACAGCAGCAGCGAATTCTGCAATATCGTCTAACAATACGGTTCGGATTATTGTTTGTTTCATATATCATCACGATACAAGGGGATAACTACGTTTGACCAATACACCAATCTTTGTAAAAAGAAGGAAATCAAAGGTTGTTGCAAAAGAAACACGAGATATTAACAAAACAAATAGAGAGTCAGATACAGTCGGGCTACTAACACGAATTAAACTGAACCATACAACTGTACTGTCAGTGATGTTAGGGACATCATATAACTGTTTCGCCCTCAAGGACTCCTCAGTGACGTTAGGGACACTATACAACTGTGTAGTCCCTCTAGGACTCCTCAGTGACGTTAGGGACACTATACAACTGTTTCGTCCTTCTATGACTCCTCAGTGACGTTAGGGACATCATACAACTGTTTCGTCCACCAAGGACTTGTCTGTGATGTTAGGGACATCATACAACTGTTTCGTCCTTCTAGGACACATCAGTGATGTTAGGGACATCATACAACTGTTTCGTCCTTCTAGGACTCCTCAGTGACGTTAGGGACATCATACAACTGTTTCGTCCTTCTAGGACACATCAGTGATGTTAGGGACATCATACAACTGTTTCGTCCCTCTATGACTCCTCGGTGATGTTAGGGACATCATACAACTGTTTCGTCCCTCTATGACTCCTCAGTGATGTTAGGGACATCATACAACTATTTCGTCCCTCTATGACTCCTCGGTGATGTTAGGGACATCATACAACTGTTTCGTCCTTCTAGGACTCCTCGGTGATGTTAGGGACATCATACAACTGTTTCGTCCTTCTAGGACTCCTCAGTGACGTTAGGGACATCATACAGTTGTTTCGTCCTTCTAGGACTCCTCAGTGACGTTAGGGACATCATACAACTGTTTCGTCCTTCTAGGACTCCTCGGTGATGTTAGGGACATCATACAACTGTTTCGTCCCTCTAGGACTCCTCGGTGATGTTAGGGACATCATACAACTGTTTCGTCCCTCTAGGACTCCTCGGTGATGTTAGGGACATCATACAACTGTTTCGTCCCTCTATGACTCCTCAGTGACGTTAGGGACATCATACAGCTGTTTCGTCCTTCTAGGACTCCTCGGTGATGTTAGGGACATCATACAACTGTTTCGTCCCTCTAGGACTCCTCGGTGATGTTAGGGACATCATACAACTGTTTCGTCCCTCTAGGACTTGTCGGTGATGTTAGGGACATCATACAGCTGTTTCGTCCCTCTAGGACTTGTCGGTGATGTTAGGGACATCATACAGCTGTTTCGTCCCTCTAGGACTCCTCGGTGATGTTAGGGACATCATACAACTGTTTCGTCCTTCTAGGACTCCTCGGTGATGTTAGGGACATCACACAGCTGTTTCGTCCCTCTAGGACTTGTCGGTGATGTTAGGGACACTTTACAGGAATAATGGAGGGAATGGCAAACAGAAAAAACCGCTTACCAGAGATGAGGAGGGGACGGAATGTACCCTGAAACATCAAATTTTACGTAACATAACATACAAATGTCTACCTAGGATTTTACTAATGTCATCAAAATATCGTATCGTAGATGTATTCTCTTAGTAAAGGGTACAATATGGAATAGAATTAATAAAAAAATAAATCCAAATTAAAGAAAGCACGTGTTTGTGAACTTTTTATTGCACACAGCCTAAGTGTTGACTAATAGTAATCCTCTGTGCTGAGTACAGAAAGTATGTTTACACTAGTAAGTTCTCATAACAAATTACGCTCTCAAACTTTTATATATTCGCTTCTGATATCTGAATAAATGCTTTTCGAACAGTAAAAAAAATATGTTTTGTTTGCCCGTGTTGTGCATAAGAAAACTTCAGCATTATTGCTATTTACTTATCATATTGTTGATGGATTTAATTTTATAAATTTGAAGTAATTCTAATATAACACTAATTTTTCAAGACTTTCATACAATGTCAATCATTCTACAATGAAAGTGTTATATATGTATAGGGGGTTTTCTCATTATGATCAACATACTAAACCTCAATCACTACTTGTTGAAGACGAAATGATGTTCACGTGTTGAGAGGGTTGGCTAGCCAAACTATCCATTGCTTAGTCCGGACAGAAGGGTAGGGCACCTGGGATAACAAATAAATTATAGATGACTGGAAAGACTGACAAAACATCAGAAGACTCTCTGTCATAATGGAATAATACAACTACACTGAAAAATTAAAGAATTCCAACAATCTATTGTTGATAAAATTCAAAACGAATGTAAAGTCCGATACACATGCTTGTTGTGTCTACTGTCGTCTATTGAGTACGATCACAAAGCTACACACATTGTTTTGTTGTTATCGGTAGGGTCAACGAGTGCAATCTCCTCTCATCAACACCAGATCAATGCGATCAATGATTTAAATCGATTTTACCCGATGTTCGATAATTCAGATTATTTGAAATATGATATCAATGGAATGTTGGAATTAGCCCGTGCTAAGTATATATATAATTAAAGATAAACGAGCATAGTTAATAGCAATCCATTTGTATGGTACCTTTACATTGTTAACTTCCCGTGCAAATATTCGTTTGTCGACTTTCATTACATACCTAATCTAGCGATCATATGTGTATATATAGGTGTCAGTGTGTTTCAGGGCCAGCTGGAAATACCGGATGTGTCCGAACCGGAAGTCAGTTTTCGGTAACTTGGTAATTAATTGTAATTGCCAGGATTCTCACTGTTTTACCTTCGTTAGTTTTCGGCAAATAATTCAGTCCGAGTTTGTGTCCAAAGACGAGAAGGGGAAATACCGACGTGAGAATAGTCACGGTTTACACAATAATTAGACAAACAGTTTGATTGAAAGATGGTGGACCAAGGTGGAATGCAGGAGGAAATATCTTTAATTAAAAAAAAAATAGTATTACGGTACGGTTAATTCATTGTAGGTCTAGTTACATTGAATATTATCGTTAATCACTTAGCTTCAATTTCATAGATCTCGTTCAATTTCTGTGAAATACCATTGTGCTAGTCGATGGATAAAGCGCCGGGTCATGACGTGTTGGGTACAGGTAAACCTTCCAACAGGTGTGCTGTTTGTAGATATTGATTAGATTTTACAGGTTCAAAAGGAAATAACTTAATTCACGCAGTTGGATATCAAGGTACACCTTTCCATACCTCCGAACGTCGAACGTGCTGGGTGTTGTGTTTACAGGAAATTAATGACGTGGTTTTACTTTAATTTGAAGAATATTTCGCTAAGATTTGAAAATACCAATAACATGGTATTCCGTAAAAAGCGAGGAAATTGTTATTCGTGAAGGATTCCCGAACGACACGTGTGAAATACTTTATTGTTATTATCCAGTTTTTTTCGACATAAGAGGATACATTCTGATGACGTGTCGCCTATATTTAGTTTACGTGTAAACAATTTAGAAATGTTCACATCAATGTTGTACATGTAAATTAAAACTTTTTGAAGCCTGTTTCAACACCCCAAGATTATAACGAGAAATTTAATGGCTAACAGGCACGTGAAAGGGTCATTATGGTGAAGCATGGGAAAGGTACATCACTCACCTCGCCTACAATGTACACGAGATTCGGAATCAACATGGAACTGACTGACTAATCAGTCGAAAATCGATCATCGATTAAAATCAATATTGTCACCCATTGCATAAAGGACCTGAAATATTTTAATAAATTGCCTCGATTTAAAGGGCAACTCCCAAACATTAATTCTTTCTCTTTTGTAGTTCAGCAATTATTTAACAGATTTTTACTAATTCTTTTCACCGTTGATTGAAGTTTCGAGTTACACATTTTAAGAACGACTTTCTCCTCTTTTGAACATGGTAACATGCTAGGACAATCACGGATCTGCCTAACTTACGGCCCAGAGGTTACCTCCTTGTCCTATAGGTATTTTGATTGATTCGATCCCGGGTAATATTTCCTTTAACCTTGCCTCAATAGTTTGAAGCTTATGTAGCAATTTACGCACGCCACTGTCAATCACCAATTTAATTAATTATGAAAAGCATGAGTGAAGTTCTATCCCTGGGAAATGAAATACCCGTCCCAGATCGGAGTGTTGTATACTCGAAAATACAATACTGGACACCGATGATAACATTTACAACCTAGAAACGTCTTCTGTTTTCTAAAGGCTGTTTTAGACGAGTTAGGTCATTTGTAGAGTTAGCTGAACTTGAGAAACACTAACGCAGTTTAACAATACAAACTATAATTTAACATTGTTTCGCCATCTCAGTACACATATTAGCTATATATAGGCTACACATGGATAATATCATACAGCAAACAAGAGGATGAGCATGTCTATATTATCAGATATAAACATGAATGTGCGATAGTGCGCTTACATCGGGGACGGTTGAAATATAATAATTCCACTTAGTCTGAACACGTCATAGAGATAAGTAGTACAGAAAAGGGTCCCTAGCGACAGACCGAAGGTATGGAATAGCAGAAATAATTCCACTTCCGTTTGGAATTGATAAAAATTATTTTGAAATATAAAGCTGATGTACTAACTTTAACAGCAAGATGTCTTCCAGAACTTAACGAACTTTTAATAATATTCACTCTCAGTTGGTGATAAATATTATATACACTTTTTTTCTTCCAAAAAATTGACCCTCCCGTCGTCGAAGGCAATACGGCAAAATAAATAATGTACTGTACACTGACATTAATTTCGTACCGAATGTGTGTTCTGTATCGGAACCCAATGTGAGATCCTCACTAACATCGTACAGGTGATAAGGGATCGTTTTGTGAAGAGAGAGGTATCATCAGGATAAAAATACGCAGAACACCTTCAAAGGGACTTCCCGGAGACGGCCGGATAACAACAACCGTATCACTACATGTGATAGGTTCAAAGGTCAGTTTCAATACATACCGTCAAGTGCACACAAATAGGTCTTTGAAAAACACCATTGACATGAAACCCCGGAGGACTGAGAGCCATCCGTAGAAGTATGAGAGTGTTATAGCCTTGTTAAACTTAACATGTATAGATATTAGGCCGTCTCTAGAGTGTTATAAGGCTACATGAGTGTCATGACCTTTTCAGATGATAAAAGAAGCGAGAAAACATAAATGACGACTTGGTACAGAAAACAGTTTGTTTCGCCAGCAAAGGTCAATCCCCAACACGAGGGCACCTTGTTAGAGTCTTCTCTCTTACTTTTAATGTGAAGCGGGATTTGTACAATTCACGGTAAAACACGAGCTAAAAATACTGGCCATACCAGAAATAACCTGACTCTGTCGACACTACTACTTGCTTTCAAATACAGACAGGGACTACATCAATTACGCGACATTTTATTTCCTGACCCAGAACATTTGGATTAGAGGTGACGTAAAACTACGTTAAATTCGATCACCCAGCTGTAAAATTACAGCATCATATCAACATCATATCGAGGAATTCAGAGAATCGGAAATGAAGACATTTCATTTGCATTGCTTTGTGATAGACTGAGGAAGACGGCCACTTATCTGGTAGACGGAGAGAATCCTCGCCAAGGGCAGCGCTGCTCTAAGGTCGAGCCACGACGGGCCGCATTTAATGTTCACACATAACTTTACCCTTTAATATTTGCACTTTATCTTGTTTAAGTGCAGACCTTTTCCATATGATCAACCGTTTGCCCTACAGCTTTGATAGATGAGACAGAATAGCGGCTATAGTGCAGCATGTGACCTCTTAATGAATTAATATCTGTTTACATAATAAGGTGACATTTAATGGCAAGTAAACACTTCGAGAAAAAAGGCGAAATACCAATGCATAAACAGCTAACACTGCATAAAATTAGAATGTATATACAACAAAGAAAATTAAAATGCAATATAGCGGGCACAACTAGAAACACTATCTACATAATATAGGTTACAAACATACGAAAGCAACAAAAGGAAATACTACAGGACAGACATCACAACAAAAGGAAATACTACAGGGTAGTACAGACATCACAACAAAAGGAAATACTACAGGGTACTACAGATATAACAACAAAAGGACATACTACAGAGACAGTACAGACATCACAACAAAAGGAAATACTACACAGTAGTACAGATATCACAACAAAAGGAAATACTACAGAGACAGTACAGACATCACAACAAAAGGAAATACTACAGGGTAGTACAGACATCACAACAAAAGGAAATACTACAGAGACAGTACAGATATCACAACAAAAGGAAATACTACAGAGACAGTACAGATATCACAACAAAAGGAAATACTACAGAGACAGTACAGACATCACAACAAAAGGAAATACTACAGGGTAGTACAGATATCACAACAAAAGGAAATACTACAGAGACAGTACAGATATCACAACAAAAGGAAATACTACAGGGTAGTACAGACATCACAACAAAAGGAAATACTACAGAGACAGTACAGACATCACAACAAAAGGAAATACTACAGAGACAGTACAGACATCACAACAAAAGGAAATACTACAGAGACAGTACA
Source organism: Pecten maximus (assembly GCF_902652985.1). Taxonomy (NCBI): domain Eukaryota; kingdom Metazoa; phylum Mollusca; class Bivalvia; order Pectinida; family Pectinidae; genus Pecten; species Pecten maximus. The sequence goes on from NC_047019.1 coordinate 29,586,612, forward strand.
GACATCACAACAAAAGGAAATACTACAGTACAGATATCACAACAAAAGAAAATACTACAGTACAGATATCACAACAAAAGGAAATACTACAGGGTAGTACAGACATCACAACAAAAGGAAATACTACAGAGACAGTACAGACATCACAACAAAAGGAAATACTACAGAGACAGTACAGACATCACAACAAAAGGAAATACTACAGGGTAGTACAGATATCACAACAAAAGGAAATACTACAGAGACAGTACAGATATCACAACAAAAGGAAATACTACAGGGTAGTACAGATATCACAACAAAAGGACATACTACAGGGTAGTACAGATATCACAACAAAAGGAAATACTACAATACAGACATCACAACAAAAGGTAATACTACAGGGTAGTACAGACATCACAACAAAAGGAAATACTACAGAGACAGTACAGATATCACAACAAAAGGACATACTACAGAGACAGTACAGATATCACAACAAAAGGAAATACTACAGGGTAGTACAGATATCACAACAAAAGGACATACTACAGGGTAGTACAGATATCACAACAAAAGGAAATACTACAGAGACAGTACAGACATCACAACAAAAGGAAATACTACAGAGACAGTACAGATATCACAACAAATGGAAATACTACAGAGACAGTACAGATATCACAACAAAAGGAAATACTACAGGGTAGTACAGATATCACAACAAAAGGACATACTACAGGGTAGTACAGATATCACAACAAAAGGAAATACTACAGAGACAGTACAGACATCACAACAAAAGGAAATACTACAGAGACAGTACAGATATCACAACAAAGGAAATACTACAGAGACAGTACAGATATCACAACAAAAGGACATACTACAGAGACAGTACAGATATCACAACAAAAGGAAATACTACAGAGACAGTACAGACATCACAACAAAAGGAAATACTACAGAGACAGTACAGATATCACAACAAAAGGAAATACTACAGAGACAGTACAGATATCACAACAAAAGGAAATACTACAGAGGACAGTACAGACATCACAACAAAAGGAAATACTACAGGGTAGTACAGACATCACAACAAAAGGACATACTACAGAGTACAGTACAGATATCACAACAAAAGGAAATACTACAGAGACAGTACAGATATCACAACAAAAGGAAATACTACAGAGACAGTACAGATATCACAACAAAAGGAAATACTACAGTACAGATATCACAACAAAAGGAAATACTACAGAGACAGTACAGACACCACAACAAAAGGACATACTACAGGGTAGTACAGACATAACAACAAATGGAAATACTACAGAGACAGTACAGATATCACAACAAAAGGAAATACTACAGAGACAGTACAGACATCACAACAAAAGGAAATACTACAGGGTAGTACAGACACCACAACAAAAGGACATACTACAGGGTAGTACAGACATAACAACAAATGGAAATACTACAGGGTAGTACAGACATCACAACAAAAGGAAATACTACAGAGACAGTACAGACATCACAACAAAAGGAAATACTACAGAGACAGTACAGATATCACAACAAAAGGAAATACTACAGAGTAGTACAGATATCACAACAAAAGGAAATACTACAGGGTAGTACAGACACCACAACAAAAGGACATACTACAGAGACAGTACAGACATCACAACAAAAGGACATACTACAGGGTAGTACAGACATCACAACAAAAGGAAATACTACAGGGTAGTACAGACATCACAACAAAAGGACATACTACAGAGACAGTACAGACATCACAACAAAAGGAAATACTACAGGGTAGTACAGATATCACAACAAAAGGACATACTACAGAGACAGTACAGATATCACAACAAAAGGAAATACTACAGGGTAGTACAGACATCACAACAAAAGGAAATACTACAGGGTAGTACAGACATCACAACAAAAGGACATACTACAGGGTAGTACAGACATCACAACAAAAGGACATACTACAGAGACAGTACAGATATCACAACAAAAGGAAATACTACAGAGACAGTACAGATATCACAACAAAAGGAAATACTACAGGGTAGTACAGACACCACAACAAAAGGACATACTACAGGGTAGTACAGACATCACAACAAAAGGACATACTACAGGGTAGTACAGATATCACAACAAAAGGAAATACTACAGAGACAGTACAGATATCACAACAAAAGGAAATACTACAGAGACAGTACAGATATCACAACAAAAGGAAATACTACAGGGTAGTACAGACACCACAACAAAAGGACATACTACAGGGTAGTACAGATATCACAACAAAAGGAAATACTACAGAGACAGTACAGATATCACAACAAAAGGAAAATACTACAGAGACAGTACAGATATCACAACAAAAGGAAATACTACAGGGTAGTACAGACACCACAACAAAAGGACCTACTACAGGGAGTCACAGACATAACAACAAAATGGAAATACTACAGAGACAGTACAGATATCACAACAAAAGGAAATACTACAGGGTAGTACAGACACCACAACAAAAGGACATACTACAGGGTAGTACAGAATCACAACCAAAGGACATACTACAGGGTAGTACAGATATCACAACAAAAGGAAATACTACAGAGACAGTACAGACATCACAACAAAAGGAAATACTACAGAGACAGTACAGACATCACAACAAAAGGAAATACTACAGGGTAGTACAGACATCACAACAAAAGGAAATACTACAGAGACAGTACAGACATCACAACAAAAGGACATACTACAGGACAGACATCACAACAAAAGGACATACTACAGGGTAGTACAGACATCACAACAAATGGAAATACTACAGAGACAGTACAGATATCACAACAAAAGGAAATACTACAGGGTAGTACAGATATCACAACAAAAGGAAATACTACAGGGTAGTACAGACATCACAACAAATGGAAATACTACAGAGACAGTACAGATATCACAACAAAAGGAAATACTACAGGGTAGTACAGACATCACAACAAATGGAAATACTACAGAGACAGTACAGATATCACAACAAAAGGAAATACTACAGGGTAGTACAGACATCACAACAAATGGAAATACTACAGAGACAGTACAGACATCACAACAAAAGGACATACTACAGGGTAGTACAGACATAACAACAAATGGAAATACTACAGGGTAGTACAGACATAACAACAAAAGGAAATACTACAGAGACAGTACAGACATCACAACAAAAGGAAATACTACAGAGACAGTACAGATATCGCAACAAAAGGAAATACTACAGGGTAGTACAGACATCACAACAAAAGGACATACTACAGGGTAGTACAGACATAACAACAAATGGAAATACTACAGAGACAGTACAGATATCACAACAAAAGGAAATACTACAGGGTAGTACAGATATCGCAACAAAAGGAAATACTACAGAGAGAGTACAGATCTCACAACAAAAGGAAATACTACAGAGACAGTACAGACATCACAACAAAAGGAAATACTACAGAGACAGTACAGACATCACAACAAAAGGAAATACTACAGGGTAGTACAGATATCACAACAAAAGGAAATACTACAGTACAGACATCACAACAAAGGAAATACTACAGAGACAGTACAGATATCACAACAAAAGGAATACTACAGGGTAGTACAAGACATCACAACAAAAGGAATACTACAGAGACAGTACAGATATCAAACAAAAGGACATACTACAGAGACAGTACAGATATCACAACAAAAGGACATACTACAGAGACAGTACAGATATCACAACAAAAGGACATACTACAGGACAGACATCACAACAAAAGGACATACTACAGAGACAGTACAGACATCACAACAAAAGGAAATACTACAGAGACAGTACAGATATCACAACAAAAGGAAATACTACAGGACAGATATCACAACAAAAGGAAATACTACAGAGACAGTACAGACATCACAACAAAAGGAAATACTACAGGGTAGTACAGACATCACAACAAAAGGAAATACTACAGGACAGATATCACAACAAAAGGAAATACTACAGTACAGACATCACAACAAAAGGAAATACTACAGGGTAGTACAGATATCACACCAAAAGGAAATACTATAGGGTAGTACAGATATCACAACAAAGGAAATACTACAGAGACAGTACAGACATCACAACAAAAGGAAATACTACAGTACAGATATCACAACAAAAGGAAATACTACAGTACAGACATCACAACAAAAGGAAATACTACAGGGTAGTACAGATATCACAACAAAAGGAAATACTACAGTACAGACATCACACCCAAAGGAAATACTACAGAGACAGTACAGATATCACAACAAAAGGAAATACTACAGGGTAGTACAGACATCACAACAAAAGGAAATACTACAGAGACAGTACAGATATCACAACAAAAGGAAATACTACAGAGACAGTACAGATATCACAACAAAAGGACATACTACAGAGACAGTACAGATATCACAACAAAAGGACATACTACAGGACAGACATCACAACAAAAGGACATACTACAGAGACAGTACAGACATCACAACAAAAGGAAATACTACAGAGACAGTACAGATATCACAACAAAAGGAAATACTACAGGACAGATATCACAACAAAAGGAAATACTACAGAGACAGTACAGACATCACAACAAAAGGAAATACTACAGGACAGATATCACAACAAAAGGAAATACTACAGAGACAGTACAGATATCACAACAAAAGGAAATACTACAGGACAGATATCACAACAAAAGGAAATACTACAGAGACAGTACAGACATCACAACAAAAGGAAATACTACAGGGTAGTACAGACATCACAACAAAAGGAAATACTACAGGACAGATATCACAACAAAAGGAAATACTACAGTACAGACATCACAACAAAAGGAAATACTACAGGGTAGTACAGATATCACAACAAAAGGAAATACTATAGGGTAGTACAGATATCACAACAAAAGGAAATACTACAGAGACAGTACAGACATCACAACAAAAGGAAATACTACAGTACAGATATCACAACAAAAGGAAATACTACAGTACAGACATCACAACAAAAGGAAATACTACAGGGTAGTACAGATATCACAACAAAAGGAAATACTACAGAGAGAGTACAGACATCACAACAAAAGGAAATACTACAGAGACAGTACAGATATCACAACAAAAGGAAATACTACAGAGACAGTACAGACATCACAACAAAAGGAAATACTACAGGGTAGTACAGATATCACAACAAAAGGAAATACTACAGTACAGACATCACAACAAAAGGAAATACTACAGGGTAGTACAGATATCACAACAAAAGGAAATACTACAGAGACAGTACAGACATCACAACAAAAGGAAATACTACAGAGACAGTACAGACATCACAACAAAAGGAAATACTACAGTACAGATATCACAACAAAAGGAAATACTACAGTACAGACATCACAACAAAAGGAAATACTACAGGGTAGTACAGATATCACAACAAAAGGAAATACTACAGAGAGAGTACAGACATCACAACAAAAGGAAATACTACAGAGACAGTACAGATATCACAACAAAAGGAAATACTACATGGTAGTACAGACATCACAACAAAAGGACATACTACAGGGTAGTACAGATATCACAACAAAAGGAAATACTACAGAGACAGTACAGACATCACAACAAAAGGAAATACTACAGTACAGATATCACAACAAAAGGAAATACTACAGAGACAGTACAGATATCACAACAAAAGGAAATACTACAGTACAGATATCACAACAAAAGGAAATACTACAGGATAGTACAGATATCACAACAAAAGGAAATACTACAGAGACAGTACAGACATCACAACAAAAGGAAATACTACAGAGACAGTACAGATATCACAACAAAAGGAAATACAACAGAGACAGTACAGCTATCACAACAAAAGGAAATACTACAGTACAGATATCACAACAAAAGGAAATACTACAGGGTAGTACAGACATCACAACAAAAGGAAATACTACAGAGACAGTACAGATATCACAACAAAAGGAAATACTACAGAGACAGTACAGACATCACAACAAAAGGACATACTACAGGGTAGTACAGATATCACAACAAAAGGAAATACTACAGAGACAGTACAGACATCACAACAAAAGGAAATACTACAGGGTAGTACAGATATCACAACAAAAGGAAATACTACAGTACAGACATCACAACAAAAGGAAATACTACAGGGTAGTACAGATATCACAACAAAAGGAAATACTACAGAGAGAGTACAGACATCACAACAAAAGGAAATACTACAGAGACAGTACAGACATCACAACAAAAGGAAATACTACAGTACAGATATCACAACAAAAGGAAATACTACAGTACAGACATCACAACAAAAGGAAATACTACAGGGTAGTACAGATATCACAACAAAAGGAAATACTACAGAGAGAGTACAGACATCACAACAAAAGGAAATACTACAGAGACAGTACAGATATCACAACAAAAGGAAATACTACATGGTAGTACAGACATCACAACAAAAGGACATACTACAGGGTAGTACAGATATCACAACAAAAGGAAATACTACAGAGACAGTACAGACATCACAACAAAAGGAAATACTACAGTACAGATATCACAACAAAAGGAAATACTACAGAGACAGTACAGATATCACAACAAAAGGAAATACTACAGTACAGATATCACAACAAAAGGAAATACTACAGGGTAGTACAGATATCACAACAAAAGGAAATACTACAGAGACAGTACAGACATCACAACAAAAGGAAATACTACAGAGACAGTACAGATATCACAACAAAAGGAAATACAACAGAGACAGTACAGCTATCACAACAAAAGGAAATACTACAGTACAGATATCACAACAAAAGGAAATACTACAGGGTAGTACAGACATCACAACAAAAGGAAATACTACAGAGACAGTACAGATATCACAACAAAAGGAAATACTACAGAGACAGTACAGACATCACAACAAAAGGACATACTACAGGGTAGTACAGATATCACAACAAAAGGAAATACTACAGAGACAGTACAGACATCACAACAAAAGGAAATACTACAGGGTAGTACAGATATCACAACAAAAGGACATACTACAGGGTAGTACAGACATCACAACAAAAGGAAATACTACAGAGACAGTACAGATATCACAACAAAAGGAAATACTACAGGGTAGTACAGACATCACAACAAAAGGAAATACTACAGAGACAGTACAGACATCACAACAAAAGGACATACTACAGGACAGACATCACAACAAAAGGAAATACTACAGGGTAGTACAGACATCACAACAAAAGGAAATACTACAGGGTAGTACAGACATCACAACAAAAGGAAATACTACAGAGACAGTACAGATATCACAGCAAAAGGAAATACTACAGTACAGATATCACAACAAAAGGAAATACTACAGTACAGACATCACAACAAAAGGAAATACTACAGGGTAGTACAGATATCACAACAAAAGAAAATACTACAGAGACAGTACAGACATCACAACAAAAGGAAATACTACAGGGTAGTACAGACATCACAACAAAAGGAAATACTACAGTACAGATATCACAACAAAAGGAAATACTACAGAGACAGTACAGATATCACAACAAAAGGAAATACTACAGGGTAGTACAGATATCACAACAAAAGGAAATACTACAGTACAGACATCACAACAAAAGGAAATACTACAGAGACAGTACAGATATCACAACAAAAGGAAATACTACAGGGTAGTACAGACATCACAACAAAAGGTAATACTACAGAGACAGTACAGATATCACAACACAACAGGAAATACTACAGAGACAGTACAGATATCACAACAAAAGGACATACTACAGAGACAGTACAGATATCACAACAAAAGGACATACTACAGAGACAGTACAGACATCACAACAAAAGGAAATACTACAGAGACAGTACAGATATCACAACAAAAGGAAATACTACAGGGTAGTACAGATATCACAACAAAAGGACATACTACAGGGTAGTACAGATATCACAACAAAAGGAAATACTACAGAGACAGTACAGACATCACAACAAAAGGACATACTACAGAGACAGTACAGACATCACAACAAAAGGAAATACTACAGAGACAGTACAGATATCACAACAAAAGGAAATACTACAGGGTAGTACAGATATCACAACAAAAGGACATACTACAGGGTAGTACAGATATCACAACAAAAGGAAATACTACAGAGACAGTACAGACATCACAACAAAAGGACATACTACAGAGACAGTACAGACATCACAACAAAAGGACATACTACATGGTAGTACAGACATCACAACAAAAGGACATACTACAGGGTAGTACAGATATCACAACAAAAGGACATACTACAGGGTAGTACAGATATCACAACAAAAGGAAATACTACAGAGACAGTACAGACATCACAACAAAAGGAAATACTACAGAGACAGTACAGATATCACAACAAAAGGACATACTACAGGACAGACATCACAACAAATGGAAATACTACAGAGACAGTACAGATATCACAACAAAAGGACATACTACAGGGTAGTACAGACAACACAACAAAAGGAAATACTACAGAGACAGTACAGATATCACAACAAAAGGACATACTACAGGACAGACATCACAACAAAAGGAAATACTACAGAGACAGTACAGATATCACAACAAAAGGACATACTACAGGACAGACATCACAACAAAAGGAAATACTACAGAGACAGTACAGACATCACAACAAAAGGAAATACTACAGGGTAGTACAGATATCACAACAAAAGGAAATACTACAGTACAGACATCACAACAAAAGGAAATACTACAGAGACAGTACAGATATCACAACAAAAGGACATACTACAGGACAGATATCACAACAAAAGGAAATACTACAGAGACAGTACAGATATCACAACAAAAGGAAATACTACAGAGACAGTACAGATATCACAACAAAAGGAAATACTACAGAGACAGTACAGATATCACAACAAAAGGAAATACTACAGAGACAGTACAGATATCACAACAAAAGGAAATACTACAGAGACAGTACAGATATCACAACAAAAGGAAATACTACAGAGACAGTACAGATATCACAACAAAAGGACATACTACAGAGACAGTACAGATATCACAACAAAAGGACATACTACAGGGTAGTACAGATATCACAACAAAAGGACATACTACAGTACAGATATCACAACAAAAGGAAATACTACAGAGACAGTACAGATATCACAACAAAAGGAAATACTACAGGGTAGTACAGATATCACAACAAAAGGAAATACTACAGAGACAGTACAGATATCACAACAAAAGGAAATACTACAGTACAGATATCACAACAAAAGGAAATACTACAGTACAGATATCACAACAAAAGGAAATACTACAGGGTAGTACAGATATCACAACAAAAGGAAATACTACAGAGACAGTACAGCTATCACAACAAAAGGAAATACTACAGTACAGATATCACAACAAAAGGAAATACTACAGGGTAGTACAGATATCACAACAAAAGGAAATACTACAGAGACAGTACAGATATCACAACAAAAGGAAATACTACAGAGACAGTACAGATATCACAACAAAAGGAAATACTACAGGGTAGTACAGACATCACAACAAAAGGACATACTACAGAGACAGTACAGATATCACAACAAAAGGACATACCACAGTGTAGTACAGACATCACAACAAAAGGAAATACTACAGGGTAGTAGAGATATCACAACAAAAGGAAATACTACAGAGACAGTACAGATATCACAACAAAAGGAAATACTACAGAGACAGTACAGATATCACAACAAAAGGACATACTACAGAGACAGTACAGACATCACAACAAAAGGACATACTACAGAGACAGTACAGACATCACAACAAAAGGAAATACTACAGAGACAGTACAGACATCACAACAAAAGGAAATTCTACAGAGACAGTACAGACATCACAACAAAAGGACATACTACAGGGTAGTACAGATATCACAACAAAAGGAAATACTACAGAGACAGTACAGACATCACAACAAAAGGACATACTACAGGACAGACATCACAACAAAAGGAAATACTACAGTACAGATATCACAACAAAAGGAAATACTACAGGGTAGTACAGACATCACAACAAAAGGAAATACTACAGGGTAGTACAGACATCACAACAAAAGGAAATACTACAGTACAGACATCACAACAAAAGGACATACTACAGGACAGACATCACAACAAAAGGAAATACTACAGGACAGACATCACAACAAAAGGAAATACTACAGGGTAGTACAGACATCACAACAAAAGGAAATACTACAGAGACAGTACAGACATCACAACAAAAGGACATACTACAGGACAGACATCACAACAAAAGGACATACTACAGGGTAGTACAGACATCACAACAAAAGGAAATACTACAGAGACAGTACAGATATCACAACAAAAGGAAATACTACAGGGTAGTACAGATATCACAACAAAAGGAAATACTACAGAGACAGTACAGATATCACAACAAAAGGAAATTCTACAGAGACAGTACAGACATCACAACAAAAGGAAATACTACAGAGACAGTACAGACATCACAACAAAAGGAAATACTACAGGGTAGTACAGACATCACAACAAAAGGAAATACTGCAGGACAGTACAAAGACAAAAAGCACAACAAAGACAACACACAAACCAAAACAAGAGGAAACACGACAGAGACAGAGGAGAAACCAAAACAACAGGAAACACGACAGAGACAGAACAGGAACCAAAACAAGAGGAAACACGACAGAGACAGAACAGGAACCAAAACAAGCGGAAACACGACAGAGACAGAACTGGAACCAAAACAAGAGGAACACGACAGAGACAGCAGAGAAACCAAAACAAGAGGAAACACAACAGAGATAGACCAGGAACCAAAACAAGAGGAAACACAACAGAGACAGAACAGAAACCAAAACAAGAGGAACACGACAGAGACAGAACAGAAACCAAAACAAGAGGAAACACAACAGAGACAGAACAGGAACCAAAACAAGAGGAAACACGACAGAGACAGAATAGGAAACAGAACAAGCGGAAACACGACAGAGACAGCAGAGAAACCAAAACAAGCGGAAACACAACAGAAACAGAACAGGAACCAAAACAAGAGGAAACACGACAGAGACAGAATAGGAACCAGAACAAGCGGAAACACGACAGAGACAGCAGAGAAACCAAAACAAGAGGAAACACGACAGAGACAGAACAGGAACCTAAACAAGAGGAAACACGACAGAGACGGAACAGAAACCAAAACAAGAGGAAACACAACAGAGACAGAAGAGAAACCAAAACAAGCGGAAACACGACAGAGACAGAACAGAAACCAAAACAAGAGGAAACACGACAGAGACAGAAGAGAAACCAAAACAAGCGGAAAAACAACAGAGACAGAACAGGAACCAAAACAAGAGGAAACACGACAGAGACAGCAGAGGAACCAAAACAAGAGGAAACACAACAGAGACAGACCAGGAACCAAAACAAGAGGAAACACGACAGAGACAGAACAGGAACCAAAACAAGAGGAAACACGACAAAGATAGAACAGAAACCAAAACAAGAGGAAACACAACAGAGACAGAAGAGAAACCAAAACAAGCGGAAACACGACAGAGACAGCAGAGAAACCAAAACAAGAGGAAAAACAACAGAGATAGACCAGGAACCAAAACAAGAGGAAACACAACAGAGACAGAACAGGAACCAAAACAAGAGGAAACACAACAGAAACAGTACAGGAACCAAAACAAGAGGGAAAACAACAGAGACAGAACAGGAACCAAAACAAGAGGAAACACAACAGACACAGAACAGAAACCAAAACAAGAGGAAAAACAACAGAGATAGACCAGGAACCAAAACAAGAGGAAACACAACAGAGACAGAACAGAAACCAAAACAAGAGGAACACGACAGAGACAGAACAGGAACCAAAACAAGAGGAAACACAACAGAGACAGACCAGGAACCAAAACAAGAGGAAACACGACAGAGACAGACCAGGAACCAAACAAGAGGAAACACGACAGAGACAGAACAGGAACCAAAACAAGCGGAAACACGACAGAGACAGAACAGGAACCAAAACAAGAGGAAACACAACAGAGACAGACCAGGAACCAAAACAACAGGAAACACAACAGAGAAAGCACAGGAACCAAAAGAGGAAATGCCTACGATATTCTTCTTCTGATGGTTGAGCATCTTGTTTAGAGTACGCTGTGAGTATGTATCGAATTCTAAAGGGAATGTTCATGAACATATGGAGCAAAATTATTGCAAAAATGTAACATACCAAACCATATGTGGCATAGCAATACCAAACGCTCGTGGAATCTGATAAATTGTTCATTGATTAGAAATCTTGGTAATGTTAGCGATTCCAACATAAAAGCCATTGTTTTAAAGAAAACCAGACGTAAAGTTATCGTTCGTATTGTCATAAGTCACGGCTCAAGTGGGGAAACAAGGGGGTTTAAGTGTGTCGGCTATCACACAAGGTAAATATTTACAGTACTGAGGCGATTTGACCCGCGTGCTCGTCAGAATGTAAAGCGCTGTTAGCTAGCTGCTATCCTGATGGCATTTTCAAAATAACAAACTTGAATTGTTCTCTTTAACGTTCCGTTTTACGGTCCTAACTTTTCTCGGTAGACTTTTGTACCTTGACCTGAAGCTTGGCTTTAATGTTATTGTTTCAAAATTTCATGAAGAGACCTATCAATACAGGAGTAAGATAATCTAACCGATATATATATACTTCACCGATATGGGTAATAATTCACCGGATACGGCTCACCATTAATGCAGACATAAACACGTACAGTGCTGTTTTATGGGAGGTATTGCTCATATATAAACACCTATGTTTCCAGGTTTACTCCAGAGGTATTCCAAATGTGATGCGGAGAGGTTAACCGGAAGTACCATTACTCGGTCGGAAGTTACATTGTATGACAGACCGAATACGACTATAGATAAGAATGGAGACACGTTGGTATCGGTGATCAGGGGTAATAGAGAATTGCACTTGTTACGCTGCTTATTAGTGATGTATATTTGCATGTTTAAGCTAGTCTGAACAATTACACGGGGTAGAATATTAGCTATTGACACCTATCCATTCTTGTTTCACGTTCTCCATACCCCACTGTCAGCTATCAGCGAACATTACGTAAGGCGATAAGAGGGGAGGTCACCCTGATACTGATGTTGTTTCATGGTACATGTACTTAACGAACCCGGAGGATACAAACTTAGCTTCATTCCATTTAATGAGAAATCAAAACCTGCCCTGTTATGTTGTTATCGCGGAGCTGTCCGGGATTCTCTGTGTTACGGAACGTCCTTGGTATATCAGCATTTTACGAGAATTAAACAGGTGCTATCTTTGACTAGTTAGGTATTCCTTCCTGTCAGTGTGCTAAATGGTCATGAGAAAGGCCTAAGACCACATCTCGTTAACCTACTTGTTTCATTGACATATTAGCCAATCAGAAGCGATTAGATAAGTCGCCCTAACCTCCTTCCTGTCTTATTGTTGGATACCTGATGATAGTCTTTGTCTGTTAAAGTACACAGCATGTAAACAACAGTCCGATTATGTCACACTAATTACCGTTGTGGACGGAAAAGCTGTAACACAAGTAACACTGGTAGGATCGTCTCTTTGACGATGATACGGTTTTATAGAGGAGCACGTGACGTAGTTAACTTTAATCTATTACAGTTTCACGTGCGAGAAGTCATCGGAATCCCCATAGTAATCAGACATTCCATCGCTTCTGCTTCACACCAATAATTCATCGGGAACAATTAGCTGCTCATCATGTCTTAATCAGATGCACAGCTGGTGGAAACACAAGTTTACGTGGTGAAATGTGATAAGCTGTACAGGTGCACATGTTTTAATGACTGACCTTTTATCATATAATACCGCGGGGGAAAACAGCGCCAGTCGGTATCAACTGGCTTCAATAAGACATTACAATGATTCTAGTCAAAAGTATTTAGTGTTGAACTTAAAAAAGATCATAAATTTACTGCATTTTTAAGAGAGAAGAACAATACATGTTTTGCAAATATTGAACCCTGATTGCTTGTGCTGTGGCCATTTGACCACAAAGAGAAATAAGGTCTCAGGGATGGGCACGCAAGTACCGGAAATCAAACTGACAAACTAACATTCTGATCGGATCACGCTCCGTATAACTGTTGATCCGAGTTAGTTTCCTAATCAGCCGGCTTCCTTTGATGTCACAGGTACGACCAAGTGTCAAGCAGGCTTACATACATAACCCGTTACCCCAAACTAATTAATATCATCTTACATTAAAACACCACGTGGTTTTCGAATAAGGTCTCAAAACATATATTGCGTCATACGAAATCTAAACCTGTGGTATCCATTTTTTACAATCCGGTAATTACTATAATATATTGGTTAACAATACACGTCTAAATGAGATTTAAAACGGTCAGCGCCAGCCCTGTAAACAATGAACGCGTTACCGGACATACATTGAAGTGCTGCTTTGATCGTCAGAATGTCGGTTGTGCTACATATTCACGAACGTCCCTGATTGGGCCAAGGACAGATACTGAATGCGCTATATAATTGGTATACTGGGCCTGGCCAGGTGCGCTATAAAATTGGTATATTGGACATAGGACAGGTCCTGGATGCGCTATATAATTGGTAAATTGAGCCTGGTCATGTCCTAGATGCGCTCTATAATTTGTATATTTGGCTTAGGATAGGTCCTGGGTGCGCCATAAAACTAGCATATTGGGCGTAGGATAGGTCCTGGATGCGTTGTATAATTGGTATATTGAGATTAGGACAGGTCCAAGATAGCTCAATAATTGGTATACTGGGCCTGGTCAAGTCCTAGATGCGCTCTATAATTTGTATACATTTTTGTATTTGGCTTACGACAGGTCGTGTGTGCGCTATTCAATTGGTATATTGGGCCTAAGACAGGCCCTAGGTGCGCTCTAAAACTATATCGTGGGTTCTAGACTGGTCTCATGTGCTCTGTGAGATTGTTATCCTAGATCTAGGACTGGTCTCGGATGCTCTAGCTAGATAACTGGTATAATGCGCCAATGACTGGTACCGGATGAGCTATACAATTGGTAGCACGGGTATATAGGACGGATCCCGGATGTACTATCTATGATTGGTATCCATGGCTTAGGACAGTCACTGATGCGCTATTAAAACGGTATCCTTGGACATTTCAGAACGTGCTATATTATTGGTATCCTCAATCTGGCCCTGGATGCGCTACATAACATTATACATTTAGAACTAGCGAGAAATTGGAATGGTGCGAGGAGAGAAATGATAAATTTCGTGCTTGTGAAGACATTGGAAAGACTATGCTATAGTTTGATGAGTGACGATGCCATAGTTTGATGAGAGACGATGCTATAGTTTGATGAGTGACGATGCTATAGTTTGATGAGTGACGATGCTATAGTTTGATGAAAGACGATGCTATAGTTTGATGAAAGACGATGTTATAGTTTGATGAAAGACGATGCTATAGTTTGATGAAAGACGATGCTTTAGTTTGATGAGAGACGATGCTGTAGTTTGTTGAGAGACGATGCTATAGTTTGATGAGAGACGATGCTATAGTTTGATGAGAGACGATGCTATAGTTTGATGAGTGACGATGCTTTAGTTTGATTAGAGACGATGATATAGTTTGACGAGTGACGATGCTATAGTTTGATGAGAGACGGTTCTATAGTTTGATGAAAGACCATGCAATAGTTTGATGAGAGACGGTGCTATAGTTTGATGAGAGACGGTGCTATAGTTTGATGAAAGACGATGCTTTAATTTGATGAAAGACGATGCTATAGTTTGATGAGAGACGATGCTATAGTTAGATGAGAGACGATATTATAGTTTGACGAGAGACGATGCTTTAGTTTGATGAGTGACGATGCTTTAGTTTGATTAGAGACGATGATATAGTTTGACGAGTGACGATGCTATAGTTTGATGAGAGACGGTTCTATAGTTTGATGAAAGACCATGCAATAGTTTGATGAGAGACGATGCTATAGTTTGATGAGAGACGGTGCTATAGTTTGATGAAAGACGGTGCTATAGTTTGATGAAAGACGATGCTTTAGTTTGATGAGTGACGGTGCTATAGTTTGACGAGTGACGATGCTATAGTTTGATGAGAGACGGTTCTATAGTTTGACGAAAGACGATGCTATAGTTTGATGAGAGACGATTCTATAGTTTGATTAGAGACGATGCTGTAGTTTGACGAGGGACGATGCTATAGTTTGATGAGAGACGGTGCTGTAGTTTGACGAGGGACGATGCTATAGGTTTGATGAGTGACGCTTCTTTACCTTGATAAGAGACGGTGCTATAGTTTGATGAGAGACGGTGCTATAGTTTGATTAGAGACGATGCTATAGTTTGACGAGAGACGGTGCTATAGTTTGATGAGTGACGATGCTATAGTTTGATGAGAGACGATTCTATAGTTTGATTAGAGACGATGCTATAGTTTGATGAGAGACGATGCTATAGTTTGATGAGAGACGATGCTATAGTTTGATGAGAGACGATGCTATAGTTTGATGAGAGACGGTGCTATAGTTTGATGAGAGACGATGCTATAGTTTGATGAGTGACGATGCTTTAGTTTGATTAGAGACGATGATATAGTTTGATGAGAGACGGTGCTATAGTTTGATGAGAGACGATTCTATAGTTTGATGAGAGACGATGCTATAGGTTTGATGAAAGACGATGATATAGTTTGATGAAAGACGATGCTATAGTTTGATGAGAGACGGTGCCATAGTTTGATGAAAGACGATGCTTTAGTTTGATGAAAGACGATGCTATAGTTTGATGAGAGCCGGTGCTATAGTTTGATTAGAGACGATTCTATAGTTTGATGAGAGACGATGCTATAGTTTGATGAGAGACGATGCTATAGTTTGATGAGAGACGATGCTATAGTTTGATGAGAGACGATTCTATAGTTTGATGAGAGACGATGCTATAGTTTGATGAGAGACGGTGCCATAGTTTGATGAAAGACGATGCTTTAGTTTGATGAAAGACGATGCTATAGTTTGATGAGAGCCGGTGCTATAGTTTGATTAGAGACGATGCTATAGTTTGATGAGAGACGATGCTATAGTTTGATGAGTGACGTTGCTATAGTTTGATGAGAGACGATGCTATAATTTGATGAGAGACGATATTATAGTTTGATGAGAGACGGTGCTATAGTTTGATGAGAGACGATGCTATAGTTTGATGAGAGACGATGCTATAGTTTGATGAGAGACGATTCTATAGGTTTGATGAACGACGATTCTTTACCTTGATGAGAGACGATTCTATAGTTTGATGAGAGACGATGCTATAGTTTGATGAGAGACGATGCTATAGTTTGATGAGAGACGATGCTATAGTTTGACGAGAGACGATGCTATAGTTTGATGAGTGACGATGCTTTAGTTTGATTAGAGACGATGATATAGTTTGACGAGTGACAATGCTATAGTTTGATGAGAGACGGTGCCATAGTTTGATGAAAGACGATGCTTTAGTTTGATGAAAGACGGTGCTGTAGTTTGATGAGAGCCGGTGCTATAGTTTGATTAGAGACGATTCTATAGTTTGATGAGAGACGATTCTATAGTTTGATTAGAGACGATGCTGTAGTTTGACGAGGGACGATGCTATAGTTTGATGAGAGACGGTGCTGTAGTTTGATGAGAGCCGGTGCTATAGTTTGATGAGAGACGATGCTATAGTTTGATGAGAGACGATGCTATAGTTTGATGAGAGACGATTCTATAGTTTGATGAGAGACGATTCTATAGTTTGATGAGTGACGATGCTGTAGTTTGATGAGAGACGATGCTATAGTCTGACGAGTGACGATTCTTTAGTTTGACGAGAGACGATTCTATAGTTTGATGAGAGACGATGCTATAGTTTGATGAGAGACGATTCTATAGTTTGATTAGAGACGATGCTGTAGTTTGACGAGGGACGATGCTATAATGTTATCATTCGATGAGAGGTAATGTGATGATTCAATGAGAAAGAAATGATGTTGAGATGATTGGGTGAGAGATGGTGTGGAAATGTTGGAATGAGAGGAAGCGATGTTGAGACATTCCATGAGACATTGTGACGTCTTCTTTGCTTCATTCGACACGGTCAGCGATCAAAGCGTATACAACAGAGAACGGGATACCTCGTATCATTTTGCTTTTTAATGCAATTTTGACATGGTGCCCAATATAGCTGTGTCACACCTGTATTAGATACCTATACTTAATATACATACCTGCCTTGTTACCTGTAGCCTCGCCCAACATCATCTCTTCACCACCTGGGATTCCCAGGTTTCGTCTGAATTCCAATTAACGCCGTTGTCAAAATCTCGACATCTTTTCCCCCGGTAGATGATTTATCGTTTGAAATACAAATTATGGCTTTACTTGAAAACAAAACCTTCATTTGAAAATCCCACGGTAACAGGCCATAGTCGCCAGCACAAAGATTCGCTCTACCTAGGGCCATACTTTACAGGTAGTTGGGCCTTGTCGGTAACATCAAAGGGACTACGAGGTCCCCTCGCGTGTGTCTTACGATTAACCTGGCGGGGAAAGAGGGCAGTTGTTTGATACAGATCTGCACCAGGTGGGTATTATCTAGTGACATAACTGAAATAAATACATTTTTTATTCTAAATGTGTTTGAGTTAACTGACCATGTACACCACGACCGGTGACCTGTAAATTTATCAAGTCGTCCGTGGCCCGATTTAAGTGTCAACGTTTACTGCTTAACGCCACTAGTCCTAATGTCTCGTAGTTCGAAATTCGGATGGTGTGAAAGCTTGATCATTTCAAACGCTCCGGAAAGTATTCCTATTCGAAGTAAGGATATCTCATGATTTTATGACAAGTACTTAAACACGGAGTATAAATATATGTTTGTATATTTACACCCACCTAAATGAGATAAACACGGAGTATATCTCATTTAGGTGGGTGTAAATATACAAACATAATTAAGCATAATTAATTATATCAGTGACATAGACACTTTAATGTACCTTAAGATCACTTTATCGGTGGATATAAAATACAGAAAGTGTCTTTTTTTTCACATAAAGCAAGAAAGATGAAATGAAGAGTTCATAAGTATCCTACACGTGACTCTATACAATAAAATGGCGAACGATATTACAAACAGGGTATAGAACGATACTGGAGCGTAGTTTGTCAAATAAACGACTTAGGCCCAGGGGGAAAATACACCGAAGATGAAATCGTGAGAATGATTAAATTTCTAGTAGATGACATCTTTGTTAAGTTTGGTGACATGATCTTATAGACTATTGGTGTAACCTTGGGGACAGACTTTGTGCTTATTAGAATATGTAACAGAGGTCTTGCAAGTACTCTCATTTCCACACGTATTTAAATAAATGAATATTAGTAATAATGGAGAAAAAAGAAGAAATAGGCCGTGTAGATTAGATATACATTGTATCACAAAGTAATTGAAATCATCGACATTACAGACTCTTTAACATCATCGTGATCGTTTTAATTTCCCCATGGTTGATTTTTTTCCATTTCTAGATAGTAATATCCATGGTTCCCATGTTTAGGATGTGAACATGTCCTATTTGATTCGATACATTTCCCTTCACACCGATTACCTCAACAGTTAATTCGATATTTGTGCCAGTTATTATGATTATAATTATCTACACAGATGTCGACTATACACAAACCAAACAACTCAGGATTTCAAGGGGTGCAAGTTGGTGAAGATTATGATGAAGTTTAAGGGCCATATCACGATCTCATTGACACATATCCTGTTACTTTGTGCAATATCAATTCAGACGCTTTCGATGCTTGTTGACTTGCTTGTTATCATCAGAAGGAACCGACACTCAATCACAGGAAACCTTCAGCCAATAACGAGATATCTA
The DNA here is from genome assembly GCF_902652985.1 of Pecten maximus. Taxonomy (NCBI): domain Eukaryota; kingdom Metazoa; phylum Mollusca; class Bivalvia; order Pectinida; family Pectinidae; genus Pecten; species Pecten maximus. The sequence goes on from NC_047019.1 coordinate 29,606,849, forward strand.
CAGCCAATCACAGTGAGGATACATGTTCAAACAATCATGGGGGAACCTACAGCCAATCACAGGGAAGGGAACAGACAACCAATCAAGGGAAACCTAAAGCTGATCGAAATGCACCTACATCTAATCATGCGAAAGGGAGCCTACAGCTGTTTAAGTGGAAGGAAACTGACAACTAACTACGAGCGATCTACATCCAATCACGGGAATCTGCAATCGATCACGGGGAACATATAACCTATCAGAGGGAACCAACATGCAATCGCATGAAACCTGCCACCAATCATGGAGAACCTAAAACCAATCACGGGGAACCGACCAATCTCGGGGAACCGACAACCAGTTAAAAGAAGCTTACAGCCAGTCTGAGAGAACCAACAACCAATCAAAGGAATCTACAGTCAATCGCGGGGAAAATACAGGCAATCACAGTTCAAACAATTACGGGGAACCTAAAGTAAATCAGTGAGTAGGAAACCGACCACCAATCACCTACAGTCATGCATAGGGAACCTACAACTATTCACAGTGATCATACAACCAAGCATCGGGAACCGGCAGTCACAATGAACCTACATGTACAAATAATTAAAGTGAACCTACAGTCATTCACAGGGAACCTACTGCCAAACAAAGGAACCTACTGCCAAACAAAGGAACCTACTGCCAAACAAAGGAACCTATAGCCAATCAAAGGGAACCTACAGCCAATCAAAAGAACCTACATCCAAACAAAGGGACCTACAATCAATCAAAGGAAACTTCAGCCAATCAAAGGAACCTATAGCCAATCAAAGGGAACCTACAACCAATCAAAGGGAACATACAGCAAAACAAAGGGACCTACAACCAATCAAAGGAAACTTCAGCCAATCAAAGGAACCTACAACCAATCAAAGGGAACAAACAGCCAATAAAAGGGGACATACAGCAAAACAAAGGGAACGTACTGCCAATCAAAGGGAACCGACAGCAAAACAAAGGGACCTACAACCAATCAAAGGAAACTTCAGCCAATCAAAGGAACCTACAGCCAATGAAAGGGAACCTACAGCCAATCAAAGGAAACCTACAGCAAAACAAAGGGACCTACAGCCAATCAAAGGGGACATACAGCCAGTTAAAGGAACCTACAGCTAATCAAATGGAATTAAAACCAATCACAAGGAGCCTACAGCCAATCAAAAGAACCTACAGCCAATCAAAGGGACCTACAATCAATCAAAGGAAACTCCAGCCAATCAAAGGGAACCTACAGCCAATCAAAAGGAATATACAGCAAAACAAAGGGACCTACAATCAATCAAAGGAAAGTTCAGCCAATCAAAGGAACCTACAGCCAATCAAAGGGAACCTACAGAAAAACAAAGGGACCTACAACCAATCAAAGGGAACTACAGCCAATCGAAGGAAACTTCAGCCAATCAAAGGAACCTATAGCCAATCAAAGGGAACATACAGCAAAACAAAGGGACCTACAACCAATCAAAGGAAACTTCAGCCAATCAAAGGAACCTACAGCTAAACAAAGAGAACCTACAGCTAATCAAATGGAATTAAAACCAATCACAAGGAAACTTCAGCCAATCAAAGGGAACCTACAGCCAATCAAAAAAACCTACAGCCAATCAAAGGGACCTACAATCAATCAAAGGAAACTTCAGCTAATCAAAGGGAACCTACAGCCAATCAAAAGCAACATACAGCAAAACAAAGGGACCTACAACTAATCAAAGGACACTTCGGCCAATCAAAGGAACCTACAGCCAGTCAAAGGAACCTACAGCTAATCAAATGGACCTTAAAACCAATCACAGGGAAGCTACAACCATTCACGTCACGGGAAGCCGACAGCCAGTCACAGGGAAGCTACAGCCATTCACGTCATGGGAATCCGACAGCCATTCACAGGGAACCTACAGCCATTCACGTCATAGGAAGCCGACAGCCAATCACAGGGAGCCTACAGCCATTCACGTCATAGGAAGCCGACAGCCAATCACAGGAAACATACAGCCATTCACGACATAGGAAGCCTAAAGCCAATCACAGGTAACCTACAGCCATTCACGTCATGGGAAGCCGACAGCCAGTAACAGGGAACCTACAGCCATTCACGTCATAGGAAGCCGACAGCCAATCACAGGGATCCTACAGCCATTCACGTCATAGGAAGCCGACAGCCAATCACAGGGATCCTACAGCCATTCACGTCATAGGAAGCCGACAGCCAATCACAGGGATCCTACGGCAAATCAATAAAATCTGACTACTGATCACAGAGAACCTAGTGCCAGTTTGAATCTCATATATCAGACGCTTATGGTTATCACAGGTTTGTCAATATAGCTATACATATCACTAAAGGTAGAGATTCACAACATCCAGTTGTTAACGATTTCCCGAAATCTTGGTTTGATCTTTTCCACCAATAACAAATAAATGCATGCATCAGTCATTCTATACATTAGGTTGCAGCGTAAATAAAGATATATTTACTACGGACAAACTTATTTCAAAGCTGCGTCATAATCGTCCCGGCCCCGCCCCTCGACCATACACCCCCGGCCCCACCCGAAACCCCACCCAACCCCACACACTTCCCTTGTCTGTAGTACTTACAGATTCTCCCTTCCTCTCTACTCTTCATTGTACCGACACGTTTGCCCCAGCATCACTGCTTCACTCCAGCTGTTGATCGCGCTGTACCGAAATACCAGACAAAACATATTTTAAAAGAATTCTGCGGAATTCTTTAAATTAACTTAGTGCATAGCCCGTATCCTAACGTATGTTTACACCTGAGAAGTGTGATTGCACTTGAATTGATCTTTTTATTTCGAGCCGAAGGCAATATTGCTGGCATTTCGATAGAGTTGTGAAACTTTCTCAACAATATCAAAGCGTCTGGCCTCCAGCTAGCGATGGGGACCTCTTTAGTTTACATTTTCGTGTTTGCTTGGGTTTTTCCCGGTTCAGTCCGTACATAATTTGATGACACAATATGAGAAATTCTCTTCCTCATGGACCCCAAACAGCTGTCGTCGAATGTCATCGTTTGTTCTGAACAATCATCGAATCAAACTCTTGACACTTTGCAGTGATCATAGATAATTTTGGACTCCTGATTACATTAAAGTACGAGAGATTCAAGATTATGTTAAATATTTCAAGTCCAATAACCCTTAATTCATAGTGAGAATTGTAAACGTATGGCCTTTGTACTTATCTACTTGAGTATTATACAAATACACATTCTATTGTGAGAACGTAGTTTCCTATATCATATAAATGAATCAACGAAATGAAGGAATAGTTAGTTCTGTCCACAATTAATTATATTTGGTTTACGAAATACGAAGCAAGCAATAGATATAGGTAACATAAGTAATTGTCATCATGGGAAAACATGATTTGTTATATCTGAGGGTTTGCAAAATACATGAAATGTGTCCAACTTCATATAACATATCAGTGTTTCCTCACCACGCCCTGTTATCACATACAATTCCTATTTGAAGATATTCCATTGATGGAATTACTACAATATCTTATAGTTCCAGATTTAAAAAAGTACAAAGAGAAATTGTTTCCAAACATTTGTATAGTGTCTTTACATTCAGTGATTTTTTTCAATATATTCAAAAATGCCTATGACTTTAGGCAGTATTACCAGAGACACATAATTATATGTATATATGTCTCTGGTATTACGCCATGCAGAGTTTCATCAGGATCACTGGAATACAATTTCATGAGGCTTTGTTTGAAGAGTTATCTTTAAAACAATAAGAGACACTTTCGTTGTCAAAGTTGTCCTAAACAATTATAAAAACATAGAAGAAAAAGTGCGTCAAACGTACAATATAACCATTTAACAATTGTATGTATATGTAATGTAATGTATTAATTACAAAAGAAATAAATATATTAGTTCCGAACCTCTGTCTGTATTCAAACGAATCAAAACGTTGCACTCTGTCTTTTGAGACTATGAAATGCCTCAACAGAACTTTCCAGCAATTTATGAAGGTAAAGCTAGGTTTTGTTTCTAATGTAAATGTTTATTACGACGTAAACATTATTCAAGTAACCACATATGACGTAGGCAGTTTATTGATACATCATGTGACGTTAGCATATATGGGTACAAATATATGACGTAAGCAGTATGACGTAAACAGTATATGAATACCTATCATGACGTAAGCAGTATTTGTGACCCTATCATATACACTACTAAGACTAAACATCGAAATGATGTCAGAGAGTCAATGGCATTAGATTAGATACCCCAGTAACTTTAAACACAGGGACATATATCGTCCCCTCCCGCCTTGTAATTAAGGGCTAGGGGACGTGATGTGTTTCTTACTCTGTCGACTGATCATTTATTTACGCCTTTCCTCCCCGGTAATTAGGAACGAACTCGTCACCTTAGCGATAAGAGAAACCATCGATCGCCATTAATGCTGTTGTTAATTATATATTACGGAATGTATCATCCGTATTTTTTGTAGTTGGTCGCTGTAGACTAAGTCATGTACATGGCTTCTGAAGGATGTCGACGATATAAACATTTATACCACGTCCTATTCAGTGTTTCCCCACAATTCATAACAGAAAACCAACTCAAGCGCGTATAGCCACTAAAAGAATTTTACTTTTAAAACTGTACAATATGCAGTTCATTATATATTTAATTTCATTTATATTGATAATGTAAATCATCTTACATAAAATCTCAAATAAAACAATCCTTCAGATCATATGTAGGTTACAAAATATAAGCTGTAAAGTACATCATACCCTCAGCTTTCCATTGATTTGCATAGTTGATTTCCTATTAATCCAAAATATAGTACCACTTCAATAATGTCGATTGATTTAAAAGGTCATGAGGTCGAAACAGTGTATCACTAATATCTGGCGACACTTTTTTGCAGTCTCACAATCGACCATGGAGTTATCATTCTGTGAATGACGTAACCAGGATTTGACCTAGATTTGGCGAGTGTCGTCAATGAAGCAGAGGACGTTTACTCTACCGGAACACCTGGTCTTATTTTCCTTGTACTTTTTTCTAGGAATCTCCATGTACATCTTTTTGTTTATGTTTTGCCCTCGTTTTCTCCATTTTGAACGAGAGTTATGGTTTCGTTATTATGTTGGTATTCCTGGCTGTTTCTGGAGGAATTATATTATTAAAGTTATCGACAGTGTATCGTTGACAAAGTTTCAGTAATGTCGGTGATGAAATAGGTTAATTTACAAAAGAATGACACCCCCCCCCCCCCCCCCTTTTTTTTTAAATTTTATTTTTAACTATGCTTATTAATAGCAGGATAATCAATTACAAAACTTCACAAAACAGAACTACGTGTCTGTCATGATCTGGATCCAACTGTTTTCCCTTGTAGGCCCGACTATATCTATATATATATATACATCCTGATATTTCAGCCATAACAAAATAGTATACCCTATATCTATATACCACATGTAAAGGCAAAGTTAATTACAGTAACGGTACTGATCTCGGTCTTAATGTCGCCAATAACGCCATGATCCGGTAATCCCACCAGATGTCGCTCCACCACCCGATTATCAACCGGACACAAGTTAACTCGCAGCTTATGATAATCCCACCTGAAGCTTTCATATCAAACAGAACATGGCTTAAAAAGATTCTAGTAAGGAAATTGATCTGAAAGCTTTTTAATTTTATTACAAAATATTGATTAATAAAAATTAGGTTAACTGTCGTGTGCATTTAAAATCCTGCTACAAAATCGTGAGCTTATAAGTGTGCTGACTTGGTATTCCCCACAGTTTCATTACTATTCCTTAACTAAAGAGTTGTCAAAAGACAATATAGCTCGCCGAGTGGGTTAATATTCGAGATTAGTTTTTTTATTATTACTTTATTTTTCAATTAGGTCAAAGGTCACGGTAACTGTGGCCAAGGTGAAAGATTCTTAGGTAGTCATAGTCAAGGTCAACAGGTCAGCAAATGTAGTTCTAATGGGAGCATCACAAGGATCTAAGTTGTATCCTCATTAGTAACAAAACACCGCTGTTTTATAAGAAAAACAAACAAACAAACAATAAACTTTAACCTAGTTTCATACGGAGACACGACGACAAAGCAGTAGCGCTCCTGGGATTTTGTCCCGGCAAGCTAAAACAGTTCCTTGACTAAGATATTTCCCTTAAAGTCCAATAATATGTTTCCATAGACCGAAGTATAAGTCTTCTACGGCAGTTTATTGGAGATGCAAAACTCAATACCTGCTTGTATGGTCCGAAGAAGAGCCCCCTTTCCCGAAAATCTCTCTGACTTGAAGTGCCATGTCTCATCTTATGGGAGGATGAGGAATAGGAGTGTCGTCATCAAGACGCCGTTTCAGACACTGGGATCTTGGTTCTGATTGGATATAGCGTGAAGGTATGCTTAATTAATTTATTATCACGTTACGATATATACGATCGCGAACGAGGACGTAGGTGTTGACAATCTTTACACTGACAATACTGACATGTAAACGGGTAAATCTTAATTCGCAACTTATCAAACCGAAAATCTTAATTCGCAACTAATCAAACCACGTAAAGTACAGCAAATGAAGCCTTACACGGAAATCCTTTAAAAGGCTACAAGGTAACTGTGATCGGGTGTGTCGGGAGAGTGAGCGTCTTCTCCTTTACCGGCGACACCCGAATTACTAGGCTAGATTATATCTAGTTAATGTCACGTTCTAAGAATGAGAAAAAAGGAAATGACAACGAAACTTTCTCTTCATGTTTTATTAAGGAAATAATGATGCAATCTTGATTTTTTCCGTAGTCATTATCAATCCGCGTCTCTCGAAAGCCTGTGTTGTAAGGATTTTCCGTCAGCAGTTAGCATCTGTCTGGGGAATAAAACGCAGATTTCGACATGGCAGGCCAGCTTCAAATAAACGGCGTGGGTGACAGTGTTGTACGTTGACAGATAGCGAGCTAAAGAGGTACCTTGTCGATATTGTTTAGTCATTCAACGGTCGAGATGTTCACGCTAGAGGCGATAAATGATTTATTTTACTTTCCATCGTCATGGTAACGGTAGAGAGACGCTGTTTCGGGTTTATGACATATCTCCCGAGTATCCAGGAATCTAATTCGACTCCAACCTTCTCATCAATAGTTGGTTTGACCTTTGGATTGATGCTATAGTCTACAAAATTAAATTATCTGGCACATCGTGTCAGCGCCCCTATACATCAGGTACGTATCCTTTCCTTTACTTTGGGTTAAATCTACTTTTGTATGACAAATTTCTGACGACACCTATCCTCATCAACATTTCGAAGAATCATGAGCGACGCTGGCGTTGCATTTCTGAATCATGGTAAACAGAATTTGGTAGGGCGTTTCGATTTCTCGTGACAGATGCCAAGTTATTCCATATAGCGGCTCCTCTCCTCCAAACACCAATTACCATCAGTCACTGTATGAAAGTTTGGAATACGGCAATGGTTCTGTCTCCGATCGCAGTGATCGTGACGGCTGGTAGAGGTGGCCAAGTTACCACTCTTCCATTTATCTTTAATTTCTATAATATAATATTTTAGTAGATATATTATTGTTTTAGATTTTATCTTTTTAACTCTTAATCTTTATGACGATAGCTTCAAACTTGATCATCCTGGTATACCGTTCTTGCGCTGTTGTGACAAATCTGATGAACTGCGAAGCCGTTCATGTTGAATTGGTCTCAAGAGCAACTCGATTCATCACCCCATGAAACCGACCTAAACAGCATTCAATCCTTATATTTCAATTTCTTTCTAATAAGTGAAAGAAGTTCAAGTCTGCAGTTACTAGAATATTTGCAAGAATACCTGGTAATGGTTTGTGTTAAAAGAAATAGTCCATCATAAGATGATGACCAAACTGTATTATTAAGAAAAAAAATGGTATTACGCAACATATTAACCAGAAAACAGTATGAAAAATAGCATGAAATCTTACTTTTATCGTGGAATTTACCATTTACTATGAAAACGCTCCGCCAGCTGCGCGGAAGAATAATGACTAGACTGTGTTCTCCGGTTGCCTCCCGCTTCGATTCAAACTGAACTATCTTTACATATTATGTTACGGAGTTGGTTGTGACCTTGATAAGAGCTCTACAGCTGATAACAAGGTGAAGCTTCATTTATTGAATGTTTACTGAACTTCCTTGTATACATTGATTGAAATGGAGGCCTTATTTCTACCGCCTGTCACACAGGGATATGACACGCATCGGACGATTTACAGGATCGGGATAGAATCGCGCCGTTTAAGTGAAGATTATGAATTCATTTTGATTGAAAATGGGCATATCTAAAGTATTATGACCTGAATTTGAATATATACAAAAATCAACTCTGTGTCGGGAATAAGGGATTTTACCCGGTTTTTTTTTTAATCTAATTTATATTTTTAGAATCTTAGTTAATGTAGGCCAACATGAGGTCCAGTATGTAGGCTTATATCTAACAGAACAGTCTCATTCACTTTAGCCCTGATCATCTCATATGTATGTTATTATTAAGCCTATTGAGATTTTCCACGCATAGACATAATGTATGCATACATGTAGGTCAGGGGCCTGCAGGATCGGGCATGAGGAGGAAGGGGGGGGGGGGGGGGGGGGGGGGGGGGGGGGGGGAGGGGGGTAGAAATTGACACATTAGGTGTTAAAACTTCATTTAACGTCGTTTACGAAGTCAGCAATCAACGTGAGTTACGTAGAACTTTTATTACGACGTCGCTGAGGGAACACATGTTGCATTGAATGTCACTTGTGTTAACCGTAACGCCGGAATCTAGAGAGGTAAAACACTTCCGTCTTCTGTCATATGAATGAACTACGACGAGTAGGCGATGTCAATAGACCTACGTGAAATATAGTTGACTATTCGTGGAATGCGAGTTATTTCATATCAATTATTGAGACAATTACCTTTATTTGTTTGACTTTGATAATATTTCAAAGGATATTTGACAACACAGATATTAAAGTAATTATTATAGGTACAGCTGATGCTGAAGTAGGAGGAGACAACTCTAATCATACAGGCGAGACAAATGTGATTGATAGTTTAATATTGACACAGAGTCGACACCGAACATATCAAAGGCCGCTTTATCTTAATCTGCACTTTTAAATGTTGACCATTAAGATTTTTTTATAAAAATAACTACTCCGCCACGTAACACCCTGGGATAGTGTTGTATCAGGAATAGTGCCGTATCGCTGGTGTACACCAGTGAGAGTGTGACCGGCTCAACGCATTCCACCAAACTTATCAATATTTCTACCATTATTAGTTTGTTTTTCTGACTTTTAACCTGTCATTCTGATCGCACAGTCCCGTATCTATGCTGGCGATATGCCTACATAATACGTTGTTCATTTCAAGTCCACTTTTACTTTCATCACGGATTCTTTGTGGGTTTATAAAGCCCCACGTGGACTTTCTGTCCCGGCTGATCAAAGGATGGGGTCAATAAAGACACCCTTCTCTAGCGGCGCGTCATGCTAAATACAGTCTCGCCCAGATTCTCGTTTCAACGTGATTATAAACCAATTTCACGTTTAAAAAATCTTCGTTACGATACTATGTCTCCAGGTTGACGCTCAGTGGTGGCCCCTATAATTGGCTGTTAATGTTATCTAAATACCCAAACGCTCAGCCAAATTATAGTAATATCAGATTTTTGTTTCCTTTGATGTTGCGGCACTTCATTGTCACAAGTATGCTTGTATTGTCTACACAATATTGCCTGCATGCAGGTAAAACGTACTGGTGACGTAGGATATTGGAAGGGAGACTTAACGTCAAAATACTTCTTGCTTTAATTGACAGAGTTATTCAGACGCGGATTTTCTATTCTCTGTCTCTTCATTATCCTGACGTTTTGAATTGTAATCTCCGTTTGTTGAGATCAAAGAGAAAGACCAAGACCCCGGGCTAATGATGCTTGTTCAGTCGATTTCTTCGAGTCTGATGTAGAGGAGCAGGGTCATTCCTGTTGAATAATGACTTTAAAACACTACAACTTTCCTATTTATTGGAAGATATCGTATTTTTCATATCATACCATAATTTATAATGAGTAAAGGGTACTTGCTTACGCATTTAAGTCATTATAAAACATTGGCTGTCAATATTATACTTGTACATTTTTTGTATATCAAACGTATCTGATAAACTGTTATCATGATTACAAAAATGTATCAAACTTGTTTTATCAATTGGTATAATACTACAATATATCAAACTTATCTGATGAATCGTTATGATATTTCATAGAGAATAATACATGACTTTTCCCAAAACGGACCCAATATTGGCCCATCGAACCCAAAATTGGCCCTCGGACCCCTTTGGCCAATATGGGGGTCTCAATATTTAGTTAAAATAACAAATACAACTTCACAAGAATAATCAAATTCAATTTTTAATGTACAGAGTATTGGCCAAATTCTCCTTTAGTTCGGTCGAGCTAATGTCCTCTACATTCCTGAATTCATTCTGTGAATTTAGATATGAAGTAAATTTTTTGATGTCAGACTGAGTTTTCTTTACGGTGTAATTGTTTCTCATCCGAGCTACAAACTCACGTGTTCCGTCGGTATCGATCTTGTCCTGGGTCTGAGCGTCCACGGTTTCTGAGTCAAATACATGGATGAATTCTGTGTCTGTGATGTCGTCTGCCGCTACAAGTCCCGATTCATGGTTAGCATCTTGAATGACTTCGTCTATTGAAATGGTGAGGTTATCAGTTTCCTCTCTAAGCATATGTTCTTTTTGAGCTAAATATTCCAGCTCGGCAATTCTTGCTGCGAGTTAATTCAAAATCTCCTCTCCAGTATCTGCATTACGGACGTGTTTGGACGCAACACGGGAGCTACCTTAAACCCCGAGAGACCCGAATGGTTTAATGAGACACAAAATCTAGAGGGGTTCCGCGAAAAGGGCCAATATGAATCAATAATGCATGGGTGACGATTACGGGGCCCGGCGATTTGGCGCCATAATGTATATTCGAAGAACCTCTATTTATTACTAAGAATACAATGAAATGAAATAATTCTATTTAAAACACATAGATATATGTATCTTCATATATCACATAATATTACAATGTATCAAATTTGGCCACTACACTATCATAAAACGACATCAAATGTAATAATTTTATATAGATACAGAAATACTGCGGATTTAATAATGTTATAACGATAGTGTATACTAACTACATTGTATGTCCAATATCTGCCACGTAACATCTACTGTACTATATCTACAGTCGACTACTGACGTAACATCTACTATACTCCATCTACAGTCGACTACTGACGTGACATCTACTATACTCTATCTACAGTCGACTACTGACATAACATCTACTATACTCTATCTACAGTCGACTACTGACGTAACATCTACGATACTCTATCTACAGTCGACTACCGACGTAACATCTACTATACTCCATCTACAGTCGACTACCGACGTAACATCTACTATACTCCATCTACAGTCGACTACTGACGTAACATCTACTATACTCTATCTACAGTCGACTGCTGACGTAACATCTACTATACTCTATCTACAGTCGACTGCTGACGTAACATCTACTATACTCTATCTACAGTCGACTACCGACGTAACATCTACTATACTCCATCTACAGTCGACTGCCGACGTAACATCTACTATACTCCATCTACAGTCGACTACTGACGTAACATCTACTATACTCTATCTACAGTCGACTACCGACGTAACATCTACTATACTCTATCTACAGTCGACTACTGACGTAACATCTACTATACTCTATCTACAGTCGACTACTGACGTAACATCTACTATACTCCATCTACAGTCGACTACTGACGTAACATCTACTATACTCCATCTACAGTCGACTACTGACGTAACATCTACTATACTCCATCTACAGTCGACTACTGACGTAACATCTACTATACTCTATCTACAGTCGACTACTGACGTAACATCTACTATACTCTATCTACTGTCGACTACTGACGTAACATCTACTATACTCTATCTACAGTCGACTACTGACATAACATCTACCATACTCTATCTACAGTCGACTACTGACGTAACATCTACTATACTCTATCTACAGTCGACTACTGACGTAACATCTACTATACTCTATGTACTGTCGACTACTGACGTAACATCCACTATACTCTATCTACAGTCGACTACTGACGTAACATCTACTATACTCTATCTACAGTCGACTACTGACGTAACATCTACTATACTCTATCTACAGTCGACTACTGACATAACATCTACCATACTCTATCTACAGTCGACTACTGACGTAATATCTACTATACTCTATCTACAGTCGACTACTGACGTAACATCTACTATACTCTATCTACTGTCGAGTACTGACGTTACATCTACTATACTCTATCTACAGTTGACTACTGACGTAACATCTACTATACTCTATCTACAGTCGACTACTGACGTAACATCTACTATACTCTATCTACAGTCGACTACTGACGTAACATCTATTATACTCCGTCTACAGTCGACTACTGACGTAACATCTACTATACTCTATCTACAGTCGACTACTGACGTAACATCTACTATACTCCATCTACAGTCGACTACTGACGTAACATCTACTATACTCTATCTACAGTCGACTACTGACGTAACATCTACTATACTCTATCTACAGTCGACTACTGACGTAACATCTACTCTACTCCATCTACAGTCGACTACTGACGTAACATCTACTATACTCTATCTACAGTCGACTACTGACGTAACATCAACTATACTCTATCTACAGTCGACTACTGACGTAACATCTATTATACTCTATCTACAGTCGACTACTGACGTAACATCTACTATACTCCATCTACAGTCGACTACTGACGTAACATCTACTCTACTCCATCTACAGTCGACTACTGACGTAACATCTACTCTACTCCATCTACAGTCGACTACTGACGTAACATCTACTATACTCTATCTACAGTCGACTACTGACGTAACATCAACTATACTCTATCTACAGTCGACTACTGACGTAACATCTATTATACTCTATCTACAGTCGACTACTGACGTAACATCTGCTATACTCCATCTACAGTCGACTACTGACGTAACATCTACTATACTCTATCTACAGTCGACTACTGACGTAACATCTACTATACTCTATCTACAGTCGACTACTGACGTAACATCTACTATACTCTATCTACAGTCGACTACTGACATAACATCTACCATACTCTATCTACAGTCGACTACTGACGTAACATCTACTATACTCTATCTACAGTCGACTACTGACGTAACATCTACTATACTCTATGTACTGTCGACTACTGACGTAACATCCACTATACTCTATCTACAGTCGACTACTGACGTAACATCTACTATACTCTATCTACAGTCGACTACTGACGTAACATCTACTATACTCTATCTACAGTCGACTACTGACATAACATCTACCATACTCTATCTACAGTCGACTACTGACGTAATATCTACTATACTCTATCTACAGTCGACTACTGACGTAACATCTACTATACTCTATCTACTGTCGAGTACTGACGTTACATCTACTATACTCTATCTACAGTTGACTACTGACGTAACATCTACTATACTCTATCTACAGTCGACTACTGACGTAACATCTACTATACTCTATCTACAGTCGACTACTGACGTAACATCTATTATACTCCGTCTACAGTCGACTACTGACGTAACATCTACTATACTCTATCTACAGTCGACTACTGACGTAACATCTACTATACTCCATCTACAGTCGACTACTGACGTAACATCTACTATACTCTATCTACAGTCGACTACTGACGTAACATCTACTATACTCTATCTACAGTCGACTACTGACGTAACATCTACTCTACTCCATCTACAGTCGACTACTGACGTAACATCTACTATACTCTATCTACAGTCGACTACTGACGTAACATCAACTATACTCTATCTACAGTCGACTACTGACGTAACATCTATTATACTCTATCTACAGTCGACTACTGACGTAACATCTACTATACTCCATCTACAGTCGACTACTGACGTAACATCTACTCTACTCCATCTACAGTCGACTACTGACGTAACATCTACTCTACTCCATCTACAGTCGACTACTGACGTAACATCTACTATACTCTATCTACAGTCGACTACTGACGTAACATCAACTATACTCTATCTACAGTCGACTACTGACGTAACATCTATTATACTCTATCTACAGTCGACTACTGACGTAACATCTGCTATACTCCATCTACAGTCGACTACTGACGTAACATCTACTATACTCTATCTACAGTCGACTACTGACGTAACATCTACTATACTCTATCTACAGTCGGCTACTGACGTAACATCTACTATACTCTATCTACAGTCGACTACTGACGTAACACCTACTATACTCTATCTACAGTCGACTACTGACGTAACATCTACTATACTCCATCTACAGTCGACTACTGACGTAACATCTACTATACTCCATCTACAGTCGACTACTGACGTAACATCCACTATACTCTATCTACAGTCGACTACTGACGTAACATCTACTATACCCTATCTACAGTCGACTACTGACGTAACATCTACTATACTCTATCTACAGTCGACTACTGACGTGACATCCACTATACTCTATCTACAGTCGACTACTGACGTAACATCTACTATACTCTATCTACAGTCGACTACTGACGTAACATCTACTATACTCTATCTACAGTCGACTACTGACGTAACATCTACTATACTCTATCTATAGTCGACTACTGACGCAACATCTACTATACTCTATCTACAGTCGACTACTGACGTAACATCTACTATACTCTATCTACAGTCGACTACTGACGTAACATCTACTATACTCTATCTACAGTCGACTACTGACGTAACAACTACTATACTCTATCTACAGTCGACTAATGACGTAACATCTACTATACTCCATCTACAGTCGATTACTGACGTAACATCTACTATACTGTATCTACAGTCGACTACTGACGTAACATCTACTATACTCAATCTACAGTCGACTACTGACGTAGCATCTGCTATACTCTATCTACAGTCGACTACTGACGTAACATCTACTATACTCTATCTACAGTCGACTACTGACGTAACATCTACTATACTCTGTCTACAGTCGACTACTGACGTAACATCTACTATACTCTGTCTACAGTCGACTACTGACGTAACATCTACTATACTCTATTTACAGTCGACTACTGACGTAACATCTACTATACTCTATCTACAGTCGACCACTGACGTAACATCTACTATACTCTATCTACAGTCGACTACTGACAAAACATCTACTATACTCCATATACAGTCGACTACCGACGTAACATCTACTATACTCTGTCTACAGTCGACTACTGACATAACATCTACTATACTCTATCTACAGTCGACTACTGACGTAACATCTGCTATACTCCATCTACAGTCGACTACTGACGTAACATCTACTATACTCTATCTACAGTCGACTACTGACGTAACATCTACTATACTTCATCTACAGTCGACTACTGACGTAACATCTACTATACCCTATCTACAGTCGACTACTGACGTAACATCTACTATACTATATCTACAGTCGACTACTGACGTAACATCCACTATACTCCATCTACAGTCGATTACTGACGTAACATCTACTATACTCTATCTACAGTCGACTACTGACGTCACATCTACTATACTCCATCTACAGTCGACTACTGACGTAACATCTACTATACTCCATCTACAGTCGACTACTGACGTAACATCCACTATACTCTATCTACAGTCGACTACTGACGTAACATCTACTATACCCTATCTACAGTCGACTACTGACGTAACATCTACTATACTCCATCTACAGTCGACTACTGACGTAACATCTACTATACTCCATCTACAGTCGACTACTGACGTAACATCTACTATACTCCATCTACAGTCGACTACTGACGTAACATCTACTATACTCCATCTACAGTCGACTACTGACGTAGCATCTACTATACTCTATCTACAGTCGACTACTGACGTAACATCTACTATACTCTATCTACAGTCGACTACTGACGTAACATCTACTATACTCTGTCTACAGTCGACTACTGACGTAACATCTACTATACTCTGTCTACAGTCGACTACTGACGTAACATCTACTATACTCTATTTACAGTCGACTACTGACGTAACATCTACTATACTCCATCTACAGTCGACTACTGACGTAACATATACTATACTCTATCTACAGTCGACTACTGACGTAACATCTACTATACTCCATCTACAGTCGACTACTGACGTAACATCTACTCTACTCCATCTACAGTCGACTACTGACGTAACATCTACTATACTCTATCTACGGTCGACTACTGACGTAACATCTACTCTACTCCATCTACAGTCGACTACTGACGTAACATCTACTATACTCTATCTACAGTCGACTACCGACGTAACATCTACTATACTCTATCTACCGTCGACTACTGACGTAACATCTACTATACTCTATCTACAGTCGAGTACTGACGTTACATCTACTATACTCTATCTACAGTCGACTACTGACGTAACATCTACTATACTCTATCTACAGTCGACTACTGACGTAACATCTACTATACTCTATCTACAGTCGACTACTGACGTAACATCTACTATACTCTATCTACAGTCGACTACTGACGTAACATCTACTATACTCTATCTACAGTCGACTACTGACGTAACATCTACTATACTCTATCTACAGTCGACTACTGACGTAACATCTACTATACTCTATCTACAGTCGACTACTGACGTAACATCTACTATACTCCATCTACAGTCGACTACTGACGTAACATCTACTCTACTCCATCTACAGTCGACTACTGACGTAACATCTACTATACTCTATCTACAGTCGACTACTGACGTAACATCAACTATACTCTATCTACAGTCGACTACTGACGTAACATCTATTATACTCTATCTACAGTCGACTACTGACGTAACATCTGCTATACTCCATCTACAGTCGACTACTGACGTAACATCTACTATACTCTATCTACAGTCGACTACTGACGTAACATCTACTATACTCTATCTACAGTCGGCTACTGACGTAACATCTACTATACTCTATCTACAGTCGACTACTGACGTAACACCTACTATACTCTATCTACAGTCGACTACTGACGTAACATCTACTATACTCCATCTACAGTCGACTACTGACGTAACATCTACTATACTCTATCTACAGTCGACTACTGACGTAACATCTACTATACTCTATCTACAGTCGACTACTGACGTAAGATCTACTATAATATATCTACAGTCGACAACTGACGTAACATCTACTATACTCTATCTACAGTCGACTACTGACGTAACATCTACTATACTCTATCTACAGTCGACTACTGACGTAACATCTACTATACTCTATCTACAGTCGACTACTGACATAACATCTACCGTACTATATCTACAGTCGACTACTGACGTAACATCTACTATACTCTATCTACAGTCGACTACCGACGTAACATCTACTATACTCTATCTACAGTCGACTACTGACGTAACATCTACTATACTCTATCTACAGTCGACTACTGACGTAACATCTACTATACTCTATCTACAGTCGACTACTGACGTAACATCTACTATACTCTATCTACAGTCGACTACTGACGTAACATCTACTATACTCTATCTACAGTCGACTACTGACGTAACATCTACTATACTCTATCTACAGTCGACTACTGACGTAACATCTACTATACTCTATCTACAGTCGACTACTGACGTAACATCAACTATACTCTATCTACAGTCGACTACTGACGTAACATCTACTATACTCTATCTACAGTCGACTACTGACGTAACATCAACTATACTCTATCTACAGTCGACTACTGACGTAACATCTATTATACTCTATGTACAGTCGACTACTGACGTAACATCTACTATACTCTATGTACAGTCGACTACTTACGTAACATCTACTATACTCTATCTACAGTCGACTACTGACGTAACATCTACTATACTCTATCTACAGTCGAATACTGACGTAACATCTACTATACTCTATCTACAGTCGACTACTGACGTAACACCTACTATACTCTATCTACAGTCGACTACTGACGTAACATCTACTATACTCTATCTACAGTCTACTTCTGACGTAACATCTACTATACTCTATCTACAGTCGAGTACTGACGTAACATCTACTATACTCTATCTACAGTCGACTACTGACGTAACATCTGCTATACTATATCTACAATCGACTACCGACGTAACATCTACTATACTATATCTACAGTCGACTACTGACGTAACATCTACTATACTCTATCTACAGTCGACTACTGACAACATAACATCTACTATACTCTATCTACAGTCGACTACTGACGTAACATCTGCTATACTCCATCTACAGTCGACTACTGACATAACATCAACTATACTCTATCTACAGTCGACTACTGACGTTACATCTACTATACATTATCTACAGTCGACTACTGACGTAACATCTACCATACTCTATCTACAGTCGGCTACTGATGTAACATCTACTGTACTATATCTACAGTCGACTACTGACGTAACATCTACTGTACTATATCTACAGTCGACTACTGACCTAACATCTGCTATACTCTATCTACAGTCGACTACTGACGTAACATCTACTATACTCTATCTACAGTCGACTACTGATGTAACATCTACTGTACTATATCTACAGTCGACTACTGACGTAACATCTACTATACTCTATCTACAGTCGACTACTGACGTAGCATCTACTATACTCTATCTACAGTCGGCTACTGACGTAACATCTACTATACTCTATCTACAGTCGACTACTGACGTAACATCTATTATACTCTATCTACAGTCGACTACTGACGTAACATCTACTATACTCTATCTACAGTCGACTACTGACGTAACATCTACTGTACTCCATCTACAGTCGACTGCTGACGTAACATCTACTATACTCTATCTACAGTCGACTACTGACATCACATCTGCTATACTCTATCTACAGTCGACTACTGACGTAACATCTACTATACTCTATCTACAGTCGACTACTGACGTAACATCTGCTATACTCTATCTACAGTCGACTACTGACGTAACATCTGCTATACTCTATCTACAGTCGACTACTGACGTAACATCTACTATACTCTATCTACAGTCGACTACTGACGTAACATCTACTATACTCTATCTACAGTCGACTACTGACGTAACATCTACTATACTATAGCTACAGTCGACTACTGACGTAACATCTACTATACTCTATCTACAGTCGACAACTGACGTAACATCTACTATACTCTATCTACAGTCGACTACTGACGCAACATCTACTATACTCCATCTACAGTCGACTACTGACGTAACATCTACTATACTCCATCTACAGTCGACTACTGACGTAACATCTACTATACTCTATCTACAGTCGACTACTGACGTAACATCTACTATACTCTATCTACAGTCGACTACTGACGTAACATCTACTATACTCTATCTACAGTCGACTACTGACCTAACATCTACTATACTCTATCTACAGTCGAGTACTGACGTAACACCTACTATACTCTATCTACTGTCGACTACTGACGTAACATCTACTATACTCTATCTACAGTCGACTACCGACGTAACATCTACGATACACTATCTACAGTCGACTACCGACGTAACATCTACTATACTCTATCTACAGTCGACTACCGACGTAACATCTACTATACTCTATCTACAGTCGACTACTGACGTAACATCTACTATACTCTATCTACAGTCGACTACTGACGTAACATCTACTATACTCTATCTACAGTCGAGTACTGACGTAACATCTACTATACTCTATCTACAGTCGACTACTGACGTAACATCTACTATACTCTATGTACAGTCGACTACTGACGTAACATCTACTATACTCTATGTACAGTCGACTACTTACGTAACATCTACTATACTCTATCTACAGTCGACTACTGACGTAACATCTACTATACTCTATCTACAGTCGACTACCGACGTAACATCTACTATACTCTATCTACAGTCGACTACTGACGTAACATCTACTATACTCTATCTACAGTCGACTACTGACGTAACATCTACTATACTCTATCTACTGTCGACTACTGACGTAACATCTACTATACTCTATCTACAGTCGACTACTGACAACATAACATCGACTATACTCTATCTACAGTCGACTACTGACAACATAACATCTACTATACTCTATCTACAGTCGACTACTGTCGTACCATCTACTATACTCTATCTACAGTCGACTACTGTCGTACCATCTACTATACTCTATCTACAGTCGACTACTGACGTAACATCTACTATACTCTATCTACAGTCGACTACCGACGTAACATCTACTATACTATATCTACAGTCGACTACTGACGTAACATCTACCATACTCTATCTACAGTCGACTACTGACGTAACATCTACTATACTCTATCTACAGTCGACTACTGACGCAACATCTACTATACTCCATCTACAGTCGACTACTGACGTAACATCTACTATACTCCATCTACAGTCGACTACTGACGTAACATCTACTATACTCTATCTACAGTCGACTACTGACGTAACATCTACTATACTCTATCTACAGTCGACTACTGACGTAACATCTACTATACTCTATCTACAGTCGACTACTGACCTAACATCTACTATACTCTATCTACAGTCGAGTACTGACGTAACACCTACTATACTCTATCTACTGTCGACTACTGACGTAACATCTACTATACTCTATCTACAGTCGACTACCGACGTAACATCTACGATACACTATCTACAGTCGACTACCGACGTAACATCTACTATACTCTATCTACAGTCGACTACCGACGTAACATCTACTATACTCTATCTACAGTCGACTACTGACGTAACATCTACTATACTCTATCTACAGTCGACTACTGACGTAACATCTACTATACTCTATCTACAGTCGAGTACTGACGTAACATCTACTATACTCTATCTACAGTCGACTACTGACGTAACATCTACTATACTCTATGTACAGTCGACTACTGACGTAACATCTACTATACTCTATGTACAGTCGACTACTTACGTAACATCTACTATACTCTATCTACAGTCGACTACTGACGTAACATCTACTATACTCTATCTACAGTCGACTACCGACGTAACATCTACTATACTCTATCTACAGTCGACTACTGACGTAACATCTACTATACTCTATCTACAGTCGACTACTGACGTAACATCTACTATACTCTATCTACTGTCGACTACTGACGTAACATCTACTATACTCTATCTACAGTCGACTACTGACATCATAACATCGACTATACTCTATCTACAGTCGACTACTGACAACATAACATCTACTATACTCTATCTACAGTCGACTACTGTCGTACCATCTACTATACTCTATCTACAGTCGACTACTGACGTAACATCTACTATACTCTATCTACAGTCGACTACCGACGTAACATCTACTATACTATATCTACAGTCGACTACTGACGTAACATCTACCATACTCTATCTACAGTCGACTACTGACGTAACATCTACTATACTCTATCTACAATCGACAACTGACGTAACATCTACCATACTCTATCTACTGTCGACTACTGACGTAACATCTACTATACTCTATCTACAGTCGACTACTGACGTAACATCTACCATACTCTATCTACAGTCGACTACTGACGTTACACCTACTATACTCTATCTATAGTCGGCTACTGACGTAACATCTACTATACTCTATCTACGGTCGACTACTGACGTAACATCTACTATACTCTATCTACAGTCGACTACTGACGTAACATCTACTATACTCTATCTACAGTCGACTACTGACGTAACATCTACTATACTCTATCTACAGTCGACTACTGACGTAACATCTACTATACTCTATATACAGTCGACTACTGACGTAACATCTACTATACTCTATCTACAGTCGACTACTGACGTAACATCTACTATACTCTATCTACAGTCGACTACTGACGTAACATCTACTATACTCTATCTATAGTCGACTACTGACGTAACATCTACTATACTCTACAGTCGACTACTGACGTAACATCTACTATACTCTATCTACAGTCGACTACCGACGTAACATCTACTATACTCTATCTACAGTCGACTACTGACGTAACATCTACTATACTCTATCTACAGTCGACTACTGACGTAACACCTACTATACTCTATCTACTGTCGACTACTGACGTAACATCTACTATACTCTATCTACAGTCGACTACCGACGTAACATCTACGATACACTATCTACAGTCGACTACCGACGTAACATCTACTATACTCTATCTACAGTCGACTACCGACGTAACATCTACTATACTCTATCTACAGTCGACTACTGACGTAACATCTACTATACTCTATCTACAGTCGACTACTGACGTAACATCTACTATACTCTATCTACAGTCGAGTACTGACGTAACATCTACTATACTCTATCTACAGTCGACTACTGACGTAACATCTACTATACTCTATGTACAGTCGACTACTGACGTAACATCTACTATACTCTATGTACAGTCGACTACTTACGTAACATCTACTATACTCTATCTACAGTCGACTACTGACGTAACATCTACTATACTCTATCTACAGTCGACTACCGACGTAACATCTACTATACTCTATCTACAGTCGACTACTGACGTAACATCTACTATACTCTATCTACAGTCGACTACTGACGTAACATCTACTATACTCTATCTACTGTCGACTACTGACGTAACATCTACTATACTCTATCTACAGTCGACTACTGACATCATAACATCGACTATACTCTATCTACAGTCGACTACTGACAACATAACATCTACTATACTCTATCTACAGTCGACTACTGTCGTACCATCTACTATACTCTATCTACAGTCGACTACTGACGTAACATCTACTATACTCTATCTACAGTCGACTACCGACGTAACATCTACTATACTATATCTACAGTCGACTACTGACGTAACATCTACCATACTCTATCTACAGTCGACTACTGACGTAACATCTACTATACTCTATCTACAATCGACAACTGACGTAACATCTACCATACTCTATCTACTGTCGACTACTGACGTAACATCTACTATACTCTATCTACAGTCGACTACTGACGTAACATCTACCATACTCTATCTACAGTCGACTACTGACGTTACACCTACTATACTCTATCTATAGTCGACTACTGACGTAACATCTACTATACTCTATCTACGGTCGACTACTGACGTAACATCTACTATACTCTATCTACAGTCGACTACTGACGTAACATCTACTATACTCTATCTACAGTCGACTACTGACGTAACATCTACTATACTCTATCTACAGTCGACTACTGACGTAACATCTACTATACTCTATATACAGTCGACTACTGACGTAACATCTACTATACTCTATCTACAGTCGACTACTGACGTAACATCTACTATACTCTATCTACAGTCGACTACTGACGTAACATCTACTATACTCTATCTATAGTCGACTACTGACGTAACATCTACTATACTCTACAGTCGACTACTGACGTAACATCTACTATACTCTATCTACAGTCGACTACCGACGTAACATCTACTATACTCTATCTACAGTCGACTACTGACGTAACATCTACTATACTCTATCTACAGTCGACTACTGACGTAACATCTACTATACTCTATCTACTGTCGACTACTGACGTAACATCTACTATACTCTATCTACAGTCGACTACTGACAACATAACATCGACTATACTCTATCTACAGTCGACTACTGACAACATAACATCTACTATACTCTATCTACAGTCGACTACTGTCGTACCATCTACTATACTCTATCTACAGTCGACTACTGACGTAACATCTACTATACTCTATCTACAGTCGACTACCGACGTAACATCTACTATACTATATCTACAGTCGACTACTGACGTAACATCTACCATACTCTATCTACAGTCGACTACTGACGTAACATCTACTATACTCTATCTACAGTCGACTACTGACGCAACATCTACTATACTCCATCTACAGTCGACTACTGACGTAACATCTACTATACTCCATCTACAGTCGACTACTGACGTAACATCTACTATACTCTATCTACAGTCGACTACTGACGTAACATCTACTATACTCTATCTACAGTCGACTACTGACGTAACATCTACTATACTCTATCTACAGTCGACTACTGACCTAACATCTACTATACTCTATCTACAGTCGAGTACTGACGTAACACCTACTATACTCTATCTACTGTCGACTACTGACGTAACATCTACTATACTCTATCTACAGTCGACTACCGACGTAACATCTACGATACACTATCTACAGTCGACTACCGACGTAACATCTACTATACTCTATCTACAGTCGACTACCGACGTAACATCTACTATACTCTATCTACAGTCGACTACTGACGTAACATCTACTATACTTTATCTACAGTCGACTACTGACGTAACATCTACTATACTCTATCTACAGTCGAGTACTGACGTAACATCTACTATACTCTATCTACAGTCGACTACTGACGTAACATCTACTATACTCTATGTACAGTCGACTACTGACGTAACATCTACTATACTCTATGTACAGTCGACTACTTACGTAACATCTACTATACTCTATCTACAGTCGACTACTGACGTAACATCTACTATACTCTATCTACAGTCGACTACCGACGTAACATCTACTATACTCTATCTACAGTCGACTACTGACGTAACATCTACTATACTCTATCTACAGTCGACTACTGACGTAACATCTACTATACTCTATCTACTGTCGACTACTGACGTAACATCTACTATACTCTATCTACAGTCGACTACTGACAACATAACATCGACTATACTCTATCTACAGTCGACTACTGACAACATAACATCTACTATACTCTATCTACAGTCGACTACTGTCGTACCATCTACTATACTCTATCTACAGTCGACTACTGACGTAACATCTACTATACTCTATCTACAGTCGACTACCGACGTAACATCTACTATACTATATCTACAGTCGACTACTGACGTAACATCTACCATACTCTATCTACAGTCGACTACTGACGTAACATCTACTATACTCTATCTACAATCGACAACTGACGTAACATCTACCATACTCTATCTACTGTCGACTACTGACGTAACATCTACTATACTCTATCTACAGTCGACTACTGACGTAACATCTACCATACTCTATCTACAGTCGACTACTGACGTTACACCTACTATACTCTATCTATAGTCGACTACTGACGTAACATCTACTATACTCTATCTACGGTCGACTACTGACGTAACATCTACTATACTCTATCTACAGTCGACTACTGACGTAACATCTACTATACTCTATCTACAGTCGACTACTGACGTAACATCTACTATACTCTATCTACAGTCGACTACTGACGTAACATCTACTATACTCTATATACAGTCGACTACTGACGTAACATCTACTATACTCTATCTACAGTCGACTACTGACGTAACATCTACTATACTCTATCTACAGTCGACTACTGACGTAACATCTACTATACTCTATCTATAGTCGACTACTGACGTAACATCTACTATACTCTACAGTCGACTACTGACGTAACATCTACTATACTCTATCTACAGTCGACTACTGACATAACATCTACTATACTATATCTACTGTCGGCTACCCACGCAACACATACATGTACTATACTCTATTTTCTACACGCCTTTTCATTGGTTTATTTTGCTGTATCTATTTCTACATGCATTTTCATTGGTTTATATTTGCTGTGTCTATCCCTGTGACACGCCTTTTCATTGGTTTATGCAGGGACTGCCGCCTTGAACACAAACCCCGTAACTCAAAATCGGCATAACGAATGAAACAAACGAACGAAAAAGACAAATTGATAATGAAACCAATAAAAAGGTTATTTAGAATAAGACAATGTGTTCAGTTAGCATTTTCTGCTTCATCGATGACACTCTTCGTACAAATCTAGGTCAAATGGGGAGTTAGGCTGCTCCCAGAATGAGAAACTCTACGTTGGTGACAACGAAATCACTACGCTTATCAACAAGCATAATGGTAACAAGTCCTTGAATATCGCATCCAAGGGGCATATCGTTCCTTCCTAAGGCATATAAATACATACCGGAAGTATGTAGACTATGCGTAAGTGTAGCAGGGATGTTGCTATCTAGAAATGGAAAATCCTATCGGAATTGAAATCGTCATACTTTTCACAGATTTAAATTGTAAGCTGTTCCTGCTGGTAAGTTATTATTAAAGATCGAGATAAGCGACTGTTGTTTAAGATTTTGCGCTGTCCTTGATTTCAAGATCTACATGTTATATCAAAAAGACATGACAAATACACATTTTGTTATTTGAAGATAACACATCGCCAATATAGCTATAGGTGAAATTGAGGAACATTGCAGGGTCTCTATTACCATGGTGTTCGGATAAGTCCTTCAATAAAATCGGTATCGTAGGAAGATAAAACGAAGTCGGCCACAGTAAATTCCCGTACGTACGTATGCAAAAAGTCTTGTGAAGACCTTGTCATTAACCTCAACAAAGATGTTGTCGACCAGAAATACATTTATTATCATTGTTTCCTCTTCGGTGTACTTTCTCTGTGCCTCATTCATATATATTTAATGAAATGCAATCTAGTACAATTCACAATCATACAATTGGAAATAAGTTCTTTTCACAAGAAAACGAAAGCGTTCCATAAGTTTTGAATGGGGAATGGTAGCATAAGATTGGGAAATAAAAAAAATAATTTTGAGTTTTGGTAAGATTGGTTAATCAATATTACGAACTAAACACACAAGACTCAAGTCTACATGTACTTATGGTGGGATAGATACCATAGCCGTATATGTACATACTGTTCCGTCATTAATTTGAAAGTGATCAAACTACCACTAGGCCCTGCCTTTATTTGTCTCTAACAGTTTTCTGACAATTTCACACTTCTGCCAGTTTCATGTGTATGAAACTCGGGCGGCAAACATTGCATGTGCATCAGTCATTTCCAATTTTCTATTAACCACAACTGAATCACACATCGCTCGTACATCGTGTCCACATTCAGGTCTTTGAATAAAATACTCACGTTCTTCTGTTTACTTCAATACCTCGTCGCTCTCAATGTTTTCATTGTTTTTTTTTGTTTGTCTTTTTTCTCTAAGATGTTGTGTTGGCTGCTATTCACGATTGTGGCTTTAAATCGATTGAGCATCCGCCTTATTCACCTGATCTCGCTCCATCAGACTTCCATCTAATTCATACTGAAAACAGCTATTTCAGGCACCCACTTTCAGTCCGATGAGGACGTCATACATGAAGTGGATGACTTTCTGAACAGCCAAGAAAAGGAGTTATATAGGTACTGCAGGGGGTTATGTTGAAAAGTGATACAATATGTCCGGCAAAATTCAAATCCTTCAATATGAGACTCACAACATATAAATCAGCCCTCGTACTTCTTGTTGACAAGATATATCAACAGATTATTGGCAAGGGGGACAAGCTGTGTCCCTACATTTTCCCGACTTATTCTTCTTTTCATACGGAAGAGAATTAGTTTATGACCCCGTTCTGATCTCCTAGAGTAATTTCCCTTCGTTTTAACCTGTCAGTACACATTGATAGTCTAACAGCCGGTGGGGCCGAGATGGTGAAGACTATCAAATCTAAGTTTGACATGGATGGTGTCGATGACGCATGAGACGCTTAACTTTCAGGAACACTTGGTTTAATTCTGTTTTTTTTTATTTTGGAGATTTTAACCTATGTATTATTGACTGATATATTGCACGTCTTTCAAGTGATTTGTGGTTATAACTGTGGATTTGTACATATCGGTATTACAATTATCTAATTAAAAATATGTATGAATACAAGGCATCATTTTTCCTTGTATCTTTCTGATAACACAATTATCATTTTTTTGTATAATACACTGCTATACAATGTATCAGACCTGCCCAATGCACTGTTGTAATGCTCTCAAACATATCCCGTTCAATACATCGTAATTAACATTGAAGCCGAGCCTTACTTTTTAAGTAAGTGTCAATCAAAAGTCTAACATTGCCATTTTGCTACAATTGATGATATCGGGTCGTTATTTTACGGCTGATAACACAGTGCTGCCCTACATATATATACATTGTCGTTTAGATCGTCTCGGATCTCGTAGCGATGATAAGCCACTCCGTCAATAGACTGGTAATGATACGGTGAGGTGATAGTGGCCGACTTTGATCAAGGTTACTATACTCATTAGAAGGACGTGACTCGGAAAACATTGTTTCCCTAGCAGCACGAGACATCGGCCCAGCGTTTGATTGCATCTGTTTGAGTAATGTAAACTTTAAGCGCTTTTCATTTCTAATAACGTCTGCTCATTATTCCATTTTGCACGCCATTTTGCAAGTCTGGCGCCATTTTGAAGATTTTGAAAATTAACGCACACGAACGTTCGAACCCGAGCAAACTTCAAGGGAGACATCAAAGAGTCGTGGCGGCAGCTACAAACACGGAAAACTGGGAAGATTAAAAGAGAAATCGCTTTGGTCATTTGAAAATATAAATTCGGTTTTACGGGTTTGTTCTTGCTGGCTAACGTACGTAATTATAAGTACAAAATACTAAGGTCCACATCTCTGGAAGTTTAACGATAATAAATTGGCGACTTGTTCTCCGCTCACCCCTGTTATTAAGTAGGTCGTCTGTCTGATCCAACGTGGACCTATAGACATACAAAAGTATAACTTTATTATTAAGTTATTGATGGCCTTCTATAAAAATATGTCTATTCAAAATTTCACTCTAAATTACTCTAATTGTCAGTGGTTCGTAAAAATTAAAAACAAACAAAATATTCAAAATACTTTTTCAAACTTTGGTGCTTTCTGTTGTTTTTCCTGTCCACTGTACTCCTACCCTACGTCGTAGCTATGGTCAGGGTACATTAAATTCTCTCCACACCCTGCGAGAAATATTATAAAAAACAAACGTTCTAACGCTGCTGGTTGATGAGTTGCAAATCAAAGTTAAAAAGAAACACTAGGTAATAGTCTGAAGTAAAACGTAGAAAACTGCGGGAAAAGCCAAAAGTTGTCAATAAACTTTTTAGAGTGTATTAGTAATAGGTAAGAGGCTCGGTAAGATCAAAGAACGGAAGTCGAATTTCTTACAGTCTGATAACACACCAGCACGAGTTCTAAGTGAGAAGATATCCCAAACACACAACCAGACACGATGTAGGTATTGCCAAAATCACTTTCAAATCAAGTACCAGGTTTAACAGGCAGAAGCCTATAGAACAATACTGTGAGCGATTATTGAGGGAGGCTATCGAGCACAAATTAATTTGACAGACCGCCTTTTTTAAAGAGAGTCATTAGCACCAATGGAGCGGGTGCTCTGAAAGGTATATATTGGCGGGAAAATGTATGCGGAGCAGACGACCTAATCTACACGTGGTGGTATATATCACTGGTAATATATGTAAACATTTAATAAAGCCCGTAACATCAAAGATACGCCACTGTCTACACATAAGTTCACTTTAAACAGTTCAGTTAGCTTTAAATGTAACACATCAATCCGTCACACATACAGATGCTGTATATATCACGTGCTTGTTTACGGCGTGAATAGCGGGACGAAACGTCCGAATACAATATTTCATAATAAGAGCTCGGGGAACGTTTGTAAAGAATTCGATGCTGAAGCTGTGATATTTTAGGTGGCGAGTTTATCAGTAACACACGGACACGAAGTTTAAGACAACATCAAACGCTACATCCATCCTCCGTCAGTACAGCTCCACCTGCTGAGGGGATTCCTGTTTCTGCCAGCGAAGACAACCTTTGGCTGTTATCACGGGCACCATACCTGCCTGTATACATGTAGATTGTACAATGACTTTGTGTGATTGTCGACAACAGACATGACGATGAGTATTTGCTGTCAATTCCCTGTTTACGCGTGTACCTATGTTTGATGTGGTGTTAAGTGACGGTTCATGCCAGCCACGTGGATTCTATAAGAGGTTGGGGACATTTTCGGCCCCTTTCAGCTGTCAGGCTTATCGTCATACCATAAAGTAAAACAAAAGGAAATGCTTTTAAGGACTTTGAACCTATTGCCCATGAGTTTTGATCTATTGTCCGAAATTTTGGATCTATAATTGCCCGAGAGTTGGACCTGTTACCCAAGAGTTTGCGCCTAATGCCCGAGATTTTGGTTTTATGTCCGAGAGTTTATACTTGTCGACCGATACAAGATAGATTGGACCTGTTCTTTGAAAGCTTGATCCCATTACTGAACAGTTTAGGGACAATCTCGCGAGAGTTCAGACCTTGGTTGCAAGAGAGTTCGGACCTTTACCGGAAGTCCTGATCTGATGTACTTCAGAGCTTTTACTAATAATGCAAGGGAACGGTATCGCGTATCACAGACGGAAGCGCTGTTACAATTGATACAGACGGGAATTGACTATACATCCAGCTCAAAAGAGTAACTACTGTTTACTTGATACATGATTGAGAATGGATGCTATGAACACTTTTTTTTTTTCAATTTTCCGCTTGTACTTGTGTTGCAGAAAGCCATGGTGTTTCACTATTCTAACTATAGTCTCTCTTTAATAACGTTTGGTTAATGATAATGGAATCTAAGAAAACATTTGTGAAATATATTAAATACATTTCACCAAGAAATAAAACAAATTATCTAGACCATGGTGTAGATGAAAGAACCCTTCCAATTAGTGGTTGATTTATTTATGAACTAACAACGCCACCTGTCGGCCGTCCTTCAAAGCACGAACGATAAGTCATCGATGCTTTGATTGCATATTTCAAGACAGCTGTAGTGTGGGCGTATACGACTAATGTACCATTCATCATTATATTCCGCATATTGTCTTTTAAAACCCGAACCAGGTGATTACTCAAAACATTTATAAAGTGTTAACAAGAACGGGTGGCTGGAAAGATCGTTTTAGTGAGCAGGACTATCAAATATCGTTAGATCGCCGAGCTGCCTTACTGCACTCGTACCGGCCACTAAGGCATATTATATGAGATATTCCTGTGGCCCGCCCCTAGGCTTTGAAGTCTGTCATTACTGACAACCTATCTGAAGTATTTTGCACCTAGTCCCAAACGTATGTAATCGACCGTTTATGCTATCTTGTCCATCAGGAGATAATGACAGAGTGGGGAGCGATCGGGGACAGTATCGGCCCCGCAGATCTACGGGTCATTTGTATAATAGATCCCAAGATTCACTAATTAGGGTAATTTACAGGTGCTGCTACTAAGTACTGGACAGACATAGATCATCGGGCGGACAATTCACCAGACATCAAATGGAATATACCTCTAAAGGGAAAGAAATGTTCAACAAAAGTCCAACCGTTAAGTCATTTTGGGTATCAAGTCAAAGTACGTTCGGTCTTAACTAGTAACCGGAGACGGTCAACAAAGGCGGTATTTAAAAAGTATAAATATTTTAATTCTAATTATAAACATCAAACATGAATCAGTGTGATCATCACGCCCCCTGGTTCATACCCCATACTATCAATAATGTAAGCACAACGGAATTCTGTTGGTCAAAATTAAAATAATAAAACATCAAGAAATAAATAATAAATCATATCGAGGAGCATAATAGTATTGCGTAAACTTTATCTTTTTATTTTCAACTTTCGCGAGACAAGTTATTTTACTTTATACGTATTTTACATATCATGCCATTCTGATATCCCTCAAAATGTGTTGGGGAATAAAAACCAATTTACCCCAACCACCCAAAATATATGTTGTCTTCCTTCGTCATTTGTGTTTCTAAGCTATATATCTATTTATTAGCACAATGTATCATATGCACTATGTGTTGGTGATCCGAAGATATAGATTTGAATTTCCTGTCGTAGTTGTACCGAGAGAAATATATATATCAAACAACAGAAAAACCCGAAAGTTTGTAGATGTAATATATCACTTAGTCTGCAGGAGTAATATATCACTTAGTCTGTAGGAGTAATATATCACTTAGTATGTAGGAGTAATATATCACTTAGTCTGTAGTTGTAATATATCACTTAGTCTTTAGGAGTAATATATCACTTAATCTGCAGGAGTAATATATCACTTAATCTGTAGATGTAATATATCACTTAGTATTCAGATGTAATATATCACTTAGTCTGTAGATGTAATATATCACTTAGTCTGTAGTAGTAATATATCACTTAGTCTGTAGGAGTAATATATCACTTAGTCTGCACAGTAATATATCACTTGGTCTGTATGAGTAATATATCACTTAGTCTGTAGGAGTAATATCTCACTTAGTCTGTGATATTATATATCACGAAGTCTGTGATGTAATGTATCACTTAATCTGTAGGAGTATTATATCATTTAGTGTGTAGGAGTAATATATCACTTAGTCTGTAGGAATAATATATCAGAAAATCTTTAAGAGAAATATATCACTTAGTCTGTAGATGTAATATATCGCTTAATCTTTGATGTAATATATCACTTAGTCGGTATGAGTAATATATCACATTGTCTGTAGTAGTAATATATCACTTAGTCTGTTGGAATAATATATCACTTAGTCTGTAGTAGCAATATATCACTTAGTCGGTAAGTAATATATCACATTGTATGTAGTAGCAATATATCACTATGTCTGTATGAGTAATATGTCATTAGTCTGTAGGAGTAATATGTCACTTAGTCTGTAGGTGTAATATATCATTTAGTCGGTAGGAATAAGATATCCTTTAGTCAGTAGGAGTAATATATCACTTAGTCTGTAGGTGTAATATATCAGTTAGTCTGAAGGAGCAATATATCACTTAGTCTGTAGGAGTAATATATCACTTAGTATTTAGATGTTATATATCACTTAGTATTCAGATGTAATATATCACTTAGTCTGCAGGAGTAATATATCACTTAGTATGTAGGAGTAATATGTCACCTAGTCTGTAGTTGTAATATATCACTTAGTCTTTAGTAGTGATATATCACTTAGTCTGTGATATTATATATCACGATGTCTGTGATGTAATATATCACTAAATCTGTAGGAGTATTATATCATTTAGTCTGTAGGAGTAATATATCACTTAGTCTGTAGGAGTAATATATCACTTAGTCTGTAGAAGTAATATATCACTTAGTCTGTAGAAGTAATATATCAGTTAGTCTGTAGTTGTAATATATCACTTAGTCTTTAGTAGTGATATATCACTTAGTCTGCAGGAGTAATATATCACTTAGTATGTAGGAGTAATATATCACTTAGTCTGTAGAAGTAATATATCACTTAGTCTGTAGGAGTAATATATCACTTAGTCTGTAGGAGTAATATATCACTTAGTCTGTAGAAGTAATATATCAGTTAGTCTGTAGGAGTAATATATCACTTAGCCTGTAGGAGTTATATATCACTTAGTCTGTAGAAGTAATATATCAGTTAGTCTGTAGGAGTAATATATCACTTAGTCTGTAGAAGTAATATATCACTTAGTCTGTATGAGTAATATATCATTTAGTCTGTAGGAGTAATATATCACTGATTCCTTTGAAGTAATATATCACTTAGTCTGTATGAGTAATATATCAATTAGTCTGCTGAGTAATATATCACTTAGTCTGTAGGAGTAATATATCACTTAGTCGGTAGTAGTAATATATCACTAAGTCTGTAGGAGTAATATATCACTTAGTCTGTAGTAGCAATATATCACTTAGTCGGTATGAGTAATATATCACATTGTCTGTAGTAGTAATATATCACTTAGTCTGCTGAGTAATATATCACTTAGTCTGTAGGAGTAATATATCACTTAGTCTGTAGGAGTAATATATCACTTAGTCTGTAGGAGTAATATATCACTTAGTATGTAGAAGTAATATATCACTTAGTCTGTAGATGTAATATATCACTTAGTCTGTAGTAGTAATATATCACTTAGTCTGTAGTAGTAATATATCACTTAGTCTATAGAAGTTATATATCACTTAGTATGTAGGAGTAATATATCACTTAGTCTGTAGAAGTAATATATCACTTAGTCTGTAGATGTAATATATCACTTAGTCTGTAGGAGTAATATATCACTTAGTCTGTGGGAGTAATATATCACTTAGTCTGTAGGAGTAATATATCACTTAGTCTGTAGGAGCAATATATCAATTAGTCTGTAGGAGTAATATGTCATTAGTCTGTAGATGTAATATATCACTTAGTCTGTATGAGTAATATATCATTTAGTCTGTAGGAGTAATATATCATTAGTCTGTAGGAGTAATATATCACATTGTCTGTATGAGTAATATATCACATTGTCTGTATGAGTAATATATCACTTAGTCTGTATGAGTAATATATCATTTAGTCTGTAGGAGTAATATATCACTGATTCCTTTGAAGTAATATATCACTTAGTCTGTATGAGTAATATATCAATTAGTCTGCTGAGTAATATATCACTTAGTCTGTAGGAGTAATATATCACTTAGTCGGTAGTAGTAATATATCACTAAGTCTGTAGGAGTAATATATCACTTAGTCTGTAGTAGCAATATATCACTTAGTCGGTATGAGTAATATATCACATTGTCTGTAGTAGTAATATATCACTTAGTCTGCTGAGTAATATATCACTTAGTCTGTAGGAGTAATATATCACTTAGTCTGTAGGAGCAATATATCACTTAGTCTGTAGGAGTAATATATCACTTAGTATGTAGAAGTAATATATCACTTAGTCTGTAGATGTAATATATCACTTAGTCTGTAGCAGTAATATATCACTTAGTCTGTAGTAGTAATATATCACTTAGTCTATAGAAGTTATATATCACTTAGTATGTAGGAGTAATATATCACTTAGTCTGTAGAAGTAATATATCACTTAGTCTGTAGATGTAATATATCACTTAGTCTGTAGGAGTAATATATCACTTAGTCTGTGGGAGTAATATATCACTTAGTCTGTAGGAGTAATATATCACTTAGTCTGTAGGAGCAATATATCAATTAGTCTGTAGGAGTAATATGTCATTAGTCTGTAGATGTAATATATCACTTAGTCTGTATGAGTAATATATCATTTAGTCTGTAGGAGTAATATATCATTAGTCTGTAGGAGTAATATATCACATTGTCTGTATGAGTAATATATCACTTAGTCTGTATGAGTAATATATCATTTAGTCTGTAGGAGTAATATATCACTTAGTCTGCAGAGTAATATATCATTTAGTCTGTATGAGTAATATGTCATTAGTCTGTAGATGTAATATATCACTTAGTCTGTATGAGTAATATATCATTTAGTCTGTAGGAGTAATATATCATTAGTCTGTAGGAGTAATATATCACATTGTCTGTATGAGTAATATATCACTTAGTCTGTATGAGTAATATATCATTTAGTCTGTAGGAGTAATATATCACTTAGTCTGTAGGAGTAATATATCACTGATTCCTTTGAAGTAATATATCACTTAGTCTGTATGAGTAATATATCACTTAGTCTGTATGAGTAATATATCATTTAGTCTGTAGGAGTAATATATCAATTAGTCTGCAGAGTAATATATCATTTAGTCTGTAGGAGTAATATGTCATTAGTCTGTAGATGTAATATATCACTTAGTCTGTATGAGTAATATATCATTTAGTCTGTAGGAGTAATATATCATTAGTCTGTAGGAGTAATATATCACATTGTCTGTATGAGTAATATATCACTTAGTCTGTATGAGTAATATATCATTTAGTCTGTAGGAGTAATATATCATTAGTCTGTAGGAGTAATATATCAATTGTCTGTACGTAATATTCATTAGTCTGTTGGGTAAAATCACTTAGTCTGAAGGAGCAATATATCACTTATTATGGGATAATATATCACTTAGCTGGGGAAGGGGTTATAACTTATCTTAGGGGTTATATCATTAGTCTTATTTTTAGTAATATATCACTTGTCGTTAGAATAATCATTTTATTTGTAGGTTAAATTATATTATTGAGGTGTTTTTATTCATTTAGTCTGTAGGAGAAAAATTCCTTTGTCGCAGGTAATATATCATTAGTCTTAGAGTAATATTCATTAGTCTGTAGATGAAATATACACTTAGTTGTAGATTAATATTACATTGTCTTTGGTAATTTCATTTGTCTGTATAGAAAATATATCATTTGTCTGTAGGGAAATTTTAACTGTTCCC
This sequence comes from Pecten maximus, assembly GCF_902652985.1. Lineage (NCBI taxonomy): Eukaryota > Metazoa > Mollusca > Bivalvia > Pectinida > Pectinidae > Pecten > Pecten maximus. The sequence continues at coordinate 29,643,614 of NC_047019.1, forward strand.
TTTGAATAATATCTCACTTATCGTATGAGTAATAATCATTAGTCGCAGAGTAATTTCTTTTAGTCTTTGGAGTAATATGTCATTTTTGTAATTAATATATCACTTAGTCTGTATGAGTAATATATCATTTAGTCTGTAGGAGTAATATATCATTAGTCTGTAGGAGTAATATATCACATTGTCTGTATGAGTAATATATCACTTAGTCTGTATGAGTAATATATCATTTAGTCTGTAGGAGTAATATATCACTTAGTCTGTAGGTGTAATGTATCACTTAGTCTGTAGTAGTAATATATCACTTAGTCTGCTGAGTAATATATCACTTAGTCTGTAGGAGTAATATATCACTTAGTCGGTAGTGTAATATATCACTAAGTCTGTAGGAGTAATATATCACTTAGTCTGTAGTAGCAATATATCACTTAGTCGGTATGAGTAATATATCACATTGTCTTTAGTAGTAATATATCACTTAGTCTGCTGAGTAATATATCACTTAGTCTGTAGGAGTAATATATCACTTAGTCTGTAGGAGCAATATATCACTTAGTCTGTAGGAGTAATATATCACTTAGTATGTAGAAGTAATATATCACTTAGTCTGTAGATGTAATATATCACTTAGTCTGTAGTAGTAATATATCACTTAGTCTGTAGTAGTAATATATCACTTAGTCTATAGAAGTTATATATCACTTAGTATGTAGGAGTAATATATCACTTAGTCTGTAGAAGTAATATATCACTTAGTCTGTAGATGTAATATATCACTTAGTCTGTAGGAGTAATATATCACTTAGTCTGTGGGAGTAACATATCACTTAGTCTGTAGGAGTAATATATCACTTAGTCTGTAGGAGCAATATATCAATTAGTCTGTAGGATTAATATGTCATTAGTCTGTAGATGTAATATATCACTTAGTCTGTATGAGTAATATATCATTTAGTCTGTAGGAGTAATATATCTTTAGTCTGTAGGAGTAATATATCACATTGTCTGTATGAGTAATATATCACTTAGTCTGTATGAGTAATATATCATTTAGTCTGTAGGAGTAATATATCACTTAGTCTGCAGAGTAATATATCATTTAGTCTGTATGAGTAATATGTCATTAGTCTGTAGATGTAATATATCATTTAGTCTGTATGAGTAATATATCATTTAGTCTGTAGGAGTAATATATCATTAGTCTGTAGGAGTAATATATCACATTGTCTGTATGAGTAATATATCACTTAGTCTGTAGGAGTAATATATCACTTAGTCTGTAGGAGTAATATATCACTTAGTCTGTAGGAGTAATATATCACTTAGTCTGTAGATGTAATATATCACTTAGTCTGTAGGAGTAATATATCACTTAGTCTGTAGGTTGTAATATATCACTTAGTCTATAGGGTTAATATATCACTTAGTCTGTAGGAGTAATATATCACTTAGTCTGTAGGAGTAATATATCACTTCGTCTGTAGATGTAATATATCACTTAGTCTGTAGGAGTAATATATCACTTAGTCTGTAGATGTAATATATCACTTCGTCTGTAGGAGTAATATATCACTTAGTCTGTAGGAGTAATATATCACTTAGTCTGTAGGAGTAATATATCACTTTAGTCTGTAGGAGTAATATATCACTTAGTCTGTATGAGAATATATCACTTCGTCTGTAGGAGTAATATATCACTTAGTATGTAGGAGTAATATATCACTTAGTCGGTATGAGTAATATATCACTTAGTCTGTAGGAGTAATATATCACTTAGTCTGTATAGAGTAATATATCCTTTAGTCTGTATGAGTAATATATCACTTAGTCTGTAGGAGTAATATATCACTTAGTCTGTAGGAGTAATATATCACTTAGTCTGTAGGAGTAATATATCACTTAGTCTGTAGGAGTAATATATCACTTAGTCTGTAGGAGTAATATATCACTTAGTCTGTACAGTAATATATCACTTAGTCTGTAGGAGTAATATATCAATTAGTCTGTAGGAGTAATATATCACTTAGTCTGTAGGAGTAATATATCACATTAGTCTGTAGGAGTAATATATCACTTAGTCTGTAGGAGTAATATATCATTAGTCTGTAGGAGTAATATATCACTTAGTCTGTAGGAGTAATATATCATTTAGTCTGTAGGAGTAATATATCATTAGTCTGTAGGAGTAATATATCAATTAGTCTGTATGAGTAATATATCACTTAGTCTGTAGGAGTAATATATCACTTAGTCTGTGGGGGAAATGTATCACTTGTCTGTAGTAGAAATTTTCCCTTAGCCCTGCGGTAATTATCACTAGTTTAGGAGTATATATTTCACTTAGTCGGTAGAGTAAATATCACAAGTCTGTAGGAAAATTTTCCCTTTAGTCTGTAGTACAAATATCACTTAGTCGGTAGGGTATAATCACTTGTCTGTAGTGAATAACACTTAGTCTGCGGATTATATCATTGTCTGTAGGAGTAATATATCACTTGGTCTGTATGAGCAATGTATCACTTAGTCTGTAGGAGTAATATATCACTTAGTATTTAGATGTAATATATCACTTAGTCTGTAGGAGTAATATATACTTATCGTAGGAAAATTTTCCCTTTAGCTGTAGTAGAATATATCATTTTGGTTGAAGTTAATTTCACTTTTTGGGGAGTAATATACCCTTAGTCTGTAAAAGAAATTTTATCACTTAGTCTGTAGATGTAATATATCACTTAGTCTGTAGGAGTAATATATCACTTAGTCTGTAGGAGTAATATATCACTTAGTCTGTAGGAGTAATATATCACTTAGTCTGTAGGAGTAATATATCACTTAGTCTGTAGATGTAATATATCACTTAGTCTGTAGGAGTAATATATCACTTAGTCTGTAGGAGTAATATATCACTTAGTCTGTAGGAGTAATATATCACTTAGTCTGTAGGAGTAATATATCACTTAGTCTGTAGAAGTAATATATCACTTAGTCTGTAGGAGTAATATATCACTTAGTCTGTAGGAGTAATATATCACTTAGTCTGTATGAGTAATATATCATTGGCTGTAGTAGTAATATATCACTTAGTCTGTAGAAGTAATATATCACTTAGTCTGTAGGAGTAATATATCACTTAGTCTGTAGGAGTAATATATCACTTAGCCTGTATGAGTAATATATCACTGTCTGTAGGAGTAATATATCACTTAGTCTGTAGGAGTAATATATCACTTAGTCTGTAGGAGTAATATATCACTTAGTCTGTATGAGTAATATATCACTTAGTCTGTATGAGTAATATATCACTTAGTCTGTAGGAGTAATATATCACTTAGTCTGTAGGTAGTTAATTATCACTTAGTATGTAGGAAGTAATATATCACTTAGTCTGTAGATGTATATATCACTAGTTCTGTAGTATGTAAATATACAACTTAGTCTGTAGAGTAATATATCACTTAGTCTATAGGAAGTATACTATCACTTATCTGTAGGGAGTATATATCCTTAGTCTGTAGAAGAAGCTAATGGATATCAATTAGTCTGTAGGATGTACATATGGTCACTTAGTCTGTAGAGGTAATATATCACTTAGTCCTGTAGGGACGTAATTAATCAATTAGTCTGTAGGAGTAATATATATCACTTAGTCGGTAGGAGTAAATTATCACATTAGTCTGTAGGAGTAATATAGTCACTTAGTTCCTGTAGGATGTAATCTATCACTTAGTCTGTATGAGTAATATATCACTTTAGTCTGTCAGGAGTAATATATCATTAGTCTGTAGGAGAGTAATAATAGATCACATTAGTCTGTAGAGTAATATCACTTAGTCTGTAGGAGTATATATCACTTAGTCTGTAGGAGTTAATATATCACTTAGTCTGTAGGAGTAATTATATCACGGTAGTCTGTTGGAAGTAATATATCACTTAGTCTGTTGGAGTAAATATACACTTAGTCTGAGGAGTATATTACCTGAGTCTATAGGATAATATATCACTTAGTTCTGTGGAATAATATATCACTTAGTCGGAGGATAATATATCTTAGTCTGTGGTGTAATATATCAATAAGTTGTGTAGGAGTAATATTTCACGTAATCTGTTGGCGTAATCTCACTAGGTCTGTAGGAATAATATATCACTTAGTCCTCTAGTAGCAGATATCATTAGTCTGTAGTAGCAATATATCACTTGTTCTGTGTAGTAATATATCAATTATCCTGGTAGAGTAATATATCACTTAGTCTGTAGGAGTAATACATCACTTGTCCTGTAGATAATATTCACATTAGTCTGCAGAGTAAATATATCATTTAGTGCTGTAGGAGTATTATGTCATTAGTCTGTAGATGTAATATAATCACTTAGTCTGTATGAGTAATTATCTTTATCTGTGGAGTAAAATCTTAGTCTGTGGAGCAAATATCCATGTCGAATATATATACTTATCTGTATGATATATATCTTTTAGTCTTGGGATAAATACATTGTTGTAGGGTAATATATACTTTTTATTAATATATCACTTAGCTGTTGGAGTAAAATCACTAGTTGAAGGGAAAAATTTAATTTCTTAGGATAATATCACTTATCTGGGGAAAAGGGGTTATACCCTTTTTTTTGTGGGGTAAATATCCTATCTGTATAGTAATATATCACTTTTCTGTATTGGAATATATCACTTAGTTTTGGGTGTAATTTTCTTTTAGTCTGTAGGGTAATATGTCATTAGTTTTAAATTTTAAATTTAAAACCCTTTTTTATAGAAATAATATTTAGTCTGTGGAGATTTCTTTATCTTAGAGTAATATATAATTGTCTGTATGAAAATAACATGTCGTATGAGTAAATATCTTTTAGTCTGTGGGAGAAATATATCACTTAGTCTGTTGGAGTACTATATCACTGATTCCTTTGAAGTAATATATCACTTAGTCTGTATTAGTAATATATCAATTAGTCTGCAGGAGTAATTATATCAATTTAGTCTTGTAGGAGTAATATGTCATAGTCTGTAGATGTAATATATCCACTTAGTCTGTATGAGTAATATATCCATTTAGTCTGTAGGCGTAATATACTCATTAGTTCGTAGGAGTAATATATCACATTGTCTGTATGAGTAATATATCACTTAGTCTGTATGAGTAATATATCATTTAGTCTGTAGGAGTAATATATCACTTAGTCTGTAGGAGTATATATCACTTATTCCTTTAGAAGTAATATATCATTAGTCTGTCTGAGTAATATCACTTAGTCTGTATGAGTAATATATCACTTAGTCTGTAGTAGTAATATCTCACATAGTCTGCTAGAGTAATATATTCACTTTAGTCTGTAGTAGTAATATATCACTTAGTCTGTAGGATGTATATATCACTTAGTCTGTAGGAGTAATATATCACTTAGTCTGTAGGTGTAATAATCATTAGTCTGTAGGAGTAATATATCACTTAGTCTGTAGAGTTAATATATCACTTAGTCTGTAGGAGTAATATATCACTTAGTCTGTTGGAGTAATATATCACTTAGTCTGTTGGAGTAATATATCACTTAGTCTGTAGGAGTAATATTACACTGAGTCTATAGGAGTAATATATCACTTAGTCTGTAGGAATAATATATCACTTAGTCGGTAGGAATAATATATCACTTAGTCTGTGGGTGTAATATATCAATTAGTGTGTAGGAGTAATATTTCACTTAATCTGTTGGCGTAATATATCACTAAGTCTGTAGGAATAATATATCACTTAGTCTCTAGTAGCAATATATCATTAGTCTGTAGTAGTAATATATCACTTAGTCTGTAGTAGTAATATATCACTTAGTCTGTAGGAGTAATATATCACTTAGTCTGTAGGAGTAATACATCACTTAGTCTGTAGGAGTAATATATCAATTAGTCTGCAGAGTAATATATCATTTAGTCTGTAGGAGTAATATGTCATTAGTCTGTAGATGTAATATATCACTTAGTCTGTATGAGTAATATATCATTTAGTCTGTAGGAGTAATATATCATTAGTCTGTAGGAGCAATATATCACATTGTCTGTATGAGTAATATATCACTTAGTCTGTATGAGTAATATATCATTTAGTCTGTAGGAGTAATATATCATTAGTCTGTAGGAGTAATATATCACATTGTCTGTATGAGTAATATATCACTTAGTCTGTTGGAGTAATATATCACTTAGTCTGAAGGAGCAATATATCACTTAGTCTATAGGAGTAATATATCACTTAGTCTGCGGAAGAGGTTATATCACTTAGTCTGTAGGGGTAATATATCACTTAGTCTGTAGTAGTAATATATCACTTAGTCTGTAGTAGGAATATATCACTTAGTTTGTAGGTGTAATATATCATTTAGTCTGTAGGAGTAATATGTCATTAGTCTGTAGATGTAATATATCACTTAGTCTGTATGAGTAATATATCATTTAGTCTGTAGGAGTAATATATCATTAGTCTGTAGGAGTAATATATCACATTGTCTGTATGAGTAATATATCACTTAGTCTGTATGAGTAATATATCATTTAGTCTGTAGGAGTAATATATCACTTAGTCTGTTGGAGTAATATATCACTGATTCCTTTGAAGTAATATATCACTTAGTCTGTATGAGTAATATATCAATTAGTCTGCAGAGTAATATATCATTTAGTCTGTAGGAGTAATATGTCATTAGTCTGTAGATGTAATATATCACTTAGTCTGTATGAGTAATATATCATTTAGTCTGTAGGAGTAATATATCATTAGTCTGTAGGAGTAATATATCACATTGTCTGTATGAGTAATATATCACTTAGTCTGTATGAGTAATATATCATTTAGTCTGTAGGAGTAATATATCACTTAGTCTGTAGGTGTAATGTATCACTTAGTCTGTAGTAGTAATATATCACTTAGTCTGCTGAGTAATATATCACTTAGTCTGTAGGAGTAATATATCACTTAGTCGGTAGTAGTAATATATCACTAAGTCTGTAGGAGTAATATATCACTTAGTCTGTAGTAGCAATATATCACTTAGTCGGTATGAGTAATATATCACATTGTCTGTAGTAGTAATATATCACTTAGTCTGCTGAGTAATATATCACTTAGTCTGTAGGAGTAATATATCACTTAGTCTGTAGGAGCAATATATCACTTAGTCTGTAGGAGTAATATATCACTTAGTATGTAGAAGTAATATATCACTTAGTCTGTAGATGTAATATATCACTTAGTCTGTAGTAGTAATATATCACTTAGTCTGTAGTAGTAATATATCACTTAGTCTATAGAAGTTATATATCACTTAGTATGTAGGAGTAATATATCACTTAGTCTGTAGAAGTAATATATCACTTAGTCTGTAGATGTAATATATCACTTAGTCTGTAGGAGTAATATATCACTTAGTCTGTGGGAGTAACATATCACTTAGTCTGTAGGAGTAATATATCACTTAGTCTGTAGGAGCAATATATCAATTAGTCTGTAGGAGTAATATGTCATTAGTCTGTAGATGTAATATATCACTTAGTCTGTATGAGTAATATATCATTTAGTCTGTAGGAGTAATATATCATTTAGTCTGTAGGAGTAATATATCACATTGTCTGTATGAGTAATATATCACTTAGTCTGTATGAGTAATATATCATTTAGTCTGTAGGAGTAATATATCACTTAGTCTGCAGAGTAATATATCATTTAGTCTGTATGAGTAATATGTCATTAGTCTGTAGATGTAATATATCACTTAGTCTGTATGAGTAATATATCATTTAGTCTGTAGGAGTAATATATCATTAGTCTGTAGGAGTAATATATCACATTGTCTGTATGAGTAATATATCACTGAGTCTGTATGAGTAATATATCATTTAGTCTGTAGGAGTAATATATCACTTAGTCTGTAGGAGTAATATATCACTGATTCCTTTGAAGTAATATATCACTTAGTCTGTATGAGTAATATATCACTTAGTCTGTATGAGTAATATATCATTTAGTCTGTAGGAGTAATATATCAATTAGTCTGCAGAGTAATATATCATTTAGTCTGTAGGAGTAATATGTCATTAGTCTGTAGATGTTATATATCACTTAGTCTGTATGAGTAATATATCATTTAGTCTGTAGGAGTAATATATCATTAGTCTGTAGGAGTAATATATCACATTGTCTGTATGAGTAATATATCACTTAGTCTGTATGAGTAATATATCATTTAGTCTGTAGGAGTAATATATCATTAGTCTGTAGGAGTAATATATCACATTGTCTGTATGAGTAATATATCACTTAGTCTGTTGGAGTAATATATCACTTAGTCTGAAGGAGCAATATATCACTTAGTCTATAGGAGTAATATATCACTTAGTCTGCGGAAGAGGTTATATCACTTAGTCTGTAGGGGTAATATATCACTTAGTCTGTAGTAGTAATATTTCACTTAGTCTGTAGTAGGAATATATCACTTAGTTTGTAGGTGTAATATATCACTTAGTCTGTAGGTGTAATATATCACTTAGTCTGTAGGAGTAATATATCACTTAGTCTGTAGGAGTAATATATCACTTAGTCTGTAGGAGTTATATATCACTTAGTCTGTAGGAGTAATATATCACTTAGTCTGTTGGAGTAATATATCACTTAGTCTGTTGGAGTAATATATCACTTAGTCTGTAGGAGTAATATTACACTGAGTCTATAGGAGTAATATTTCACTTAGTCTGTTGGAGTTTTATATAATTTAGTATGTAGGAGTAATATTTCACTTAGTCTGTAGTAGTAATATATCACTTAGTCTGTTGGAGTTATATATCACTTAGTCTGTAGGAGTAATATTACACTGAGTCTATAGGAGTAATATTTCACTTAGTCTGTTGGAGTTTTATATAATTTAGTCTGTAGGAGTAATATTTCACTTAGTCTGTAGTAGTAATATATCACTTAGTCTGTTGGAGTAATATATCACTTAGTCTGTAGGAGTAATATTTTACTTAGTCTGTAGTAGTAATATATCACTTAGTCTGTAGGAATAATATATCACTTAGTCGGTAGGAATAATATATCACTTAGTCTGTGGGTGTAATATATCAATTAGTGTGTAGGAGTAATATTTCACTTAATCTGTTGGCGTAATATATCACTAAGTCTGTAGGAATAATATATCACTTAGTCTCTAGTAGCAATATATCATTAGTCTGTAGTAGTAATATATCACTTAGTCTGTAGTAGTAATATATCACTTAGTCTGTAGGAGTAATATATCACTTAGTCTGTAGGAGTAATACATCACTTAGTCTGTAGGAGTAATATATCACTTAGTCTTTAGTAGTAATATATCACTTAGTCTGTAGGAGTAATATATCACTTAGTCTGTAGGAGTAATATGTCACTTAGTCTGTAGGAGTAATACATATTTAGTTGTAGGAAAAATTTCATTGTCGTGGGAAAACTATATCACTTAGTTCTATAGCAATATACATTGTCTGTAGTAGTAATATATCACTTAGTTTGGGGGAATATAACATTTAGCCTGCAGAGTAACATATCCTTCTATAATATCACTTGTCTGTAGTTTTTATATATCACGATTTTTGAAGAAAATATACTTATCTGTATGAGTAAATATCCTTATTGCGAGAAATTTATCTTTTATCTGTGGTTTAAATTATTGTCTGTAGGGTTATATACACAAGTCTGTTGAAGTAATTACCCTTAGTCTATAAGTAAAAATCACTAGTCAGTGGAGTAATATTCTTTCGTAGGATTATATATTTATTCTGCCTTTTAATATATCATTAGTCTGCCATTAATATTCACTTAGTCTGGTAGTAAAATCATTTGTCTGTAGAAGCAATATATCACTTAGTCTGAAGGAGCAATATATCACCTAGTATGTAGGAGTAATATATAATTTAGTCTGTAGGAGAAATATATCACTTAGTCTGTAGGAGTAATATATAATTTAGTCTGTAGGAGTAATATATCACTCAGTCTGTAGGAGTAATATATCACTTAGTCTGTAGGAGTAATATATAATTTAGTCTGTAGGAGTAATATTTCACTTAGTCTGTAGTAGTAATATATCACTTAGTCTGTAGGAGTAATATATCACTTAGTCTGTTGGAGTTTTATATAATTTAGTATGTAGGAGTAATATATCACTTAGTCTGTTGGAGTTTTATATAATTTAGTATGTAGGAGTAATATATCACTTAGTCTGTAGGAGTAATATATCACTTAGTCTGTAGAAGTAATATATCACTTAGTCGGTATGAGTAATATATCACTTAGTCTGTAGGAGTAATATTTCACTTAGTCTGTTGGAGTTTTATATAATTTAGTATGTAGGAGTAATATATCACTTAGTCTGTAGGAGTAATATATCACTTAGTCTGTAGAAGTAATATATCACTTAGTCGGTATGAGTAATATATCACTTAGTCGGTATGAGTAATATATCACTTAGTCTGTAGTAGTAATATATCACTTAGTCTGTAGGAGTAATATATCACTTAGTCTGTAGGAGTAATATATCACTTAGTCTATAGGAGTAATATATCACTTAGTCTGTAGGAGTAATACATCACTTAGTCTGTAGAAGTAATATATCACTTAGTCGGTATGAGTAATATATCACTTAGTCTGCAGAGGAAAATATCACTTAGTCTGTAGGAGTAATATATCACTTAGTCTGCAGGAGTAATATAACACTTAGTCTGCAGAGTAATATATCACTTAGTCTGTTTGAGTTATATGTCACTTAGTCTGTAGAAGTAATATATCACTTAGTCGGTATGAGTAATATATCACTTAGTCTGTAGAAGTAATATATCACTTAGTCGGTATGAGTAATATATCACTTAGTCGGTATGAGTAATATATCACTTAGTCTGCAGAGGAAAATATCACTTAGTCTATAGGAGTAATATATCACTTAGTCTGTAGTAGTAATATATCACTTAGTCTGTAGGAGTAATATATCACTTAGTCTGTAGAAGTAATATATCACTTAGTCGGTATGAGTAATATATCACTTAGTCTGCAGAGGAAAATATCACTTAGTCTGTAGAAGTAATATATCACTTAGTCGGTATGAGTAATATATCACTTAGTCTGCAGAGGAAAATATCACTTAGTCTGTAGGAGTAATATATCACTTAGTCTGTAGAAGTAATATATCACTTAGTCTGTAGGAGTAATATATCACTTAGGCTGTAGAAGTAATATATCACAGTCTGTTGAAGTAATATATCATTTAGTCGGTATGAGTAATATATCACTTAGTCTGCAGAGTAATATATCATTTAGTCTGTAGGATTAATATGTCACTTAGTCTGTAGGAGTTATATATCACATAGTCTGTTAAAGTAATATATCATTTAGTCTGTTGGAGTAATATATCACTTAGTCTGTAGGTTTATTATCCTATAGTTTCCAGGAGTGGTATCATTTAGTCGTTGGATAGTATATTACTTGGCTTGTAGCAGGTAAACTATTTAAAACGTTATCTTGATGGCTGTTATTTTGGGGGCAAACATTAAAAATATAACATTTTTTATTGCGATATTGTTTTGTGTTTTTATTTACATTAGATGATTATCTTTGATTATCAGCAGTTTTGGGGATGTATGTGAACAAGGGCGGCAAGAGAGTAAATTGTCGCCTTTTCTCTAGAATATTAAAATCATAAATAAAATTGAGCTTGATGATTTTAGTGTCTAGGATATATCTGGTTCTAGAAAATGGTCAAATGTGGATGAAGTAAGGACTTTAAGTGAACTTGGGTATTTAACAGTAAGTACATAGTGATAATTCACCCGCCCATTAGCTGTAGAACAACAGGTACCGATAATGGAGGCAATCTCACGCTTCTTCGCCATGTCAGTGAACGCTGATTAAAACAGATCGACCCGCAAAACGTTGGTAAATACATTGGTGGAGTAAATAGCGTGATTATCGGCCTGGAATTGAGGGTCGCAATGTTTGGCCTGCACCAGGAACTCTCCAGCGTTGAGTTGTGGTCCCCCGCTCTGACGAAGCCGCCAAACATCAAAGGGAAACAGTCAAATATACAAACATCGTTCTACAGCCAAAAACAAGGCACTAAGCGCCCCAAAACTTGGTTTGTTCTGACCAATATAATCTATAACGTTGATCAAAGCCAGCCAAGTAAAGGTGTTTACCGGTAGGAAGGCGAGGCCAGACATCAAAGGAGCTGCCGCTTCACAAGTCGTGTTCACTTTAATCAACAACGGTCCAGGTTAATGAAGGAATATAGAGAGGGTTCTCCCGCCATTTACAGAGTTGTCTCCCTTTAAACATGTTAACCATTTATTTTGGGTTAGTTATATATAGTGTAGTATATGTATCTATGCTGGAAGTTTTGGTGACTACACTCTGTCACCTTCAAATGGCACAATGGGATGGGGACTTTAAATAACATACATGTGAGATTGTCAGGGCTTTGGAGGAAGTAAATCTGTTCTTTTAGATCTTCACAATAGGCCTCATGGAGGCCTACATTAAGATTCTGAAAGTATAGATAAAATTTCCATCAGTTCAGTTCGTATCGGAGCGGGAGACAACCGGAGAAGATAGTCTAGTCAGCATTCTTCCGCGCAGATGGCGGAACGTTTTTAAAATAGATTTCAAATTCAACGACAAACTTAATATTTCAATTAAATTATGCCATTTTTGATTTTTTTTTTTTTTTGCTTAATACGTCGTATTTTTGTCTTAATAATACGGGCTTTTTCTTTTAGCCAGAGACTTGTATATCAGGTATCATTAGACTTGTACAAGTTCTAGTAACTAAAGAATTGTACCTCTTCAACTTATTAAAAAAAAAAAAAAAAAAAAAATGCGAGTTGATTGAAATATCAGGATTGAATGTTGATTGTGTCGATTTCATGGGCAACACTCAAGAAATAGACCAAAGCAACATTCAATCCTCGAATGAAAATATAGTTCGACGTTGCACATTGAATAAATATAAAGTTGGGTTGCCATACCTAGACTCGAATAAATTGTCTGCGTCAACAAGAGAAATCGCCCATGTCGGTATTCCGTTCGTGAAGACGGTCTATTTTTACAACTGCAAAATATCTTTTTTTACCGTTTGGATATATTTCCTATCTATCTGAAATGATTGCGCCACATAATCGATATATTTGTCGATGTCGATCTCATGAAGCAACTCGTTCTGAGCAGAGACATATATGTCTCTGTTCTGAGTAAAGGGAAGTAACTCGTATATGATGGGTTTCAAATAGCAACGAATGTAATATCTTAATTTTGGATTTTAAACACGAGCGATATGCGCAGACATTGTAGTCATAATTCTGCACACGTGCGTCTCTGTAATATATGAATATTAACAAAGAGAAATACAATAATACGATTTTAAAGTATTTCTTATCGTCCAGAAGAATTTTTAAATGCTACAAACAGGTAAAACCGAGTATAGTCGTCAGGACCAGAGGTATCACCAGAACGAGACCGCCAACATATTGTCGCAAACCCAGATCTAAGTATCACAGAGGGCAGAAAACAAAGTTGAAGGCCAGTCAATTTAACGGCGATTCGTTTGAGGTACATCAGAGGATCAAACTAGTCTTTTTACCACATATTCATATTAGCGGTGACTGAGTATTCGATTTCGTCATCACATATCTCCAGAAATGTGAATCCGTGGATTAGTATGTGGTAAAAATGGCCAGGGATATCAGACCGGCGCCTGTAACAATTACTTAGTTGAACATCCACTGAAACAAATACTAGGTCTGAAATCTACGACTATGACAAATCAGGTACAAGAGTAAATGGGAGTATGTGATTACATTGTACCGAGCAATTCGATCTCTGTTCTATATACAACTTAATCAAATAACAGTTTTACTTGCATCATTGGTATATAACTACCTTCTTGTTTTACTTTCAACGTTTTCATAATATGTACATCACAACTTTTAAATCATACACTTAAATGTACAAGTAGAGGATGAAAATGGTACCGTGGCTCGGAAACAGAGATTTGTTGTAACAATATAAATATTGACTAGGAGTGGTATTGAGAAAGGGCGATCCTATATCAACACGACACACAGATCCGGGCCGTGTGGGCGTGGTCCACAAGGGAAGATGGGGTCACTCATGTACGCCTAGGGTGGATGTATCGGGCCCCGTATCTCTGTGTTGTTGACCATTACACATCCACATCACAATCACCGTCTGTTCGGTAGGTAAATAGACTACGCTGTTATACAGGTGTATCAACATTCAACAATTAACACCTGGCGTTAGTAAATTCAACAGAAATTATAAGACTTCAGAATTAGGTATTACAAAACGTATTATATCTATTAAGATATAAACTAATGCCTTGCATTCGTTAAAATGTAAACTACTTTTGGTTTAGGTAAACGGAATACCTTACATAAAAACCTTAAGGAATTCCGACACAGCAAATCTTGCCACTCATGGGTGCTCAGAGCACTGACATTGAATACCTCCCCTCCCTCTTTTACAAATATTTGCTTCCGACAACCATATCCCATATTAACGGCCAACAACACGAACCTGCCATTGGGAGGAGTAGGCTGGGACACGAGTGAACTCTCTCGCTCTTTAGAGGGACATCCTACTACTAAGCTAAAGGGGATCTAACACAAGTCTGACACAAGTCTGAGCTGGTATTCATACAAACACGTTTTTGCTGCTGGAAGTATTTTATTTATTAAGTATTACAAGCTGTAAGTTCGCTAATACCACGAAGATTTCTTCATATACCTAAAACAATAAAAATATACGATATTAGAATATTGCATTGTTATAACAAAAATAAGGATATAATGGTAAGTATCATTACCTGATTTATCGAAACAACAACCTAAGAGTTCAACAGTGACTCACCTTAACCCGATATATAACAGTGACTCACCCTAAAAACAACTTACGAGGTCAACCGTGACTCACAACACCCCGATATATAACAGTGACTCACAATACCCCGACATACATGTATAACAGTGACTCACAACAACCCGATATATAACAGTAACTCACAATACCCCGATATATAACAGTGACTCACTGTAACCCGATATATAACAGTAACTCACAATACCCCGATATATAACAATGACTCACAACACCCCCATACATAACAGTGACTCACTGTAACCCGATATATAACAGTGACTCACAATACCCCGATATATAACAGTGACTTACAATACCCCGATATGTAACAGTGACTCAAAATACCCCGATATATAACAGATATTTAAGCATTGAACGGCTTTCAGTTGGCATTCATAGTCAATATGAATGCCAACTGGACAGAGGCAAATTCAACATGAAGCGCGCCTCTGTCCAGTTGGCATTCATATTGACTATGAATGCCAACTGAAAGCCGTTCAATGCTTATATTTACCATCTGCGATTTTTTATTTGTCGTGCGATTTTTTTTTTGAAATTTTCAGTTGGCAGTTCATAAGCTGGTGAACTCGCAACTGAATTGGTAGGGTTATATAGTGGCAGTGCCATACAATGGTAAATATATAACAGTGACTCACAATACCCGGATATATAACAGTGACTCACTGTAACCCGATATATAACAGTGACTCACAATACCCCGATATATAACAGTGACTCACTGTAACCCGATATGTAACAGTGACTCAAAATACCCCGATATATAACAGTGACTCACAATACCCCGATATATAACAGTGACATGTTTCACCCCAATTCGATATATTGAATGTTTCACCCCAATTCGATATATTGAATGTTTCACCGCAACTCGATATATTGAATGTTTCACCGCAACTCGATATATTGAATGTTTCACCGCAGCTCGATATATTGAATGTTTCACCGCAGCTCGATATATACAAATGTATAACGTTGACTAACTCTGATTTGGGTACCGTTTCACAAAGCTTCGGGCTTAAGTTACGAATTTTCTTAACTATTAAGCGTTTCACAAAACTTCGTAACTTCCTTTAAAGCTGTTACTTTACGGCTAAATTCGGCCTGTCGTAACTTACGAAAACAGTTCAACATTGTTAGCAATCTACATGTTTGAACAGAAAACGACTTTGTACTAAATTGCAAACTATCAAAAGAGACTGGCTATGCCTTGTGAGTGATTGTTTCGAGATAGAAGCCAAGTTTTGAATGTCGAAGAGTGATATAGGCAAAATACTCATGGCCATGCAGCTAATTGTACACATATTCAGAGAATGAACTTGATCATTGCGTCGGTGTGCAGTGAGCAAAATCCGTGAACAATGTGTTATTACTGTTTCTTTAACAGCATGATAAACAATATCCGATTGGAATATTACAAACAAGTGGATGTTCTTTCAATAATACGATTGGTTGGATAAAACAGAATAAAGTTAATTGTCTGTGTACGGGGCACGGGTCATGGACCTAAGTACAGCTTTTCACAACAACAGTATCATTAGCTATTTTAATCATCACGTTAGAGGGCAGTATATTTTTATCAGGAAAATATACGATTTTGTTGTAAGACATGAAAAAGTTACAACCACTTTTGGGAAAATAACTTACGAATTTCGTAAGTTTTGCGTAAAACTTTTGGTTAATATTTTCGAAGTTACGAAGCTTTTGTGAAACGGTACCCAGATACATTGTATATATATATAATATTTACTTACTCTTAACCAATAACGAAACAATGACATCCTCCGTCGACGCAGTGTGGGCGTCGGCCAGAACAGGAGGGACAGTCGTCTCGGTCTTGGCATGCTAACAAATAAGACATACACATATATAACTAAAGTTTAACTAGAACAATGTTGCGGATATAACAATGTAGTCTTGGTGCTCGAGGTGAGATTACTGAATGTCCTGCCCTCGGCTGAGCATCAGGTTGGACATTCTTGAATCGCTCCTCTATCTGAGGTTTCTTTGGCACACCATCATAGTAGAATCTTGGTACAGGTAGAGAAACTATGGCGTCCCAAATGCATTATTGCTAAGGTAAAAAAGACCTTTATACAACTTTATGCATGTAATTTTTCATGAATACATTTTCATTTATCTTGATGAGTTATTTTATCAGAAACATGTTCAACAAATTATCAATAACACCGTTTAACAATTATCTTTCTTAAAAAAAAAAAAAAAAAAAAAAAACGTTTAAAGTACAAGAAAGTTAAATTTACTGAAGTGATTAACATGTCGAACATACGGGAGGTAAGTTAGAACACAGGTGGTGTATGTTAGAGCACAGGTGAGGTATGTTAGAACACAGGTAAGGCATGTTAGAACACAGGTGAGGTATGTTAGAACACAGGTGGGTATGTTAGAATACAGGTGAGGCATGTTAGAACACAGGTGAGGTATGTTAGAACACGGGTGAGGTATGTTAGACCACAGGTGAGGCATGTTAGAACACAGGTGAGGCATGTTAGAACACAGGTGAGGCATGCTAGAACACTGGTGAGGTAAGTTAGTACACAGGTGAGGCATGTTAGACCACAGATGAGGCATGTTAGAACACAGGTGAGGCATGTTAGAACACAGGTGATGTATGTTAGAACACAGGTGAGGTGTGTTAGGACACAGATGAGGTATGTTAGGACACAGATGAGGTATGTTAGAACACAGGTGAAGTATGTTAGAACACAGTTGAGGTATGCTACAACACAGGTGAGGAATGTTCTATGTAGAGTTTCTCTCTGGAAACAATGGATGGCTTCATTTTCTCGATGATTTCCAAAGGAGTCGCTAACCCGCCCGGGAATACCCATGCTAGCCGGTCTGACTAAATCTCTTGTGAGTTGTTGCAACAGTTTTGTAAGTTATTATTAGGGGTCAAACGAAGTACACCAACGTCTATGGTTTATGGTGAACTTGGAGCTTATCCTTTGAATATCTCAGTTAAGACGAGAATGTTGACCTATTGGTCTCAATTGATTAATTCAAAAGAAAACAAACTAAATGTAATAACTTATAAACTGTTATGTCTAAACCAATACCGTAATAATAATGTTCCCTATATACGTTATATACAACAATTATTAGATGAATGTGGTATTAGCTATGTGTGGAATATCCAGTATATCCAGGAATTAGATACTTCTTGGATAAAGTCATATGTAAAACAAACACTCCATGATCAGTTTATACAGCAGTGGGATAATGATGTATTTAATTCTTCTAAGTCTGGTTGTTACAGAATTTTTAAAAACAAATTTGGTTTTGAATGCTATCTAGACGTTCTTACAGATAAAGAAAGAAATACTTTTTGTAAGTTCAGAACTACAAATCATAGACTGATTATTGAAACTGGAAGGTGGAATAATATTGAACGCCACGAAAGAATATGTACTTTTTGTAATAGTCAACAAATAGGAGATGAATTCCATTATCTGCTAGAATGCCAGTCATTAGCTGCGCATAGAAAATTATATCTAAATAAATATTATTATACAAGGCCGAACATATTAAAATTTAGAGATCTTATGAACTCAAACCACGTAAATACATTGAAAAAACTCTGTAAATTCATTAGTATTATCTTTAGCAATGTGTCCTCCATAGCATGATGTTACACATCATGTTCATCTTGACTTGATCTTTTTTTTTTTTTTTTTTTTTTTTATATAAAATGGTATCATGCGTAACGATATGGTTAAATATCAGATGTTTTGATAAACTAATTGATACAGTCTGCGTGTGCATACTTTATACACTGGCTGAACAACTGTATATAACTTTTGTATTGTGTAAATATGTTTTCTCTGTACTGTTATGTATGGTTAAAGAGAAATAAATTGAATTGAATTGAATTGAATTGAGAACACGGGTGAGGTATGTTAGACCACAGGTGAGGCATGTTAGAACACAGGTGAGGCATGTTAGAACACAGGTGAGGCATGCTAGAACACTGGTGAGGTAAGTTAGTACACAGGTGAGGCATGTTAGACCACAGATGAGGCATGTTAGAACACAGGTGAGGCATGTTAGAACACAGGTGATGTATGTTAGAACACAGGTGAGGTGTGTTAGGACACAGATGAGGTATGTTAGGACACAGATGAGGTATGTTAGAACACAGGTGAAGTATGTTAGAACACAGTTGAGGTATGCTACAACACAGGTGAGGAATGTTCTATGTAGAGTTTCTCTCTGGAAACAATGGATGGCTTCATTTTCTCGATGATTTCCAAAGGAGTCGCTAACCCGCCCGGGAATACCCATGCTAGCCGGTCTGACTAAATCTCTTGTGAGTTGTTGCAACAGCCTTATATTATTGATATCACATACTCGAGTTGGCGGCAAAGACTAAATGTGAATGACTGTCGCTCTTGTATGTAACTCACGTTCAACATTTTACTTTGTAGATCTCAAGCTGACAGTTACGAAGGAAATATATATTGACAATCTTTGAAGCATTTTCTTCCAGTTAGGACAAGTTTGAAATAATCATAAAATAATTTTCAGGCAACATTTTAGTTCAATTATCAGTTTTTCCAATACTCTTAATTTTACAGAGATTTGGCACATGAATTAAACTGCTTCCGTCTTTATTTATTTTTATTATGCCGAATATACATTTTCTACACTTGACATGTTTCAAGTGAAATGTAAATGTACATATGTACCTTAATAAAAATCACATTTAACGCCCTGTATATATTGATCACTTACAATGCCCAGTGTGTGTTGAAGAGCTGGTACATATGCAGTCTCCATGGGTACAGCTCAAAGTGGCGTGATGACAATGAGTGTTAGTACAGTCGGAGGCCGCTTTACAGGACTCAGATACGCATAGGCCTTCAAATATTAACAAACACTGAATGTATTAGTATATATTAGTGAAACATGGATTATAGGAACATACACCATCTCGTCCTCATTTTAAGGTATATAACATACGCCATCTCGTCCTAATTACTCAGGTATAGACCATACACCAACTCATACCCAATACTCAGGTATAGACCATACACCATCTCGTACCCAATACTCAGGGATAGACCATACACCATCTCGTACCCAATACACAGGTTTAGAACATACACCATTTCGTACCCAATACACAGGTATAGACCATAAACCATCTCGTACCCAATACTCAGGTATAGACCATACACCATCTCGTACCCTATACACAGGTATAGACCATACACCATCTCGTACCCGATACACAGGTATAGACCATACACCATCTCGTACCCAATACTGTTGTATAGACCATACACCATCTCGTACCACATACACAGGTATAGACCATACACCATCTCGTACCACATACACAGGTATAGACCATACACCATCTCGTACCCAATACCAAGGTATAGACCATACACCATCTCGTACCCGATACACAGGTATAGACCATACACCATCTCGTACCCAATACACAGGTATAGACCATACATCATCTCGTACCCAATACTCAGGTACAGACCATACACCATCTCGTACCCAATACTGAGGTATAGACCATAAACCATCTCGTACCTAATACTCAGGTATAGACCATACACCATCTCGTACCCAATACACAGGTACAGACCATACACCATCTCGTACCCAATACACAGGTATAGACCATACACCATCTCGTACCCAATACACAGGTATAGACCATACACCATCTCGTACCCAATACACAGGTATAGACCATACACCATCTCGTACCCAATACTCAGGTATAGACCATACACCATCTCGTACCCAATACTCAGGTATAGACCATACACCATCTCGTACCCAATACTCTTGTACAGAACATACACCCTCCCGTATCCTATTCGTAGTAAAGAATATAGCCCTTTGGTACCCAATTGGAATAGTGTGGTTTACTTACATGCACACAACGAGAGCACGGCGATCACTATAAGGGTCCTCATGTTTGCTGTCGGTATTGGCGGCGAGTGAGAATCTGACAGCCTGTGTACGTTTTTATACTGTCATTGGGAGAGTCAAGTCTGGCGTTTTCACACGATCTTGATAAAGTATTCACGTACTACTGTCCTATAAAGCACTATCAACCTGTTCAAAATGTTTCATTCCCGATACAACCTAAGTATGAAGTTTCATATTTGCGTCATTTCATATAAATATCCACAGTTAATACTTTGATGCAATTAAAATGACTTTTCGAGACATGAGACATGAGACAAATGACAAAGATGAAGTCAACACTTTTTAATCATATTGATTGCCAATATACCTTCGTATTATGAGGAAACAGGTTTGTGATGCAGGGTGATGTGTCGCGCCATATTGCTTTACGATGAAACCTACATTTTCGTAACTGATGAAACCTAACTGATGAAACCTAACTCACACGCATTTTTTTCATACTGTTGTAGTACCCGGATCAAACATGTCCCCGCATTACTAAAAAAACAGCATTCATTAAAATATTGCACACTAGAATTGAAACTATTTTTTTTTATTGCTATGTTTTTAGTTTTCGGTTTTATAATTGGAACAAAGATGTCCGTGGCAAAATACAGGACAAACGTGAGGACAGGTTGAACCGGTCGATATCCGCTATCAGAAAGATATATATTTAGAAGAAAACGTTATCAGTTCCACCATTTGTCACGCCTGTAGTATTCTAGATTCATTGTTTTTGTATTCGGAGCACTCCTTTGTCCTCGCCATAATTCTAGGCATTTGCTGCTAATGATTTTGTCTCAAAACATCAAAACAATCTGATCCTGGTTGATTGTCATTGCACTATCACCCCATAACTTCTAGGATATCATTGCTATTATACACTCCATTTTTAAGTATGTTAATCGGTTAATATCGTTCAGGTTCATCCTGAGCATGAAAATTTAACCCTAATGTCCGACAATGTACACAAGAATCAAGATGGTGTGATAGAAATATCCCTGAGTGACGAATCAAGATGGTGTGATAGAAATATCCCTGAGTGACGAATCAAGATGGTGTGATTGAAATATCTCTGGAATGATGAATCAAGATGGTGTGATTGAAATAAAAATATCTGAGTGACGAATCAAGATGGGATGATAGAAATATGTCTGGAATGATGAATCAAGATGGTGTGATAGAAATATCCCTAGAATGATGAATCAAGATGATGTGATTGATAGAGTCTAACATGTGTCTGTTGCGTGGTAAGGGATATCTCAACCTGAGTGTTAGAGTTTGGCCAGTCAGCACGATCGGGGCTTGCCGAGTGCTGGACAGCCTTACACGAGGGTTTAGATGTCCTTGTTCGCGGAACAGACCCATGATTGATTATTTTTCTCACATACTTGCAACCAAATGTAACTTTTTATGAAAGTTTTTTCATCGCACCATCTTCAATGCTCCTTGGAATGTGCATCAAAATTTATGACGTCATCATTTACGACTTGGTTACTCAACGTAAAATGATGACGTTACGTTATTGTGAGCGGCGTCATATAGCGCGTGCCGGCTGTCTTTACCCACACTGTGTAAGATCGATTTTTCTCTCATATCTTGCCATGTTGGATAGAGTTTGCCCATGTAAGATAGCTATGTAAGATAAATCTATCTTACATAGCATTTCACGCGCGCGGAGCAATCTGCGTTCAAGGGGGACAACTCTTACAAGGTCGTCTGCTTGTGTTTAGTATATCCGACAGTCCTTATGGTCGGTGTCAGAAATACATACATTATGAGATAAATATATATCATACCAACAATAAACCGATAGGGCTACACACTTAAACGATTAGACATTTCATCTGAGCGAAAATATAGCCTAACTCCGTTACTAGGGCTACAGTACGGCCCTGTTATAACACTAACAGTTACGACTGTACAGTACAGTACTGTACAGACTGGTCTACCCTATAGGTTTGTCATTTGCCATTAAAAACATTCAAATACACAATCACCTGACAATGATAAGAAGTTGAATAAAAGGCCAAAAATAAAAAATAAAGTTTATAAAAAAGAAAATGTCAAACATCGCAACCGATGAAATGGTTCCGTTTGCGTCAGCACAGGGGCCTGGAATTTGTTTACTCTAGTGCTACTCATTAACCTTTGTAATTGGAAATTGGGAATTGGCTCTTAAAAGAACAAACATTCGGTAAAAATGACACCCCTCGATGTTCATATAAAAATAGATATTTATTTTAATTGTAACACATAGTCTAGTCTTTATTTGTGTAGAGTTACCGGGATAACTAACTGTCATCTTAGCCTTCCATCGTTATCGACGGACCTACAGTGCCGTGCCAAAAGTGAGTAGCCACTTTCAACGTCAAAAACGACGTTTTCGCCGTTACGTCGTATTTTAATAAAATGAAAGAAATATATTTTCAAGCAATATTGTTATATCATACATCATTTTAATCGTGATCATCGTGTCCATAATCCGGAACGTGGAATACGGTATTTGGTTTCATTTTTAAGCACCGTTGTCGGTGTAAACAATATGGTGCCACACGGTAGTGAAATGTCACAGTGCCAGAAGCAGACGATCACAGCAATGCACGAAAGTGGAATTTCTGGACGAAAAATTGCTGAAATATTGAACATATCCCGTTCAACAATTCAGAAGTTTCTCCAACGTTTTCACGAGAGAGGAAGTTTAGAAAACAAGCCCCGAAGTGGTAGGAGCAAAATTATCACCGTCCGAAGTGACACTCGGATTTCGCGGCTGATAAAACAGAACAGACGTCAAAGATTTCCGGATTTATTGGCATCATTTAATTAGTTAATATGAGAGAACTTTAAAGAGAAGACTCAGTGATTTGGATTATAAAAGATGCGCTGTTAGGAAGCGTACTACCATTTCAAACGTGAACCGTGAACGACGTGTAAAATGGTGTCGAGATCATCGGATATGGACAGTTGAACAAAATTGGAAAAATATCATTTTTACGGATGAAACAAAGATTGTCTTAGGTCAGGATAGAAAAGTATATGTCTGGAGAAAACGCGACGAGACATGGAAACCGGAATGCCTTGGTCAGTATAGTGCTCATTCGCCACGATCAAATATCTCGGTCATGTTTTGGGGTTGTATAACTTTTCAAGTAGTGGGGGTATTGACCCCAGTGGAGGGTAATATTAATTCTGAGAAATATATAAATGTTTTAGATACACATTTGTGGCCAGTTGTTGCGAAAATGTTTGGAAATTCTTATTGGATATTACAAGAGGACAACTGTCCCGTCCATGTGTCAAGACAGACCTGCCGGTGGAAAACGGAACATAATATTGAAACAATTCCTTGGCCAGCACAGTCCCCAGACATCAACATAATAGACAATCTATGGAGATTACTAAAAATTAAACTAACAAACAGACTGGATGACATTAGGTCAAAGGCAGATCTGCTGAGGGTCGTTTCTGAAATTTGGAATTAGCTGGACCAGACAAGAATACAGGCATTATATGAATCAATTCCAAAGAGAATACAGGCAGTTATTAAAGCAAAGCGGTGTATTACCAAATATTAACAAGTAAGTTACATTATTTTTTGCTATTTTATTGAAAAAACGTCGAAAATACAAAGCCATCTACTTGACAATGCAAAGTGACGTCGCGTAGAAGTGGCTACTCACTTATGGCACTGCACTGTACCTTCATCATTCCATCAAGAAAACTGGTTAAACACATATAATCTTATGTCACAGAAAAGATCGAATACTCGTATCGAGTCACTGTTCGCTGGTTCACACATGAAGTTGCCAAAATCACTGTGAATTTAAAACTACCACCCACGAAACATGGCGATCGAGATCGACATCACTCTCAATAGCCTTGAACTATGAATGGAATTCCAATGACAGTCGTGACGTCATGTAGTGACGTAGTATTTTATAAAAGAATGTGACTTGGCAATAAAAAGTACATTGTGTTCCGTGAAATGATCAAATATGTCGAGGTGCAAATCAAATTATATGTAAAATTGGAAAACTCATTTCAGCGTTGGATTTTTCAAGTTATTGTTGTTAGAACTACTTTTTCTCGGATGT
Organism: Pecten maximus; assembly: GCF_902652985.1. Classification (NCBI taxonomy): domain Eukaryota; kingdom Metazoa; phylum Mollusca; class Bivalvia; order Pectinida; family Pectinidae; genus Pecten; species Pecten maximus. The sequence goes on from NC_047019.1 coordinate 29,668,626, forward strand.
TGACAATTTGATCACGGCCACGTCAAAAGTCGGTCAAGTTAAAGCAATTTTATTGGCGAATTTTGCATTCGTTCATCACTTAACCACAAAAGGAATGGAATTTGGGTGCAAACTTAGTTTGCCAAAATTGGGTATGATCTTTCAGAATATTATAAGTATTTTGAGTAAAAACGTCAAATAAAGAACTTAAAAAATTGAACAAAATGGATGGCTGAGGGACTCTTTCGCCAGAAATTTGGTGGTGATATGAGAGAAAAAGACTCTTCCATTATGTGTGTATGTAGGATAGGGATATTCCACCCTCGGGATCACAAAATGTGGTAAAACCCTCGGCAAGCCTCGGTTTCACCACATTTTGTGACCCCTCGGGTGGAATATCCCTATCCTACATACACACATATGAAAGAGTCTTATAATTTTTCCCCTAGCAACCGCCGGATAACCCTGTGAAGTATGGGAGAAAAATCGATCTGGTACACAACGCTCCCGGGTATTCCGATGGTCAATAGCAACGGTAAACAAAATGACTTCGCCCACTCTGGCTCACCAAGAACCCTCAACGAATTTATAATTTAACAAATATGTGCTGTCCGTTTGGTTTTTCCTTCATCGTACGAGAGATAGACAGTGAAGGCAACAGCGTCGCGAAAAAATAGTTTGAAAGGAAATATTATTATAACGTGTACGGTAATCAAGTTAGCAACACAATCCGTCCTGTCGACGAGATATTGTTTAATAGTTTTCTGTTCTTCTTTCAATGTAACGTCCAGAGGATCAGCAATATTTTTATTAACGCCATGACTGACAAGGAACAAATGACTATCATTTTGGTTCTAATTGGAGCGTCTTAGAACATTTGAGTTAGTTGTTGACGTGTCGGTCAGCTTACCTAACTGGACTAATTTAGTAAAATCCTTCTGATTACTAGGACGACAGTCTTCCTTCTGATTACTAGGACAACAGTCTTACTTCTGATTACCAGTACGACAGTCTTCCTTCTGATTACCAGGACGACAGTCTTCCTTCTGATTACTAGGACAACAGTCTTCCTTCTGATTACTAGGACGACAGTCTTCCTTCTGATTACTAGGACAACAGTCTTCCTTCTGATTACCAGTACGACAGTCTTCCTTCTGATTACCATGACGATAGTCTTCCTTCTGATTACTAGGACAACAGTCTTCCTTCTGATTACTAGGACGACAGTCTTCCTTCTGATTACTAGGACGACAGTCTTCCTTCTGATTACTAGGACGATAGTCTTCCTTCTGATTACCAGGACGAAAGTCTTCCTTCTGATTACTAGGACGATAGTCTTCCTTCTAATTATTAGGACGACAGTCTTCCTTCTGATTACCAGGACGACAGTCTTCCTTCTGATTACTAGGACGACAGTCTTCCTTCTGATTACTAGGACGATAGTCTTCCTTCTGATTACTAGGACGATAGTCTTCCTTCTGATTACTAGGACGATAGTCTTCCTTCTGATTACTAGGACGATAGTCTTCCTTCTGATTACTAGGACGACAGTCTTCCTTCTGATTACTAGGACGATAGTCTTCCTTCTGATTACTAGGACGATAGTCTTCCTTCTAATTACTAGGACGACAGTCTTCCTTCTGATTACTAGGACGGCTTTCTTCCTTCTGATTACTAGGACGGCAGTCGGAAAACACCAGCTATACGACGAAATAAACACAGACAGTCAATGATGTACAGTGTACAAAATGATGCCTGCCAAGACATCTCAATACAAAATGTTAAAAATTCCTCTATCAATAATCAATGATAATCGCTACCCTCTCAGACAAACCAGCCAATATGCAGAACTAACTTATAACTACTATGATACCCCCATCAATATGACTGCCTTCAGTAGAAGACATTTTATCTCTAATATGGTATCAAACAAATAAAAATTGAGTAATTGATCAATGATAAATGGATTATATAGTTAGGATACAATAAAAAAAAATAGGAAAGCTGATATGGTATAGTCCGATCAGAAATACCTGCTGTATTGAGGTACAGGTGATGATGTGACACTGTGGGTATGTCACTGAGGTACAGGTGAGGATAAGACACTGTGGGCATGTCACTGAGGTACAGGTGATGAGATGACACTGTGGGCATGTCACTGAGGTACAGGTGATGATATGACATTGTGGGCATGTCACTGAGGTACAGGTAATGATGTGACACTGTGGGCATGTCACTGAGGTACAGATGATGAGGTGACACTGTGGGCATGTCACTGAGGTACAGATGATGAGGTGACACTGTGGGCATGTCACTGAGGTACAGATGATGAGGTGACACTGTGGGCATGTCACTGAGGTACAGATGATGATATGACATTGTGGGCATGTCACTGAGGTACAGGTAATGATGTGACACTGTGGGCATGTCACTGAGGTACAGATGATGAGGTGACACTGTGGGCATGTCACTGAGGTACAGGTAATGATGTGACACTGTGGGCATGTCACTGAGGTACAGGTAATGATGTGACACTGTGGGCATGTCACTGAGGTACAGATGATGAGGTGACACTGTGGGCATGTCACTGAGGTACAGATGATGAGGTGACACTGTGGGCATGTCACTGAGGTACAGATGATGAGGTGACACTGTGGGCATGTCACTGAGGTACAGGTGATGATGTGACACTGTGGTCATGTCACTGAGGTACAGGTGATGATGTGACACTGTGGGTATGTCACTGAGGTACAGGTAATGATGTGACACTGTGGACATGTCACTGAGGTACAGGTGAGGATATGACACTGTGGGCATGTCACTGAGGTACAGGTGATGATGTGACACTGTGGGCATGTCACTGAGATACAGGTGATGAGATGACACTGTGGGCATGTCACTGAGGTACAGGTAATGATGTGACACTGTGGGCATGTCACTGAGGTACAGATGATGAGGTGACACTGTGGGCATGTCACTGAGGTACAGATGATGAGGTGACACTGTGGGCATGTCACTGAGGTACAGATGATGAGGTGACACTGTGGGCATGTCACTGAGGTACAGATGATGAGGTGACACTGTGGGCATGTCACTGAGGTACAGATGATGATGTGACACTGTGGGTATGTCACTGAGGTACAGGTGATGAGGTGACACTGTGGACATGTCACTGAGGTACAGGTGATGAGGTGACACTGTGGGCATGTCACTGAGGTACAGGTGATGATGTGACACTGTGGACATGTCACTGAGGTACAGGTGATGATGTGACACTGTGGACATGTCACTGAGGTACAGGTGATGAGGTGACACTGTGGACATGTCACTGAGGTACAGGTGAGGATATGACACTGTGGGCATGTCACTGAGGTACAGGTGATGATGCGACACTGTGGACATGTCACTGAGATACAGGTGATGAGATGACACTGTGGGCATGCCACTGAGGTACAGGTGATGATGTGACACTTTGGACATGCCACTGAGGTACAGGTGATGAGGTGACACTGTGGGCATGTCACTGAGGTACAGGTGATGATATGACACTGTAGACATGTCACTGAGGTACAGGTGATGATGTGACACTGTGGGCATGTCACTGAGGTACAGGTGATGAGGTGACACTGTGGGCATGTCACTGAGGTACAGATGATGATGTGACACTGTGGGCATGTCACTGAGGTACAGGTGATGAGGTGACAATGCGGGCATGCCACTGGGGTACAGGTGATGAGGTGACACTGTGGGCATGTCACTGAGGTACAGGTGATGAGGTGACACTTTGGACATGTCACGGAAGTACAGGTGATGATGTGACACTGTGGGCATGTCACTGAGGTACAGGTGATGGTGTGACACTGTGGGCATGTCACTGAGTTATTATTTATGTTGTGATTATGTGGGCATGTCATTTAGGTAAAGATGATGATCTGACGATATTTAAACAACCAAGAACATTTTATTTCATAAATTTTGATATCCAAAATATGTAAATACGTTTGATATGCTTAAAGTCATAGCATCTACAATATCACGTGAAAACATTCCAGTTTACAGGGAAACAATTCAAAAGGTAATTAAATGATTTTAAAAAAAGTTACTTCATATTGTTTTGTTTTCACTATCATAACCGTGATTAAGGAGATATTGACGATTATTTCCCGCAAGCTCATCAAAATTAAGCTACAAAAATCGCATTTCCCGCTTAACCCCTTAACTCCCAACTACGCCAAACTACGCCAATAGCACTTCGATGTAAGATAAATGGTCGTATCTCCCTTATTTGCTTACCTATTGAAATACCGAATATACCTAATAAAACTGAAGAAAATATCCAACAACATTTGTTCTTTGTAAAATTTCATTTGTCAAACTTTTTTAATGCATTTTATGAGTTGAAAAAACAAGCCAACTTTTATTTGGACTATTTTGAATTGTTGACGTGTTTCAGCCGGCGTAATCGTCAAAGCGCGGATTCGATTTTGTATCTCACATTACTTAAAATATAGCGAGAAATAATGCCTGTAATTCACAGTAGTGGTAGTTAATACTCTCAATTTTATGTATATTCTACTATTTTATAGGAATCCTCCAAAATGTGATGTTTTTTGTCAATAAAGTAATGTGATGTATGGTTCTCTACCGTACGCAGCACAAATCGACAATTTTTCATGATTTTTGCATAAAAAATAGTAATACATTATATATACAATTGAAGCCAAGAAAAAAACTTATCAAAATGCACAATTCTTTTATTCATAACGTACCAAATAAATGATGCAAAGTTTCCACAAATCCGCATTATATGAACGAAATACCGCAGTAACGAGACGAAGAGCGAGTCGATAGGGCACAAGCACCTGCGCGAATACGATCGACAACTTTTAGTTCTGCTGTTTTCATAACGCAATAAATGGTCTTGGTTTCATCAGAAAACATTACTTTTGTCACCAGATAAATAAAGTGATAGCACATATTTTGATATCTATAAATAAAAAATAGATAAATAAAAAATAAGGCCGACGACAGCAAAAGCTATTTATAGTAATCGGGTATTTCCTAGATGATCACTTTCGGTTTCTAAACGGTGGGACAGACAACACATGTCTATTTATAGACATATTTTTGTACAATAAAGATTCACACATTGGGTTAATATGCATGCATGTAATTATAATATGCTAATTAGTGTCTTCCCATTGGTCAATGGTCGTTGTGGTCACTGTGGGGCCTCAGTGACCCCCGTGCTAAATACATAACTTTCATTGGTCAAGGGCTCTGTCCAGCCCCTGCAACACTAAGGTCATCCCCACTATAGAATCCATCCTTTGAATTTTATGACGCCATCTTGGAAAGTTCCTTAATAAGCGTAAACAATTTTTTATAATGTAGCAGAATTCAGCGTTAGAATTATTTGGAAAAGGACATCCCTCCAACCGCCCCTGCATTCCTCCTTTTATGTGTGGATCTTTATTTCTAGATTTTCTTTTTGGTGCTTTGTTTAGTATATTATTAGTATTGTTAATTTTATTCGTGTTGATAAGACTTTGTTACTTGATGTGTACGTGTCTAGTAATGTTTAATTATTGCATTGTTATAATACTTATAAGCGGAGTCCCGGTGCTTCCCTTCTGGTCATTTTGCCAATCTGCCGGGCGCAGGTTTCCTTTTTAAAAGGTTTTTCCTGAAGTGCTTGTTGACCCATAAAAAGAGGGGTTAGTTATCTGTAGTTTTTTAAAGGCATAGTTCTCGCTCACCTTTGCTAAAAAAATTACGTTTTAATTCTAAAATATGATATATATGTTAAAAGTTTCTGTTTATAATAAACGGCTGTCCCCCTTTTATCAAGGGGTATGCCAAGATTTTACAGCCATTTACATTGTTTGGTATTTTATATTCTGCATTTTTTGGAGCAAACAGAGCTCGAGGATTGGACCAGTTTATGTAGTAGTTTTATAATCTTTAATTTTAGCAGGACAAAAATGTGCCTGGTGCCGATTGATTTCGCGGACCTTCACTTATTACCGATACAATTCGTTACCAAAACAATATGCAGTGACCACTGTCAACTCAACTAACAAACCGTGAAGTGACACTGGGCATTTTGAAGAGTTGCAGACGTACAGTGTAAATGGACACAAACAGACAAACAATCAATTGTGTTCAGATCATGTACATAATTGTAAAGTGAAGTTCTATGAATACGAGAATACAAAATGTACCAGCAATATCTGATATGTAAATTTTACAAATATATACAGTCAAACTTCATTAACTCGAACTCGGATAACTCGAAAACCCCGTTCAACTCGAAGTATTACTCCGGTCCCGGCAAAAATCCTTCTTTTTCTTAGTAATAAAAACTCGGATAAAACGAACTCGGATAATTCGAAAAACTCGGTTATTCCGAAGTAAAATATTGGTCGCGATATTATAAAACCTATTTAAAATGTACCAGTTATCCCGAAGTTGAAAACATCATTTTCATTTTTAAACAAAATGTGTCAACAAAATACTCATCGTACGTCTCGGTTAAATTGTTTACAATTTCGCGCACGGGAAATTTTCCAGTTTTTGTTTCGTTTTGTTATTAAATTACCTTAAACATATCTGACTATTTTTACTGTAAAATCCGTCTTTATTAAGATCCAACAGTATTGATGTTGACAAACAGAACTTACATAATCCCTTTGATGATTAAAGCAGTGCGATAATTATACCCAAGTTACACCAAAGCTGGCGCCTCTGTACAGCTGTCTAGGTCACCATGTGCGTTCAGGCGGAACAATCCGACACACCTGAAATCACAACTATGGCCGGGTAGCGTGTGAATTAATTCCAGGACTTCGTTTCTGATCGAACTATGATAAACTGTGCATTTCCTGCTGCTACTGCACTTGTCAACACGTGATCTGTGCAGATACATTTGTGTATGTATTATTTGCCGCAGACTTCGTATATTGTTTTTTTTATGATTTTTAAAGTGATGAAATTTTGTGTTAATCTTCTCGTCTTTCGCTCACTTAGAAATGGCATGTCGGACACGACTCCCAATCACAAATATACTGGCTTACTTGATTTCAAAACGATATGATAGTATTGTATCATATATAATTTACTTTTTAGAAATGTCGTGTCTAGCATAAATAATAAATACGATTTTGTTATAATTAGTATTTGAAATCAAATAGGCGTGTTTCTGTTAAGGATGCGTGTTTATGCAGAGACCTATAGGTCTCTGGTGTATGTAAATGATTTTTATAGATATATTATAGATGATTCCTCTATTCCCATGGCAAGCTTGTTAGACTTGTAACACATAATAAATTAACAAACACCAAATTGAATTAATTGAAATAAGGCCGTTTTATTAACGACGTAAGGATATCAATAATGTATATAGACATTTTACATACATTGTTACATCAAGTCTAAGATGGGGATATGCAAAACGCCTTGAAATAAGGCCGTTTTATTAACGACGTAAGGATATCAATAATGTATATAGACATTTTACATACATTTATTAACGACGTAAGGATATCAATAATGTATATAGACATTTTACATACATTGTTACATCAAGTCTAAGATGGGGATATGCAAAACGCCAACGCCCATCAAAAAATATGTTTACATACATTGTTACAAATATAAAGTCTAAGATGGGGATATGCAAAACGCCCCATGGATCTAGGTGGATTGAAGGGGAGGTGGTGGGAAAAGATATAGAGCTTCCAGCTAAACTATAATTAGTAAACATGTACACTAATTATAAAAATAAACAAACGTGTACAGACCTTGTTCCTCCATATCTCAGCGGCCTCTGACCTCTGCGACCAGTGGCCCTGTACTTATATAGGAGCTATAAATAGAAGCAGACTAACTCTGCATCCTTAGCCAATCACCTCACTTCAAATTCTAAAATGGTCAGCATCCATATGATGCACAAAAACTTGAAATAATTACGAATGGAATAATCCATAATATAAATGACATGATAAAGTGGAACATATATAAATGACATTGAAATAATTACGAATGGAATAATCCATAATATAAATGACATGATAAAGTGGAACATATATAAATGACATTAAACAAAGTTTAATTTGTATTTATAGATGATTCCTCTATTCCCATGGCAAGCTTGTTAGACTTGTAACACATAATAAATGAACAAACACCAAATTGAATTGAAATAAGGCCGTTTTATTAACGACGTAAGGATATCAATAATGTATATAGACATTTTACATACATTGTTACATCAAGTCTAAGATGGGGATATGCAAAACGCCACAGAGATAACCTAACCATGGGTAAATTCCACCCAAGGATAGGTTATCTCTCCCCCCATCCGCAGCCATTTAGAGGGATATGTTAACCATCATATAGTCAGCAAAATTAAAATACTTTGCCAAAATGATGCAAAGCAAAGCTAACAGATTATCACTAATATATATATAAACTAATACATCAAAGGTGAATTAGCAAGATATTTGCCAAGCTTATTTCTCCGTGATAATACAGTAGTAAATATTCTTAAAACACATTCAGAAGTGCTTCTAAACCCCATGATCGGAAATAAAAGTTGTATTTTGGTAAAAACTGTTGTCATGAATACAAAGTACTAATAATAATACATGACAACATACCATTGACATGATGATTATACCAAAATTAGGAATTCTATATCAAACACAAACCTTCTGTTTCTCGCATAATAAAAAGTACAACAAAACAACATAATATAATTGAGCAACATATTAGCCCATAATAGACTATAATTCGAAAAATCTTCCCGACCCAATGCCCAGAAGACGTCCGAGTTTCAAAAGAACAAAAAATGAATATATACAAACAAATCACTTGACTGTTAAAAACACTTCACAATCTTGTGTCATGTACCAGATTTTATTAAAATGTTCTAGTTGGTACAACTATTCTCTGCACACATTATTATGTAGTAGCTGATGAGACCCTGTAAATCATATATGTATACAATACAAAAACGCCATTGTAGTTAAAAAATTTTACTCATCGACCCCATGCCCATGAGCAAATTAAAATCAAATAAAAATAAGCACAGTTTAAGCAAAATTCAAATGGTGACCAGTAGACCCCATGACTAATGGTCAAGCATATGTTGCAGCAAGGTTACATATCAAAAATTGAAGGCAATCTTATGTATCTTTTAAATGCCGTAGACTGCCATCTTCCCATTTGCTGAATTTCGTTATCAGGGACCCCACGGGCTGCTGCAGAACTCGCAGCACCTATACGAAAACTATGAGATGTCAAACGCAGGTGTGACAGGCCTGCCCAACTTAGGGAATGTTTAAGGCATTCACTGAAATACGCGTAAGAAATAGCCTCAAGACCAGGAAAACAAAATAATGGCCCAGATTGTGTACCACGTAGCAGCAAATACTGTTGCATAGCATGAACAGGACAACATGCCTGATTTGTTTGAGATGCAGCAATGGCCAGTGTTATCGGTCTGATGTTATAATGTGCTTTAAATGAATTGAAAGTTAATTCCAAATTACACAATGACCCCGAGGAGTTGGTGATAATTCGAACATCCTCAAACTGTAAGCTATTGCTAGCAGATCTACTATGCGTCATTTCCCCAACCCGTAAAAAGGCATGAAAAGCTAATAAATACATTGTTTTCAGTAAATGATATTGGTAAGGTGACGATGTAGTGAAATTCAAAGATGTCACAATCTTTACCAGGATATCTGGTGTAATTGGCAAACGGCTATCAGAATGGTAGCTACCGCGTTGTATTGCATTCAGTAATTTCTTGATTAGAAACGATTGTGTTGGATCTTGGTAACCACATATCTTATTGATGTAACCTATAGCTGCAACATATGTAGAAATAGTAGCCGAAGCTAAACGTCTTTCAAACAAATGTGCTATGAAATATGCCAGTACATTGTATGAGGTAGGTAAGACTGTAGTACCAGCAAAAACTGTAGCAACAAATTGGCAAAACAACGTATAGGCTCTATCATAAGTACGGAAAGTCTGTACTGATGTAGCTTTCATCAGCAAGGAATGAATGATATTGGTTAAATGTGCATGAACTGGGTTGGTATTGGTGTTGGATGAACCTCCATATGTGGGGCTAGTTGGCGAAAGGAGTCCACCTGTAAACGAGACAGATGGTCACTTAAGACATTGCTTTTTCCAGGTATGTGACGTGCCCTAAATAAGACATTTAGTTTCATTGATGTCACTACAAAACGTCTTACTAGCCTCATTAGGACTTCATCTTTACTGGTTTGCTTGTTGATAATGTCAACCACTGCATAATTATCACAATAAAAAACTAAACAGCGATTAACAAGGGAGGGGCCCCACAGCTCTAATGCAAGCACCACCGCAAAAAATTCTTTAACCGTGATGTGGAAAGATTGCCATTCTGGTGGCCATTCCCCATACATCCATGCTGTTTGGAAAAAACCACCAAAACCTACATTGCTAGCATCAGTGTAAAACTGTAAATGTTCCGAAGTTTCCCAAGTATCAGTCAGAAACATGGATGTGCCATTGAAGTAATTTAAGAAAATACCCCAAGCAGCTAAATCCGCCCTAGCTGCCTTGTTTAATCTCCTGTGGTGATATGGTTTTGTTAAACCACATGTAAGATCAATAAGTCGACGTAAAAACGGGCGACCTGGCAGAATTACCCGACAAGCAAAGTTAAGTAAGCCTATCAGTGATTGAAGTTCTTTAAGGGTGACCTTGCGACGTTTTGAAAAAGACTGTATACCATCACGCATTTTCTGTAACTTATCCAACGGAAGTCGAGCGACCATCTCAACACTATCCAATTCTATTCCAAGAAAAGTTAGGCAGGTTGTGGGAAGCTCTGTTTTGCTTTGTTTGATAGGGATGGATGTATCGGAACAAAACTTCAGAAATGTTTTAAGATCAACGAGACATTTTTGACTATTTTGGGGACCAACAAACAGAAAATCATCCAAGACATGTACCACCCCTGTCACCTTAAACTTCTGGTCTAAAATCCAATGAATGGCTGAGCTGAAAGCCTCAAACAACCTGCAAGAAATTGAACAACCCATTGGCAGAACCCGATCAAAATAATATTGTCCCTCAATTTTAAAACCTAAAAGTTCATAATCCTCCGGGTGTATAGGGATTAGCCGAAATGCTGATTCTATGTCTGTTTTAGCTAACAGCGACCCTTTTCCATGTTTTTTTATGAGCGAAATGGCATTATCAATTGATTGGTAAACTACCGTAGAATTTTCAGGAGAAATACCATCATTAATTGAGGCGCCCTCAGGAAAAGATAAATGGTGTATGACTCTGTATTCGTTTGGCTCTTTTTTAGGTACTAACCCTAAAGGAGAAATTTGTAAATTAGTATATGGTGGCTGAAGAAAAGGACCATTGCAACGACCTTTGTCAACTTCTTTTTGAATTTTTACTTTCAAGATGTTAATGTTTTCTAGTGCTGATTTGAGATTTTTTGCATCACGAAAAAGTCTAGGCCCTTCATATTGTAACTTAAAACCTTTCAAAAAACCCTGCTCTAAAAATGAGAATTTCAAAGGGGGATAACCTTGTAAATATTCAAAAAATTTATCAACCAAAATTGGGGTAGGTAATGAATTACTTTTGGTGCGGTGGTCGTTGTGGTTTACTTGATTGATTTTGAGATGCACCTGATCCAGCTGGTTGCTGGTTGTCAGGCTTGGGGTTGTTCTGACAATTTCTCTGTTGATGTCTGCCGCCACAGACACCACACCCATGCCAGAATTTGCATCTGTTACCCTTTGCACACTTGCCATGCTTGTCGTAAGCCCAACACACTTTTTTACGCGTGTTAGGCTTGGTGCCCTGAAAGGGCTGCTGTGGGCAGAGTGCACGAAGGCCTATGGCAGTGGCCTCCATATATAACTCGGAGTGTGGCATGTGCCAAGGTGAACATGGATAAAGTTGATGCCACATTCGAAAATTAGAATCATAGTGCATCGCAGCGGCAATGCCCGACCTTTTGTAAAGTGTTTGTATGATATCAGCATATTTCATTAGGCTTGCTGCAGCCTGTGGATGTGCCTGAACATAAATGGCAACAAAAATATGAAAAGCTGAGATCCACTGTTCAATGGATTTGATGGTGAAACCTTTATTGTTATTGCTCAACACTAATTGCTGTCCTTGCATTTCAAATTTCAAGGAGTCTTGCTGATGTGATGTTTTCTTAAGCAATAAGCTTAAGTCCACATACTCATTGTTGAAAATTTTTGATTTTAATTTTACATCAATAAACATGTCAAGAGGTCGGGCAATGCTTACAGAAGTGATATTAGGGGTCTCACCAGCTACATCCTGGAAAACCGTTGAAAAAGACACTGGCTGTGTCCGCGAATTGCCATTAGGTCCTGGAAAGTTAATCGGTTGAGTCACTGTTTGAGGCACTTGTTGAGGTTGTAGTCTGGCTTCAGGTACAGATTGAATAATTGGCTGAGTTGCCACCTGACTTCCCGATCCAGCTGCGGCAGCAGGAATGATGTGTGAACTATACGGGAAGTTCAGTGTGTTTGTACTGATGTCCCTGGGTGATGCTGTAACCATTGCTGGGACTGGTGTTGATGTAAGCACCGGGGCTACCGTTCGGGGGAGCTGGACCTCTGGTGTCGCCACAGCAATGTCCTCATCTGGCCTGCTTATGGCATTCACATGTGCTGGTGGAGGGTTTATTGAGAAACCTGCCTCCTGCATATACTGGAACAGTTGTGCAGCAAGTTCTGGGATGGACACTGTGTTGTTTGGTGCTGTTATACTCCCAGAAGCAGCTGCTGATTGTGTATGTGCTGAGGAAACAGGGGCAGTATTAGCTGTTTGGCGCCTACGGCGCCCCACCGGTTGTGCATTGCCCTCACTTCTGTTTGCAATCAAAGTGTGATTTTGAGCTGCCCGTCGCCGAGATCTTCTGATAGGCCCCACAGAACCAGGATTACCTGTAATTACAATGCGAAAAAGAGCAGTCCAATACATGAACCAATTTCATGATGATGGTTAAATCCTAGATAATGACATTTATGAAAAAGAAAGTTTGAAAAACTCTCTCGAAAGTCATTATCATATTGAACACCAACGAATATATGGCAAAATATGCCATATCATTTTGATATTTTGAACAATGGGAATTCCCCCAGCTAATCCAGGCATACCCCTGGTATAAGTAAAACTGGGATTTCCCCCAGAAAGTCCAGGCATTCCCCCGGGATAATCGTACTGGGCATTCCCCCAGTATACTCCGGGCATTCCCCCGGGAATAAAACTGGAAATTCCAGCAGTATGGACATGCTTCTTATCTCTATGATTATAACAAAACTGAAAAGCCGGGAATTCCCCCAGCCAACCAGGTATTCCCCCGGCATAATCATACAAGGCATTCCACCGAGATATCAAAACTGTAAATTCTTCAAATACATGTTATAGACCTAGGCCTGTATGCTTTAAAAATATTCATGAATTACCAACATACAAATGGATACCAACTTGTATGAAATCCAAATGTCCAAGTAATTTCTTTATTTTCTTTATTTTCAAACCATTTTCACTAGCTAATAAGTCTAATGAGAATTACCTTAACAATAACAAGGCATAATTACTTTTTAAATCTCAAAATATAACATTGAAAATTATCAAACTGATAATCAGTATTATCTTGTGCATCACATTAAGATATGAGAGTTAAGATTGACTTATCATGATATACAAAGTTTTATTCATCAGAAGTTGAGTTTGCAGATTTACTAATAGCTATAGGGCCTTTTAGAGAAGTCATACACTGAAAACGCGAGTTACGTCCCTTTCATCATACAGACCATCTACAATTTCAGGTCTTCAAGTCGAGAAGACGTATTGTAAGAAATTCATGTCGTTTAATGATGAAAACTAAGGGATGAGTAAAATCCCGGAGCGATAACGATTTAACGGACATGTAATGCATTATACAGTAAACGGTAAGATAATTGAACTACCTGTTAGCTTGTAACTTTCCGTAACAGACTGAACGACCTGGGCGGAAGTTATCGAAGTAAACAACCACCGAGCGCGTGCGCTAGCTGTAAACAGAAGGTAATTAATATTCAAAGCTTACCATATACGGAAATTTAGATACGCCCACTGTCTGATCTTAAGCCATACAGCGCCGCTCCTCTGACCGAGAGGATATACCTTTGCATCCCTGACGTATTCAAATGAACTCCGTCCCCAGAAAGATGAGGAAAGACGCCATCTTTGAGACCTTTGTGACGCCAGAAAAAACACTTGTCCGTGACCCCACATTTCACTTTCAAATTCGCATTTATGAAGTCCACTGCTTCATTATATTGACGAACTGGAACATGTCTTGTACGACTCCGATAAAACAATTGCAGAATGCCGACTTTTGATACTGAGAGTCCAAATAATAGCCATTCAACCACTGATAACAAGTCGGTCACGAGCGAGTCCTTGACACTATTAAAACTTGGGCAATCCAAATCATTACCACCAATTTGGAGTAAAACTAATCCAGGCTGCTGTTCCAATATAATATCGGATATCTTTCGTGTGTAAACATCAGTCAGCTTACCACCTCCTTTACCGAAACACGACACAACAATATCCCTAGGATTGTTTTGAAATCCGAGGTTCGTCCATGAACCCTCGAGCGCGCGGTCAAGGCGTTTCACAAAGCTATGCCCAATAACTACAACGTTCGTCATGATGAACAAGTTAATGTACACGACATATAAGTACACAAAAGATATAGAGCTTCCAGCTAAACTATAATTAGTAAACATGTACACTAATTATAAAAATAAACAAACGTGTACAGACCTTGTTCCTCCATATCTCAGCGGCCTCTGACCTCTGCGACCAGTGGCCCTGTACTTATATAGGAGCTATAAATAGAAGCAGACTAACTCTGCATCCTTAGCCAATCACCTCACTTCAAATTCTAAAATGGTCAGCATCCATATGATGCACAAAAACTTGAAATAATTACGAATGGAATAATCCATAATATAAATGACATGATAAAGTGGAACATATATAAATGACATTAAACAAAGTTTAATTTGTATATATACTAACACGTCTACCTTGAAACTCGGTTAACTGGAAGACTCGGATAACTCGAAGTTTGTTCACGATCCCGACGACTTCGAGTTAACGAGGTTTGACTGTACAGTGGCGTAGGAAGTCGTCAAAAAGTGGGGGGGGGGCAAAATTTTTTTTAACCTTAAATTTTACGCACTAAACAAATCGTATGCCATCTCCGCAAAATTAGGCAATAATTATCATTTCAACATCCCATGATAATTTTGATAATTTATGTAGTACAAAATAAGTTATTTACGCAAATCCCTATAAGGACGGGGGGTCCAGTAATTTAGTAATAATGCGAGCGCCGTAGGCGCGAGCCGATTTTTTTTGCTTTTTTTTTTTTTTTTACGAGGGGTCTGAGGGGCCGCCCAGTGGGTCCAGGGCAGCGCCCTGATAGGGGGTTCAAAGGGGTCTAAGCCCTCCGCGGAAAATGAATATAGCACATTTCCAATAATTCGGGATCAGGCGCGGATCCAGGAGTTTTCGAAAGGGGGGTCAAGTAATTAAGTGATCACGCGAGCGGATTTTTTTCCCCTTTTGCGAGAGGTCTGGGGGCCGCCCAGCGGGTCCCAGGGTGGCGGAGCCCCCCTGTGGATCTGCAATCGAAAGGGGGGGGGGGGGGGGCAGTAATTTAGTGATAAAGCGAGCGCCGTAGGCGCAAGCCGATTTTTTTTTGTATTTCCTCGTACCTGTCGGTAATTAGTATCACTCTATTCACGTTAAAACCGCGCATTCTTATTCATGTTGTGTTTCTGTCTTGTTCTCATTATGAACTCAATTAACTTCACAAATTATCATCAACTTATTGAATCTATGTGATGAAGTTAAGCAAAATTTTGTATTAAGATATAAATATTGACTTACCAGGCTATTGCAGACGACCGACACACAGGTCTGAGGATTGATATACTAGTATAAAAGTCGGAATGTTCCGGATGTACAAGATAAAGTTTTTATCGTTGCCTTCAAGAAAACATTATCGGTTCGAAAATATACAGATATTTATCGAAATGAATATATAAATTCGTGTTTTTTCCCCTCTTTTAGATTTTGGATGTCAAAAAGTGGGGGGGCAAAAAGATATGTTTGCCCCCCCACTGAAAAAAGTGGGGGGGCAATTGCCCCCCCTGCCCCCCCGCTTCCTACGCCACTGCTGTAGATATACATTGTATGTATACATGAGTATCTGCATGTAATGTTTTAATGTCATTTATTGTGTTATAAGATACAGTGTAGGCCTACATTTGTAGAGAAATAATTGGGTCCAAATGAATTAATACCAGTTAAAAAAATATTCCCTTTAAAAACAACGATTTAGTTCTTATATTTAGTTTTGTTTTTCCCTCTCTCTCTCTTTTTGTTGTTGTTGCTTTTATTTGTTTTTTGGGGTGGGAGGGGGGATTGTTACACTAAATTTCATCATTTCATCATTACTGTATTTTGTATCAGAATTATCAATATTTATCTCTATGAATTTTTATTTAGACTTTTACTTTACATCAGTACATTATATGCATTTGTATGTAATCATACTGGTACAAATAGTAAAAAGTTCTTGTTGTGTTTGCCAAATTTCTGCGTTTATATGTATGTATCAACTAAAATTGGATAAATTAGATTTTATCGCATTTTACACAATGAAATAAATGGGAGATGAAAAAGTGAGACCTTTTAGTGAATTTCAGTTTTGCAACAGTGGTATATATAATTAAGAAAAAATGTTGCATGGTATGTTTGTTGATAGAGGTGAAAAAGGATTACTGAATATACCAAATAGCTGTTCTTGAGTTATCTGGTTGTGAATTCTACAATGTTTGGATCATGGTGTGCTAGTATAGGTTGGATTCTTACAAATGTAATCATGTTACTGTTAGGGCACATATCCCCAACCCCATATATATAAAGTTTGTATAGTGTTACTGTGCTTACTACAAATGGATGATGATCAACATGTGACACCCCAGCTTTGGTCCGAATTCAAGCATTACTGTATATGTTGTGTCAGATTTTTTTATTTGAAATAGACTGATACATGTATTATTTTATACAGATATAGAGATATAGATAGATGTACATGTACCAGTAAGTATTATATGCCAGTAAAGGCTAGAAACATTGTTGAAAGAAAATAATTTGAATAAATCAAACATAGACAGATACTGTGTTGGCAGATATGATGCTGGTTAGCTAGTAATTATCATGGTATGCTTCATTATGATTCATCCTCTAGGGATCGATGCACACAAGACAGAATAAAAAGTAATTACAAGTTTTCAGAGTTATTATTAGTGATGGCACTGAAGCAGGATTATAAACATGTATTTTTCAGAGTTTCCTCTGACCTTAACACCAAACATAAGACACTTTGATAGAGAGTTGTCCTTTATGAGACATATAATGATCTTACCATCAAAATATCTTAATGTCTGGCAATAGGGCAAGAAGAAACTTACTGGTGTGCTTATTTGGATTTTCAGAACATTGTTACATGTATGAGTATTTGAAACTCAGACTTGGTGATGGGATGGGCGAGTTTGTTTACTTTCTAGTTTCTAAAAGTTCATTTCAAGGCTTCTTGAAATATTCCACATTAATAATCTCAAGTTAATTTGTTCTTGTATTTTTTAAAAGGACCATGGGAAATAGGATTTTTTAAAGTGAAACAAGCAATCAATGGTATGTGAATATAGTTTATTTTGTATTTCAGATATTGCCCAATTACTTGTAAGGTCTGGAGCTGTCTCAATTTTACTAGCAAGCCTGGTGTACACAAATAATGAGAGCATTGGCTTATGGATGATTCTGCCTAATATATGACATCAAAGGTAAGCTAATAGATTTATCTTATTAATTATAAATGCACTACAATTAAAATGTTCATTATCTTATAGTTTTGTTTGAATTGATCATAACTTTCTGCTTTCCTATCCAAATATGTGAGCTCATTTCCTATACTTCATTATTGACTGTTTAAGTTTCATTTGAAATTTTGAAGTGTTCTTTAGAATAAATCTGTAATGCCTTGCAAATAATTTTTTTTTATTAGTGTATATATCTGGATGCTTATGATATTGATTTTCTCCCATTTCAAACTTCAGGTACATCAGCTTTAGGACTTTATTTATATGGATATTTGTGGTGTGACCAATACTAGAAGATAAATGCCATCCCCTGCCACCAGAGACAGCAGATTTAGGCATCTTTTCCCTATAGCTACCCCTCCCACTATTCTGTCATTGATTAAAATTATATAACTTAATATTTGTGTTGGTGTTGTTTTTCAGCTGCTAACAAGCTGAATCATGCAATTCTGATCTTAAGTAAATTATCATTTTCAAAAACATGGTACATTAATATATATATATCATTTATACCAAATATGGCTTGCCTGGCCAATCATATTAAATAAAGTTCAGAATTCTTTATAATCCATAACCAACATGTAGCCAAGGTTTAAGTGTTTATATCAATCAACTTGTTTGTCTGCCAAACTGGATTATTCAAACTGAAAATTTCATCAATAACATATGTTCCTTTGTTGAATTTGGACTTTATTCACTTGTCTATATATTTCTACCTGTCTTTTGTCTGTGAATAAAGTCTAGGACTTCTCTACCAGGAAGACATTCACACACAGAATGATATGGGCAAAGATGGTTATAACCATTTGATTTGCATGCCTTCAATAATTTTAATTTTTATTAGTATAATCTGTTTTTGGTATACTAGTTATACCAGATGCTAGTTATTATGACCTTCATACTATCTCTGTGAACAAGTGTCTAATTATGATAGGTATTTAAAAACTAGAACAAATACAACAAGTGAAGTAGATATGAAACATCAAAATGGTCAGTTGCTAATTGGTAGCCATGGCAACTAAAAATGGATACAGTATGTACATACAGTTGAAGAGAAATTACAATTTTACATTTTCTACATAATGGTAAAATTCGCATTGATAAAATCAGCTTCAATATCATGATTTGGCTACACATGGTAGCTGTTGACAAAAATTATAAAATAGGAAAGGAATAAATATAACTAAATATAACTAAATATAACTTTTGAAAGATTAATTATTAACGTTAAAACCATGAAAACAACAACCTAATTATAAAGTATGGTTTATGATTAACATTTATAATCCTAATACATTTTGTACAGCAGTATAAGCTACAAACAGTTTTACATTTTACATTTTTAATCAGATGGGAGCATATGTGGATGTTTTTCTAAGTAAAATATTGCATTTTTACGTATTTTCATTTCTGGTTGCCAAGGTAACGTTTTAAATCCAAAAAATAAAAGTTTTGTCATAAAATCTGGATAGGTCCTCTTTACAAATTTCAATATATATATATATATATAGACTGCTGACTAAACAATTATACCTGTAATACAAAACCAAATTTCTTACAATGAAGGCTAGGCAAAGAAAACGGAAATAAAAACTTTTACAAAAATCACTGCTTTTATTTTCAGTCAGTAACCATGACAACAACTGCAAAAAATAGAAAATGCTACATTTATTTGTGTTTATCCTCATTCCTCAAGAGTCTGATATATCATTAATTTTATATATCAGCACTTATTTCACTCTCATCAGCTTTAAATGTATAAACATATGAAATAAGTAATTTTTGTCATAAAATCATAAATTTTGGTAACCATGGTAACGTCAATAATGCAAAAACACCAATTTTGTTATTTGATTTGAAAAGCTTATATTCTCAAGTTTCTAAATATATATGGATTGTTTACCAAACATGTTGACGCAAAAGGATGAAAAATCATGATGAACCAAAATGTCGGATTTTTTTCAGTTCCATTGAAAAATCCTGGGAGTTAAAGGGTTAAAGACATTTTCATTTTTTTTTTCATTAGACAATCATATAAACGAAAACAGACGTTAGATTTGTTGAGGAAGATCGTAGATGCTATGGGTTCAACTAATGAATGCTATTTAGTATGTACAGGTGTAAATGCTGAACTTGTTTACATTTCATCGACTGAGTCTTTTTTTATCGCCATTGTCCCCCCAAATCGCTTGTTTTTTTGGTGAATCATTAATTTTGTAAATAATATAGTGATATTACATTAAATAGACCATTTTAATCTTGCATTTGAATACGATCAAGTTACTCCACAATGTGTACACGTACTTTATGGATGTATATCTGCATCGAACCATTCACGAACAAGTTGAGATTCAACGAAAAGGTCAACGCCACATGACATTCTGTTCCGACTATAAAAAATCCTCTTTAACGTTTTGACAATGCATTGTTATATGCATAATTGCTTTTAAAATACGTATAATGTAAACATTCAAAAGCAGCATTAACCGGATCGCTCCGCCAGACTAGACGGTCTGTTACGCCTACAATACATGTACGCGGGATGACTGAACTCTAACCTGGAAGTAGTTTTTTAACATTACCACAATAGCACACGCAGATATTGAGAGACATGACGTCATTACTCGAGAGCAGTGTCCGGCTAACACAGATCGACTGTAAACTGCTGGTAAGTGTCATTTCTCCCTAGTATACCAGTACAAACTGTTAGATAATGTACATATTAAGACTATTCAGATGATGTGTAATAAGATGGTTTCGGGTTTCATACAATCAGCAGCCAGACGTTATGATATCGATGCTAATTCAGCATCATGGTACACATAGTGTACGTACAGACATGAACGTGTAATGTTTTCAGGGCATTTCCTACAGCAGTACACTGGTACACACATACGCTACAGACCATTGTATTCATGCACGTTACGTGCAGCGTATGTGGGCCCGCCTGACATGTAATAATCTGTTATATATATATGCAATACAGTATTATCATTTTTATCAGCAAAATAGTTCTTGTATCAATTAACTATTAATGGTAAACCATCAGTGTGATTGGTGGATTCGTGGTAATTGGTAAAGACAATTGTAGCTGTCATTATACGAGCTAAAATACCCAAACATCTTAAATAGATGTCAAACAGTGATTCAGTGATTAGGAAACTGATAACTTCACCGCGTAAATGCACCTACACCGGTTTATTTTAATTCTTTTTTCACATATCTGGTCCTTGATATCACGGACGATTCCTAGATAGTCACAAAACAGCTGAATGATGTCCTTAGCATCGCGGACGAGTCTTAGAAGGACGAAACATTGCTAACGTCCTATAACGACCTAAACAGCTGTATGATGTCCTTAGCATCGCTGACGAGTCTTAGAAGGACGAAACATTGCTAACGTCCTATAACGACCAAACAGCTGTATGATGTCCTTAGCATCGCGGACGAGTCTTAGAAGGACGAAACATTGCTAACGTCCTATAACGACCAAACAGCTGTATGATGTCCTTAGCATCGCGGACGAGTCTTAGAAGGACGAAACATTGCTAACGTCCTATAACGACCAAACAGCTGTATGATGTCCTTAGCATGGCGGACGAGTCTTAGAAGGACGAAACATTGCTAACGTCCTATAACGACCAAACAGCTGTATGATGTCCTTAGCATCGCGGACGAGTCTTAGAAGGACGAAACATTGCTAACGTCCTATAACGACCAAATAGCTGTATGATGTCCTTAGCATCGCGGACGAGTCCTAGAAGGACGAAACATCTGTATGATGTCCCTTACACCAATTAATGACAAGTCTTAGAAGGACGTAACATCTGTATGATGTCCCTTACATCAATGACAAGTCTTAGAAGGACGTAACATCTGTATAATGTCCCTTACATCAATGACAAGTCTTAGAAGGACGTAACATCTGTATGATGTCCCTTACATCAATGACAAGTCTTAGAAGGACGTAACATCTGTATGATGCCCCTAACATCAATGATAAGTCTTAGAAGGACCAAATATCTGTATAATGTCCCTTATATTACTGACGGGTCCTAAAAGGACGAAACATCTGTATGATGTCCCTTATATTACTGACGAGTCCCAGAAGGACGAAGCATCTGTGTGATGTCCCTTATATTACTGACGTGTCCCAGAAGGACGAAACATCTGTATGATGTCCTTTATATTACTGATGAGTCCCAGAAGGACGAAACATCTGTGTGATGTCCCTAACGTCACTGACGAGTCCCAGAAGGACGAAACATCTGTGTGATGTCCCTTATATTACTGACGTGTCCCAGAAGGACGAAACATCTGTATGATGTCCTTTATATTACTGATGAGTCCCAGAAGGACGAAACATCTGTGTAATGTCCCTTACATTACAGACGAGTCATCAAAGGACGAAACATCTGTATGATGTCCTTTACATTACTGACGAGTCCTAGAAGGATGCACGAGGTGTATGATGTCCCTTACATTATTGTTGAGTCACAGAAGGACGAAACAGTTGTATGATGTCCCTAACATCACTGACGAGTCCTAGAAGGACGAAACAGCTGTATTATGTCCTTAACATTACTGACGAGTCCTAGAAGGACGAAACATCTGTATGATGTCCCTTATATTACTGACGAGTCCCAGAAGGACGAAACATTTGTATTATGTCCCTTACATTACTGACGAGTCCTAGAAGGACGAAACATCTGTGTGATGTCCCTTACATTACTGACGAGTCCTAGAAGGACCCACGAACTGTATTATGCCCCTTACATTACTGACGAGTCCTAGAAGGACCCAAGAACTGTATTATGTCCCTTACATTACTGAAGAGTCCTAGACGATCGCACGAACTGTATTATGTCCCTTACATTACTGACGAGTCCTAGAAGATCGCACGAACTGTATTATGTCCCTTACATTACTGACGAGTCCTAGAAGGACCCAAGAACTGTATTATGTCCCTTACATTACTGACGAGTCATAGACGATCGCACGAACTGTATTATGTCCCTTACATTCACGTCCTTGTAGGATTCGTCAGCAATCATCATTGCTGACGAATCCTACAAAGACGACACATCTGTATTATGTGATGTCCCTTACATTATTGTCGAGTCATAGAAGGACGAAACAGCTTTATGATGTCCCTTACATTATTGTCGAGTCATAGAAGGACGAAACAGCTGTATGATGTTCCCTTCATATGTACATGTTTATACTGTCTCGTAAGTCGTTTTGATGTAGTACATGTATGTGATGTGCTTTTATGTACTTAAAATGTGTGTTACTTAAATACGATATATCTTATATTATCTTATTTCATCTTATCTTATTCTATATTATATATATTTACTTGTCATTTTGTTGTATATTTGTATCTTACACCAAACCTAACTTCCAAACACCAATAAATAGAATATTTATTTTTTCGAGATTAATTTATAGAAGTATATCAATTCATTTTCATAACCGTTTTAATGTGTATTTCTGTTTGTGGTCTTATTAGTTACATAACGGACATATTTTAGTTCAGCATTTATTGAATGATTCACATGTGATGTCACTTTATTACAGAATCAGTCTTACTTGTCATGGATCCCATTCACAAGGCTAAACTTAAGCGGAACTACGTGCAGATCGTAATTGATGTAGAACCAAAAGATCTCGTGGACGATTTGTACCAGGATGGAATACTCACCGACAATGATTGTGAACGCGTGACGAATTCTAACGAAACAAGAAAAGAAAGATGTGAGAACTTGATCTCCGTTTTGATGAAGCGAGGTCCCCATGCCTTTCAGTCATTCCTTGGTGCCATTCAGAGTTCGAACTATAGCCATATTGTAGACCTCCTCGCATCTAATACAGCAGTTAGTGATTCTGTTGTTGTGGGAAACGTAACACAACTTCCATGCAGTCCAAATAACGTTTGTGAAAAGTGCTCACCTTATTTTCCTGTTCGGTTTTTGAACCCAAACGTCGGCAATATCTTAAAACGACATTGTTGTCTGATTTTGCAAAGTGTTGAACCTCGAGACTTATTACCTTATAGCTATCAAGAGGAGATATTCAGTGAAGACGAGTGTGAAAGAATAAAGACAGGAAAAACACGGAAAGACAGATGTGCTTTATATCTGAAGGAATTGTCTAAATGTAGAAATGACACTCTTATTGGATTGTTGAAGGCTTCTCTACAAAAGAAATATCATTATATAGCTGAAACAATTGAAAATACATCGTCAAATGCAAAATTATTTACACAAACGGATTCCATACATATTAAAACAACACCGCCCAGAGAACATGAGTTGTCCTCAGAAATATCGACTTTACAAGACAGAACAGCATACAACGATTATTTGTTTGGTGATATATTGAAACAGAGCCAAGTTCATTTAACTCATACCCGTAAAGCAGGAGAGCATGTTGCTACAAATTGTAAAAAGGGGAAAGATAGTAAAAATGAGAAAAGAACTCGAATGCACAAAGGTGAATCCTCAACTGACGACTGTTTCCTAGCAAAGAGGACAAGGCGAGACATTTCTTCAAATGAAGGTCAGCTTGTGTCTGCCTCGGGTATAACTAGTACCTCTCCATTTCGGATATCACCTGGCGCGTCACAGCCCGATAGTATGCCAAACAAACGATTAGATTTTGCTTTTAACACGCTAGTAACTTTGATGAACAGAGGATTATTTGATCAGTTTAACAGCTTGAATGGACGTCTTCGTCGTCGATATAAATTAGATTTCGATATGAGATGTGTTCTTGGGTATTTACAAGCAAACTTGGAGCTACATAAATCAAATTTTGATGGTGCAAAACAGCAAATTGAGTCCGCCTTAACAATCTGTGGTAAAACAACAAACACTCGTTATTTTACCCTCGAGCTCCTTGGAACAAAAGCGCGCATGCTTCTGTATCAAAAGAAGTTTGAAAAACTACAAGATGTTGTGGATGCTGCTAAAATGATTATAGAAACAGACGTTGTAGCGTCCAGTGGACGCGCAGCCGGCTGGCTTCACGTGCAAGAAGGACGTTTGATGGCAGCTCAAATTGATTTACTTAATCCAACACGAGTCAATTTTGCCGGGGCGCACCATTTTCTGCATAAAAGAGCGAAGGCTAGTTTCGAGAAGGCACTTGCCAACTTTCAGAAAGATAAAAGTGAGTATGGCCCAGTCGGTTTTGTATATACGATGTGTCGCTTAATCATTTTACTCTTACAATGTGGTGAAAACGGACTTACCATGGATATTTTACAACCAGATCAAACGGTTATAGAAAGTGCTGGTAAGTACCTGCTGCAAGTTTGTGGATCTGGTGTAACATCTAGGAAGGTTTTAAACATGCACTATCACATTGCAATGTCGGACTTTCATTTTCGGTCAGAAAATATGAAAAAGGCGTTCGAATGTGCTGAAACTGCGTACAGTTTGGCAGAACAGTTGGACATGAATGAATTCATGGTCCACGCTCACAACAGACTTGTGTTTCTCAGAACAAAAGTGATTCCCTCTTATGAAGACATCGCCGAGACAGAGGTGTCGGAGATTCTCTTTGGGACTGGTTCATGTCCAGGCATATCAACAACTGTCGATGATGAAACCTCCGATTTTGACCTTACTTAGGCATAAACGTTTATCATTTGAAACATGCGAACGAGAAATAATCATGTTACAAATATTTCAACTTACTATCTAGTCAAAACGAAAGTAGAGATAAACATTATAAATCATTACGGAGGCATCACTTACAGTTTTTTGTTTTTGTTTTTTGTTTTGTTTTTGTTTGTTTTTTTCAAAGATGTTATTTTGAGTATTATACAACAAAACAAGTATTTAAAGATTTTTTAATGATAAGGCGATTACTATTTTTTTCACGAATCTGTGTGAACACATATATATTACATTTGACATCCCGTTTTAGATAGCGATTAAATAATACAAATGTACGTGATGTAAGCGCGTATTTGTAAGATATCAATTTTAGAACAAAACAAATGAGAAATTAACTAATTTTCCTGGTGCAATGAACACCATTTTTGAATACATCAGATCCAAAGAACAAAACGAATTCTAGAAAGTGTATTCGAATTACTGGTAGTTGTTACAATATATGTAACATTAGCGCCTACCGCTACAGGAAAGACCACTTACTGGATGAGTTGTAGATTTTCACGATTAGTCATATCCTATAGTGACGTCACTCTCTCGTCTGTGTGTTCGTGAAGCTAATATGATTACGGTAATATTGTGTCTTTGTGTGTCATATGATACCCACCAGGACACTATTAGCTGTGATACACGTATAGAATGTATATTGTATGTTGAGAATCTCTAGTTTCAAGAAGGTGTGTGCACGGCTACGTTTGCTCATGTATGTGTATATATGCAGTTTGTAAGCGTATGCTTTCAAACTTATAACAAAATCTGGTGCTTTTAAATTGACAACATTATCTGGTAAATTTTAGACATGCTTTCAAATGCATTCCCTTAAACGGTATCTGTTTCTGTGATAAAACTGTCATTTTGTGATATACAGTTTATATTAAACAACCAAACACATTGGTTGGTATTGTGTGCACTTACCTGTCATAATATTGTTGATTTATTTATTATGTATTTATTTATTTCATATTATGCTTTGCCAGTTTTGTGTAATATCTTTGACAAAAAATGCATCATGTCACTGTTAGCTTTGTGAGCTATGATCATAAATTATAATAATCATCATAGTTGTTTTTTAGAAAGACATTTTTCACCAGTGACAGCTGCAAAGCAGCAGACTTCACAATAGATCGTTATTGATGCAGTGTTATGATATTGTTATTTGTGATGTTTTGAATTTAATACATATATTTTCTTCGCAATTTTATAGTTTTTTTCCATTGTCTCCGCTAAAAGAAAAAAAAAAAGAAAAAGAAAAATCAACAACATAACAATGTATTAAAGTACTGACAACTTTAAACATCCAGTTCCTTCATTATCATATTACCACTACTAATGTAGCTTTCCTTATATCGTTATTTTTAGCCTCTAGAACTTGTACATGAAAAAAAGTGCCTATGTTATTAAAGGCCTTAACCATCTTAATTTCTTGCAATCAGAATAAAAAGTCGGCAAATTATGATAACAGCCCTATATAAAATCAATATTATATATTTACCATTAATCTTATTAGGTTTCGTTTTATCCACAAGCCGTTTCTCCACACCTTATCGAACGTTTTTTTCGAAATCAACGAACATACGATACTAATTATACAATACAATACAATACAATATAAATACGATACAATACAATACGTTTACTATTACCATATATAGACAAAATTCAAACAGCTTACTACCAAAATTAGTTTTTCTTTCTCCATATTACACCAGGTAAAGGTAATTCTAATGTTGTGTAAATGGAGGATGTTGTTCCCTTGAGGCTAGAGAGACTGGACACAACAGGGGAAATAGAGGTAGATATTTTATTAGTCCTGAACAACGGAATGGATTTTGATGAAATTTAGTCTGGAGCATTATTGGGCAAATAATATCTTACGTTGGATAAACGAAAGGTGTGGCACTATTGGGCGGGGGAAAGGGGGCCAATAGTTTTCACGAATGGCAAGATTCTGTCCATTTGTAGTATGAAACATTGTTGGGAGAGGCAGTTCAAAAGAAAGAAAATATTTTAACTACAATGGGAGTATTTTTTCCAGGCCATTTGGGCCTCTTGTTACATTTATATATTTGTTCATAATTGTAAGGATTGGGTATTTGACAGGTTATTCTATATACTATATACAAAATACTATATATTCTGAAATGAAATTACACTATCACAAATCCTTTATTTAGTTGGGTTCAAATTGTACAATGCAAATATGTAGCAATGGGTCCTATCCCGAGGCGTCAAAGTTGGTAACAATGAGTTCAACCTATCGATGTACGCTGATGATACTGGTCTCATACTAGAGGGCTCAGAAAAAGTACTGACAAAATCGTTACATCTTCTCACTCAATACACTAAACACTCTGGTCTAAAACCCAGTATTGTGGTCTAAAACCCAGTATTGAAAAAAAAAACTAAGTGTATATGGCTCGGGAGGGAAAAATAGATACAGAGATGTAATATCCTGACAAAAACCTCTGTTAGTCAAAGTGAAATTCAGCTAGAACGTAGCAATTGTGCAATGATCAAGATTATTGATTGAAAATTACGCATAAGTGTGTGAATTATTTTGCACCTATACTTAGTTATTCAGTTTTTATGTCATCAGAAATGTCATTTCATCTCAATGGCCTTTTCTGCGAAGTTGTAACTCTACTATTACACTTCCACATTGGCGAAAGTTTCATAGGAAACATATGAATGTCCAAAAAAATAATTTAATGATGGGTTGATGATCCAGGTAGCAATAACTTTATTTGAACTTTACCTCAAGTATCAGTACAGTGAATTAAACAAACACTGATCCATTACCAATATCTCACAGACTGTTATAATATTAGTGCTGACACTACTACCACGATACGAACAAAATGACAGTATCCTGAGTTTGTGTCGAAGTTTCCTCTGTAACTAATAGGACATAAGTGATAATTAAGTTGAAGAAAATTACATTTCGTCGCTACAGTATCATATACACGGAGGCAAATCATAACGATGTTGCCAAACCTACAAGAGTTATCCTTCTTGGTTCACAGAATACTTTGAGTAGTACACGTTTAAATTCCTGTTACCCAGGTGATGCAAGTCTTCTACACTTAGACTGGTGTAACGTCACTTTTACTATAATTAGAAGTAGAAATGTCCATCAATCAGTTTATGACCCTTCACTTCAGATATACACCTACTCGTATACAAAATCTATGTCGTATCCCTCCATTTTTTCATTGTAGACGCGATCAAACTCCTCACTCTGGGCTTGGGTAAACCACCTTTTCCAGTCTCCTATGTCCCCTAGGGAAAGAAAGGTACATATACACATATTTGTTTGTATAAATATACCATATTTAATAATAACTACAGTGAATACAGATCACTACAGCTACTACCATCACGTAGTAAACATCAATGTAAAATTATGCCAGAAGCAAACAATGACGTTCTTTTCCACCACCCATATATCCAATACATATACGAGTATGTTAATATCTTTCTGGTAAGCCAGGTTTCATCACAAACCAGCATCTAATTTTTAATTGCAAATCTACATTAAACAATGGTACTAACCTTTCCGGTAGATTGGAAGAACTCCATGTTTGGAGATGTCCTTAAATGTTTCGGATCCCAATGATTTATTTTCATGGTCTATTTTCATCTTTGAAAATTCAACATTTAGCTCAACTTGTCGAAGGAAATTTTCATCAGCGGGAATTTCCAGGAAATTAGCCAGTGTGTAAATATTTTGTAAAGTATTCTGAAACAATACAAAAGTTAAGATCTTAAAATACTAACATAAATGAATTGATCTTTTATAAACTAGATTTTGCCTTTCAATGAATTTTTGTCATTAGTGTCGATTGCGAGGGGTGACACATGTAAAGCATGTGCGTTACTTGTGCAAGTGTCCACTGTTAGCGGTAGTGAAGGCTATAGTAATTAGATGTTAGTGTCCACTGTTAGCGGTAGAGAAGGCTAAAGTAATTAGATGTTAGTGTCCACTGTTAGCGGTAGTGAAGGCTATAGTAATTAGATGTTAGTGTCCACTGTTAGCGGTAGTGAAGGCTATAGTAATTAGATGTTAGTGTCCACTGTTAGCGGTAGTGAAGGCTAAAGTGATTAGATATTAGTGGATACTGTTAGCGGTAGTGAAGGCTATAGTAATTAGATGTCAGTGGATACTGTTAGCGGTAGTGAAGGCTATAGTAATTAGATATTAGTGGATACTGTTAGCGGTAGTGAAGGCTATAGTAATTAGATGTCAGTGTCCACTGTTAGCGGTAGTGAAGGCTATAGTAATTAGATGTCAGTGTCCACTGTTAGCGGTAGTGAAGGCTATAGTAATTAGATGTTAGTGTTCACTGTTAGCGGTAGTGAAGGCTAGTAATTAGATGTTAGTGTCCACTGTTAGCGGTAGTGAAGGCTATAGTAATTAGATGTTAGTGTCTACTGTTAGCGGTAGTGAAGACTATAGTAATTAGATGTTAGTGTCCACTGTTAGCGGTAGTGAAGGCTATAGTGATTAGATGTTAGTGTCCACTGTTAGCGGTAGTGAAGGCTATAGTAATTAGATGTTAGTGTCCACTGTTAGCGGTAGTGAAGGCTATAGTAATTAGATGTTAGTGTCCACTGTTAGCGGTAGTGAAGGCTATAGTGATTAGATGTTAGTGTCCACTGTTAGCGGTAGTGAAGGCTATAGTAATTAGATGTTAGTGTCCACTGTTAGCGGTAGTGAAGGCTATAGTAATTAGATGTTAGTGTCCACTGTTAGCGGTAGTGAAGGCTATAGTAATTAGATGTTAGTGTCTACCGTTAGCGGTAGTGAAGGCTATAGTAATTAGATGTTAGTGTCTATTGTTAGTGGTAGTGAAGGCTATAGTAATTAGATGTTAGTGTCCACTGTTAGCGGTAGTGAAGGCTATAGTAATTAGATGTTAGTGTCCACTGTTAGCGGTAGTGAAGGCTATAGTAATTAGATGTTAGTGTCTACTGTTAGTGGTAGTGAAGGCTATAGTGATTAGATGTTAGTATATACTGTTAGCGGTAGCGAAGGTTATAGTGATTAGATGTTAGTGGATACTGTTAGCGGTAGTGAAGGCTATAGTAATTAGATGTTAGTATCTACTGTTAGCGGTAGTGAAGGCTATAGTAATTAGATGTTAGTGTCCACTGTTAGCGGTAGTGAAGGCTATAGTGATTAGATGTTAGTGTCCACTGTTAGCGGTAGTGAAGGCTATAGTGATTAGATGTTAGTGTCCACTGTTAGCGGTAGTGAAGGCTATAGTGGTTAGGTGTTAGTGTCCACTGTTAGCGGTAGTGAAGGCTATAGTAATTAGATGTTAGTGTCTACTGTTAGCGGTAGTGAAGGCTATAGTAATTAGATGTTAGTGTCCACTGTTAGCGGTAGTGAAGGCTATAGTAATTAGATGTTAGTGTCCACTGTTAGCGGTAGTGAAGGCTATAGTAATTAGATGTTAGTGTCCACTGTTAGCGGTAGTGAAGGCTATAGTAATTAGATGTTAGTGTCCACTGTTAGCGGTAGTGAAGGCTATAGTAATTAGATGTTAGTGTCCACTGTTAGTGGTAGTGAAGGCTATAGTAATTAGATGTTAGTGTCTACTGTTAGCGGTAGTGAAGGCTATAGTAATTAGATGTTAGTGTCTATTGTTAGCGGTAGTGAAGGCTATAGTAATTAGATGTTAGTGTCCACTGTTAGCGGTAGTGAAGGCTATAGTAATTAGATGTTAGTGTCCACTGTTCGCGGAGT
Source organism: Pecten maximus (assembly GCF_902652985.1). Lineage (NCBI taxonomy): Eukaryota > Metazoa > Mollusca > Bivalvia > Pectinida > Pectinidae > Pecten > Pecten maximus. Next base: position 29,700,047 of record NC_047019.1, read on the forward strand.
TGAAGACAGAAGTTTTGTTACTAGTGCCAACTGTCCGTGTTAGTGAATGCTGGAGGTTAGTAATTATTCAACTTGCTCTCTGTAGATCCTCATAATGTAGAGTGAGTGTCTTCATAAGCGGATAGGTCTTCTTGGTATCCAACCATTGCTTAAGTGCACCGAACCAATTGCCAAACAAAACTGCCAGAAAAACAAACAGTCAATGAAACTTCGTTACCTGTTCAGACAATCATCATAGCTTGTTTTTACGAATAAGACTTCAATAACATAAACTTCTGAATTATTACCTGAATTTGTACATGTGAATTGACCAGCATATAGTCTGCAAATATTGCTAACTTTTCACTATGAAAAAAAAAAGATTTCTAAAAACCTTTAAAATCTCATAAGTTATGTCGTGTATACAAGATAAATTGGTTGTCATGCTTCTAACTCACAATCTTCTTTCAGGAAGAACTGTAGAAATCCACTGAAATTTCCGGAGTATACAGTACTATTAAGTGACGTCAGGAAGCAGAAGTAGGATACTGCGACATCTTTCGGGTTACGGACGATATTGATAACCTTTCCGGTTCCGTTCTTAACGGCATCTGGCAAATGACACACCTCAAAATGTGTGGCGTACACCCGCCGGGAAGGCATCGTGTCAATGTCGCCGATGTCGTCGAACTCCAGATATTTGGGACTGCCTACATAGGTAGCTGCTTCCGATACTAACATATGAATGATGTTGTACGTCCAATGTAATCCTGCACAAAGAAAAGAACTTAAGTAGACGTCTGAATTCGACATTCAAAATTTGTCAAAAAAGTCGTATTGCTCCATATACGACATTCAACATTGATAATTCATAATTCAGAATTTGATTATCAAGTGACTCGACATGCGACATTTAAACTATTGACAATTTGGAAGTCGGAAGTTTGTGGCTCTTCACATTAACATCTAACATTGATAATTTGAAATTTAAATGATTCGACATACGCGATTCAACATTCAGTATTTTAATATCGTATTGCTCTACACACGACATTCAACAAAGATTATTTGAATGCTTGATGACTCGACATACGCCTTTCAACATACAGATTTTTAATATCGCTTCGTCTACATACAACATTCAACGTTGAGTTTGAAAGTCGAGAAACTTTGCATACAACACCCAACAAAGATAATTTGAATGTCTGATGGCTCTACATAGGACATTCAACATTGATAATTTGAAAGCCGAGAAGCTTGGCGTTCGACACAGTTAAGATAATTTGAATATCCGATGATTCTACATACGCCAAACTGCCGACCGAAACACTTAATTTTGGATATTCTGTGGCTCGACATTCAACACTCTGAATCTGGATGTCGCGCTGTTCGACATATTACATCAACATTTACAATTTAACATCGATAACTTGATTCGATGATCGCGTGACGATAACAGCGATAAAAAAACACGTATCTCATCTGCGTCTAGTTCAATTTCACCACATCAGCCAGGTTTAGTTAATTATAATACCAAAACATCTCAACTTTACGTAAAACGACGTGAAAGTACGGTACACGGGTTATGTAATTATTGTACTTATCGATTAACTTATCATGGTTTTGTGTAGCTTTAACTTCTATATAATATAAATGTACTAATATTACCTTTGAAAAAATACATTTTTAGACACACATACACATAGAAATCAATTTTAGAATGTTGAGGTTCTCTCTCCCTTGCATTCAAATATATATCAGTACATGGATTTTGGACGATCGACTCAGGTGGGTTAAAGTACCTTCTGACAAACATTTTGGAAAAAAACAAGCATTGTTTCATTGGGTTCTTGATAATGGGGCAATCAAAAGGGACGAAGATGAGGTCAACGTTGCAGTAAATTTAGTGATAAATTGATTCATATTGATGAGAAAGACTTTATAAACGTTTTGATAGAATGTATTATAAGTAATACTTTGATGCGCGTGTCTCCTATAAAGAGATACAAAGTAAGTTCCTGTATGGTATTGATAACAGCAGCTCCCGTTACCTGTCCTAGCATTGCAATGATATGTAGATCAAGACATTGTCTCCCCTTGTGTACAATACTGTTAAAATTTAACCCAAATGTACGTGACTGATAATATTATAATATCCTTGAAATTAAAATAATATAGCATTTATTTGCCAGGAATAAATTTGTCGCTGTCATCCGTTCAAATATTAGCAGTTTCTTTTCTGTTTCTCAACATAAAGTCATATGAAATGTGTTATCCGTGAATAATTCGACATTTGAGACTATGACATTGTAATCAACATCTGATATGATTGTACACATAGATAAATCCACTTTGTAGTTCAGAAGTTCACTATAGTGCAAGAAGGTAAATGTATGATGACAAACAGATAAAGCTGGCTATAAAAAGTAACGTTATCTTCCCAAACCTCACAGCATTGTTATCTTACCTGTTTTTGGATATGTACAAAGTAAGACATCGTCTGGTCTACATTGTAGTTTGGCTGTCTGATACAGCTGGTCACGTACATTCCCCCTGACCAGTTTCGGGAAAACATGACCCTGGTATAGTTTGTATTCCAGAGTATTCCCCTCGTCATCAGTCACTGTTCCCAGCTCCATGACTCTTTAAACTTCAGTGGTACAAGGTTCTATTAGATAACAGTTTATCGGACAGGGACATCAATTACATAACATACAGTGGCGGTCAACACTCTATATGTCCAGTCTGAAAATAACTGATGATAGCGGGGTCAGCATCGCAATAAAATTTTATTTATATCAAACTGTCGTCTGCTATCAAGATACAGACGACATCAATCCAACGCCTGAATAGACTACCAATTTACTCATTCAGTTATTAATTAGATAGACAAGTCAGATAAACAAATTAAATAGCATTTTGTAGTTTTAATTCCATCATTTTTTGTCTCTGAGTATAATGGACGAAATTATAAACCATTAGCTACCTTAATATTAGTACATAAACCTCAAACCCCTCCAAAGTTTGTTCAAATACTTTTACATTGTAAAAGTATAAAGATAAACTAACACAACCCTGGTCTATCTAATTGATACAGACAACATATTTTATTTCTCATTTTCCACACAAGTGATATTGAAGTTGAATGTATATAAACCAATGTAATATGGCAAATTCCAATCAACATTACGAACATCCATAAAGGGCCTGATACAGGAACGATATAACTAAGCACATGTATTAATCTGATCTGCCTCAAGCAATGAGGTATGCTAAATACATGTAATAATAATCAAGAACGTATTTTTTGTAGTAAAATGACGGCATGTAGCTATCCGTCAAACAGAAGATGGGAAATTCCTAATGACCTCATAACAAAGCTACCAAAACCCAGAACCTGCTGTCAAATAAAATGTTCCTAACGTTATGTAGAATGCAAAACAAACTTTTAATAACGCACAGCTTCCATCCTAAGTTTGATCAGTCCAGTGTACTGTATCTGTTCATCCTTACTTTATTCAGCTCAGTATATCATTCCAGTGGTCATTTTGATAAGAAAATGGTGTGTGGGGGCTATGAACAAAATATACGGGGAAAAAAACAACACATTTAAATAACCAATATTAAATTAAGACCAATTATGCATCTTCTTTATCGAAAACACACACTTATGTCAGGTTAAGTGACAACAAAGGTACCCCTCAATCAATTATCACTACAAACGTCTGGAGAAATTCATGATGAGTGTCACATGTGGTGAATTCTAGCCCTTCCAGATAACCTGTACGCATTTTGGCGTAGGGAAAAGGGGTAACCTATGGGAACGTTACTCCCAAAAGTTATCCATGTTCGTAAAGGTAACATTTACGAGTGCAGATTCATTTTTGTTTAGTGACGCTCCCTCTACCTATTTCAGTCATTGCTTACTTAAATCAAATCACGTATGGATGGACCCATGATATATAACATTATTGCATGCATAAAGATAATCAGCTGACTTTAATATATTTTCCGTGTCTTGTCCGTGCTCAGAATCCTATTACTTTGGTTTCTCTCCTCTCTGTTGTTCTGATGTTTAATTGTGTAGTTGTGGACATCGGTTGTGAGTAGTCATTACCACATTATCCTACTATATACGTCAGCACGGTATCATATCTACGACTTTAATGTGGTAAGTCCTCGTATAGTATGTTAACGCTTACACTTTTCTGTCATGATCAACATCTAAACAATTATCATATTATGACAGAAGGTAAACATCTAAATTAAGGTATACCAATATAAAAATGACGAAAGACTTAACTAAAATTTACATTGACTATGACACAGTTATTAAATACGTAATTAGATTATTTTTGGACGATGTCTGCATACTTTCTAGGTGATAGCCTTACAGTTTTTGGAAATTGTAACTGTGAATTGCGATTAAACTGCTACAAATCGAATGTGAGTAAAACCGATATCGGTCCCCATAAACCACAATATACCACTAAAGGAAGTTTCTGACCATCATTCTAAATTATTATCAAACAAGACCAGGCGTAAACTAGGTCACTGTAACCTTAATATTTTATTGTTTATCCTTTCGTTTGGAAACAATGTTTTAAGTCAAATACTTCTTCAGCAGAAAAGCAAAAAACTATCATTTTGAGGCAAACATTTGCTTGAACACCGCCTCAGTAAATCCCTAATACTCAATGGACAAAATGTGATATTTTAAATAATATATCATTAAGTAATAGATATAAAATTTCAATGTGACGTTCAACAACACGATCTGATTTCAAAAGAAAGAAGAAGAAAAAAAAACCTTGTTTCCTAGTGGGATATGTAGTCGGACGCGTCCGATCCTGTTGATATACCTAGTGTTTCCGTTATCACTACCCTAGTTCTGTGGTTGTTGATATACCTAGTGTTTCCGTTATCACTACCCTAGTTCTGTGGTTGTTGATATACCTAGTGTTTCCGTTATCACTACCCTAATTCTGTGGTTGTTGATATACCTAGTGGTTTGGTTGTCACAACCCTAGTTCTGTGGTTGTTGATATACCTAGTGTTTCCGTTATCACTACCCTAGTTCTGTGGTTGTTGATATACCTAGTGGTTTGGTTGTCACTACCCTAGTTCTGTGGTTGTTGATATACCTGGTGGTTCCGTTATCACTACCCTAGTTCTGTGGTTGTTGATATACCTGGTGGTTCCGTTATCACTACCCTAGTTCTGTGGTTGTTGATATACCTGGTGGTTTGGTTGTCACTACCCTAGTTCTGTGGTTGTTGATATACCTAGTGGTTTGGTTGTCACTACCCTAGTTCTGTGGTTATTGATATACCTAGTGGTTTGGTTGTCACTACCCTAGTTCTGTGGTTGTTGATATACCTAGTGGTTCTGTTATCACTACCCTAGTTCTGTGGTTGTTGATATACCTAGTGGTTTGGTTGTCACTACCCTGGTTCTGTGGATGTTGATATACCTGGTGGTTCCGTTGTCACAACCCTAGTTCTGTGGTTGTTGATATACCTAGTGGTTTGGTTGTCACAACCCTAGTTCTGTGGTTGTTGATATGCCTAGTGGTTTGGCTATCACTACCCTAGTTCTGTGGTTGTTGATATACCTAGTGGTTTGGTTGTCACTACCCTAGTTCTGTGGATGTTGATATACCTAGTGGTTCCGTTATCACTACCCTAGTTCTGTGGTTGGTGATATACCTAGTGGTTTGGTTGTCATTACCCTAGTTCTGTGGTTGTTGATATACCTAGTGGTTTGGTTGTCACTACCCTAGTTCTGTGGTTGTCTACATACCTAGTGGTTTCGTTGTCACTACCCTAGTTCTGTGGTTGTCTATATACCTAGTGGTTTGGTAGTCACAACCCTAGTTCTGTGGTTGTTAATATACCTAGTGGTTTGGTTGACACTACCCTAGTTCTGTGGTTGTTGATATACCTAGTGGTTTGGTTATCACTACCCTAGTTCTGTGGTTGTTGATATACCTAGTGGTTTGGTTGTCACAACCCTAGTTCTGTGGTTGTTGATATACCTAGTGGTTTGGTTGTCACTACCCTAGTTCTGTGGTTGTTGATATACCTAGTGGTTCTGTTATCACTACCCTAGTTCTGTGGTTGTTGATATACCTAGTGGTTTGGTTGTCACTACCCTAGTTCTGTGGATGTTGATATACCTAGTGGTTCCGTTATCACTACCCTAGTTCTGTGGTTGGTGATATACCTAGTGGTTTGGTTGTCACTACCCTAGTTCTGTGGTTGTTGATATACCTAGTGGTTTGGTTGTCACTACCCTAGTTCTGTGGTTGTTGATATACCTAGTGGTTTGGTTGTCACTATCCTAGTTCTGTGGTTGTTGATATACCTAGTGGTTTGGTTGTCACTACCCTAGTTCTGTGGTTGTTGATATACCTAGTGGTTTGGTTGTCACTACCCTAGTTCTGTGGTTGTTGATATACCTAGTGGTTTGGTTGTCACTACCCCAGTTCTGTGGTTGTTGATATACCTAGTGGTTTGGTTGTCACTACCCTAGTTCTGTGGTTGTTGATATACCTAGTGGTTTGGTTGTCACTACCCTAGTTCTGAGGTTGTTGATATACCGGTTGATTTCGTTGTCACTACCCTAGTTCTGTGGTTGTTGATATACCTAGTGGTTTGGTTGTCACTACCCTAGTTCTGTGGTTGTATATATACCTAGTGGTTTGATAGTCACTACCCTAGTTATGTGGATGTTGATATACCTAGTGGTTTGGTAGTCACTACCCTAGTTATGTGGATGTTGATATACCTAGTGGTTTGGTTGTCACAACCCTAGTTCTGTGGTTGTTGATATACCTGGTGGTTCTGTTATCACTACCCTAGTTCTGTGGTTGTTGATATACCTGGTGGTTCTGTTATCACTACCCTAGTTCTGTGGTTGTTGATATACCTAGTGTTTCCGTTATCACTACCCCAGTTCTGTGGTTGTTGATATACCTAGTGGTTTGGTTGTCACTACCCTAGTTCTGTGGTTGTCTATATACCTAGTGGTTTCGTTGTCACTACCCTAGTTCTGTGGTTGTCTATATACCTAGTGGTTTCGTTGTCACTACCCTAGTTCTGTGGTTGTCTATATACCTAGTGGTTTCGTTGTCACTACCCTAGTTCTGTGGTTGTCTATATACCTAGTGGTTTCGTTGTCACTACCCTAGTTCTGTGGTTGTCTATATACCTAGTAGTTTCGTTGTCACTACCCTAGTTCTGTGGTTGTCTATATACCAGTGGTTTCGTTGTCACTACCCTAGTTCTGTGGTTGGTGATATACCTAGTGGTTTGGTTATCACTACCCTAGTTCTGTGGTTGTAGATATACCTAGTTGTTTGGTAGTCACAACCCTAGTTCTGTGGTTGTTGATATACCTTGTGGTTCTGTTATCACTACCCTAGTTCTGTGGTTGTTGATATACCTGGTGGTTTGGTTGTCACTACCCTAGTTCTGTGGATGTTGATATACCTAGTGGTTCCGTTATCACTACCCTAGTTCTGTGGTTGGTGATATACCTAGTGGTTTGGTTGTCATTACCCTAGTTCTGTGGTTGTTGATATACCTAGTGGTTTGGTTGTCACTACCCTAGTTCTGTGGTTGTCTACATACCTAGTGGTTTCGTTGTCACTACCCTAGTTCTGTGGTTGTCTATATACCTAGTGGTTTGGTAGTCACAACCCTAGTTCTGTGGTTGTTAATATACCTAGTGGTTTGGTTGACACTACCCTAGTTCTGTGGTTGTTGATATACCTAGTGGTTTGGTTATCACTACCCTAGTTCTGTGGTTGTTGATATACCTAGTGGTTTGGTTGTCACAACCCTAGTTCTGTGGTTGTTGATATACCTAGTGGTTTGGTTGTCACTACCCTAGTTCTGTGGTTGTTGATATACCTAGTGGTTCTGTTATCACTACCCTAGTTCTGTGGTTGTTGATATACCTAGTGGTTTGGTTGTCACTACCCTAGTTCTGTGGATGTTGATATACCTAGTGGTTCCGTTATCACTACCCTAGTTCTGTGGTTGGTGATATACCTAGTGGTTTGGTTGTCATTACCCTAGTTCTGTGGTTGTTGATATACCTAGTGGTTTGGTTGTCACTACCCTAGTTCTGTGGTTGTTGATATACCTAGTGGTTTGGTTGTCACTATCCTAGTTCTGTGGTTGTTGATATACCTAGTGGTTTGGTTGTCACTACCCTAGTTCTGTGGTTGTTGATATACCTAGTGGTTTGGTTGTCACTACCCTAGTTCTGTGGTTGTTGATATACCTAGTGGTTTGGTTGTCACTACCCCAGTTCTGTGGTTGTTGATATACCTAGTGGTTTGGTTGTCACTACCCTAGTTCTGTGGTTGTTGATATACCTAGTGGTTTAGTTGTCACTACCCTAGTTCTGAGGTTGTTGATATACCGGTTGGTTTCGTTGTCACTACCCTAGTTCTGTGGTTGTTGATATACCTAGTGGTTTGGTTGTCACTACCCTAGTTCTGTGTATGTTGATATACCTAGTGGTTTGATAGTCACTACCCTAGTTCTGTGGATGTTGATATACCTAGTGGTTTGGTAGTCACTACCCTAGTTCTGTGGATGTTGATATACCTAGTGGTTTGGTTGTCACAACCCTAGTTCTGTGGTTGTTGATATACCTGGTGGTTCTGTTATCACTACCCTAGTTCTGTGGTTGTTGATATACCTGGTGGTTCTGTTATCACTACCCTAGTTCTGTGGTTGTTGATATACCTAGTGTTTCCGTTATCACTACCCCAGTTCTGTGGTTGTTGATATACCTAGTGGTTTGGTTGTCACTACCCTAGTTCTGTGGTTGTCTATATACCTAGTGGTTTGGTTGTCACTACCCTAGTTCTGTGGTTGTCTATATACCTAGTGGTTTCGTTGTCACTACCCTAGTTCTGTGGTTGTCTATATACCTAGTGGTTTCGTTGTCACTACCCTAGTTCTGTGGTTGTCTATATACCTAGTGGTTTCGTTGTCACTACCCTAGTTCTGTGGTTGTCTATATACCTAGTAGTTTCGTTGTCACTACCCTAGTTCTGTGGTTGTCTATATATACCAGTGGTTTCGTTGTCACTACCCTAGTTCTGTGGTTGGTGATATACCTAGTGGTTTGGTTATCACTACCCTAGTTCTGTGGTTGTAGATATACCTAGTTGTTTGGTAGTCACAACCCTAGTTCTGTGGTTGTTGATATACCTTGTGGTTCTGTTATCACTACCCTAGTTCTGTGGTTGTTGATATACCTGGTGGTTTTGTTGTCACTACCCTAGTTCTGTGGTTGTTGATATACCTAGTGGTTTGGTTGTCACTACCCTAGTTCTGTGGTTGTTGATATACCTGGTGGTTTGTTAGTCACAACCCCAGTTCTGTGGTTGTTGATATACCTAGTGGTTTCGTTGTCATTACCCTTTTTCTCCTTTTAACGATGTGACTTTATATGGTTTGGGCCTAGTTGTTTTTTATTACAGGTGTCGTCAATGGATCAGAAGACGCTATCTCTCCGAAACAGCTGGTCTCATTGTCATTGGTTGTTTTTAATAATGATAATTAAATGTAAATTTTCTTATCGTATTTTGCTTTCTTTTGATCGATTTTGAGTTAGAATTACGATTTCCTTATTATGTTGGTATTCCCTGTTGTTAATGAAGGCTTAAATTTTAAAATATCAATCGTGAATATGCATTCCTTAGAACAGTATAATATATTAGCGTTTAAACTTTTTAAAGTTTAGTTCCAGGCGGTACATATTATTGCCTTTGAAGTATTTTAAACATAAATTGGGAATAGACCCTTTTCACACAGTACGTTTTGTTACCTCCCCTTGGTAGAACTCTTTTGCGTTTCGATCGAAAACGAGGCGGCCGGTGTTGAATTGTTTGAATGACAAAGATCGAGTCGAAGATTCGCTGTACCGGCTTTGGCAGGTAAGAGTATTTCCGTGAAGAATACCGCACAATTTGGACAAATAGAATAAATTCCTTATTAATTAATGCCAATCTGACTATGACCGGTTAGCGTAATAATTCAACAAACTTTTACACATTGAAGTAATTTAATGGAATTGACATAATTATCGCGATACTTATTTGGACAAAGTACAGTACAGTAAGAGGCCTTGTCATTAATTTTACGTTCATGTATATCAATAACAAATTATCTTGAAATATGACCTTGATATCACGGACACTACTGACCCTGTCATATCAGCTGGTCACCTCAGCCATGATGCTCTTTGTAACCAACAAGGACATATTATTCCTAAGCTGTATGACGAGTGAGATTTCGATAGCTTACACTGTTATGCGTTGACATTCCTCAACTTATCTAAATTATGACCTATCCAGAGCTCGTGTAACTAATTCGCTGGTATCTATGTGTGAAAATGAGCCGTTAGATGTACCCTGTATATCTTATTAGTTTGACTGTTATCAAACTAATCCTCGAGACTACTACTGAATTCATCAGAGATACACATACATTCGAAACATGAAAAAAATCATGCTTACATATCTATTACGTTGCATAAACATGCATCTCCCTTCTTTTAGATAAGGAAGGTTAGATGGAATTATAATAAGGCCACAGTAATAAATGGATGAATTACGTAACAAGGGTTTTACTACCCAAGTGCTTCAACCTACGGAGCAGAATACTTCAATGATCGGTATTTTTAAAGACGAACGAAAGGACACAGCGGGTGCCTTAAATAGAACAGAAAATATTTATTTTTCAGAAAATGTGTTTTCGTTTACTTACCGGTAGGTGATAGACTCTATATAATTTTGTCTGTCCAAGCTCACATACCACCGTATTTTCGATACAAAATAACCCCTGCCATGTTCATATTTTACAGTTGTTTCATGCCTCATCAGTCAACAGTCAAGACTGTTTTCACGAGGTGTTGGTACTGACCATGTGAACTGTTTCCCAGAGGCCGAAGGCCGAGGGAAACAGTTCACCTGGTCAGTACCAACACCGAGTGGAAACTGTTTTGACTGTTGACTGATGACGCATGAAGCAACTGTTTTGTTATCTGACCATTGAGGTGAATACATTACTACAAAAAAAACCCAGTCTTAAATTCAAAATTTAATAACTCACAGAACCCTTGATGATATTCCTAGGTATTAGCTGAGTCTCTGTTCTCTATGAGATTTAAAAGCTCGTCATCGTTTATGTCTTCAAACCTAGAAGTCATGTTTACAGTCGACCGATGTTTACATAGTCTCGCATTCCCCAGACTCTCGTCCTCGCTCGAGACTGCCTCAAACGAGATTCTCGAGCGAGGACGAGAGTCTGGGGAATGCGAGACTAATGTTTAAAAACTTGTCGACGACAAGTAGTGTAGTCACTGTCATCTGTACGCTTGTAATTAGACGCGTTCGATTGGGCAGCGCGTGATCGGGTAACAGTTCATGGGTATTACTCACGGTAAATCATGTGACCGGGCAACAGTCCATGGGTAGCATGTTTTATAGGAAAACAGTCAAATTTGGTTAATATCCATTTATATAGTGAGTCAGATAACAAAATGACATATGATAAGCTATGAGAGATTAAAATAAAAAAAATAATTACCGAGAGACTACACTTTAATGACATATGACGTCCAAGATACTTATGGATGATGCCTTAACTCCAAAAGAATCCTTATAAGAATCTTTTTAGTTGTTGGCTTGAGTAGTTGTTCATCTTAGCATTTATCCAAACGTCTTACTTCACAATCTTTGGTACAACTAAATAGGACTGCAGTCGTATATGGCTACTTTTACTCCAGAGGTAGAATTAATGGAATGCGGATGTTGAAGAACTCCAAAATGCATTTCATTTACTTTCAACATCCGCTCATAAAAATCGTTCGTCTATCAAAACGTTCGATTTCGTCTATCTTTACACTACCATCCCCAGTCCAATCTTTTGATATGAGCTTTCTATTCCAAAAAAAAAACAACAAAAAAACGCGAACGGCGTTTTAAGTATATAGTTGTGAGATATACGGGAGCGTGTATAAATGACACGCGTCCATAAAAAATGCACCGAATATCAAATCGCGATATAATGATTGGAAATATTATCGACATCTTTGTATACTTTGGTGACAAGATCTTCAAACACACTATTGATTTTGTGATCATACGAGGCTGCTTATATTGAAGAACTTATCTGAACAGATAATAGTGACCTAGCAAATTTTACCTCTATATATATGTATGCACTCTTCAATAACACCACATGTGTTTGTTAACCAATCTTGCATTGGAAACATTGACCTTTGAACTTGTGTATGAAAAACACATGTTAACGCGCGCACACACGTTTTTTGTTCTACGCAGAAAAAAAGTTAATATTAAAAGAAAAATCTGAATAATATCGCTGAATGTTTGTGTTGTATTTGAATATTGCACAAGTAAAAACAGAGCTATTTGTCGACGCGTAAGAAAGTTTCAACTTGAAGTGAAGAGTCATCATTGGCTGTTCTAACTGTTGAAATTCCTCCCGCCAGTAACGAATATAAAGGGATTCCGATGTGAATTACAAATGAGGATAGGTTTACATTAAAAGAGAAATCCAATCCTTATATTAACAATGTGTTATCTTTACGTAATAACAAACCTTTATTGACCATATCGATCGGATAAACCATGTAGAACATGAAATCAATGACACCACTGACTCTTATTCACAGTAATTTACTTAAAAACTATTTGTGTTTAAAACACCATTGTAACGTATTTATTTTAATTTTCAGATTACTTTGTACTTGAATAACACCTATGGATGTAATCGAGACGGTAGAGATTAAAGATGAGCATGGTAGCACCATCAATTATTCACTCTATAAGGGTCACGTGTATCCTCCTCATGTTTCGTCTAACATCCGGGACTTAGTAGCCAACACTGCACAGTTAAAATGTCGGCAGGACGATGTGCTGCTGTATACTTATCCTAAATCCGGTATGAACCTGTGATGTTTTATGTTAGTACGAGGGCTGATTGATAAGTTGTGAGCCTCGTATTGAAGGATTTGAATTATGCCGGACATATTGTATTACTTTTCAACATAATCCCCTTCAGTATCTATGTACTTAACAGTGGTGTTTAATGGCCACTTTTAAAGAACCCCTTTTCTTGGCCGTTCAGAAAGTCATCCACTGCAAGTTAGGGTTTGGTAGGGGTGCCTGAAATAGCTGGATGCTCAATCAATTTAAACCCTAACCCTAACAGATGTTGTCCATTTTGCGAATGCCGATTGTCTTGTTTACTTTAGAGTGCTACCTCGTCGATATAAACTAACAAAGTGAGATCAGTCATTGGGTACACGGCCCTTTACAGTCAGAGAACTAAGTAGGACTTTTAAAAAACATCCTTGAATACCTCCTTCAATACGAGACTCACAACTTATCAATCAGCCCTCGTACTTGATATAATTCGGGATAAACCTGTGATAGTTTAAGTTCACACTTGCTTTACCTGCCAGGAAAGAAGATCGAAGTATGAGTGAAAATCCTTATAGACCCTGTCTTATACCTAAATAGCATAAATGGGATGTTAACTAGTTGTTCCACATATTTTCCTACTTTTGGTTTTGTTAATTGGACAAAAGCTGTCATACGGCGCCGGGATAGTATTTAATTATATTATAATCACGTGGATGCATTATTCATTCTGTTAAGCTAGACTATTGTTTGTTATGTTAAATATCACGGCACCGTGGAAAATGTGGTATTTCTATTCTCTTCAAATATTTAATTACCATACTCATGCAACAATTGTTTAATTTCCAACATGAACGTTGATACATGTATATGATCTACAATATTAACTGTCTCCATTTCACGACTATATGCTGTTCCCAGGGACACACTGGATGTACAACATACTACACATGTTCCTGACCGGGAAAATCACATATGCCGGCACACCTGCATATCTGGAATTCCACAATATTGACGTAATAAACAGTATGGCATCTCCGAGACTCTTTGCAACCCATCTAGAAGTGGACTTATTTCCGGAAGACATAAAAAATGGTATAGGCAGGGTTTTCAACATAATCCGGAATCCGAAAGACGTCGCTGTTTCTTACTACTGTTTTCTGACCGCTATGAAAAATGTTGGATTTACAGGAGATTTTACTGGCTTTCTACACTTCTATTTGAAGGAAGAATGTAGGTAAATAAATGACCATCCTAATACACCAGTCAGTTTATGATAGTATCATACAACAGATAATTATTCAATACATTCTTTGATATGTTGTGTCCTAAAACCTGTACAAATAGAATGTATGGTTGTTTCAGACTGCATGCATAGAAAATGTGAATATGTGATATATATATTCGCAAAGTAGCACTATATCGATATATATGTATATAAATGCATACCAATATCTACACGTTGGTAGACATTTTAACCCTATGTCGCGATTTCGTCACGTTTTTACCCCGAAATATGATATGTAATCTCCATGAATTGATATGACATGTTCATATGAGTGAGCTGGTGTTGTACTGGTTTACATTATAGTTTTCTTTGGAAATTGGTTTGCGTCCATCAAACAGTGGATAGATATTGAGAAGATGTATCCCAAGATGAAGACGATTACCCTTTACTACGAAGACCTAAAACGAGTAAGTCATCAGTGAATTGTACTCATGTACAACCATAATCCATAACGAAACATATGACACTCTTTTCTTCGTGAAATAGAAATAACGCGAAACTATTGCGTTATTACATGAAACTGTAGCGTTATATCTTGAAACTAACGCATTACAGTATATTATGAAAAAACTTGTTAGCTGGATAATGTTGTTTATTTTTTTTATTACATATCTAATCCTTGTGAGCCTAGTTAAATAAATGGATAACCATGGCAGTAGGTTGTTCCCTGGAGTTTGAGTGAAAATCCTTTACGCCAAACTTTGTCCAATGCCTTGAAAGTTCACAAAATACAACACGCGAATATGCTTTTGTGTCAATCGAAGAAGCAATGTTATGAAAAAAATTGCGTTGGAAACGTGGAATATTTACTTAATAATTTGCGTTCTTACGAAAAAAAAAAAACGGTATTAAATTCTTCTACGAAATTGATCCCCAAACCGGCTTTGGCACGTTTGTCTCAACAACAACAACAACAACAACAACAACAACAACAACAACAACAACAACAACAACAACAACATTTTTTCAATAGTTCAATCACATCACCTTTGCCTTTTGCAGAATACACTTCCAAACCTGGAAAGAGTTGTGCGATTTCTTGGAATTCCAAGAGATGATGAATTCTGCAAAAACGTAATGGCCAATACGGACTTCACTACAATGAAACAGAAGCACGAAGCAGAGTCAAAACGCATGGAGCAATTTAGGAATGTTGTCAAAGATGGAATTCTTCCCGTCTACAGGAAAGGTCAGTTTTATATCTGATTAAATCAGTTCTCAAATAATTACTTTTTAGGTGTAAAAATGATGCGATTATCTTAATGTGTGATATATATGATGGGTTAAAATGATGCACGGTTTCAAGGTGCGTCATATTTTAATGGATTCAACGTGTTGTTATGAAGTGTTGGCAGATGTTTACCTTGCTTTAACTTGTAATATAGATGTTTAGATATATGGCTTGTGTTATTGATTTTGATAGTAGCAGTGCATATACTTATTGATTATAAAGTTACCTATTAGTTAGCTTATATTGATTCTCTGTTCAGCGATAAATTATGTTTGGTTTTATGTTAGATATCGAATTCAATTTTGGTAAGATAGATAATGTGTATAACGTAAATTCAGTTGAATATGATCATGATTGTATGATTTATGATGTTCTGTTTATATTTACAGGTGACATAGGGGACTGGAAGCGGTGGTTTACGCCAGCACAAAGCGAACTGTTTGACCGTATTTATAAAGAACGACTAGCGGGATACAATGTAGAATTGGTGTTTGACTAAATCCACAAGGGCATGTGTCGAAAGACAATAAAACGCGAAATAAGATCTGTATCCTTCACATCGGCTTGCGTGAAATAAAATGATTCCTGACGAAGTTTTGACAGCACCTAAATATAATTAGATAGATAGCTAAATAGATAAATAAAACATAAATAAACAAGGTACACCATAATGACAACTGACCATTGTACCGTATGGTCAGGATGTATATGTATATAGCTCTGTTATGTATACATCCTAATGTTATCTAATACTGTACATGTTGCCATTCGTTATAATACGTATGAAAACAAGATGTGATACGTGTTAGATGATTAAAGTGTATAACATACTATAATCTTCGCAAATCGTTGACAGCAAATGATACTTGTTTTAATTACACATCACTGGATATATTACGTTAAACATTCGATTAGGACCAAGAGGCTCCATACCCAGAATAAAATCGTGAAAAGAATTGAATGTCTGGTCGACAGCGTCTGTACTGAGTTTGGTTACAGGATCTTATCAAATACTATTGACATACTAATGGGAACAAATTGTGCCCCTGTCTTGACCAACTTGTTGACTACACTGCCGATCAGATGTACCTTTGGAACTTGAAATCAAGAACAAAGTGCTGGACTCTTCGACATCAGTCGTTACATCGAAAGTAACAGCAGGGACAGCTATGATCTGATATTTATGATAAGCGTGACGATTTCAATTCCCATTTTTTCATATCTACAGTAACATCACTGCTTCCCCAACCGACGGTGTTTACATGACACGAATTGATTCAATGAATTAACTGTTACCATGGTGACGATATACATGACATTTATCGACTTCTGAGAGGATTTTAAAACATACAGGCTGCTGAAGAGCACGGAAAACGAAAAATCTCTATTTTGTTTGTATTTTGCCCTCGATTTTTTTTTTAAATTTTGAGTTAGAAATACGATTTCGCTGGAACGTCGGTATTCTTGTCTCCCATTCTATTCAGTTAACGTGGCTATATATTCTTTCACGTTTTCTTTCTTCTTTGCAAAAATGTACGCAATGATAAGAGGAGGATAAAAGAGTTATTCAATATGAAATATATCATAGTAATGACAATCAAGTCGTTTAACAGGACTATTTGAGGACCTAGTGTTAAATGTTATGCAAACTTTATCATGTTTCGTAAAAATTATAGTCACCTCTATCAAAACATTAGTTTTTTAACCTTAAATAAACATAAGTTAGTTAACAGTAAATAAACATTTGTTGTTTAACAGTAAATAAACATAAGTATGTTAACAGCGAATAAACATTAGTTAGCTAACATTAAATAAGCATAATTCATAGGTTTACAGTATCTTAACATTAGTTTGTTAACAGTATTTAAATATTCTTTAGTAAGTATAACAGTTAATAAATACAAGTAAGTTAACAGTAAATAAACATTAGTCAGTAAACAGGAAATACAGATGAGTTAGTAAACAGTATCTAAAAATAAGTTAAAAAACACTGAACAAAGGAACAAAGATGAGTTAATTAAAAGTAAATAAGCATCAGTGAGTTAACGTGAAATAAAAATGAGTTAGATAACAGTAAACAGACATTACTTAGTTCAGTAAAGAAACATTAGTGAGTTATCATTGAATAAAGATGAGTTAATCATCAGTAAATAAACATTATAAAGATGAGGTGTTAACAATGAATAAACATTAGTTAGTTAGCAGTATTTAAACATTAGTTATTTAGTAATAAATTATCAAAATTAGTTTGTTAACAGTATTGAAATATTCCTTAGTTAATATAAGATAAAGATTAGTTAGTTAATAGTAATAAGCAACAGTTAGTTTACATTATCTAGAATTAAGTTAATTGACAGTAAATAACCATTAGTTAGTAAACTTGAATAACGATGAGTTCATTTACATTGAAAACATGATTAGTTAACAGTAAATAAACACTAGTTAATAAACAGCATCTAAACATTAGTATGTTAACAGTAAATAAATATGAGTTAATTAAATGTATATAGACATAAGTTAGTTAACATTAAATAAAGATGAGATCATTCACAGTAAATCAACATTAGAAAGTTAAATGAGTCAACTAACCGTAAATAAATATTAGTTAACATTGAATAAAGATAAGTTAATTAACTGTAAATAGACATCAGGAAGTTAACAGTATCATTTACAGTTAATAAACATCACTTAGTTGACAGTAAATAAACATAAGTTTGTTATAATTAGATAAAGATGTGTGAATAAACAGTAAATTAACATTAGTTAGTTAGCTTTACGTAAGTGTGGTATTTGAGTTCTTTCACAGAAAAAACTAATACCATATCTGGATTCATTGGGTGGTTTATTTTCCCCTGCAGCAATATGAAAACACACATGAGACAATATTCAAAACGAAATCGCCTAATAATACATTTAATATGGACAATTTACATTGCAACGTACGATACTTTTAAAAGCTAGAAAACACTTTGCCAAATAACCGCACCCATAAGCACCGATGGAAAATCTACGATAAGTTATAGCATTCCCAATAAATATAAATTATGGAACATTACTATTTACCACGGACGGACACGGTATACGCCCTGCATCACGCCAATGCTTACGAAGTCGACAACAAACTAACGGTCGATATACCAGTTCAACCGAATCCAATTTTTTTCAATAAATTTAACTTTCAATGTGTACTGAATGTAACAGAAAGGAAGTCCCTGAAAATCGTTTCCAAGTTGAGACGATATACAATAGATATGGACACCAAAAACATCACGCACTTCGATTTCCCTGACCCCCTCAATATGGAGCTTCCAACCATCAACGCAAATTATAGATCCAAACCCTATTGTTATGTATACGGTGTCATATTCAACTGGAATGGTCAAGGTTTTAGCCACACTGGAATAGTGAAAAAGGACTTATGTGGAAAAACTGGGACAAAGATGTTTCAAATACCACATCATTTACCCGACAGAGGCGTGGTTTGTTCCTGCACCACAGGCAGTGGCGAAAGAAGAAGATGATGGCGTGTTGCTCCTTCTAGTTCTGGATGGTGACCGAGGGTTATCCTATCTTGGAATCGTGGATCCAAAGACAATGACACTGATCAACAAGGCATACCTGCCCACAATTATTCCTTTCAACTTCCATGGTCGCTTCTTTCCTGGTCTGTGGTAACTGGTGACGACTGTCACTTATATCTGAAAACTGACAAATGGCAAAGCATGATTTGTCATTTTGGTTGAAATTATTCAAGATTATATAGTTTATTTGTATGTATATATATCTACTCCAGATACCCATATGATTATTTTGTACATTTGACATACATGCATTAGAATAATAACTACACAATGTTTATGTGAAAGATAACAGAGATTCCTTCGGTGTCAGGGAAGACTACATGACCGACGTTGTGTTTTGTATCAAGCTGAAAATAAGACATTAGCAACATTAGTACATTCGTATATATAATGCGTCATGTCATTGGTCGGTCGGTTTCATCCCGCCGAAAGCTTCATCTTTTTGTTGTGTTCTTAATTGTTAAATGCACAAGGTACGTTATATTTATTGATGTTAATTATCAGATCTATTTTGATTTCAAAGTAATTTTTTTCATTTCGTCTGCTAGGATTTGCTTCGAGTAGCTCCGAGTAGAGCCCGACGTTCTAGAAGGATTTCCCCAAACATTCGTTGGGAAATCCCCAAGTCCCCAACTAAATTGCCCCAGCATTTTGGCCGACCAGTGGCTCTGACCAAATTATTTATGTAATTTGTGGAATACATATATATATAAATTTATTACTTGAATATAATAAACATAACCTAGCTATTTTATATCAATCGTTTGTTATTTATTTCGAACTTCGGATTGATCTTGGACGAGGAAACTTTGTTTACTTTGTCCATTGTTTACTTCCCTCCTTCCAGTGAGGTCTGTAACGAAGTCATTGTCTGCAGCGCTTCAGATCTAGTCTTTATGATCCCTATATAATGTAGAAATTGGTGGCAGCGATAGAAGCAATTTTCTAATTTAAAACAAATGTTGACTGACGGCTGGTGCTACATGTAACTTTTCTTTACCTGTTTGTCATATTTACAACAATTTGTTTTGTTGTGAAAAGTTTGTGTGTTGTTTTTGAGTCTGGGACTGTAAATTTCCCTAATTTACACAGTGAAGAGTTTTATGAGACTGTTGATAAGACAGATTGTATACATTCTGTACAAGTCTTGATGATAATTATGACCAGAGTGAAGCTTCTCATTCCAATGGAGGTTTAGATGGTACTTAACTAATGGATCAATTAAGATGTTAATGATGCAAATGATCAGTTTTATAAAATTCAGTCAAAAATGATGAAAAATGATCTTCTCATCAGTCTCATCAGAACTCGCCACGGTTAGATTCCTAAGAAGGAGAAGTTTTGTTGTAGAACATGGTGTTAATATAAATGCAAACCGGCATGGCACCAATGAGATGTCAAATAGCACTCCATAAAGTACTCGGGCACAAATACATACTGATATCATGAATAAACAGAACAATGAACCTGATTTTTGGTTCACATGTAAGCCATACAACAGAGAGACCTATTACAGTGTATCTCCGCGAAAAGTTTTCTATACCACAACTATATGATGGTAGAAATGATCTTGAATATTATCTAACTCAATTTCATATATTGTCTTAATTAACAATTGGAGTTCCGCTGTCAAGTCACTTAATCTGGCAGGAAGTTTGAAAGGGTTTGCTCGTGCATTGCTTAGTGATTTATCCTTAGCTCAGCAACGAGACTATGATAGCTAAGTGCATGTACTCAACAGTCGTTATGGCTCTGCTAACAAAACAGATGTATATAGAGCACAGTTACAGACTTAAAGTGGAAATGAAAACATTCCAGAATTGACTCGAGCAATCAAGAAACTTTTGTTTTAGTAACTTTTTATTTTTTCCAAGATGCTCACAATCTCAATCACCGATACATCTTATTCTATTTTCAAACTGACACCAGTATCTGTACTACTACTTTCTTACCATTGATCATACTAGTAGTTAATTGGAGATAAATTTAAGGTATTTTGATTCCGTACTTCTAGCATCTAGTATTACTTATACATTATATATTCTTTAACTTTACTGTTCCTTTCAATTTTAGTTGATACAGTCAATTTTATAGATTCTATAGATTAATGGTTCCCTCAAGTTTGCCTTTGTTGAAGTTTAATGTACATGAAAACATGGAACTGTAACTACATTCTCTGAAAGAAGAAGTGATATGAGAAAGGGAAGTAAAGAAAAGAGGTGTCTGGATTTGGAGACGGGGAAATCACAGCATTGTACAAACAAACAAAAAAACAAAACATAACCAAACTCAATAAGTAATCCCATACGAGATTATAATAAGTGTAATTTTACTGGTAAGAGATAATCAGGGTTTGTTGATTTAATTTGCATATGATATTAAAAATATGCAGTGAAAACAAATTATGTGTATTAAATGTTTTCCAATCGTCGTTTAGTTTCTGTAGAAATATTACTAGTTGCCAATTGCAGTGTTTTTTGGTTTGTTCTCTATTGTAGCTACTGCTATTTTTTATTTTGATTCAATTAAAAGGTACATTTATTTGTTTCTAAGTTTCAGCGTCTATTGCAAACATTGTATTTCATTTACATCTTCCAGAAGATGAAATATCATATTTACATAATAAATTGTAAAAATCTTTTGTTCCTTTCTGATGCCTTAAGAATATTGCATTGGAATATGTATTGGAATGTATGGGTAACTTATTGTTGTATATGGGGTATCATGAGGAAATATATGCCTTACTACTGTAATAATTCCTTGAAAGGTAACAAAAAATCAGCATTTACAACAATTTTTTTAATTAATTTAATAAAAGTAAACAGCGCACAATAATTATGGTCCTTTACAAGGTCATTTATGATTAAAAGACCTTTACAAAAGCAATCCTTTAAAAATATACTGTTATTATCTATCTATTGTTTAACTCATTCCAGGATTGGAATACATCTTTCCAAAAGAGATTTCTTTTTTTACAATTTTGTATTATCATATTTAAATAATCGTTACCATTATTAATAAGATAATCTTTGTTTACCGTGCGTTGTAAATAGTCTACGTATCAATGTAAGTTCCAATGATCTGGTATATGATTTAATAACAATCATTTTAAGACCTCCTTCCATGTAACTAAACTTTTGATAATAACATTTCTTTTTTCTTTTATCCACTTTACTTTTCCAAAGAAAACTGTATAGTACTGAATTCAATGATTTAATGAAATTCATATTAGGATCTAGTAATGCTATAAAAATATTATTATACCGTGATATCTGTATTCTTTCAATTTGTGTTAAGATTCTACTCCTAATTTTGATTAACGCCTTAAGCTTCAGCAATTTTTGTCGTTATTCAATTTAGGAATGTGATGTATACCCATATGAAATTCTAAACCAAGAAGTATAGATTTACCTCTACCCAACTGTAGATGTAGTTCTAGATAATGAATTTCATCACTGTATTTCTTGACCCAAACATATTACCCGAGTTTAATTATCATTAATCTTTAGACCAGAAATGCTTGCATTTATTCAGCTGACTTTATTTCTTTTAATGACTTCTTAGTTCCACATTAAATAAGAAAGGCAACATCTGTATATGGAAAATAGGTCAGTTACCTACCTTTATGCCACTTAAATTCTTGTTATTTCTTAATTTGATTGTCAGAATTCCCGCACATAATATGAAAATATAAGGGGCAATCGGGTCACCATGATTGACACTTGCCAGTCAGGCATATCAATTGGCACCGTCATCTGTCGTTGATGTTTTGTTACCGGATCATTTTATTCATTATATAAATGATTCTGAAATAAGATTGAGACTTGGGAAAGCTACGAGCTAGTAGTCCCAGGTCTATCAGTGAAGTAGATACTTTGGCTGTCTGTCTCGAGACTTATCTTCTCGCTGCCAATCACAGGGGAGGACAAACTCGTTCCCTTGATGTAAGTAAATAAAGATGAGTTAAATAGAGGTTACACAACGAGTGGTTGTTGGATATGGAATTTATTTCACACGAGTAAGTTATTTTTTAAAAGTTAAAAAAAGACACGAGCTTTAGCGAGTGTTTTTTGCAACTTTTAAAAAATAACTTACGAGTATAGTCAGTCAGAGAATTTCGGTGCCATCCTCTGATCATTGTGGACTGTCCTGATTATTCCTCTACAGAGTCATGTTCCTCCGTTGCATCAGTTTGTAGTTTGCTTCTAAGAGTAGCATTTGATAAAATAGCTGTTATGAACTAAATGTGCTTTCAATTAAAGATCTATCTGTTTTATCTTCAGAAATGTATGTAAGTGGCAGCATATTTATGTAAGTATTGAGTTGATTAATAATTTATCCATCAATCACCAGAGACCCATATAAACACACTTAGTAAATCATTAGTTGCTAATACTGACTGTGTAACTAGTCCGAGTATTATTTTAGTTCTGATAATTTGATAACACTTAAAAGACGTGAAGACATTTAAAATTAACCGGGTAGTGTTCACAAAACCCTTTATATTATCTTTTCCTCTGTACAAGCACACTTTGCATATGTTTAACGCCCAATATGTACTACAAACACATTAAATTAATATTTTATGTATGCAATATATTGGGAGTCAAAATCTATTATACTGGAATGATCATATCTAAATCTGAAGTAAAATTGATAATATTCATTTCTCAAAAAATTCAGTTTACAAAAGGGAACATTGTAACAATAGGAAACAAAAGCTATTATTTTCGAATCAAGTTAGAGTAGTAGTATATAAATACACTAACCAAAACCTATAATTTACATTTGCTCAAACTTTCGGTCAGAGTTAAACGTAATGTTTATTTCAAAATGAGCACGTAATTACATTTTTGAATAAAACAAGCTAACAAACAAAGTATACTTATATGGTAGGTTCTTGGATTGCTCGGGATCCGATTGGTTAGCATTAGTTGACCTGCATGTCACGCTGAAAGGGATACGTCACCGTCAGGAAATAATGAACTTATCGTCATGAAAATTGACATCAGTGATCTATGTGCCACTATTTGCTTTGCTACAAAATATTGCTATGCCTCTTCACGCTAACTTTCTCAACGTCTTTTTGGAGAAAAAGAGCGATGATGTTAAAAGAAGGACAAGGGAGAGTCTTATTATTATATATATATATAAAAAAAAATTGGTGGGGGGGGGGGGGGGGGGGGGGGGGGGAGAGATGAGGGTTACATTTTTATTACACAAATGGGGGTGAAACATCATGTAAGATTTCTCGCAGTGATAGATTGCGATAAATATTAAAATATGGGAGAAGAATAACACGACCTTACTATGAAAATTAAAATAATATACCACAATATTGGGATCTTTCAATTTATCACACAAAAGGGAGTGACCTGTCCTGTATATTCCATCATGTCACGTCGTTTTGTCGTTTTCCTGGTGTCACTAAAGACATGTCTCTAGCTACATTTAATATGTATCAGTGCTCGGATGGGGGATCTGCTTGTTTACCCGTTACACCAGAAAATACCAACGCGGTGGTTTGGAAATGTTTACAATTTAAGAACACAATCCAATCGTTTATTTCCAACTGACCATAGTTTTGAAATTCAGGTCAACATTTGATTACTGATTTTGAGATTCTATATTTGAGCAAATCATGTCAAAACTAGGTCACTGATTTTGATAAGCCTATAGTTTGACATGTACTGCCATTACTGCGTAATTGGTTTTCAAAAACCTGCAGTTTATACTGCCAATACTGGATAAGTGGTTTTGAAAAGCCTGCATTTTGACATGTACTGCCAATACTGCATAAGTGGTTTTGAAAAGCCTAACTTTTGACATGTATTGCCTATCCTGGATAATTGGTTTTAAAAAGCCTTTATCTTGACGTGAACTACCAATACATAATAATTGGTTTTGTAAAGCTTATAGGTGCACAGCAAATACTATGTCATGATAGGCATCGCTGTGTACGTTGTCATGGCATGGTTACAAACAAAGAGATCTTTGAAAGATGTATATTGATATTTATGTCGACATGTTTATTTTTGAGTTTGACAATGAATTAGCCCAATGAAAATGATAATGCTAAATAAAACTTATGTAAAAAAAAAAGATACACAGTGGATATTTCGCTAGATGCATGTATGATCAGACGTAAGAATGTCAGGAAAATGCTTCAGCAATTTTTTTTAATTCACATTGTCATATGTCATTAAATGCATATGTATTTGAATTAGGTTACCATCTGGCCACTATTGACTCATATTGGTTTAATAGAAACAGGTCACACGACTAGTGGTTGTTAGTGTGAAATTTATTTTAACTCTCATAAGAAACTGTTACAAAATATGTAACTCGAGTAAATAAATACCACATCCAACAACCATTCGTTGTGTAACCTCTCTCTATATATATTTATGTACATTGTATAGTAGTATCCGACATATATCCTATCATGACTTCACCAGGAGAAAATGAAACAACGAGACCGATAATAAGCCATATTCTGGCGATAACGCCTTTGTGTCGCATTCAGCAATGTCACCAATATTAAATGTATCGGCATTCAAATCTCCTTAGTCAGGATGATGTAAATGGAGCCGCATTCACTTTGTATCTTGTTAGGCTCAGGTAAATAATCCCATCACAGGAGATAAACAACAGAGATACAAACAGGTTACAAGGCCGTTGTACCTATTGATAACACACATGTATGTGTTGGTCCTAAATTCATAATGCATTGTTTATAAATACACCTACATCACTCAAAATTAGTTCGACATATAATTTTAATACAAAAATTATACAAATCATAGCATGGCGTTACCCACAGCAATCATCATTCTCTGAGCACCAAAACATTATAGAAAAGGCGCATTCCAGTCATATTGGTCCTTTGGGATGCTTGCGAAGAACAAAGGAGTCGATATATTGGCCAAACCTCTATTCAGATTTTGGAAAAAAACATATTCGTGCATACAACACTTGCAACGCGTACTCAGCTAAAAATGTTTGAGAACACATGATACCACACGAAACACCAAATCGACAATGGGAGAAAGTGGATTTGTTCCATGAAAATGGAAGAGATTACCTCCTCACCATGGACTGTTATTCTGATTTCGATAGTCTCAATGACAAGACGGGCAATGACGTCATACGATAGTTAAAGTCCCATTTCTCGCAATATGGGTTACCGTATTTGGTAATGTCTTACAATGGTCCACTATTCTACGGAAAACATTTAACAGATTTTGCAAAAGAATATGAATTTCATCACATCACTAGTTCGCCAAGATTTTTACAGTCCAATGGTAAGGTGGAAAATGGGGCTAAACCCGTGATGCGAATTCCGGAAATATCGAGGATCGAAGGGACAACAACGGTATAACTGGAGCCAACCACAATTCCCACCTCACAGGCAAGCAATGCTATAAACCGAAGAAAGGACAAAGAACAAGATTACTCTAATCGAGGCACAGTGGTGTTGGCTGAATCAATGCCTGGAGAGAAAGTCAGAATGAAACTGACAGAACCAGGAAAGGAATGGACTTAAGCCAGTGTAAAGGGAAAGGTCAACATTCGATCGTTCAAGGTTCGAGCCAAGGACAGTTTGACTTATCTGAGAAACAGACGTTATCTCTATCAGATTCCAGAAGTCTTCAGAGAGGATGATGATCCAGACATACAGAATATCAACGAGGACGAGTATCCTACTGTTGATCATGAAGAGCAACCTGCAGAGTTCACACTCGAACAGGAGGTCCAATCCCGACATGAACTGACCGAATTACCCGAATGATATTCGATATTTTGTCTAGGATATTCTTATATGAATCTCTGAACAATTAAACACGCTTATCTAGTCATCTTATATGTAGTTTAGAGACATCTGTTCAAAGGACCTGGAAGTTAGTTAGTTTGTTAACTAGTTTAGCTACTGTGTTAGTAAGTCGGTGATGACAGTGAAATCCAAATAGCACGACTGCGTTAGTTGGGACTGTAATTAAAGGAAACTAAAAAATAAAATAAATACAAACAAGATGTATAAAAACGAGGTTGACCTGTAAGGTAAATCGGTGGAGAGGAAATAACCCACTGGTATAAAAGTACCGTTGTCCTATAAAAAAATCTTATACCCTTATAATATTCAACTTGTGAATACTTTATGTATAAAATTCTTATCCACTTATAGAATATTCATCCTCTTAGCTACTTTCCACAACAGTTTACAAATTTACAAAATTTACAGTTCTATGCAGTTATCTAACGTAGCTGCTTTACATGCTTCCATTGGGCCAAGGCCAAGTAATACACAAGGTGTCAGTTACCAATTCAAGATGTACCCCAAGTGTGGGAGCCCCAGGGGCTAACCAGCAGAACATGTGAGAACAGGTGAGAGGTTACCAGCAATGATTAGGTTTGATTTGACACCCACAGAAATAATGCTGTGTACTACACTGTTAAATGTGATAATAGATAACTGTAAATAATTGTTTTTTATTTTAATTGTTTAAATGAGATATAGGTATTTTATGAAAAGTAAATCGAATGGTATTAAAATCTTATTAAAGTAGAGATACCTGTATAATTATATGAATAGAGGTGGATATATGTAATATAGGTACAAAACTTAGGTACTTTTTGTACTTACATTTATTACCTTAGATAAGAATATGTATTTATGTTAAATGGGGGCAGATAAGTATTTTATGGAGTTAAATAAGTATGTTATGAGGTTAGATACATATCTTAATGAGGGTAGATAGGAATTTATGGGGATAGTTTTATTTCCCTAACGGGAGGGATATATGATGTTTTATATCCCTGTCACGTGATGCGTTTCAACTCATAATGGACACATTGAATATTATCTACTACCCCTGTAAAGTACATACCGTATCTACCCCCTATTGAATATATGTATCCACTGTACCCCTGTAAAGTTCATATCTACCCCCTATTCAGCTATTGAATATTTATATCTACTCTACCCCTGTAAAGTACATATCTACCCCCTATTGAATATTTATATCTACTCTACCCCTGTAAAGCATATATCTACCCCCTATTGATATTTATATCTACTCTACCCCTGTAAAGTACATATCTACCCCCTATTGAATATTTATATCTACTCTACCTCTGTAAAGTACATATCTACCCCCTACTGAATATATATATCTACCGTATCCCTGTAAAGTACATATCTACCCCCTATTGAATATTTATATCTACTCTACCCCTGTAAAGTACATATCTACCCCCTATTGAATATTTATATCTACTCTACCAGTGTAAAGTACATATCTACCCCCTATTGAATATTTATATCTACTCTACCCCTGTAAAGTACATATCTACCCCCTATTGAATATTTATATCTACTCTACCTCTGTAAAGTACATATCTACCCCCTATTGAATATTTATATCTACTCTACCCCTGTAAAGTACATATCTACCCCCTATTGAATATTTATATCTACTCTACCCCTGTATAGTACATATCTACCCCCTATTGAATATTTATATCTACTCTACCCCTGTATAGTACATATCTACCCCCTATTGAATATTTATATCTACTCTACCCTGTAAAGTACATATCTACCCCTATTGAATATTTATATCTACTCTACCCCTGTAAAGTACATATCTACCCCTATTGGATATATGTATCCACTGTACCCATGTAAAGTACATATCTACCCCGTATTGAATATTTATATCTACTCTACCCCTGTAAAGTACATATCTACCCCCTATTGAATATTTATATCTACTCTACCCCTGTATAGTACATATATACCCCCTATTGAATATTTATATCTACTCTACCCCTGTAAAGTACATATCTACCCCCTATTGAATATTTATATCTACTCTACCCCTGTAAAGTACATATCTACCCTTTATTGAATATTTATATCTACTCTACCCCTGTAAAGTACATATCTACCCCTATTGAATATGTATATCTACTCTACCCCTGTAAAGTACATATCTACCCCCTATTGAATATTTATATCTACTCTACCTCTGTAAAGTACATATCTACCCTCTATTGAATATTTATATCTACTCTACCCCTGTAAAGTACATATCTACCCCCTATTGAATATTTATATCTACTCTACCCCTGTAAAGTACATATCTACCCCCTATTGAATATTTATATCTACTCTACCTCTGTAAAGTACATATCTACCCCTATTGAATATTTATATCTACTCTACCCCTGTAAAGTACATATCTACCCCTATTGAATATTTATATTTACTCTATCCCTTTAAAATACGTATCTACCCCCTATTGGATATATATATCTACTCTATCTCGGTAAAGTAAGTATCTACCCCTATTGAATATTTATATCTACTCCTGTAAAATACATATCTACCCCTATTGAATATTTATATCTACTGTACTCCTGTAAAGTACATATCTACCCCTACTGAATATATATATCTACTGTACTCCTGTAAAGTACATATCTACCCCTACTGAATATATATATCTACTGTACCCCTGTAAAGTACATATCTACCCCTACTGAATATATATATCTACTGTACCCCTGTAAAGTACATATCTACCCCTACTGAATATATATATCTACTGTACCCCTGTAAAGTACGTATCTAGCGTCATAAAATACTCATCTACTCCCATTTAAAACTCATAAATGTATAACCCCAATAAAAACGGATCTATACCATCATATAAAAACTCATCAAGTCACATAAAATACTCATCTAACCCCATTACATACGTACTAAATGCGTACCGATCTACCCTCATAAGATACTAATCTACCCCTATTAATTACTCATATACCCTAAAAAATATTCATCTTCTCACCAAAATACTTATCTAATATCATTAAATACGGATCAATACCCCCATGAAATACTCATTTACTCTCATAAAATACTCATCTACCCCTATAATATACTCATCTTCCCTCATTAAATACTCTTCTAACTCTATCAAATACTGAATACTGATCTACCCTCATATAAAACACCCCATCTACGCCTAAAAATCTCGACCCCACCCCCCCTCCCCCCCCCCCCCCCCCCCCCCCCCCCCCCCCCCCCCCTCCCCCCCCCCCCCCCCCCCCCCCCCCTCCCCGGCTCGTAACATACTCATCTTACTACATTAAATACTGATCTACCCTCACTCATAATATATCCACCTCATCTTCCCCTATGAAATGAATGCTCATATACCACACACTCACACACACACACACACACACCCACACACACACACACATCACCCCCTCCCCCCCCCCCCCCCCCCCCCCCCCCCCCAAAAAAAATAAATTCATCTGCCCTAATAAAATACTCATCTACTTCAATTAAAAAGGAATCCATCTGCATAAAATACTCAGGGTGAATATTGTATAGGGAGGGGTTTGAGTATTTTATGCCCTGAATATTCGCCCGGATAAGTATATATGTTATGTGGGAAGAAAACACGGGGTACAGTACACTGCCGGTATCAGAGAAAATAAAACTGATTTGGCCATTGCCAGCCTCAATGTGATCTAATCAGTAAACAAAACACCTGATCAACGACAAGGATTGTGTAATGACCTTTAGCCATAGCAAACTGTACCGGTATCCAATAATGCGTTCATGTAGAATTAAATCGAGACGATATCAATTAAATAAAATCTAACGTACTTCAAAATATCATTTCAAAATAACATAAAATATGCTGGCTATATACCAATAAAAACACATGATTTTAATTACAAATGGAATAAACTGGAAGACAACAACAAAACTTAGGCTACTGAACAGATATGGCCTGTAAGATATATTTCAATTTCAACAGATATCTACGATATACATGTCCAATCATTGTTTTGCTCCTCAAGCACAATGCATGAAGTCTTCATCCACAGGGAAAATATATTGCCATAGATATAAAAAAGCGACAGGAACATGATCCTGGGGAATTTCATCTCAGCTTTAGAAAATATTCCAAACAATTACCCAAATATGATTTCAAACCATTTACATAGTTGTAATGCATTCTAGAAAAGAAAGCTTTTATAATAGAACAA
This sequence comes from Pecten maximus, assembly GCF_902652985.1. Taxonomy (NCBI): domain Eukaryota; kingdom Metazoa; phylum Mollusca; class Bivalvia; order Pectinida; family Pectinidae; genus Pecten; species Pecten maximus. Next base: position 29,731,168 of record NC_047019.1, read on the forward strand.
AGACGTCTATGTAGCTCGGAATGAGGTATGGTAGAATTACATGAAATTTTAAAAAATATATATATAATGTACATATATATTTCTCATGAGTTAAGTTACTTTTCTGAGTGATTTAGTGTTACAATATACTATAACTAATAAACCATTATCTTTACACGCACATTGACCTGGTCATAATCCTGTATCATATATAAATGCTGGGCCACTAGTTTGCAACATTGTGTGTGATATCGACAAACTGATCATTACTTCCGCGACTATAGACAAAAGAAGATGTTGCTGTCCTCCTCTCTGCTGCTGATGCTGGCAGTAGTACATCTAACCAGCGGGGGACCAGGCGATGATGACGCTCCTGGCTTCAAATACTGGTGGACCACAAACAAGAAAACATTTGAGGATTATCCAATCAAATTCGAAAAGCCTCTACCAACTTGGATTTATGGAACACTGGTAAGGAATATGTATTTATTTTAGACGTTATGTTAAAATATTTAGTGAAACGATACTTTTTTTCCGATAGCAGATACATCTGTAGATTTATTCACAAGACAATAAGTATATATAGGAAGAAGATACTTAAATTTTATTAACAATAAAAATATATGAATATAATACTGTTCCTGGAAAACAGTATGCATGTCAGTTTTCAAAAGAAGTCATTGAAATTAAAATGATTTTAAATGTTTGGGCCAATCCCAATGCTGGAATTCGCCCTTACCTTCAGGGACATAGACTACAGTATAAAGCAGAATTAACCTGATTTGTATTGATACTATTACAATTTGTTGTATGAACAATTGAACGATTGAAAACAAGATTATTGTTTTATACAATACCAAAAATAGCATACTTTACGATATTACCACCATCTGAAACTTTAAACATATCTTTTTATCTTTTAATTTTATTGTGAAAATCATTAACTAGGCCCTACAACCCGATTTTTTTTATACTCCTACTCCTAGTATTTATCTCATTTTTATAATAAGTGGCGTACCGTGGGTACTATTTATGTCATTTTTATAATAAGTGGCGTACCGTGGGTATTATTTATCTCATTTTTATAATAAGTGGCGTACCGTGGGTATTATTTATGGCATTTTTATAATAAGTGGCTTACCGTGGGTATTATGTATGGCATTTTTATAATAAGTGGCGTATAGTGGTTACTATTTATGTCATTTTTAACACATATTTACCATATATTCGGTACAACTTACTTTGGAAGGTGATGATATCTTTGGACTTTTTTTGGATTGCAGGTGGAAGACACTGAATGTTTATTCTTTAGTTCCCGAGGTTTACCATTCAGGTGGTAGACACTACTGGTGGACTTAAGTCCCCGCGGTTTACCATTCAGGTGGTAGACACTACTGGTGGACTTAAGTCCCCGCGGTTTACCATTCAGGTGGTAGACACTACTGGTGGACTTAAGTCCCCGCGGTTTACCATTCAGGTGGTAGACACTACTGGTGGACTTAAGTCCCCGCGGTTTACCATTCAGGTGGTAGACACTACTGGTGGACTTAAGTCCCCGCGGTTTACCATACAGGTGGTAGACACTACTGGTGGAATTTAGTCCCCGAGGTTTACCGTTCAGGTGGTAGACACTACTGGTGGACTTAAGTCCCCGCGGTTTACCATTCAGGTGGTAGACACTGTTGGTGGACTTTATTACTCGAGGTTTACCATACAGGTAGTAGACACTACTGGTGAACTTTAGTCCTCGAGGTTTACCGTACAGGTGGTAGACACTACATGTTTATTATCTAGTCCCCCAGGTTTACCGTACAGATGGTAGACACTACATGTTTAGTACCCGAGGTCTATCGTAGCCAGGTTGTCACGTTTACATTCATTTGAATAGGAACTCGGTTCAATATAGATATACATGTGTGTGTGTGCTCGTTTTTAAATATAATGTTGCGAATCATGAAACTGATCCAAATTATAAGGTCTTTGCACCTCCCCAGATTTTGACATTTCTTTTGATCTATCTCGCCTCCTTTGATCACTTTTTCTTTTGATCTATCTCGCCTCCTTTGATCACTTTAGGCCCTTAGTTAGACAAACAAAAGATTGAGCAAATGAGTAAATGTTGTAATATCAATTAATAAACAACCGAGCAATATATATATACGGTTGCGTGCTTTCTCTGACTACTTCTGTAACAAATTTAAAACGACACAGAGATAAAAAATATCGATATTCTGTCATAGTCGAATATTTATATGATACTCGACGGAAACCATTAATTTCCTCTCTCTCTCCCTGATGTGATGAAACAAGCATTACCAGTAATCTCGATACGATCTAGCAGTATTTAAGAACCGTCGCCAAATTAGCCCGATCTCCATAGAAATATTTTGATCAATGTATTATATATACTTTGACAGTTTAAATGCATTTTTGTCTCTCAAGCATCGTCGGCAATCATATAATATAATTGAAATGTTCTTTTATGTACATTTCCGCTTCCTTTATTTATCATATTAGCATTATCTCCAAATTAAAAAAAAATATGCTAATTTGAAATTAATTTTATATGTACCGTCTTTGATTTTATTGTTATGTATTTCTTTCATGATGAAAACATAATATGGAGGCTAAGTTACCTTACTAAAATATTTGAATTAAACGTAATATACAAACTTAGCAAACTTATTACATTTTTACATTAAACGTAATATAGATAGTTAACTTATTACATGTTTACATTATATCTAATATACAGACTTAGTTAACTTATAACAATTTCTGAATTTGCTACACCAAGGTATTTTGTGTAACATATCATATTCTTATTTTAATTTCCTATTCAAGAATACATAAACAACGGTGTTCAATGTATACTGATAATGTCACTTGATTTATCCACAAACGTTGATTAAGTGTTTGTTTGTAAAACCACACATGAACTGTTTCCTAGGAAAATATATATTTTGAATAATTTGTAGTATAACAAAAGAAACTTACAACAGCGTATAAGTCAATCTTAATTGGACTGAAAAAAAACCTCTTTCCATTTGTTTTTTACACCTCATATTATTTATCATTTTCACGTAATCTAATTTAAATACTTTGTTTGTCTTTCTTTAGTTGGTAGACTTTTTGTAGGAAAAACCAAAATGTATGTACATGTATAAGATCTTTTTGACCACATTTTGAATATATAGCTTATGCTAAAATGTTTGTGTTACTTGTTCTTACACACAAAACTATTTAGTAGACTAAAATTCTGAAATAATATTTTAATTCAAACGTTAACTGTGTTAATGTTCTATATCATGTATATCAATTGCGATTTCAGAAGACAGGATTACATATATGTGTAACAATCTTTTCGGGCCTATGTTCATATCATCCGGCTATATGCATGTCTCCTCCCCTTAACCTTTGTACCTTATGGTTTTACCCACACATTACAACTAAGCTTACAAGGTCAAGTGGGCTGTCTCAATGGGACACCTGTGTCCCATCAGGTAGTCGGAAGTTATCAAATGGTATGTTAATTACCTGAGCAAAGCTCGAAATGTGCCAAGGCGGTTATGGGCCAACACTGCGTTGTCGAATTAAACAAAAAGCAAAGCAAAATCTGACGATGAAATGTGTCCGACACTTGGCAAAAAACAACTGCATATGCAGTTTTTTGACCAAATTTTTCTGGAAACATCGGACAAACATCAATTGCTTATGTGTATATTGTCCAGGCGTATATGGGTCGTCGTAAAAAAACATATTACGGAGCTCTGATAGAAAAATCAAAGGCAACGTTAACAAAATGACGCATTTTTGTTCTGAGTGTTCCTTACATAACAAATTTAGCCATTAGAAACGCTTACTTCAAACTTGAGTAAATAATCAGGTATTGTGAAAATAATAACATGAGTAAAATAGTGATCTTTTAGTCTAACTTCAGGACAAAAGAACACATGACGACTGCTACTTATTAGTATTCTGTAACATGACATAGATTTGATTGCACGAGGTTATCTGATGTTTACAAATAGAGTGTGGCATACAATAATGATTTTTAATAGAATGTAGGCTATCATAGAGATAGTATATCCGTATTAAATGTTATCTTGACTTTGCATGACCTTTACCAGAAAATGGGCTATCATTGTTATGGATATACGCCATTTTTATTATTTTTACAGACATTATCTATATAGAGGTTACACAACGAGTGGTCTTGCATACGGTATTTCTTTCACTCTCAGTTTTTTTCCAAAAGGTAGCAAAACATGAGCTTTACCGAGTGTTTTTGCAACTATGGAAAAATAACTAACGAATGTGAAAGAAATAGAATATACAATAACCACGAGTTTTGTGGAAAAACTTTTTTGAGGATAAATTGACCTGTTTTGTGATAATAACGTGACAATTTCGGAAATATTACAATCTAGTATAAACCATAACAAATAGTAAGCACGTGTTTTTATTGTGATATGTTATTATTTTCAAAGCAAGAAATTGATAGAAATCCTAACATCTTGTGCGTTACCATTACCGGGACCTCGTGAAGCGGCCTTCAAATGTTAGTCAATCAAAACGCACTGAGCCACATGGTTAACAAATAGTCCCGGTCAAAGGTCACCGAGTCAACCAATCAAAACGCGTTTAGAGTTTATTCCACATCTTGTATACACTTTTTGTTTTTTCAACAGTTGTAATGCTTATGTCATGCCTTGGAAGTTGAACAACATCTAGCAGTTGTGTTAGAAACATTACGTTAATCCCATATGAAACAAAAATATGCAAAAACTATGACGCTTCAAAAGTTTTATGAAGGTGGTGATATTAAAAAGTAATTTATTTATCTACAGATCTTTGTTTATTTATTGAAAGCTTGAAAAACAAATACCAGGAGTAGCATCATGCTTCCTCTGTTTGTTTTTAAAAGACAATCTCTCCTTCATGAGTTAAGGGATAAATTAATTAGTCGTTAAACCAAACAATCAAATCTTTGATTGGTACTTTTGAAATTACAGAAAAATATATATGCATTATCTTTAAGATATTTTCGATAACAAGATCAGAAAGCAAATTAAATCACTTATGTTTGGTCGGTATCATAAAAGGGCGTAATTTTGGGCCCAACTTTGGATTTTGACAACGAGGGTTTAGCATGAATTGCAATTATCCAAACTACTATGACCTAATGAAAATACAGCCAATCGCTAAAGAGATTATTCAGCTTAAATAGACCTTAACCCGTTATCTCGTTAAATTAGCACACATCCACGCGCATTTTTTTCCATCAAGGCAGATCGGAACAGTACCAACGGAATGAAGTGACAGATTTTTTTTGTTTTTAAATCTCCTTTCGTCAGCAGTGCTGATTTTCATCAAGGTTCTTAATGATAAGTATATGCAAATATACTTGGAATCAAATTCCGGGGTTACTCTTATGTTCGTCTGAGTTTATGTCCCAGATATTATAAAAACCGATATCCAAGCGAAGTTGTCCCTTGATATCGAAATATATTATCAATAATCATCCAAATGTGTTCTGCCTTCAGGTTCGAAATGGTCCTGGCCAGTTTGAAATGGGAAACAGGAATTTCACACAGGCACTGGATGGCTACGCTAAGTTGATGAGCTGGAAGTTTCCAGGAGATGGCTCTTGTCTGTTTACTACCAAATTTATCCAGTCTTCTTTCTACAAAACCTCAGTGGAGATAAACGACATCGCTCCATACCTAAACTTTGGAGTCACTGTTCCTCCATATGATGACGAACAGAAAGTGGAAGCTATGTTCAATGCCATGGATAATATGAACGTAAACTTTTACAATTATTCCAATACCTTCGTCGCCGTGACTGACCTTTGGAAGTGCTATGAAATTGACCTTCCGACCTTGGACACTGTTAGATTGTTAAACCCAGAGATTCCTACATCGAATCATTCAAAAACCGATGATGTTATAAGTCTCATGTCGTCCGCACATCCACTTCAAGAATATGGCAATACAGGAGCTTATATTGATTACCTCGGTGGAGTTGGAATGATTCCAGGGGTCATCAAGGATAAAATAACAGTCATCAGGACCAAGGGGGCCGAGGATCACGAAGTCATAGCTGAATGGCGTTTGGACTCTGCACCATACATGCATACTTTTGCTTTAACGGAAAACCACGTAATTTTCATTGCTCATCCTTATTATCAAAATTTCATGACAATGGCGAAAAGTGGATATGCTGCGGCTGGCATGGAATGGAAGGCCGATGAGAAGGCGAAGGTCTACATCGTCAACATTCCAACTGGGAAGGTGGAAACGCTGGAGACGGACACAGTTTTCGCTCTACATCACGCCAATGCTTACGAAGTAGACAACAAACTAACGGTCGATATACCTGTTCAACCAAATCCATATTTTTTCAAGAAATTAAACTTTCCCTCGGTACTTAATGCAACAGAAAGGAAATCAATGACTCTTGTTTCCAAATTGAGACGATATACAATAGATATGGACACAAAAAGCATCACGCATTTCGATTTCCCTGATGCCCATAATATGGAGCTTCCAACCATCAACGAAAATTATAGATCCAAACCCTATTGCTATGTATACGGTGTCATATTCAACTGGAATGGTGAAGGTTTTAGCCACACTGGAATAGTGAAAAAGGACTTATGTGGAAAAACTGAGGCCAAGTTGTTTCAAATACCACATCATTACCCGACAGAGGCGTGGTTTGTGCCTGCGCCACCGGAAGTCGCGAAAGAAGAAGACGATGGCGTGTTGCTCCTTGTTATTCTAGACGGTGACCGAGGGTTATCCTATCTTGGAATCGTGGATCCAAAGACAATGACACTGATCAACAAGGCATACCTGCCAACGACTATCCCATTCAACTACCATGGCAGGTTCTTCCCTGGATTGTGGTAACCGGTGACAAAAATACGAAACTGTCTAGCCATTATGTTGTCAGGACAGCAATCAATCGTCTTTTTCAATAACATTAATGCAGCCAGCTGTAGATTGCATCCGATGTCCACTTATTTACTTCTTCGATGATGTGTCTTGTATATTTACATGGGATATCTCATAAATATGTCAGCTATATTATTAATTATATAAGATATATCTGATAAAGGATGAAAGATGTTTATATTATTAAGTAAAGTACTGGATAAACATTGGTCCGTGAATGTAAGACAACTTTCCATACATTAATAATGCACGGCGTGTACCATGCAAGTAAACTCGGAATACATGTACGTTCTGTGTTGTTGTTGTTGTTGTTGTAGACATACATTTTCCGATATGTTCCTACCTATTCTTTTCTTTTGTAATTATGGTAATTCTTATACAAAATCAGTACTGTTAAAATTAAAATTAAAATTATTGAAAATAAAACCGTTGAATTTGTTTCCTGGTTGGTTGTTATAAGACTAAACATACGAACATTGATAAAAATAATCTCTTTACGTCTAATGATAATGGTTTTACAATAGCTCCTAGTATACAAACGCGTCGTTATTTAAAATCTCCAATTAATATTAGTTACTTATAAAACTATTATAATTATAATACTAGTCGTGTTTTTGATACCGTTTACTCAGGGTTACACCGAGGGGGGGGCATATTTTACCTTAGAATGGACATTTATGCAATATAAGAATTTATCGCATTTTTGCCAGTGAAATATATAAATTTATCAACCTAATAAAGCCTCTTTTTTTTAATTCAAATTCTTTTATATTATTTCAGTAAATTCAGCCTTGTATCATCTTTCATTTATAGTGGTAACATATATATGATTTTCAACATTTAAATTAGCATTTAAATTGCCATAATTAAGAAATCTTCAAATCATACTTTTTTCATTGTAAAGCAATTGTATATTAGTTAGAATTTGTATTTTTTCCTTCTTTTTTTCAAACTTTTTTTTTATTCAGACAAGACATACATTACAATCATTGTCATCTACAATCATTGTCATCTCGCAGGAGGGCTTTCTCGCGTCATTCATCTTTCTCCAAAAAATACTCACTTGACGTAAGCTATCCATGCACAGATTCTCCAATAACAGCAGAAAACGCTTCAAGAATACTGCATTGATCAGTCCTTTCAAAATGGCTCCATCAAGTTGACGTGAAGTAACGTCACAAAGAAATGACGTCATGAATTATGTTACTGATTCCCGCACTTTTTGACACTATTAATTTTTCAATGTTTTTATTTTGTTTTTAAGTATATAAAATGCGATAAAAAGAAAATTGAATGGTTTCCCGTTAAATATAACATATATTTATTATATAAGTCATATTTAGCTTGTCATTTTCATATTTTCTTTCATGAAAAGTAAGAACAGACTATAGCTGAAACTCACTCAGATGTAAAATTTGACATGTTGGCCTGGTAATACAGGTTCATTTCAGAATGGTGGCTAAGTGAGAATGAACCATTTCACTTGTATGGCAAAATATTTCGATATTTTTCACTCCTGCTTCCCACTCACGAAAATATCGATATTCTGTCATACTCGTGAAATGTTGTATAAAACGGGAAACCATTCAATATCCTCTATATATACCAGATAAAACAAAGGAATACTAACATACCACCAAACATATATCCATATCAACTATAAATGGAAATCATTTACCCTGAATATCAAACACCCCTGGATACAGAAAAATGATATTAAAGGCATATTGTCACAAGTCTGTAGTGTAGGCAAAATTTGATTTTTGCCTATGCATATGCTCTAATATTTTTACATATGCAAAATTGTATTTTTGCCTGGGCGTATTATGTTTGCCTAGGCAAAATACAGTATTCTATTTTTGCATAGGCAACATTCGAATTCCGTTCAACCTATTAGCCAAGCAAAAATAACATTATAACTTTGTAAATATTCCCACACGATCGAACGTTACCAAGATTATTTTCTCCTGAGAGCAAGTTTAATCTAGGATGCAGGGGCATGTCTAGTCTTATATTAAAGATAGCCAGAAATACGTAGGTAAATAGGTATTTCTGACTTTTTTCTGATATAGACTAGACATGCCCCTGTGATTGGTTAATTTGAAGCATTTTATGAATTTTGCATATGCAAAAATAATTTTGCTTCTTCGATTATTGCCTTTGTAAAATTTTGACCTAGGTAAAAATGGAATTTTACCTTGGCAGAAATTGAATTGTGCCAATGCAAAAATAGAATATTGCCTATACAAAAATATTTAACTTACAATGTACATGTACAACTTTCCATTATAGCTTCAGAAAAGATGCAGATGCTTACCCTATTAAAGGGTTAACATTAAATGCGCCATTAATCATGTTTAGGCTCTGAGGAAACGTCGTGTAATTAAGAGTTATTTCCCTTCTTCTTCCTGTTTACATGTTGCTAGCTGAGCGGTTCAGTATGTCGAAATCAGAAAAATAGTTGATGAATTTGCTGCTTTTTGCAACAGCTAATACACTTTTCTTTGCATTGACAGCTCTATAGTTTACCTGTTAATAACAGAGAACAAAGATGCATATTATATAAAGTACAGGTTGCCTTTAATTTTGTGATTAGTTGGCTTAGCGGTAAAGAAGGTTAGCTGGCAGTGAAGACAATTTAGCGCTGACAAGATTTTAATAGTTCGTTTCGATCATATCCTAAGATGGCAGAGAGACAGTACCATTTGAAATTCGGTGGAAATGCTGGCGCATCAGTTGATGCTTACCTGGAATATAAACGGTAAGTCTCCTAAGAATATAAGACTAGCCTAGACATGTCCCCGAGGTACAAGTGTACCTATAATAACTAATTAATAATAACAACAATAATGATAGTAATAACAATGATAGTAATGTAACCCTGGTAAATACTAGCCGCAATATACCGCTCGGCTAGAGAGATCTTCTCTTTAGCTCGATCGGTTGAGCGTAAGACTAGTAAGCCAGAGGTCCCGGGTTCGATCCCTAACGGAGGCAGTGATTTAAATTTAATTAATCATGTGCTCTGTTACATTGGCGCCCATGTAGGGACTCGGGAATGATACTCATCGCTGCTTGCGAAAGCATCGCTGTAACCCCTGGAAACTCGAGGACGAGTTCTTTCCTGGAGGGGGAGTATGTAACCCTGGTAAATACTAGCCGCAATATACCGCTCGGCTAGAGAGATCTTCTCTTTAGCTTGATCGGTTGAGCGTAAGACTAGTAAGCCAGAGGTCCCGGGTTCGATCCCTAACGGAGGCAGTGATTTAAATTTAATTAATCATGTGCTCTGTTACAGTAATAATAAGATAAATTAATATAATTGCATTTAGTGTAATTGTAATTTTTCAGTAATGAAAAACAGTGTTGTATGATGATTCTGATTGATAAATAAATAAACAGTTATGAACAGCAGTTATAACAACAACAGCAGCAACAAATATCATCATTAACGGTAATAACTATGAATATACATTTTTGATGAAACAAATTAGGGGAAACATTCTTGCAAATTGCCCCCAACAAGAACCCAACCTGGTATCCTGTGTGACCACCTCCACCATTAAATTACCATCCCAGCCAAAGAAACACATTCTGTTAGCTGAGTGACATGGTAAGACTGTATTTAATATGTAGCGGAACTGAACTTGGTCGATCATCAGCGACCAGGTAGCTCAGTGGTAGAGTGTCCGTCTAGAGTTCGGAGGGTCCCCGGTTCAAACCCCGGTCTGGCTGCTACATTTTCTCCTCCTGTTACATAATTTTCGAGCCTACCCTTGTTTAAAGCATTGGGAGTATGCTTAGCAAGGTGATATCCGAACTTGTGGTCTTCGGGGGCGATGACTTGAAAAAGAGGATGGAGGAATGTCTATAGCGGACTGGACTGGGTCGATCATCGGCAACCAGGTAGCTCAGTGGTCCCGGTGTCATGTGGGATTTGTATCCCCCATAGGATAAGTACCCGGATACTAAAACAGGCCATAGGATTAGTATCCGGGTACAATATATGGCCATAGGATAAGTATCCGGATACAATAAATGGCCATAGGATAAGTATTCCCCCCATAGGAATTGTATCCCCCCCTAAAATTTATCATAAGGTAACAATGTAAGAATTTTGAAAAGCTTTTTTATACCGTTTAACTGCTTTAAAAGGTTGGAAAATAAAGTATTATCATATAATTTCATTTTTTTTTTCTCTTTAACTATTTAATAAAATTGATGAATTATTTTAAAACTGTTAAAAATCATTTGAATTGTTGATCAACTCTGATATAGTCACTGAAGCAGTAATAATTGAAACTTATACTGAATATAAAGTCTGCCCTGTGTCACCTGGGGAAAGGTAAACCTGTTAGATGGCCCCAGGGAATATCTGTCATAGTTAACGTTGACAGTGTTGTTTTAATCATTATTACCTATCACCTGTTCACCTATGTAGATGTTGGAGTGGGGTAAAAGAATAAATCATTAAGTCATTCTTAAAAAGAATCTGAAACAACCAACATGAACTTTGAATTCATCAACCAAATCACAGATTTTCTTCAGGGTCCCACTGAAAAGAGGAAATGAATCATGATCTATGTGCTGTAAAAAGATGTGTGATTTTAAATCACTAAAGTGATCATTACTTTAAATTTTGTGTTTCATTTCTAGTGAATTAAAGAATTGACTTGTTATTATGTATTTAGGACATTTTCAAATGACACAAATATATGTTCTCTCCAAAACTGTTAAAAATGTTCATGGTCTGAAGAATTGCCTATAGATGCAATGAAATAGTGATAAAGACATGTTATCAAGTTTTTCTTTTTCTTTAAGTATTACTTCGTTCGTTAGGATCGTACTCAACAATTTCATCATATGTAATAATGATCGAATCAAAGTTAAACATACATTGCACACTTTATTTGTTAAATTGTGCTGACTGTTGAATTTATCTAGAAAAAAATACTTGAAAAGTCGATGATAGGAACAAAAATCATCAAAAACTGCATTAACAGCTGATTTCTGTCTTCTTCAACTAGATAGTTTATCGTTTTCAATCACACAATCATCAGTTAGAACAAAGATTTTATAAACATGTATGTGAATGATAAGTGTGTCTGAATACATACAGTTAACATTCAACCTAAACAATATTTTATAAGGAATTTGTATCACCCCAACTTTATGTCAGTTAAACTGATTTCTATAGCCATAGGATTTGTATCCCCCCTACTTTATATAATATAAGTTGATTTCTATAGCCATAGGAATTGTATCCCCCCTACTTTATGTCAGTTAAGTTGATTTCTATAGCCATAGGAATTGTATCCCCCCTACTTTGTCATTTCGGCTGATTTCTATAGCCATAGGATTTGTATCCCCCCTACTTTATGTCCGTTAAGCTTATTTCTATAGCCATAGGAATTGTATCCCCCCTACTTTATGTCCGTTCAGCTTATTTCTATAGCCATAGGATTTGTATCCCCCTACTTTATGTCATTTAAACTGATTTCTATAGCCATAGGATTTGTATCCCCACTACTTTATGTCATTTAAACTGATTTCTATAGCCATAGGATTTGTATCCCCCCTACTTTATGTCATATAAGTTGATTTCTATAGCCGTAGGATTTGTATCCCCCCTACTTTATGTCATTTAAACTGATTTCTATAGCCGTAGGATTTGTATCCCCCTACTTTATGTCATTTAAACTGATTTCTATAGCCGTAGGATTTGTATCCCCCCTACTTTATGTCATTTAAACTGATTTCTATAGCCGTAGGATTTGTATCCCCCCTACTTTATGTCATTTAAACTGATTTCTATAGACATAGGATTTGTATCCCCCCTACTTTATGTCATTTAAACTGATTTCTATAGCCGTAAGATTTGTATCCCCCCTACTTTATGTCATTTAACTGATTTCTATAGCCGTAGGATTTGTATCCCCCCTACTTTATGTCATTTAAACTGATTTCTATAGCCGTAGGATTTGTATCCCCCCTACTTTGTCATTTAAACTGATTTCTATAGCCGTAGGATTTGTATCCCCCCTACTTTATGTCATTTAAACTGATTTCTATAGCTGTAGGAATTGTATTCCCCCTACTTTATGTCATTTAAACTGATTTCTATAGCCATAGGAATTGTATCCCCTCTACTTTGTCATTTCGGCTGATTTCTATAGCCATAGGATTTGTATCCTCCTTATTTTATGTCATTTAGGCTGATTTCTATAGCCATATAATTTGTGTCATCCTCTACTTTATGTTAGACAAGAGGCCCAATGGGCTTAACGGACACCTGAGTTTTGAAGGAATCAAGTTAATTTGATTGACCCTTTTTGGCCCCGCCCATCAGGCCAGGGGTTCAGTTAGGGTCAACATGTGCATACTATCGAGTTTTCATCCCATGCTCAAACCTATTAACAAAGTTAGAATGAATTCCAATAGAAATCAAACAAATGAAAGTCAAAATTGTGATTTCCTTATACAAGAGGCCCAATGGGCCTGTATCAGTCACCTGGCTCTACAGCAAGTTTGCAGATGATTGAGGTCATTTCTACAGATTCTATGCTGATAACCAATTTATTCAAATATCCGAGTAAAGTAGGTTGATTCATTTCAATAAATTTCTAGTCCTTCATTCTAGCTAACTATTGGCTTAATATCGGGTCTTGGTGACTCTTGGCTATAGCAAGATTTACAAATATTTCTACCCTGTGACCTTGAATGTAGGTCAATGTCATTCGTTTGAACAAACTTGGTAGCCCTTCATCCCAGCATGCTACAGACAGGCCCAACCTCAAGTACCTGAGCCTCTTGGTGTTTGAGAAGAAGTTGTTTGAAGATTATAGCCTATTTGACCCATGTGACCTTGAATGGAACTGTTTATTAGAGGCTAACGAAGATAACCCAGTAATATAGTGACCAGTTGCCATAGCAACCATAATTTTGAGAAAAAGAAAGTGGCATGTACATCTACACATGATCATTAATCTTTGTGTGAAGTTTAATTGGAATCGTTCAATCGGTTTAGGAGGAGTTGTCCGGACAACATGTGTCGACAGACAGATGGTCGGACGGACGGACGGACAACCTGATTCCAGTATACCCCCCTAACTTCGTGGCGGGGGTGTAATGAAACATGGTCTAACAATAACGGGTGGGCATACTCATGTTCTATCAAAGTAACAAGATAGGTACAAACATGGTCTAACACTAACGGGTGGGCATACTCATTTTCTATCAAAGTAACAAGATAGGTACAAACATGGTCTAACAGTAACGGGCGGACATACTCATGTTCTATCAAAGTAACAAGATAGGTACAAACAAGGTCTAACAGTAACGGTTGGGCATACTCATGTTCTATCAAAGTAACAAGATAGGTACAAACATGGTCTAACAGTAACGGGTGGGCATACTTATTTTCTATCAAAGTAACAAGATAGGTACAAACAAGGTCTAACACTAACGGGTGGGTAAACTCATGTTCTATCAAAGTAACAAGATAGCTAGTTTACATGTTTTGATAGTATTAGTATAACAAAAGGCAATGTAGATAATATTATAGATAAAGATAACTAAATGTTATTTTTTGCACAACAAAAGATGTGACCCTTAGGTGATTTCAGTATAGAATTATACATAGAATATTGGCATTATGAGTACTGTTAATCACTTACATTTCGCGTGGGATTTATTTTCCCGTTAATTAGCGAGGAGAGTAAAACGCGAGTTCAAATCCCTTGCGAATATTTATATAAGAATGACAAGAATAAGTGGCGTCCATTTTGAATCTATCGTAATCTTTAGTTGGTGAACAGACATCGCCATTAAAGTATATATCTAGAGTGTATTTTTATATCACAAAACACCAAAATTTCACACACAAAAAACCCGCTGAAACCTAATTTTGTAGTTGAACTCCGACTACAATACCTTCTAGACGATGATTTAGTTAATTTAAGCGCAGAAGGTCTGGTCCTGAAGATCCCCGATGGTCACCCGGAAGACGTCGTACTTTATTACCTGCGCTGTTGTTTATGTAAGCTTACATACATATATGTCGTACTTCACATCACTTGATTCTACATGTTTGTTCACTGTTTCTGTAATTGTAAATGTAAGTGAGCTTATGGCATGGAGCGGCATCGTCGTCCGTCCGTCAACTTTTCCTTTAAATCGCTACTAGTCCTAAACTACTTAGTGGATTTTGATCCATGTTTGGTCTGAAGCATCCTTGGGTGAAGGGAAACCAATTTTGTATAAACGGTGGGTCTGGCCCCCCAGGGGCCTTAGGGGTGGGGCCCAATAGGGGAAATATAGCAAATTCTTTAAAATCCTTCTTCTTCTGTAGAAATGAAGAGATTTGATTCATATTTGGTCTGAAGCATCCTTGGGTGAAGGGGAACCAATTTTGTATAAATGGTGGGTCTGGGCCCCCCGGGGCGTGGGGGGTAGGGCCCAATATGGGACTACAGCATATTCTTTAAAATCCTTCTTCTTCTGCAGGAATAAAGGGATTTGATCCATGTTTGGTCTGAAGCATCCTTGGGCGAAGGGGAACCAATTTTGTATAAACGGTGGGTCTGGCCTGAGGTGCGGGCCCCAATAGGGGAAATAGAGATTAGTCTTTAAATTGCTAGTTGTCATAAAGTTTTTAATGGATTTTAACCAGATTCTGTCAGGAACATCCTTGGGGGAAGGGGAACAGAGTTTGTATAAATTTTTACTATGAACCCCTAGGGGCCTGAGAGGCGGGGCCAAATAGGGGAAATAAGGTTAATCCTTTAAATCGCTACTAGTCATCAAGTTTTAAATGGAATTTAACCAAATTTGGTCAGGAATATCCTTGGGAGAAGGGGAACCGAGTTTGTATAAATTTTTACTCTGAACCCCCAGGGGACTGAAGAGTTGGGTCTGAAAGGGAAATAGGGTTAATCCTTTAAATCGCTATTATAATCATAAAGTTACAAATGGATTTTAACTAAATTTGGTCAGGAACATCCTTGGGGGAAGGGGGAAAGAGAGTTTATATAAATATTGATTCTGACCCCCAAGGGGCTTGAAGGGTGGGGCCAAATAGGGTAAATAGAGATTTGTCTTTATATCGCTACTAGTCATAAAGTTTTAAATGGATTTTAACCCAATTTGGTCAGAAACATCCTTGGTGAAAGGGGAACAGATTTTGCATAAATGGTTACTGTAACCCTCCATTCCATAACTATATGTATAGCATCGCTGGACATTAAGGGATAAACACAATTCTTATGTAAAAATAGGCCAAAGGGTCTTTCCCCACCCTAAGGGAATAAGTTTCTTTAAACACAATTATGTTGTAAAAATATTCCGTAGGGTCTTTCAGTCCCTTAGAGAGTATGTGTATTAAAATTAACAAATTGAACATGAACATTATTTTGACGTTTGGTCAAATCCAACCAGGTGAGCGATACAGGCCCCATGGGCCTCTTGTTTAAATTGGAGATATGTGGCGTGGTCATGTCGGTTAAATAATGCAGAAAAACTATATATGAATGGGCGTGACACTTTTATATAGCCTAGAGGTGTATACTGGTATGGTACATACAATTCTGTATAGACAGACATCGATATCACATTACTTTTCTTGTACCGTCACATGACTCTCATCAACAAAATGGCTACCAACATGGAAATATCGCCAACCTGTTACCGTCATTCGTGAATTTGAAGTCATTTTGAGGTCAGAATCCATGAAATTATATATCCGCGAATGAGTCGGATGATGTGAGTTCACAAAAATTATTAATAAGTGATTTACAGTATACTGCCACAAAACTGTTAGACCATGCTCATGCCTATCTTGTTACTTACATAAAGTAGGGGGATACAAATCCTACGGCTATAGAAATCAGCCGAAATGACATAAAGTAGGGGGGATACAAATCCTATGGCCATAGAAATCAACTTAATGACATAAAGTAGGGGGGATACAAATCCTATGGCTATAGAAATCAACTTATATGACATAAAGTTGGGGGGATACAAATCCTATGGCTATAGAAATCAACTTATATGACATAAAGTAGGGGGATACAAATCCTATGGCTATAGAAATCAACTTATATGACATAAAGTAGGGGGGATACAAATCCTATGGCTATAGAAATCAACTTATATGACATAAAGTAGGGGGGATACAATTCCTATGGCTATAGAAATCAACTTATATGACATAAAGTTGGGGGGATACAATTCCTATGGCCATAGAAATCAACTTATATGACATAAAGTAGGGGGATACAAATCATATGGCTATAGAAATCAACTTAAATGACATAAAGTAGGGGGATACAATTCCTATGACTATAGAAATCAGCCGAAATGACATAAAGTAGGGGGGATACAATTCCTATGACTATAGAAATCAGCCTAAATGACATAAAGTAGGGGGGATACAATTCCTACGGCTATAGAAATCAATTTAAATGACATAAAGTAGGGGGATACAAATCCTCTGGCTATAGAAATCAGTTTAAATGACATAAAGTAGGGGGGATACAAATCCTATGGCTATAGAAATCAGCTTATATGACATAAAGTAAGGGGGATACAATTCATATGGCTATAGAAATCAGCTTAAATGACATAAAGTAGGGGGATACAAATCCTATGGCTATAGAAATCAACTTAAATGACAAAGTTTGGGGGATACAAATCCTATAGCTATAGAAATCAGATTTAATGACATAAAGTTGGGGGGATACAATTCCTATGGCTATAGAAATCAGCTTATATGACATAAAGTAAGGGGGATACAATTCCTATGGCTATAGAAATCAGCTTAAATGACAAAGTTTGGGGATACAAATCCTATAGCTATAGAAATCAGCTTAAATGACATAAAGTTTGGGGGATACAATTCCTATGGCTATAGAAATCAGACTAAATGACATAAAGTAGGGGGGATACAAATCCTATGGCTATAGAAATCAACTTAAATGACAAAGTTTGGGGATACAAATCCTATAGCTATAGAAATCAGCTTAAATGACATAAAGTTTGGGGGATACAATTCCTATGGCTATAGAAATCAGACTAAATGACATAAAGTAGGGGGGATACAAATCCTATGGCTATAGAAATCAGATTCAATGATATAAAGTAGGGGGGATACAAATCCTATGGCTATAGAAATAAGCTTAACTGACATAAAGTAGGGGGGATACAAATCCTATGGTATAGAAATCGATCAGCTTAAATGACAAAAAGTAGGAGAGATACAAATCCTACGGTTATAGAAATTCACTGAATTAATAAACAAATGAGGGCCATACAAATCGATCCTATGGCTATAGAAATCAGCATATTTATGTTAAAGGAAGTTATTTAAAAGATAGATTATTTTTGTTTTGTTAATAATGTATGTATCCAATTTATCTTGTCAAGTTGTGAATGGAGAAAACCATATTTAAACGAACCAGCAAAAACTTAATTTTTTTTTTAATAATTGATGTTAAAATCCATGTCTTTCTGGAAATTGGAAAAAATGGTATGTTTATATATATACCTTTAATAAATCAAAGCCATTATTAAATATTCATTTATATCACACAGCACTAGGTAATAACTTATAGTTATAGATTATATATAATAATAATTAATACTAAAGAAATATGGACAATATAATAATAGTAATAAATGTTTAAATAAAAAAATAAGCCTAAATCTTTATGAGCTATTTTCTTTAAACCACACCAAATCCTAATATGTATAAGTTTAAGACTTTTTTAATTAATGCTTTTCACAACACACGGTACATCATCCACATTAAATTCACACCTGTCAAGTCCATGGCCATCCTGTTGATTGTGTGTACATCACACCCTGACCCCATGCATGACTGCTCACCACCCCCTCCCTAATTGTCTTTGATGACAATCATTATATACACCTAGGTTAAGAGTCACCAGGTATGCAGAGAGGAACACATATATAAAAGTGAACAGGGAACCACTGCAAATTGTATATATCATTTTTGCTGTCACTTATATTGACATGTCATGATTAAATAGATAAGTCTGTGTATAAAACATACACCCCTGCAGTCCATTCTCCCAATATCTTAAAAACTCCTTTAATTCACTAATTATCAAAAAAAAGAGTTCATTAATACTTTCTAGTATATAAATTCATTGTATTGAACACCCATATACAGATAAGGTTTCGTATGAATAGGGGGGATACTTTTCCTATGGGGGGGATACAAATCCTATGGCCAGTTTTAGTATCCGGATACAAATCCTATGGGGGATACTTATCTTATATGACAGCGGGTTTGAACCCTGGTCTGGCTGCTACATTTTCTCCCCTCCTTTTACAAATATGTACATGTACAAGCAACACGGACAGGTTCCTAATACACAGTTAACGAGGTAAAGGTATATTTA
This sequence comes from Pecten maximus, assembly GCF_902652985.1. Taxonomy (NCBI): domain Eukaryota; kingdom Metazoa; phylum Mollusca; class Bivalvia; order Pectinida; family Pectinidae; genus Pecten; species Pecten maximus. The sequence goes on from NC_047019.1 coordinate 29,750,531, forward strand.
TGTACATTGTCAATATTACCACAGATCCAATATGTACATATGCATTAATGTTTTACAGCATTATGTAATCATTGCTTTTTTTGGGTGGTTTGGTGGCACAAAAGTATTAACACACTTGCCTTTCATCTAGGCGACCAGAGTTTTATTCCCCAATCGGATGTGAAAAGGTATGGGGTCACTTGTATGACCACCTGGGTTTTCTCCGCGTTCTCTGGTTTTCTCCCACAGTATAACTCCAGGTACGCTTCCATCCGGGCCAACAAGAGTGATTAATATAAGTTGGTTAAACTTGTTTCACATTTGTTTTATAAAAAGCTTACATTTATACTTTACAGCATTATGATGTTACACAGATCCAATATAAAGTAGATTACAGCACTGTAATGTTTACACAGATCCAATATAAAGTAGATTACAGCATTGTAATGTTTACACAGATCTATTATAAAGTATTTTACAGCATTATGATGTTTACAGAGATCCAATATAAAGTATATTACAGCATTGTAATGTTTACAAAGATCTATTATAAAGTATTTTACAGCATTATGATGTTTACAGAGATCCAATATAAAGTATTTTACAGCATTATGATGTTTACACAGATCAAACATGAAATAGATTACAGCATTATGATGTTTTAACATACCCAATAGACTTGTAAAGCAGATTTGGACTCAGCTGAATGTCTTTGAGTTTGGAGGTCAATTATACCTGTAGGTAGCAAAGGGTTACATGTGAGTCTTAAGGGTTGAAAGGTTTGTTGAAAAAGGGAAGTGTGAAGGGCTGAATAATGGTGGCTAGGTAGCTCAAAACTACAAAACTTACTTTTAAGGCTTTCAATTTCATTTCCAGGCTTTAAATTTGACTGACACACGTTTTATCAATATTCCAGGATAGTTGGGGAAGATGATGGTGGTGTCCTGTTTACACCTGAGCAGTATGAAGCTTACAAGAAAAAAGTTCTGCCAATGGTAAGTACATTGAATATTTAATAGAACATAATCAGATGTTTATCAATTTCATCTTCATCACCTATATTTGACTAAAGATGTAAGATGCAGGATAATTTTTGGATCAGATGAATGTATTCATTCATTCATATTTGTCAAGAAACCAGAGTTCCTAAAGAAAATCCCATGTTGTTTCCATGGTTAAAGGCAATTATCCATTACACCAAATACCTCCATTAAATGAATAGGCAGGTTATCCTTATAAGTTCGTTTTTCAGACATGTAAGTTCTTGCTTGTTATAGAGTGTTTGTACCTTTACTGTTTAAATGTTTCTTAAAAATGATGGGGCTGCAGTAGCTGAGTGGTTAGGGTGTCCAGACACTTTATCACTATAGCCCTCCACCCCTTGTTTGTCACTTCAACATGCATCCACATGGGGCAGTTGGCTGGTACTGACCGTAGGTTGGTGGTTTTTTCTCCGGGTACTCGGGCTTTCCTCCACCTCCGAAACCAGACATGTCCTTAAATGACTTTTGCTGTTGTAAATATGACGCTGGACAAAATAAACCAAACCAAATCTTAAAATGATTGATTGTTTTGCTACAATTTGTTTTTGGTTTCTTTTGTAGACACATTATGTTATCTTCCTATATTGTTTGATTGTTTTTCTTTTTTCTTTTTTTTACATTCAGCGTCTTAAAAACAGAATATTCACAGCATGGGCAGCTCCAAGTGGCATGGACTGCAAACTTGTAGGTCCAGAAACAAGCTGTTTTTGTACTCATAAGTAAGAAATTCCACTCCTAAATCATCTTTGATTGTAAATTAGTTTGAGATCATTTAATTATCAAAGTTTGAGGAAGTTCCTTTGGAATTTCTACATTAATGAGAAAACTGTCAAGTTTATCTTTGAGATGTATGCAGATATATGCATATTCAATTTGAGTTTAAAATGTTTAATTTCAACAAAAATCAGTTCAGTTTCAGAAATATGTCCAAAAGATAATTATTACCCAGATTACTTTTAATATCATAAATATGGTGATTGTGATAACTCCTAACTATAATCCATGTTCTATATTTGTAGATACTCTAGTCATAAGACAGATTTTGAGAATATACCCGAAGATCGCCCGATACTGTTGCCCTGTAAAGTGAAGGGGTGTGGCTGTGTCACCTACCATTATGTACCTCGCAATGGGAGCATGGCCTTAAGATGTACCTGTAAACATTTCTCTGATGATCACTCCTCAAAACAACCATACAAATGTAAAACAGGTGAGGTTTTATGGATGCTCACCTGATTTGTTTGTTTGAAACCTAATTTGATTTAAATATAATTAGTTCAATTTATTAACATAGAGTAACTCTTTATCATAAGTAAGTGTAAATGTGTAGTGTTTAATCATTTTGAATGATAGCTGTGAATATTAAAGATTTATCATTAAAGGGGGCTGCAAATTATGAAGGATTTCATTAATAAAGCTGGCTGTAAATTTTGATATGAAGGATTTGATTATTAAAACTAGATATTAACTTTGATATGAATTATTTAGTTACTGTATTAAAGTTTGCTGTTAATGTGTTTAATTTAATTATTAATCAAAATGGTTGTAAATTGTTAAAGGTGACTGTAAATGTGTTGGGTTTAATTGTTATAGATGGCTGTAAATGTGTAGGGTTTCATTGTTATAGATGGCTGTAAATGTGTAGGGTTTAATTGTTATAGGTGGCTGTTAATGTGTAGGGTTTAATTGTTTTAGGTGGCTGTTAATGTGTATGGTTTAATTGTTATAGGTGGCTGTTAAAGTGTAGGGTTTAATTGTTATAGGTGGCTGTAAATGTGTAGGGTTTAATTGGTTTAGGTGGCTGTAAATGTGCAGGGTTTAATTGTTATAGGTGGCTGTTAATGTGTAGGGTTTAATTGTTTTAGGTGGCTGTTAATGTGTAGGGTTTAATTGTTTTAGGTGGCTGTAAATGTGTAGGGTTTAATTGTTTTAGATGGCTGTAAATGTGTAGGGTTTGCTACTTTATTAAAGGTGATGGTAAATGTGTATGGTTTAATTGTTACAGATGGCTGTAATGTGTAGGGTTTAATTGTTATAGGTGACTGTAAATGTGTATGGTTTAATTGTTATAGGTGGCTGTTAATGTGTAGGGTTTAATTGTTTTAAGTGGCTGTAAATGTGTAGGGTTTACTTGTTTTAGATGGCTGTTAATGTGTAGTGTTTAATTGTTTTAGGTGGCTGTTAATTTGGAGGGTTTAATTGTTTTAGGTAGCTGTTAATGTGTAGGGTTTAATTGTTTTAGGTGGCTGTAAATGTGCAGGGTTTTCTACTTTATTAAAGGTGATGGTAAATGTGTATGGTTTAATTGTTACAGATGGCTGTAATGTGTCAGGTTTCATTGTTATAGATGGCTGTAAATGTGTAGGGTTTAATTGTTACAGGTGACTGTAAATGTGTATGGTTTAATTGTTTTAGATGGCTGTAAATGTGTAGGATTTAATTGTTTTAGGTGGCTGTAAATGTGTAGTGTTTAATTGTTTTAGGTGGATGTTAATGTGTAGAGTTTAATTGATTTAGGTGGCTGTAATGTGTAGGGTTTAATTGTTATAGGTGGCTGTTAATGTGTAGGGTTTAATTGTTTTAGGTGGCTGTAAATGTGTAGGGTTTAATTGTTATAGGTGGCTGTTAATGTGTAGGGTTTAATTGTTTTAAGTAGCTGTAAATTTGTAGGGTTTACTTGTTTTAGATGGCTGTTAATGTGTAGTGTTTAATTGTTTTAGGTGGCTGTTAATGTGTAGTGTTTAATTGTTTTAGGTGGATGTTAATGTGTAGGGTTTACTTGTTTTAGATGGCTGTTAATGTGTAGTGTTTAATTGTTTTAGGTGGCTGTAATGTGTAGGGTTTAATTGTTTTAGGTGGCTGTAAATGTGCAGGGTTTGCTACTTTATTAAAGGTGATGGTAAATGTGTATTGTTTGTTTCAGATGGCTGTAATGTGTAGGGTTTCATTGTTATAGATGGCTGTAAATGTGTAGGGTTTAATTGTTTTAGGTGGCTGTTAATGTGTAGGGTTTAATTGTTTTAGGTGGTTGTTAATGTGTAGGGTTTAATTGTTTTAGGTGGCTGTAAATGTGTAGGATTTAATTGTTATAGGTGGCTGTAAATGTGTAGGGTTTAATTGTTTAGGTGGCTGTAAATGTGTATGGTTTAATTGTTACAGGTGGCTGTAAATGTGCAGGGTTTAATTGTTACAGATGGCTGTTATTTGTAGGGTTTAATTGTTTATAGGTGGCTGTAAATGTGTAGGGTTTAATTGTTATAGGTGACTGTTAATGTGTAGGGTTTAATTGTTTTAGGTGGCTGTAAATGTGTAGGATTTAGTTGTTATAGGTGGCTGTAAATGTGTAGGATTTAATTGTTATAGGTGGCTGTTAATGTGTAGGGTTTAATTGTTTTAGGTGGCTGTTAATGTGTAGGGTTTAATTGTTATAGGTGGCTGTTAATGTGTAGGGTTTAGTTGTTTTAGGTGGCTGTAAATGTGTAGGATTTAATTGTTATAGATGGCTGTAAATGTGTAGGGTTTAATTATTATAGGTGGCAGTTAATGTGTAGGGTTTAGTTGTTTTAGGTGGCTGTAAATGTGTAGGATTTAATTGTTATATATGGCACTGTAAATGTGTAGGATTTAATTGTTATAGATGGCTGTAAATGTGTAGGGTTTAATTGTTTTAGGTGGCTGTAAATGCGTAGGGTTTAATTGTTTTAGATGGCTGTTAATGTGTAGAGTGTAATTGTTATAGGTGGCTGTAAATGTGTAGTGTTTAATTGTTATAGGTGGCTGTTAATGTGTTGGATTTAATTGTTATAGGTGGCTGTAAATGTGTAGGGTTTAATTGTTTTAAATGGCTGTTAATGTGTAGTGTTTAATTGTTTTAGGTGGCTGTAAATATGCAGGGTTTAATAGTTTTAGATGGCTGTTAATGTGTAGGGTTTAATTGTTATAGATGGCTGTTAATGTGTAGGGTTTAATTGTTATAGGTGACTGTAAATGTGTAGGGTTTAATTGGTCTAGGTGGCTGTAAATGTGTAGGGTTTAATTGTTATAGGTGGCTGTAAATGTGTAGGGTTTAATTGTTATAGGTGGCTGTTAATGTGAAGGGTTTATTTGTTTTAGGTGGCTGTAAATGTGTAGGGTTTAATTGTTTTAGATGGCTGTTAATGTGTAGAGTTTAATTGTTATAGGTGGCTGTAAATGTGTAGGGTTTAATTGGTTTAGGTGGCTGTAAATGTGTAGGGTTTAATGTTTATAGGTGGCTGTAAATGTGTAGGGTTTAATTGTTATAGGTGGCTGTTAATGCGTAGGGTTTAATTGTTATAGATGGCTGTAAATGTGTAGGGTTTAATTGTTATAGGTGACTGTAAATGTGTAGGGTTTAATTGTTATAGGTGGCTGTAAATGTGTAGGGTTTAATTGTTATAGGTGGCTGTAAATGTGCAGGCTTTAAGAGCTCCTATACATGTGGTTGTGGAGAACCATACAATACACATCAGATGATAGTGGAAACTAAGGAAGAGAGATTAGCTAGAGGTCATCCTGTTGGTCAAGATGGAGTGCCCTACCAGGCTATGGGTGGGCTGACTGGCTTCTCTTCACTAATGGAAGGCTACATGAGACTTGACCCAAGTGGTGCAGGTTAGTCCATTAAAATAAATCTAATGCTCCATTCAAAGCGTCTGAGGTGTAATTGCTGATTTGTAAACATTTCAGAGACTTTGATTAGAACAATGTCAAAAATGCAGTCGCAGTTGACAAGACAAAATGGTTCCTTGTGTGAAAATCATTGAATGCAACATTTTAGGATATAACTTTCATTGAAATTATTTTGAGAACGATAATGATTGTATGCAGATCTCACATATTCTGTTATCAATGAAAATCATTTAAACCCTTACTGCAGATAGCTTGCTAGGTTTTTATATCAAAACAGGTATATGTCTAGCTTGGCATGTTTACTGCAAGTTCATTCAAAAATGGATATTAAAAGTTATGCCATATTCGGTATGAATAAGCAACATACAAATGTAAATGTTGATATTCCCTAGCCTTTGTTGTATTCAAGTAACATCAGGAAATAAGGGATTAATGAAACACACTTCCATTATGATAATGTTTATATCTATTACACTTGTATCACAATATTCAAGGTTGGCAAAGTATCAATACAGCATGAGATAAAATGTGTTCACTGCCATATAATTGCAGTTATATTTGGTAGCGTTTATGTAAGTTCTGGACTGGATTCTGTAAAGCATTTCAGATGAAAGGTATATCTCACTGTGGAGAGATCAATGAGATAAGACATTTTTCTTATGGCAGCCAACCAAAGGAAGGATACGTTTATATTATTGAGACATTGTCTCACTTGTTCTCTAGGAAGACTGATTTTCATGTTTGTTTTTCAAGGAGGAATTCCTTGCCATCAGAGAATCCAATTGAGAACTGTTTCCTGTAGATGTATATTTCCCAACATAGATAAACATTTAATTCTCCTTACACATAGAGTTTGCCTGTATTTCCCAACAGAGATATACTTATTTCTCCTCACACATACAATGTACTTGTATTTCCTTCACAGAAATTTGTTTATTTCTCCTCTCACATAGAGTGCGCCTTTATTTCCCCAACAGAGATATACTTATTTCTCCTCACACATAAAGTGGGCCTTTATTTCCCCAACAGAGATATACATATTTTACAGAAATGTACTTATTGCTCTTCACACATAGAGTGCGCCTTTATTTCCCCACAGAGATATACATATTTCTCCTCACATATAAAGTGCGCCTTTATTTCCCCAACAGAGATATACTTATTTTACTTATTTCTCTTCACACATAAGGTGCGCCTTTAATCCCCCAACAGAGATATACTGTACTTATTTTACTTATTTCTCTTCACACATAAAGTGCGCCTTTATTTCCCCACAGAAATATACTTATTTTACTTATTTCTCTTCACACATAAAGTGCGCCTTTAATCCCCCAACAGAGATATATGTACTTATTTTACTTATTTCTCTTTACACATAAAGTGCGCCTTTATTTCCCCACAGAGATATACATATTTCTCTTCACACAAAGTGCGCCTTTATTTCCCCACAAATATATACTTATTTTACTTATTTCTCTTCACACATAAAGTGGGCCTGTATTTTCCCACAGAGATATACATATTTCTCTTCACACATACAATGTACCTGTATTTTCCCACACATATATATATATACTTATTTCTCCTCACACATACAATGTACCTGTATTTCTCCACAGATATATATACCTATTTCTCCTCACACATGGAGTGTGCCTGTATTTCTCCACAGAGAAATACTTATTTCTTCAGTTATCTTACTGTTATAATTAACAGTATACGGTTTGTTTATTTAAAGGGAAAATACCCTTATGTTTAAAACGTTGCAACGACAAGGATGGTGATAGAATTTTTGTCAAAATACAAAGAAGTAATGTACATAACGTACCCATGAAATGGTAAAAACATTCAGAGGAGTACAAGTAAAATAACTGACCTCTGTTATGACTTATGACAAATACAAGTGAAGAATTTAAATTATGTACTTCGATCTGCCTTATACTATAAGTTTCGTTGTAACTGAAAACTGTGTTTTAATTTATCGACAGGTGCACCTCCCGTAGAGTTTTTAGACCAGCCTATCACTTCATCAGACCATCCTTTCTTACGTGGAAATGTACAATCTATCAAACATCATCAGACGAAGCAAAGAGCTATAGCAGGTAGTGTTTAATCACCAGTACATACTTTATCGATCAGAATATTGTCTTTGGTGAAATAAAAGTCAACACTAGAACATCAGTTACCAATCTAATTAAAATTAGACTTGTTATTTCCATTCCTCTACGATACTCTACGATACACTGCAATACAAGATCGATCTTGTATTGCAGTGTATCGTAGAGTATCATAGAGGAATGGAAATAACAAGTCTAATTTTAATTAGATTGCATCAGTTACATACATATTGTTTGCTGGTACTCAGGGGGTGCTGGACGTTCAGATGAGACGGATGCTGATCTGGCTGAACGGATGTCAGCTATGAGACGCCCAGGGGAAACAGACATGGACTATTTTGAACGAAGATACCAGGAAAGGGTAAGTTATGTTACAAATTCTGCTGAGTAGACCAGAATTATTGAACAATTTAGATTTATGAAAAATGGTTGGTTCAATCAGTGGTGCATACAGATAACATTTTTGGAAAAGAAATAATTTAAGTTGTTTATAATTATGTCTGTTGAAAGCTTGTAATTAAGTGAATGGTATATACTAGAGAATGTATTGAACAACAAGGCAATTGTTATTTTCTAGTGAGTAAATTGAACCAGAATAATAAGTTTGCTTCCTTTTGGTGATTTGATTTCTTGTAATTCTGTATTAGTCATTTTATTTTATAGCAAAAAGCCGAGCGAGGGAGAGGGCGGACAAAAGCGCTTCCTGCCTCTAGAACGGTGGGAAAGAGGACAACTCCTAACAACAAACCACCACCTAGGTCATGAAGCTTTGACGATTTTATTGATGCTAATTCAGGGTGATGAATTAATTGTTTAATGCAACACACACATGTTAATTTTTGAAAAGTGGAAGGTAATCTGAAGTTGAAACATATTGACCATTGTGAATCGATCTCTAGTCCAGTCTTTTATTGTCTTTATTTATATATATCCCTAGGTGTTTAGAAATATCTGAACAAATATCTCAGAATAAGGCTTAGAGTCCAAGAATAAGGCTTAGAGCCCAAGAATAAGGCTTAGAGCCCAAAGCATCACAAGTACATACAGTTATTATTTGGAGAAATAATGCGAAAGAACTTTTTACGTAAGTCACTCATACTTTTCAACAGAAACATGTATTAGTTGAGGAAGCACTGTTACACTGACAACTGTTCTCATTAATGGCTAGTAGCTATAAAATACAACAAAATGATTTGTACCCAATATACAGGTATGGCCAGGGTTTAAAACTTTATGTGCATTCCCGGTCTCATCTACTGATAAGATATTGTTTTTGGGTTATCTTGTGAACGCCCTTGGTGTTATCAGTCGATAATACTAGCTGTCTATGACCTATTTAATAATATATTAGGTAATATATACATATAGATGTCTGAATCTCACGAAGGTGATTTTTTTTATGTTTTTTTTTATGATAGACTGTTATCATAGTTTGTATGATAATGGAACTTGCTACATGTATTCTTTTCTGAAATCGACAAGGAATTATGTATCATAAAATACACCAACCGGCCAATAGATAAGTTTGAATAACTTCTACCAGGTCCCGGTTTTATCAACGTTCTTAAAAAATACCATAGGAAAACAATAATTGGATTTTTGAAAAGAATTTTTTTGAGACTGGCCACAGGTGAAATTAAACGTACGAGAAAAAAAATATTAAGACATCATTTTTAGAATCAGGATTATTTAACCTGTTCATGTGCTCTACGTCACGTACCACAGCTGATTCATTGTCGCCTGTAATACAGTATATAACGGTATTTATTTTTAGAGTCATAACGTTTCATGGCGAGAAACATTTTTTATTTGATATAAATAATTGACGAACAATTTAAGCAAGAAGCAAAGAATCTTCGATATTCTTTTTGGAAGTATTTTGGTGTCCGTCAATGAGATCATACAGTGTGTACCTACTAACCTGATGACAACCTAAAACTAATCAGGCATATTTAAACCGTGCACTTATGACTTTATGACTTATGTTCTGGATACTGAAACACGGCGTGTTCCACAAACAAATCCTTTCTCAGAACGAAGATTTTTTCTTCCGTCGTTATATAATGTAAGGCTAAAAATGAATGTCATGACTCTAATGTCCTTCGAGACCAGGGTTTCCTTTAGGCACGCGATCGCTATATTGTTACGGCAGTGCACCATATTTTGCTGGTATATTCATCTGTTATAATGTGATTTCTGAATGGAATGAAGAAATAGTATTCGAGCTCGGAAATAAAAAAAATCGATACCGTTATGGACTTGATTCTGTTTAGTACCCTAGTCAGGCTGCTGACAATCAATACGTGGTGTATGTACTTACTCTGTCTACCACCGAAATATTATAACAGTGTGATTGTGATGGACTACTAGTATGTCATGTCTTGACCACCTCTATATAAATAATATATATGTACCACTATGTGTTTTATCGTTACTGCATACTGTAATTTTCGACCCCGTTTAGTTTTCGCCATTTTCGTCCTTTGAAGGGTATTTTTTGAAAACCATTTAGGGCGAATTTTAAACGGGGCGATATGTGTTGTGTTACTCAAGGGCGAAAATAACCTGGGGCGAAAATTGCCAGGTATACAGTATTTACACTTGGCCTGTTGTATAGGATTTGTAAGTAATCGGTTGAAACAGAATGAGCTTTAAAACACTCCATTACGTAAACTCTATTTAAAGGGACGTTGTTGACGTTATACATCAGTAGATTATCAGCTCACAGTTGGCGTGATGTAAATGTATACTTTTGACAATATTGTTGTTATCTATTTGTTAAATTATCTATTTTAAATGACATTCCATTTCAATGTTGAAACATATAATTATTTAAACAATCACATTTTATAGTCGGGATAAGAAAACCTGCAAGATCATTTCTTTTTTCGTGTCAGTTTGTTTTATTGCTTTTCTTATACTGTGTAGGGCTTATGACGAATATGTCATTTAAAAAGGTTCATATACACTGAATGAACATAAAAGTGTATGCAATGTTTCTGAATGAATGATTCGTTTTAGAGGCTGCAATGTATAAATATGCAGTAATTATGAGATTTTTTTTAGAAATACAGACTTGAATGATACAGAGTACTTGTTTGCATATTTTCAATATGTTTTATTCGATATGTGTCCTTGTGCCTGTCTTTTGTTATTTTATATAATTGAATTAACTGTTTCGTTTTTTGAAACAAATTTGTGACATTTTTTTTTTTTTTTTAATATTCTGTTGAGATAAATGAATCCAGCATAAACAACAGTGAATAGTGTTATCCTTACCTGTTACGATCCGTATTGACGTTCATCTACATGAATATAATTATCAAGCTCTTCTATAATTCTGCAACTCATCATTTTGGTCGCGCCTAAAATGGATTATATTTCAATAACATTTCTAATAACACGTGTTTTGATGAAATCTGAGATAGATAATTGCGTCCACGGACGGGAAGGCCGAACGATGATATCCAATGTTCGATTGTACTGTCGCTTAATGAGGACGGTTACCGATGATACTTCTCTATTGTGTCTCGTTGAGATAGCATACACGAGCAAGCGGACATTCATAGGATTTGGAATCGATAAACAACATATGAACCCCAGGAAACATAAAGGGTAATACGACAAGTTGTTTTTGACCCGCTTTGCAATTCTAGGGCTAATCTAGGTTAAAGTCACATTCTCAAAAATAACGGAGGATAATTGCAAAGGAAATGCCAGAAATATATTAAAAACACATCTGAGTTCATATTGCACAAGGAAATATATTTCCCGATGAGATGATGTCTACCATAAGACATTCACATGGTCTAAATCAACCTACATCTCTCGAATCTCATGTTGTTAGGATTCAACCAGTAGACGACATCAATCACATCAGTTAAGTTATTGGAATTATTAATCGGTGATGCGTAACTACGGTAGATAGAAGAAGCATTTGTGTTACTATTCAGAAATGGAAAAATGATATTTGGCGGTCAATCATGCCAATGATACAGCTTAATTGTAAGTTTTCGCTGCTGTTTATTTTGTAAATAAAAAAAACTGGCTAAATGTTGATGTTGAAGGGTCTGTAGTGTCCTCGTTTTAACTTATGTAGGGTATATCCTATATATGTGGTTTGCCATCTAACAATTAAGACAACACAGCATCAATGTCCTGAGCAATTTGTATTGTTAGAGGTCTTTGTAACGCATCTGCTAGCTCTTCAATATAATCAATATAATCGGCCATTTCTGAAAACAAAAACAAATCTACCAAAAGCGTAGCATATATCATTACCATTGCTATGTCAATACTTTGCCGAAACAAATTAGTTTTTCAAAACTCATGGGATTTTACGCATGGTTCAAACTTTATAAACTGCTGTGAATGTTGGTTTTAATGTCATGAATACAGAAGTGTGTCTCATAGTGTCATGTGAACGAGATAGCCTTGATAAACGTGGTAGATTTACGCCACATGTTTACGATATACATGTAGTCATGTATATATGTAAATTTTGCTACATAATAGAAAACAGCTGACTATTTTACCAATAATATGGGTATCATTTTAATGTCTCAAATCAATTTCTTCCTCCTCTAAATATTGCTATTTTTCAACCTTTATGAACATATATTTAATGAAATAAGGCATGCCAGTCTTTCCCGGTCTAAGACTTGCTTTACACATCCACAACCTGTTTATTTGTCCTATGGTGATGCTAAAATACTCCAACATTCTAACATCAATTATCATTATGTCGAGTACTCGTACTTGTAATGCACAAAATGGTCAGGCACAAGTTAACCAACGTATTACTCGGCTACTCCCTTAAAACAGTAGAAACGGTTTACACATAATATGATATTATGATGATTGGTAAAAACACAATAATGATAATACATCGTATATGATTATAAAAAATGGTTATCACAAAAACCTTACAAAAACATGTACTAATATATATTTTACTGTACCCGCATTTGTCTGTTTAATGTGTCACATAGTAATGTCAAACCGAAAACAATGTCTCTGAAGGTAATTAACTGACATTGATCAACGTCACAATCGTTAACTATGGTTCGATGAAGTACATGTGTATATATATATACATTGTCATGATATGATGTTCTGGTGACACTGCAGATAGCAGAACGTTAAACTCATCTTCAAAATAAAAATATACACAAACAGCAACGCATCAATCATAATGTCCGCTTTAACACAAAGTAGACTCACACGTTATAAACTGGTCCTTTGAAACCAAGACCGCTAAGTTTTCTGTTATTACGGAGGCCATCAACTGTGACATCATGACGACAGTATACGTGTTCAATTAGCATGTCAGAACCATACAATCAGAAATCAGCAGACATTTAATTTCGAACATTAATTAGTTTTGTACTGAGAATATGTTTGGATTCAACAAATAAAGGTCTTTCTACCAATTGTTCTCCTTCAAGATCAGAGTCTATTAAGGAACTGTTCACAGCAATTGTGTCTGCGAAAAATTGTTATATCAATGTTCAAAGGCTGCGTTAGTATATTGTTCTCCGCTGTCATGGTTACTCAGTGGTATATGTCCTCCGCTTCCATAGTTACTCAGTGGTATATGCCCTCTGTTGGATTCTACAGTAAAACCAAAACATTCATTTGTATCAGTTGGACATTTACTGATGTCTAATGATCTTGTACGAGATACCGGTAAACGGTTTTTGGAATGTACACCTTGGACATCCATGTACGTATGACCAACAGAGGGACGGGAAGATAACGAAACACGCGTGGCACCTGTTTCAGATAGGGAGGACACACTACCAGTACGATGGGTGGAAGCCTTGACACTTCGACCAGAAAAGAGTTTTCCTGCTACATTTACATGACTCTGGTTATCTTCAAACACATCGTCCGTGCTATTGTCAGTTATACCGATTTTAGGGTGTTCCTGACACGTTGTAAATATTTCCAGGTCGTGTTTATTGCCGACACCTATTGAAATGCTATGTGAAATAGACCTATGTACAAGGCTGTGTACTGTCGATGTCGCTTCCTTTGCTTGTTGCTCGCGTAATCGGTTTCTTCCTGCTTCTATCATTATCCGTTTCAACTGATCATGACGACTTTCCTTTTTGTTGAGAAAGGTATAGAATATGGGATGCAGAACTGTTGAGCACATTCCAAGTGATAGAAGACACATTCTGGACATCTCTAACGGCAATGTAATGCGCAGCAACACCTGTAATATGGCGATGAGAATATAAGGCCCCCATGAAAGGAAAAATGTGCTTACAATAGCCAGCGTGAGCCAAGCTGTTTTCCGTTCTTGAAGCTTAAACACAAGTCTTGCTCCGTTCATCTTGGCACCTTCGTTATTAGCATTAGATACTGCTTTTGCCTTCATTCGCTTCTTAGCAATGTTGTATATTCTCACATAACATATCGTTGTCGAAATAGTTGAAACTGAAGCTAAGCCCACGAAATACACTTCATAGATGTAAAAAGAACTGGCGCTCAAAAGAAGGTCACGGCAAAAAACCCCAGAAGGCGTTATTTGTGTCAGAACATCTGTAGATGTGACGAAACAGAGACTCATAACTGGTAACAAAAAGCCTAAAACAGACATTATGCAAATCAAAACGTTCGCAAAGTGGAAATTTTTGTGTGTTAGTCGCTGTACTGTCGGAGTGACAATGGCTCCATAGCGATCAAGAGATATAAACAGAACACATGTCGTAGTTGCCGATATAGACATAGATATTACACCCTCGTGAAAGGCACATAACATAATGTTAACTTTGGGGAACATGATAAGGATTGCAAATGTACATGGCATTAGTGTTAAACATATGAAGGTGTCGATCCATCCCAGTGTCCTTACAAACAGATTGCCTCTCTTCACATGGAAAATTTGCTGAGATACAGAACTTATCAAAATTCCAAGATTAAGTATAAGTCCCAAAAGAAACTGTGCTGTTATCAATATCGTGAGTATCACAGAGAATGACGCAGGGAACACTTCCCCTCCCATTGGCGTGTAGAAAACGTCTCACTGTAAAACAAAAACAAAATATTCCTTTGTATATGGTGAAAATAAATACAAATGGTTGTTCGTACAACATTATTCGATTAGTATATACATTTAGTTAGTGTATGTAACAATTAAATAATTCGCATGCATTTTTCCCCAATGAAAGCCCTCACCAAGTGAATACTTCTGATATTGCTAATGTCTATTAAACAGTTACATATAAATGCTTGCTTAAAAAGTTTCTTTTTGTAATTAATCTTTGCTGTAAATATGGAAGTCTTGTTTGAGTGAAAGAAATCAGACCTACACATATTCTATGTAAAGTCACATTTGTCTGGCTGTCTGCATCTTGGTAGTATTTAAAACCCCCATACTCTGACAATATCCACAAATTGTAACAATTGAAGATCGGAAGATACATCGACTGTAGAACGGAAGTATATACATGTTTTAAAACGGACGGTCGACCATTATAGTACGTATTGTTTAAAGATATGTCGACCAATCAGATTGCCCGTTGCAAAACTGCTCTAAAATATATAGCCTACTTCATCGGCTATCACGATCGCGTTTGGTCCATTTTCTCATTATCAAAGCAATATACATTGATATTTATGTATGATTAATTTACGTATGTACATTACTGAATTTGTGTGGAGTTGATATTTTAGTCGGATTTATCTTAAATGTTAAGTGAAACAAACGCCACTCTACTTTCGACTTTTCAATAAGGGTCTAATATTTTTTTTCTATAAATGCAAATCAGATGCAGACGCCTGTAGTGAAGTAGACATGAAAATAAAAAGAAACACTCTTTGACATGAAAGTCAACTAGGAACGACATGAAAACTTTTGATATCACATTTCATAATTGCAATATAAAACATTACCATTTGCTCCTCTGGTAACAAATTATAAATACCGTTGTCACTGCTTTAAAATAACCATTTGATGTATAAGACCTGCTGTAAAAAAAAATAAAAATAAAAAAAATAGAAGTAGCATGTTTTATAGATTGAAAGGATTTTGTTTTGAACATACAATGTATTTCATTGTTTAGACACATTTGGATTGGATTGGTTTTTAACAAGGATAAAAACCCTCTCCACGAATATATATTACAAAGTTTGTGATAGCGAACAGTATACAGCAAAGAAGAATGACAGAAAGAAAGACAGATCTTGAGATCTAAGAGTAAGATGAATGTTTTTTTCGTATGCTACAAATTAGGGTTTATAAACGATGTACACAATATATATATTTAAATACACTTATGCATTACACATTCTAGATCCCCATCCAATACACATCACTTATCCACCGCCCACTGTCCACAAAACACGTTCCTTAAATCCTCCATTGGCTCACTCCTAAATCTTATAGGATAGTGTGGAAACTGTAAACGTTCCCAAACAAGACATCACGTTTATAGATATAATTTTTCATACATTGTTAAATATTCAGTCTGATGAAAAATAATATCGGTAAAAAAACAATACAAATTCTTATAGATTTTTTAAAATGTCTTTTATTATTATATTAATTTCATTATCGTTATTAGTATTCCTTCTTTTTTTCTGTTGTTATTTTTATTGGCTTTACTCTCAATTCACTGCCATTGCGCCTAAGCGTCTCTTTACGATATGCCACTCTTGATAAAGTTAGTTTGCTAATAATATATGTTTCGTATTTTTCATTAGGCCGGTCACGTGCCAACCTAAGGGAAAACGTTCCTATAAAAGCATTAAATACCCAATATTATCAATTATGTTTTTATTACATTGCATTTCCATACTGCGGTATTGATCCCCAATCAGTCCAAGGTAATTGATAAAAAAAGTGTACTCGTTCATTGATTCCATATGATTTTAACTACTAAACCTGACTACCGTGGAAACCGATTTATTCCGCGTCAGTATAATTCAGTTACCTGCACAGAAATGGGTTTGCAATGTATTTCACAATATCAAAGCACTGTTAGGTAAGCTAAACTGCCATTAGTTTAAATGTCTGTGTCACGGCGACAGTTAATGCGTTCGGCAAACAGGAAGTGTTTTCATACTCTTTGGGGATCTTCGCTTACGACGGGTAAAAGCAGAAGAGACTTAGTATACACAAACGTGTCGCTTTATCTGAGGTGACACAGTGACCGCACGCACGCGCCGTCATACACGTCAGGTCAATAGGACTTGATGAACCAGCTAGAATAACGGCCACTATTATTATATACAGTGGAACTTCGTTAACTCGAACTCGGATAACTCGAATACCCCGCTTAACTCGAAGTACCTCGCCGGTCCCGGCCGAATTCTCTCTTTATCTTAGTAAAAAAAACTCGGATAATTCGAATTCGGATAACTCGAAAAACTCGGATAATACGAAGTAAAAATTTGGTCCCAACAATAAAAATCCTACTTGAAATGTTCGAATAACTCGAAGTATAATTTTTGTCGATCGGTGGCAAACGCCGACATTTTTTAAGAGCTAAATTCCGTTTGTAATACTGAACATATCGGCACTACTAACCTACATGCTATTATAAGTGTTTCATAAATTCATAAAAGAAATTGTCGGTTGAATCTTATAACAACAAGTCTTGGTGATAAAAAGTACTGCTTTACTTACATCAGGTAATTTCCCAAGGCGGTCGCCGATATCAGTACACACGATAGTCAACAACTCATCTACCCGTTCGCTCAAGCGGAACTAATCTCTGACACACCGGTAGATCTACCCGGCTGATGTTTTTACAGGTGTAGAAATGACACAGTCACCGGCGCCTATCAAATCTTTAAACTGCTGAAACAATAGCGTAATTACTGCCGAGGTGTTCAGAGTACAACTGTAACGGTCAGTGCTGTCTATTAAATCGGATAAAACGCCAACTCAGTTACAGTAACATTTTATACGCGCATGCGCAGCCCAACTTCCGGTGCTAATACACATGGAAATGGCGTGGTTATCAATAAAAAGTAAGTAGGCCGATCAAACAGTATTTTATATATGTCCAATAAAAGGTAATGATTCTGTTACGTTTTGTATACAATCTGCGTTAAACTGAAACGGTTATTTGTTTTGACATTAATAACTTGTTATTTTGTCGAATTCCGTTTTATCGTTTACCTTTTGCAAACATGACTTGCACATCAGATCGTTATTGAAGTGACTAGTGAAAGAAACTTTATCGTGACTGTATATCGGCAAAACTACACCAAATTACAAGTGACATAACGAAACATTACATATATATTTACATGTATTGACCAGTCTTCACACTAAACTGATGAGCGACAGAGCGAAGTTATAATGATTATATAATGTTGACAAATATTGACCAAACTTTTCACCAAAAACGATAACTCGCTTAATTCGAACACTCGGATAACTCGAAGTTTTTTCGTGGTCCCGTCGACTTCGAGTTAACGAAGTTCCACTGTATTAACAGCATCGTCAGGAGGCTAGGTTTCCATTGTAGTTATTTTGGTAAAGGAAAAAGAAAAATTCCCCGTGGGAAAAAGCTACAGAAATAATACACAGGACTCTAAATATAACAGTCGAATAGTGACGTTCTTTCACCATCCGGTCCTAATTCCACGTGCATCAGTAGAATAGTGCCAACATTCTCCATAGCTCATAGTCTCGTTTTTACCAAGCAATACTAGTTTTCATTTTTTTAATTATGTCTATTTTAACATACCTGGGTAGGTTATGAGAACTTGTTTGACGTTAAGAAAATTTTATAAATAGTCTTTTTGTGGCATTGCATCAGCGTCTGGATAGATTGAACATATACGTTTATATGGTTAACACATTCTGGCTAAATTTTAACAAGGGATTATACAAAAGGAGTAAGGCAATTGCGTCTTCATCATTACGAGTACATGAATTAAGAAGTACATGTAGATAGTTTATGTCAATTAATGGATCTAAAACTCCGTCACACAGCTGTTTCTTCCTTCTACATGTAGGACACGTTAGTGACGTTAGGGGACAAGAATACGGAAATATAGAAAAAATAAAGTTCAAGTAACTACTGCCTTTATATCAGCGATATCTATTGCACACAAAGATATATTCATATATATGTATTATATTCATATCACAGTGCTGCATTTCTGATATTATATAAATTGATACAAAAAATAAATAAGTAAAAACGATTTTTGAATCACCGCCACTTTTGGTAATATTTTGTAATTTCAATTCTTTATTACACATTTATTTAGACACCGTCATGCTTTGTTTGACACCAAAAAAACGAGGGAAAAGATCATGTGGTTTATATACACATTTAAACACTATGATAGTAAATTCATATTTGTGAAAACAAAGAAAGAAAATATTTCTTGTATTGTTTTCGGTTTAAGTTACTGCAAAAGTGAACAATACATAAAATACAGTAGTTTAATACTTGTAATATATTTTTGTTAAATACGTGCTCCAGTAATAGCCCGTTAGATACGAAATTACGCGAAAATGAATTTCTGCTACCAATTAATTAAAACAAAACCCATAGCAGACTATAACGGCCAGAAAGATAGCATCATCCTTCATCATTACCATATTACGGTAACTATGTACCCTGGTTTAGACATCCCACATTATATAGTGGTCATTAGCCCATATTCTTCCAATAAATAATAATCTGATAATAATGTACTTTGGTCAGACTCATGGGAATATATATGGAAAAGTGTGCTAACTCGCCCAAATCAACGTTTGACAATGAAACAGAATACCACACGAAGGAGTCTTTAGTGTTTTGTGTAATGAGGGATCGGGGACAGACTCGTATCGTTTTGTTGGGTATTAATATAAAAACAGCCATTATTAGTATTGATTTTATTGCAGTGGAAGTGAATCATCATTCCTGACTTTGTTTGACATGATGACTGCTGAGAAATTCTACATTTACCAGGACGAACTGTTGAAATACGAGGCACCGAATGGGTAGGAGTAAAATTGATATTAAAACAAATGTTTCCTTAAAGATACTTACTTCTATGTTTAATGAGGTGCGATTAAAGAACGCTATAGCTGTCACATATTGCATATAAATACTCTATGGATTGATAATTACATTATATTTTATGATTTGGTCAATATATTCATGTACATGTAATTTGATTTTGTCAATATACTAAAGCAATATGTGTTTTGAATAAGCCTTGTAAGATTTTGTTTCGATTGTTCTACCATTATATTGTATACTTTCATCATTATATCATTTGATTTTATCATTACATTGATTAGTTAACATATTTTAGCATACGCTATGATGGATTATATGATTTGGTTTTATCGTTAAACTTTTCGATTTCATCAATATTTGATGTCATCGTTATATTAATTAGCTTCAAAATCATAAACTTAAGTCACTATATGATATAGTGTAATCGTTATATTATTAGATATCCACTTATTATTCACTTTTATAATTAGTTTTCATTATGACTTATGTATATAAATGACATCGTGTGTTTATTACGTCACATCACGAAGGCATATTCGGCTGAATAAAAATTCTGAGTAATTCTGTCATCCTGGAAATTATGTCTGTGTCCAGTTGTTTGTTTAAGTTGGAGAAACAGCTGTTATATACTGAATTGTGCTAAGCTCCGTGAAAAAGATTTCCAAGATGTTTATAACTTGTAAGAGTAACCCCCACCCCCTAGGCGATGAGATACACATGTTGTCAGTGGGCATGTGAAGCTGTGTGACAGCAGACAAACAGAGGAGCGTAATAAAATATACGATATAATTATATTAATAATGATAGGATGTATTGCTTTATGACCATGGTAAGGTCATATTTTTATTCTTGTCATAAGATTAACTTATCAACGGTGTATATCTATCATTATCGTCTTTTTTTACTTGTAGGTAGAGTCTCTCAATTAAAGTAAAATTCTCCTTGTAACCACTCAAATTTACAGAGAATTTTGGTATTTCTATTCTTACCGTAAAATTTTTATTTTTTTTAATTTTTTTTTTAAATCAAGCTTTTGAGAAAATTAGCAAGGAAAGTGGTTTTTCAGCAAAGTAAATATTTGTGCCATCTATGTCAATTTTCATGACAATCGGCTCTTTATTTCCATACCATGTCGCAACTTCTTCCGTTCGATAATACAATAAGTGTTGATTCTGTTTTTGCGTGGACTCCAGAATGTCCATCCTTTTAATATATTAGCGATAGACAGTCTCGTAAGCAAGAAATGGCTTTAAAACCGGAAAGCTAGCTATGGGTTTTCGGGAATAAAATGTTCACTAGGTTGGCGTTTTCCTACAGAGGAATCCATTTGTATTTTACTCACCAGTAACAAGTATGGACTCGTGTATCGCATTAAAATGGTACAAGAACGTGACTAACGGATAATGGATATATTATTACGTGATATGCTGGCGGCTCGGCCAATGGATGAAGTCGCACTACATATATATATCTATCAATGGCGACGACCATTTCACACCGTTTGTAACGTTGCTTGCTAAATAATAAGTTATTTTATGGTTCCAACATATTTTTCATGCAGATTCATATATATCTTGTGACAGAAAAATATCTCCGTTTTCGCCTGAAGCAGGATAAACAAGGATGGATAGTATTGCAACAGCAATACAAAGTCCCCTGCCTGACCTAGGAGTACCCCTGTTCATTTCCCATTTTGTTAACTGTTATACTGATAATGTATACCAAGTTTCGTTAAAATCGGAGTAGTACTTTAGGAGGAGTTGTCCGGACAAGCCTCAACCAATGAGAAGCCGGTGGCCATTTTGAAAAATGTTTTTCGAAAAAAATGTGGGATGCATAACTACATGTTATACTGATAAGGCATACCAAGTTAAATTAATCGGAGTAGTACTTTAGGAGCAGTTGTCCGGACAAGCCTCAACCAATGAGAAGCCGGAGGCCATTCTGAAAAATGTTTTTTACGAAAAAAAAAATGTAGGATGCACAACTGCATGTTATACTGATCATGTATACCAAGTTTAGTTAAAATCAGAGTATTACTTTAGAAGGAGTTGTCCGGACCAACTGTTGCGTGACAGACAGACGGACGGAGGGTAAACCTGCGAGACTGACTGAAGTTTGTGTAAGTCCGAATAAAAGGGTATTTCAGTTGATGCAAGTAAGATTTTAACATTATCTTCAGCGAAATTATTTTCTACGAAAGGCAGTAGTCGCAGAAATGCCATCTTTGTTAAGATCTCTCCAAATAATTAATGCAGCCAGGTTGATGAAAATATCACATCGAGCAAATTTTGAAGATTTTGTATAATAGAAATGTGATAAAATGTGATTTTATTGTCGAGAAATGTTGGCGTTTTTTTCGTCAAATCGGTGGTTATATTTTGGCACGTCTCATCAATGTTGTGTCAAATTTTAACGTATTTCAATGTTCATATTGCAATACGATTTTTGAAATCTTAGCCGGAGACATTTGTATTATCATAGTCACTCGCGCGCCATCACTTCAGATGCTAACAGTATATCAATGCGCAAAAACAGCTTCACATTCAAACAATCAGAAATGATGCAGATGTTAATAGTAACACGATATCTACACACGTATAATGAATATATGCACGTAATGAAGCTAAATTTGTTTGAATACCATTTTATTAGCGTTTCATTTACGATGACACGAGGAACTTTCATTTCTTTGGGAAAATTCGTCTGTTTTTAAAATACTGACGTCATTTACATGTATATGATAAGCGGGAAATCCAAACGCATTTTCGCATCAGTCATGAATGTTGATATAAGGATTGAACTGTTACCAGATACTAGTACACAGTCGATATAAATACAATACAACGGGCGACATTCCATTTATCTGTCACCCGAATTGTATCCATGTCGACTGTACACTAGGTTTTGGTAACGGCTAAATGCTTTAATGACCCACGGAACTATAGCATAGCACAAATATCCCATATTTCCCAATGTGCAATGTTTTTATATTGCTTCCGTTTTTATGGAAGCAAATGTTCCTAATATTAATACCAATAGTGTGTGCGTTACAACTAGTATGTACGGAGCACCTGGTATCATTATCACTGCACCTTTCCTGGAATTTCCCTGCAAATTTATGTTAATTATTTTGGATTTTGATAAGATTTGTTATCATTCTTTGCTCTTTTTGTCAGACAATGAATAATATTTCTCTAGACTCGTAAGCTTATCGAAATGAGCAGCATTCGTGTTTTAGAAAAAAACCTTAGCCAGTCTCGTCTGCCACACCTGGTTATTCATAGGTACTGTTACACCTGACGTAAGTAATTAAGGTCTTTATTATAGCTAATGGATATTGTACGGTACAAATTGAAACTTTTACTGTCAGTATTTAAGGCATGATAACAATACATCAATTGCTTGCGAATGAGAAATGATTGCGTGGGACCGCAACCGATGCAATAATATTTCATTGGCAAGCAATAATTGCAATCTTTTCATGAACCGAACTTACGAATTATGTAATAAACAATGATATTACACTTCTGCCCCGCCCTTCTTTATTTCGTCAGTAGCATTAGGGATCCGGATTGACAGAAGAAAAATTCAATCGTCATAAAAATGTCAATTACAAATCAAAACAAGTAGGCACAATAACCTATTGAATGATTTGAAATGAATATGAATAACATTTGTACATGTACAAAAGACTTATGTAATGATTAAAGTATATGCATTATAATGAACGAAACTGTCATGGGCTGTTTCGACATTCTCTTATTGGATCAAGCGCTTTTCTTTACAAACTGAGAGGACGATACAGTAGGAAAAACTAAATGAGTGGTGTCAGGATTGTAACATGTAACTGTGAAGCTAGAGAAGATAATTTAGGAAAATCCTAATCTACCTTAACATAGACAAAGGACCTAAGAAATACTTTATAGATTAAAAAAACTAGAAAGTATACACAATACATTTATAGGTAAGGCACATCTACCGAAGCATTGTTACGTTCGAATGGAAATAAAAATAAACACTAAAATCTTCTTAATAAGCGGAAATATATCAAATGTTAAGTATCAGTCTTTTACTATTTTCTTTCTTTTCTCTTTCCTCCCCTCCGCCAAAGTTTCTTTCACATGAGTAACATCCGTAAGGTAATTCCAGATTTGTTAAATCATGATTGACAAAAACAAAAAACAAAAAACAATAACAATAATCACAAAATAAAAAATACAATTTTAACTTGATTCTTATGTCAAAACATACCTTGAACAACTCCACTTTGCTAGTTCATTCCGTGAATTCAGCTGGTCTGTCAGTGTAGAAGTTTGATATGAGATATCCACTTTGATTCCCAGTCACGTTCTCCAGCATGAAAACGTAAAGCGATACCAGTATTGATTCCAGCGCCCGTAGCTTGACTTCGTCATACTTGGAGTTGAAGAGGCTTTGTAGGTGGTGGCTGATTGGTGCTCTACTGCCAGGTGAGAAAGTCGCCAGTCATTTACCTGGGCGGATGAATCTGACATCTCGATCCCTCATACTTACAGAGGATAAAGTGACGGAACACAGCACTAGACAAAGCCAGTTTCATTACATCCGGTTATGTTGACAAGGTTTTTTCTTACTCTAATTGAACTTCGCTGTAATGGTTACAGAATCGTGACCGAAACCAGACGTATGAATTCTGGTACAGATATTGGCTCACTTCAATGCTATATTTAATAACGTCAGACAGGACTTTTCCTGAGGTTTTCAAATCACACAGACACGTGTTTTTTTTTTTTTTTGTCTAGTGCAATTCCTGCTCTCGAATAAAGCACAGTTGAAATAGAGTAGAGATAGGACATTGTGTGTTGTATGTAATTTATATTTACTTGTAATTACATCATATGCTTCAAAACTGTCTTTTTATGTTTGGCAATCCTTTTCACAACAACCACCGACAGCAGATTACCGTGATCTACCACATAAGGATAAACCCAAACATGTTGCTGCAGGGGGAGGATAAACTCTTGATTTTTATACAATTTCAGAATGTATATGAATACTGAATGTATAGCATTGTGGTTGTTAATTGATGTCATATGTTACTTAAAATACCGAAACCAAGCCCCTGTAATCTGTCTAACGGCGAAATGTAGTTGATATGAAAATAACTACGAATTTGAATTTTAAAATTACCTTTTACATGGTGCTTCTCTCTTGCATTGTTAAAAAAAATGGCTACCGTTCTCATATTGCCTCGGGTATTGGCGAATACGTGAGAATCTAAACAACGAGTCTATTCAACACTATATGATTCACGTCAATGACACAATGATACGTGGGTTATTGCCATAACGCAAAATAAAGAGTATATATGGCATACGTTACCACTGTATCACAGGGTGTGGAGGCGGTCAACAATGTCAGGTGTTTATACCAGTGAGTAACAAGCTTAAGAATAAGTACCTGGAAATTCGGCCATCGACAATACCTCTGACGGTGTGCGGCACGTGACATATAGACGTCATCATTCATAGGTGATAGAAGTCATTAATCCAAATGAAGTACCGTATATTAGATATATATTTTCAATGTAAAATTTCTAGTTCCAGCAATGTGACTTTGTAATCATGACAAGTATGGCGTCTGGTTGTTTTCATTCATTATCGTTTAATACCATTATTTTGTAAAACAATTTCCACAGAGAACTGTTTAATAAGTACTTCTGCGACTGACGTCAATTATAATTTATTCATTGTGCCATTTAGCAGGAGTAATCATGGCTGTGACCACAAGAAGAAAGACAATGTTTAAGGGTAATCTATATGGCAAAAATAGTGTTGAATTTCACACACAAAATAGTCATGTGATATACCAAAATGTTTGTTTGGATATGTAGTTTCTTACAATCACCAATATTTTGTTGTTGATGCCACCAGTTTCTTCTATAGAGTTACTTTGTGGTACGATGTAGCAAGAAATAATTTTAAGTCAAATAAATAACCAAACTTAAAAAACAGCCAAGCTGTACACGTTATGCTCACAAGTGTCTCTAGCATAGGGTAAAAGCATTTGTTTGACCGGATTTTACTTTATGTACGTATTAACACTTATGTCATTTTTACCTTGAAATGCAAATGGCGCCTGTGAATTACACAAATATGGCATAAAGGGAGGTATTTCAATCAACAAATATGCTCCTATATCATACGTTTAAGACATCTGATCATAGTAAAAAGGACCTTATTAAGACAAATTGGTCAACTGTGGAGCTTGTGGCCTTTTTTCAGAAATAGGCATATTTTACCCCAAAGTCTATGGTTGAACTTTTTTTTCTAATAGCAGTCTTCTTGTCATTTCAAGATTTCTTTATAATGCATAATAAGAGCATTTTTTATGTTTGAAATACCTCCTTATATGCCATATTTGTGTGATATTATTCACGACTACCATTTGAATTTCAAGGTCAAAATAAAAACTGTTTGTAATGCAAAGTAAAATCTGGTCCAACCAATGCTCCTATTTTGTGCTTTAGACACTTGTGAACAAAACGACATGGCTATTTTGTGCAATTTATGCGATACAAATGAGCTAATTATGTCCCCCTGAAACATGCATTTTTCGTGTGTTTTGTTAAAATTTACAAACAGCTTAATAAACTAGATGTAAACAGCACGTCCCACGGTTTGCCATAATACATACTAAAAGTTCAAGTTATTTTTGTTAAATTGCACCATAGTAGGAATGTATAGGCTGGAAAAATATCACTGTTTTGACTGGATTTGCTGTTTAAATGCCCCTTAAACATAATGAAGTGTGTTATCACTTTTATGGAAATGATGGTGTCTACTTTGGGCCTATCTTTTTTTATTAATGTATTTATTTTCGTTGACACCTTAGTCCACCGTTTTAATATATTTCAATATTGTGCTTTATAATTATATGTGTATTGGTTTAAATATATGTCATTGTATCGGGCTATGAAACTGTTCCCATTTGTTTACATATTGGTTATTCTATCAGGCGATGTAACAATGTTTTCTATTTGTCAACATATCTGTTCTTATATCAAGCGATGTAACAATGTTTTTCATTGGTCTGTATATGTGTTATTCTATTAAGTGATGTAACATTATTGGTCTACATATATGTTATTCTATCAGGCTATTTGTAACAATGTTTTCTATTGGTCTACATATCTGTTATTCTATCAGGCTATATCTAAACATGTTTTAGCCACATATCTGTTATTCTATCAGGCGATGTAACAATGTTTTCCATTGGTTTGTATAAATGTTATTCTATCAGGCGATGTAACAATGTTTTCTATTGGTTTGTATATATGTTATTCTATCAGGCGATGTAACAATGTTTTCCATTGGTTTGTATAAATGTTATTCTATCAGGCGATGTAACAATGTTTTCCATTGGTTTGTATATATGTTATTCTATCAGGCGATGTAACAATGTTTTCTAATCAGGCGATCTTACGATGTTTTCCATTGGTTTGCATATATGTAATTCTATTATTTGATGAAAACAGTGTTATCGATTTGTCTATACTCTGAATCATGTCTATATTTGTCATCCTGTTGTTTATTGTATGCGACGAAAAAAATAATCCTGTATCTTAATTGTATCCTTTATATCAACATCACGTCGACATCACGTGTTACATTTCCCGCAGTGTAATGGATAAAACCAACTTATTTGTTAAGTAATTTTAAACATTTTCTCACACTAGAGGTAGATGTATCACGATAATACAAACACATTTTGATAATTTAATAAAAATATTAATGTGTTTCCTTACTTCAACTTTGAAATTATATACATTGTAGCAGAGACCTATATACTAGTATATAGGTCTCTGATTGTAGTGTGACCTGATCAGGAAAAGCAGGGACGATGTACATGTATGTCCCTGGGAAGAGGTAGCTTAGACATGATACACTTAGTGTAGAAATTCCATAGCTACCTGTATAGGATGATTAAAGAGACATTGTACACTGTTCATTGTGTTTATATGACTTTGCCGTCTCCTGCAGCAATAGCAGATCGAGCTCAGTTAACACATACCAATGTACGTTTTTAACATAAAATATAATCATTTGGGGACTGTAGCAGGAACAGTTTCTTTGAAATAATTTTTTCGTAAGTTAGTTGATTTGAAGTATTTACTGTTAAAATTATCAAATAAAACAAAACAATGCTGCATAAATTGACAAATAAGAATAACTGTCTTGTTTCCTGTGTACAGGTAGTTCACAGCCATTACAGATTGAGTAATAACAATAAAACATCTAGAAAAGTTATATAATAATGTCTAAGTAAATATGAAGGTCATTATGGAACAACAATTTAATTCTATAACGACCTATACCAGGTATCTATAACTACAAATCGCTGGGAATGGATCGATCTTAGAGCAGTCCCATCATCATTTCGCTCATTCAGTTATTAAGTGTGATTCTCGGGTGTATAAACCAATGTGATGAGTCACATAGAATAATTAATACTATTTCAATATATTCAGGCTGATAAAAGCCTCTTTAATTTAATAGTCATTGTGACAGAATACACATACACTGTTATATCATTTGATGAAACATTTGATCTATATTTAGCAAAATGAAAATGATATTTATGAAAACAATTAGATATTATTTACATCTGTGATAAAAGATGCTGTCTGATCAATGTATTTTACAGTTAACTATGTTGACAGTAAGCCCTCCATTAGTGATCACTCTAGGGACATCCTGTGGCAGACTGATCATGAATGACACATAATGTAGCCCCTACAAACTCACTGCTGTTTGTGGGTTTACAATGTTTGATTTGTTGCTGTTAATGTGATATTCTGATAGTGTTTACATGGATACCTCTGGGTGGATCAGTATCACCATTACGTCTAGTCAACATTATACACTATCATCCCACTCCATCACCTCTGTAACTGCAGCAACCCTGCATCAACAAGCTTCTGGATTTTTTTCTGTTTGTCTTGATCAGCCTTTTGGAGAAACCTGAAGAAAACAATACACTTGTACTTCTTTTTTTACTTCAGAAACTTTAATAGCTATCTTTCCCTCTTGATGAGAAGAGGGGGGGGGGGGGGGGGGGGGGGGGGGGGGGAGTGGAAGGGCTTATTTACATGTAACTCAGTGTTTCCTGTTTTAAATTGGTGGTTAAAATATGTTATCTGATGCATCCCCCATCTTTGATATTACTTAAATGAACACTTTGGTAAGCTGATCCCCCTTGGATCCTACTTTAGGAATACAAATTAATGACCTACTCATTAGTTTCCCTCTTGATGTTTTTACTTTATGTGTGATCTCATATGTAAACATATATTGACTACAGGTTCAGGCCTATTTGTCAGGTGCCCCCACAAACAATATACATAAAATGTAGTTCATTTTCAGATGTAAATGTGTGGGAAACTGATTTTTATTTCTTTGAACATGAGGTTCTTTGAACATGAGGTTTGTGGGCCTTCTAGGTCACCTGAGTTCTGGTATGCATTCCAATAGATTGTGTTTTCTTTTAAACTAACATTAAACATGTGACCTTGAAAGTTGATCAAGATTTGTTCATTTGAATAAACTTAGTAGTTATTAATTCCAGCATGATTAAAGACTAATATTATGACTATAGGCCTCTTGGTTGTTGAAAAGAAGACATTTAAATATTTCAACACATTTGAAACCTATGACCTAAAAAGGTAAAGGACATTCGTTTGAACAAACTTTAAAACCTTTCATCCTAGCTGGCCCAATACCATGACCCTTGAACTCTTGCTTATTGAGAAGTAGTTTAAAATTTTTAACACGTTTGACACCTGTGACCTTGAAAGCAGGTCAAGGTAAATAATTTGAACAACCTTGTCAGCCCTTCATTTGGGCATGTTACTGGCTCAATATCATGACTCTGAGCCTCTTAGTTATCCAAAAAAAGTTGTTTAAAGATTTCCTCCCACGGTGACACCTTGCACCCTTCCATCCCCACCAACAAGAGTCATTAATGTAAGTTTATATAACTGGTTTCACAACAGTTGTAAAATAAATAAAGTTTACCATTACAGCTGAAATAATTGATATACCTTCAGCGAAGCATTCTACTGGCCCAATATCATGACCCTAGGCCTTTTATTGAGAAGAAATCGATAATGGAAATTGTTTTCTTGGTTAGTAAGGTCAATTAAAAAAATATTGCAAACAAAATAAAAAAAAAAAAAAGACCATTTTTTAAACAATCAACATCTACATGTATACATATGTTTTATTGATGAGATCACAAACCATTAACATTGAAAACTTCTAAAATTCTAGCTGGAAAGTGAAAATTATTTTACAACAGATCGTATAAGTTAGATACATAACTATGATTGAGAATTGATATATACCTTTGTCCATTCACTGGATCAGCCCTCATTTTCTCAAACAACTTTTGTATCCATGGGTCCATTAGAATCTCACGTGTTTCAGGGTTGGATAATATTTCCTGCATTTTCCTTTCATCATCAGCTGTTGGTTGATTTGGGTTAGTAGAACTTCTGACTGACAGGTCAGCCCCTCCCCCTGGAGTTTTGGTGTGGACCTCCTGGACCTTAGGTGGTGGGTTTGGTGCACTGGGTGATGTTTCACCCATCTTATTAAAATGGTCACCTGAAAAAGTTTAATACAAAATTAAATTATCGTAAACCTGTTAATGTTTATGAGTGTTAACATTTAATATCCATTTTGTGCATAAGAGCTTTTCTAGTTCTCAAGTAAAGCCAAAATAGGTTAGATTTTTGTTGTACTATAAGACTGTACACTCAGGGCCAAGAGCGATAGAAGATAGTTAAGGGTGATGGAGCCATAACATACAATGTTGTAAACAAGTGTATACAAATGGTATTCATGCCTTTATTTGTTTTTCCACTTTTTAAGTAGAATTAAAAGTTGTTTTGTATGTTATTTGTATGTTTTGGTGTTTGTTGATAAGTTAAACACATAACACATACAGAGGGATGGTTGTTGGAAACCTCGTAAGTAGATACGGGAGAAAAGACAGGTGGTTAGAAAATGTATTCTGACCGGACATGCCACGTGCTCGAGACTCGGGGTAAAGTAGATTTATTTCATATATATTTTCAGTTGTGATTAAACGATAGTTGGCATATGATTTAGGTTAGATGTTTATTACTGTAAAACCCTCACTGTGTCTCGCGGGTATTATTTTGGTACTTTGTTATTTTTACACATGTTAATGAATTGTTGAACTTTATATGACGAGTCTATTTTCCTTCTCACCAGTTTACTAAATATCATCTATTACTTGATAATTAATTTGTATTTGGAATCTGCAAGCGAAAGTGGCAGACGAACCCTGGGCAAAAACTTGGTAGCAGTCCGACACACGTGGCGCCCCTGCGGTACACGTGCTGCGCGTTACAATAGCCATTGTAACTCCCAGAGGGGACCCTCAGAATTGTGGGTCTCAGGTTGATATATGGCACTATGGCCATATTACCTCAATGTAATATCTTTATGTATTTACCCATTTGTTTATCATTAATTTTATTCAAAAACAATACATTTTTCACACTACATCTTGTGTTTTACTGATATGATAAATGCACAACACATATATCAACCATTGGAAATCCCAGAGGTCTATTATGTAAAATTGTATAATGAATACAGGGAAGTAATATAACATTCCAGTTAATAAATTATAGTCTTCATACAGTTATAGAACATGTACTGGTAGGTTCATATGTACTTGCTCTCCATATATTACACAATACATTTTGTATCTATAAACAACAACCCTGTTTAAGCCAATACAATGTAGAGATCTAATAAATACAAAGTTACCCATGATTCCACAGAAGTCTTTAAATGTATCTTGGAATTCTGGGTTGTTCTGGTATTTAAGGGCAGCAGCTTGAGGGTTGGTCTGGAACTCGGCCAGAGCACGGGCGAATGTTGGGTCCTGGAGGCGTCGGGTAAGGCGTTCATTCTTCTGTACATTCTCCAATAACTCATCTGTTACCCATTCTGTAGTGGAAAACACATTATACTAACACATCCTTTCTACAGAAAAATATCAGGATTCACAACACTGATACATTTTACTTCATGCATTAATTTTGTAGTTATGAATTACTACAGTAGCATCTTGTTATCTTGACATCCAGAATATCTTATAATTGAAACATAATTTGATAAAAAAAGAACTTAATATACTCACAGATTTACCTTTATAGTGTTATCTGTTTTACCTATTACATTATTATCCATTAACTGGATGTTAACTCAGAGCCTATTCACAAGAGGTTCACTAAACATGATACTTTTATTACCTCTGCTGTCAAGAAGATGGAGTCATTATTTCACTTAAGATGTATTACACACTAAATATAGTATATCATTTTTGTCCAGATCTCTGTAATTTGACTCAATTTTTACAACATTTAATACAATACAATTTATTGTCATACCTTTGTTGTCGAGAAGACTAGAAGTTTGACTCATGGCCTTCTCTACCTCTGGAAACTTGAACTGTGATGATGACTCCTGTTCATTCTTTTTTATAAATGTTAAATCATCTGATTCTGTTTTTGTCTCTTTCTTAACAATTGCACTTTTTTTTGGTGATGACTTAGATGAACTTCCCCCAAAAAGAAAGCCTTTTTTCATTCCTCCGAACCCTCCTTTATTATCTCCCCCTGATTTGGGTGTGGGTTTGGCCTCATCCTTTTTCTCAGATTCTGCTGTGGTTTTGTTGGTGTTTGCTTTTGTGTGACCATCTGTTACCTTTACTGTTGATCCATTCTGTTTAAAATAAACAAATTTATTTACATAAATATACATAATACATTATTGTTGTTTCTTTTAATTTAATTGATTCAATATTTGATATCTAAAGACAAGTTAAGCTGGCCATAGTTTTATCAATTTTACCTCTGCTTAGAGTTACAAGCTTTGCATGTATATCACTAAAGTAAATACACTTGTACCTGGTAAACATTCATTTGAAGATGTTTTTTTATCAGCATCTACTTTTTTATGAAAAATAATTCATGAAGCTTAGTTGCATAAACAGATATAAAGATGTTAAGTTTAAAGAATAAAGGATATTAGTTATTTCATTTGTATTAATATAGAATATATACAAAATGATAGATTGAAAACTCCACCATGGCATGATATGTTCTTCATCCAACCTATGTTTATGTGAATATTCCAGAATTGAAAATTGAAAAGAGGACATTTCATCAAGGACTAACTAAATGATAATATTAAAGACAAACTAAAGAAATCCTAAACCAGTTACTCCAAATTCACATAATACCATAAAAATCTTTTCTTTTCTATTTCAAACCTTCATTTTGAATTTTTTATCTGTGTTTATTATAACTTTGGGGACCGACTTTTCCATTTTAGTAATAGTTTTACAAAACTAATTTTTCAGCTCCATTTTACATGCATTGAAAAATGTTGATACAGTTAACTGATCAAAATATAAAAACATGGACTTCTACTGTAAAAAATAAATTCTAAGTTATCTACCAAATTATTATATTACATTTCTACATGTAGTTATCAAAGTAATTTGCCAAATGTGAACAAAATCAACAAATGAGGCAACTGCAACTATAAATGAAGGCCAAGTCATCTACCAAATGAGGGAGAAAAAAATCTGATAATAGCATTAATATGTTAGTCAGGAGAAAGACACTATTACAGAACCTCTCTATGAGTATGTGATGTTCCGTTCTGTTGAGTGGTCTTCTTCTGTGGCTGTTCTCTCAATCTCTCAACCTGCTGTAACATTTCTGACATATCCTCCAATGGAGGAACATCGTCTAAAATAAAAAAAAACAAATAAAATAACATTGCAAACAATAAACCATATACACACCATACATATTCATATGATCTTTTCTTTTGAATTGGAATTGGAAAATTATGAGTACTATCAGAAAACCTTGGATAAAAATCTTGGAAAATCCATAAAAACCTAACAGGCTTATTTCCAATTGGGGTCCATAAAAAAAGTTGAAACTAGTAGACAATGGGGGAAAAGGAAAGGCAGTTGCCATGCTTAGATACCTAGATGAGAGAGAAGCAATTTGTCAGTTCAATAGCGAATAAAGCACATATAGTCATGTAGTTATGAAACAGAAAGTCAGTACCCGTAAAAAAAAGTCTTGTCTGAGTTTCCTCTGGCCCTGACACCAAACTTGGACATTCTGACAGCTAGGTCACATGTAGGGACCAGAACGCACTACTTTACATTTCCCGAGTTTCCTCTGGCCCAGACATTCTGACTACTAGATCATACATTTGTAAAAGGAACGGATCGATGTGGCGTGTGAAAAGATTTCTGCTATTTATTTAAGTATTTTATACTTCCATAAAATGCTTCATTCCGAGATTCACAATAATAAATATTGTTAGTATAAATAATATATCAAATGTTTGTTTAAAAGGTTATATATCCAATGCTTGTTAAAAAGGTTAAAGGGCCATCTCTCTTGATTATATAGCATTCTATTTTGTACATGAATACACATGTTTATATAGAGAAACGTTAACAGATCCCAAACTGTGTAGAGGTCTGCCGAGACAATATTATGAATATCAGCTGAATATTCAGACTGTTTTTCATTTGTACATGTACTTGACAGTTTTCAAAGTGAAATAGAAAATAGAAGGAACTATATTGTTTCATAATTAAACGAAAAGTAACTCATAAAACAAAAGGACAGAATGTAGCGTCATTAGAAACCCACCTGCTTCAGCCATGTTTCGCTTGGAATGTGAATGCTCTCTAAAATGTTTGTTTCGCTTGTTGTCTCAATATTAACAAATTTCAAGCGTCTATATAACAAGTGTAATGTCGTAATGAGATATGTTTTTATAATAATCGTTGAATATTCCCAACAAGCATGAAACCAATATCGATTATATATATGTTGGTGTGCGTATATATTGATTTATTTTTTTCTATTACCTTTGTTCCATATAGCTAACGATAATCTCCTGCTTTTTGGTATTCAAAATCCAACATGGCTTCCGGTGAGTTAAAAATCTTGAGCACGTGGTGTAACATGCTGTTTTATTTACATATATACTTAACATTGTGATTGTAAAATTTAACAGAAATTGAAGAAGTAAATCAGCTTACTGCGTTCTTATATTAGGAAAGTTTCCATACAAGATCACTGATTTAATGTTCAAATTTCCACACGATTCGCAAGAGATAGTTAATCATAGTTGATGTAGGCTCTAATCGTAGGTTCCTGGAGCATAAGATAGGTAAATGATATGTAATACATATATGGGTAAGTTACAGATACATGCATACATCATAATAACATGTACCCAAGCCAATTTGTCTCATGTCATTTGTCAGTACAGTCAATGTTTAACCTGGTTATGTATTGTGTTTTGACAAACGAGGCGAGTGCTTTGTAATTTTGATGTTTCTAATCTGATGTAGCTAGGGCCTGCGTTCATGATCTCGACATTCTTAACTTATCTAAAACATTTTGACCAGTTTTTACAAAACATGAACATTCACTTCTTTCAAATATAAACGTTTTTAAATTGAATATTATTATCACTGTCAGATTTTTTATCAAATTCAATGTCCTGATTTTAGATGTCAAATTGTCATGATCCGTTGGAAAAGTATTGAGAAAATAATAGTTATAAAAGATGCATTCTGTATTGTTGAAGTAAGGCTCCCAACAATCTCCTTCAGAGTTAAATTCCCGACCTTGCCAGGTACTGACCGCAGCCCCCCCCCTCCAAAACCTGGCACGTCCTGAAATAACCCTGGCTGTTATATATATAATAGGAAGTTAAACAAAAACAAATCTAAACAAGCCCTGGAATATATATATATATATATATATATATAGCCACAATATACCAATTGGCTAGAGAAAACTTATAATCATTGACTGGATAAGTTGAATGTAAGATTATAGACAGTCAGAGGTCCCTGCAGGTTCAATCCCTAGCAAGCAGAGGCACTGATTTATTTTTAATCAATCATGCACTCTGTTACACTCCTTTATAACATATAAGAGGTTGTACGTGTTGTTGGTCGATTATTATCTTATATTTTGCTGACTGTTACTGTTACACTGTTAGATAAAAGGGAAATTCCAAAGCTGGCAAGATGCCCTATAATCACATGTTTTCAGTAATTTTCTACTGAGATGGCAAGTAATAATGTTTCATTTGATAGAGAGTCGCCAATGTACATGGGGTACATTTATATAATTAACAATGAAAATGTTCATAGACATGTCCAGAAAATAACATTCCTTAATGACGTTTCATGTTGAAAAACTAACCTGATTTCATTATTATTTTCCAGACATGAAGAAGTTGAAAATGCTTAAAAAGAAACAGAAGCTGAAAGCAAGAAAGTTAAAAACACCGAAAGGTATATATACTCTATTACTTTTCATTCTCTTATCTAACCCAAATAATATAAACAACTGGCATCACTATTGAATCATACAAATGCAAATTAAATGTAAACACAAGTATAGTGATCAGGTATTATATGTCCAATTCACTAACCATGCTATCATTGTAAATTAGAATGTTTGATATATTATAGTCAGAAATGTTGCACACTTATAATTACAGAATATACACCAACATGACAAACACAAAAAGAATTGTGAATAGAAGTATATTTATGGCGTACAATGTACTGAATTTAAACAAACAAAAATCTGACAATCAGGAAGATATAGCATTGTGTATTGAAGACCCATGAATTATGCTGATTAACATCAATTACACAACCAATAGACTGCTCAGTGTTGTATTCCAGTAATCACTAAAATCACTTTACCAATTACCATACCAGCTGTAACATCTATTCATATAAACCTGCGGTAATGATAAAAAAAAACCTGTGGTATATATATTAAGCAGAAAGTGTCAGAAACTTCCACTGGGGCAAGGAAATTTAAACTTGTCTAATCCCTAGCTAGTGTGCAGAGTTCCTGAACTTACCTGGCAAGTACTTAAGCTTTTGATCATAACAAATTCAAGTTCTATGGTTTATTAGAGTGTCAAACATCTTATAACATATCAAATACATCATGAAATACTCTTCTCTATGACTTATTCAGACACTCTATTACATTTTAAGAAAATGAAGTATAAAGATATTTAGATGTTAAAAAGTTGATAAAGTAAGACTATCCCAAGCAATTAAAAATGGTATGTAACAGTAAGTAGCCATATTAAATATATTGCCCACACCACACACCCTTTTTGATGATTTTCATGTTACATGGTATATTATTTTGTTTGTGATGCAGTACTTACAACTTGTGTTAATTAATTACACAGACTTAATACCAGTACTACTTCCAGGATGTTTGTGTAATACTATCATTTAATGATTCATTCTTACATTCCTTCATCTATTTCTCTGTATACATTACTGTCTATAATATCTGTTACTTAATTCACTTAAGTTTGTATATATGTGGTATCTATTGAAGAGGTCTTATATAGGCTTGCCTGTTGTCAAATCTTTTTATTTTCCAAATAATTAAATTTGTTGAAATGAAAAATGAATTGCCATTTAAGAACATGAGCTTAAATAGAAGAGTCAGGGATATTGAGTTTACACACAATACTATACAAATGTCATTTCCCTACAGTCCTATCAGTGACAGATCCAGTGGAGGAGACAGACTCCATTGATGGAGACATGGGAGACATCACAGAAAATATCCCTCAAGTTCAACCAAAACTGAAAAAGAAACAGAAGAAAATGAAAGTTTTAAATGGAGGTAAATGATGTCTAAAATGTTCCTCAAGGCATTAATCTGCCCTTTAACTACACTGGAGTCAGGACTTATAGGGGTACATGCTCATTTACACAATAATTGCAATCAAGCTAATTTGCACATTGAAATGAATACTACAATTCTTTCAATTTAATTTCAATTCAGTGATACCACATTAACCATTAATTATGAATGCAATATGAACTGTCTATAAAATCAAAGTGATGAAAATACAGGTATATCATTAACAAGAGAGGTCAATTTGTATAAATCTGCATTGCTTAATTTCCTCACTATGGATCAAGGGAGATAAGTGATTCGTTATTTGCTGTAATTAAAACTGCTTGATAAATAAAAGACTGTCACACAAGTATTGAAAAAATGTGTATATATACAAATTGTTAATGTAGGTCAAAGTCTTTTGTTTTAAAAAAGTTAATATATTATTGAATTATCTGATTCACTGGAATCAATTATGTTCAGGGTTTCAGGGTTGGCCCCATCTGTACAGCTCCAAAAAATATAATACTTTTGTTTTGTTAACAATTGAATTAGTTTTACTGATTTCCCATGTGTACAGATGATACTGTACTCTAATGTATGAAAAGAAATAGAATTTTCTATGTAAGGGTCAAAGGTTTTTAGTTGTTTGGTCACTTATGTTTGGTCACTAATGTTTGAAAAACAAAATCAATTTCAAATTCATTCTGGAAATTTTAAATTATATCC
This sequence comes from Pecten maximus, assembly GCF_902652985.1. Taxonomy (NCBI): domain Eukaryota; kingdom Metazoa; phylum Mollusca; class Bivalvia; order Pectinida; family Pectinidae; genus Pecten; species Pecten maximus. Next base: position 29,788,842 of record NC_047019.1, read on the forward strand.
ATTCAATACAATTGACTTAATTCTGGATTTTAAACTCCTGAGAGGGTGTTTTTTTCTCTCTCCATTATAATCTACGTACTCACTCAAATTTTGTGGCACCAGCAGATAACAGAGAAACACATTCAGAAATAGCAGACGAAACAACAAAGAAAAAAAAGAAAAAGAAACGAAAACTAGAAGAGGCGAGGGAAGTTCCGGCCAAGAAAACAAAACAAGATTCCAGAGAACATCAGAGTGATGAAAATAGTGATGAGGATGAGGATGAGGATGAGGATAGTGCTGAAAATACTACAGATGCTGGTGGAGAGATGGAAGATTATTCAAGTGAAAATGATGGTGATGAGACACAAGAAGAAGTCAACAGGGATGTTGAATCCGCATGTAAGCTGAACAAATATTGATTTGTTTGTAGGTCTTAGTAATAGCTTTAATTATAGGACTGGAATTCATGCTTCTAAAATACCAATAAAAGAATAAAAAATGACACATTACCTAGGTAACTGTACTATTATAAGATATAAGGTTTTTGAGAATGCATAAATATATTATTTCACAACATATATTCTTATAATAGTTGAGCTCATAATTTACGTCGGACTTAACTGAGGAATAAATAGAAAACATTTTTTGTGTGTTTATTATCAAATATAAACAATATAGTACCTATAACTAATAGATTTTTCTAAAAAAAAAGACCTTACTGCAATTTTACTATAAGATGACAAATTTACCTGTTCCCAATTTTTCTGAGATTTTCATCATCATTACTTTTTGTGTTTCATTATTAAATATGAGCATTATACTGTAATTATTGTATTTTTCTAAAAATAGACCTTTCTGCATTTTGATGACAATTAAATATACCGGTTCCCACTTTTTTCTGAAATTTTGACCTTCATTACTCAACGTAATATGCCAAATAAGTAAAAAAAAAATGTTTGGTAATGGTATACAAGAACCGGAAGTGGGTGTATCACTTCTTGAAATATTACATAGCTAAAAATATGCCTCAAAATTTGAACATTTTTGGGCTGAAGATTGTATACCATATTCATTGTGTAATATTTAAATGTACATATTTGAGCTCATGATTTACAGCCAATCATATATCTCTTGAGATCATAAGATCACTTGGCAGTATATAGCATTGCTTTGATAGTTTTTGGATAAACAAGCACCTCAGGTGGGCAACACGAAGTAGGGCAACACGAAGTAGGGCAACACGAAGTAGGTCAAAGCACAGGCCCTTGTGACCTTTTTAATTTTTTAAACAAACTTCATGAATAATCAGAATTGTCTCTAAGGTTGCTGCAAATAGCACCTTGGTTTGGTCAAATTGGTTCGTATACAAATTTGATTGTTCCTGTAAGAAGTCCTTTGCATAAGGAAGATAACTCTCTAATGGTATCCTAAAACAGTTCTCAGTGTTTAATTGGTGTAACAAACTTATTTTATTCATTCTGTGGTAAGAATAGACATGTGGTATACTATGAGATACAGAGCATACTATATATAGCTACTGGCTGTTTATTGCAGTGCCTGGGTCAGGTTTAGGAGCTGGTATCCTTTCGGACACATCATTCAAGTCTCTAGAGGGCAAGGTGTCGGAGCAGACCATGAAAGGAATACAAGACATGGGTTTTACACACATGACAGAAATACAGGCTCAGACCATACCTCATCTACTGGAGGGCAGGTAAAGCAATAAAAAAAAGATGAAAATGTGTATAGCTGCAGTACTGCATAATAGTTCATTGTTACTTCTAGGATGGCCAATAACACAATCCACACTCCATCTCCATGGTGGTCATGGTCAGCTTGCCTTATAAAATATGGAGGAGAAAGAAAACAAACACAAACTAATTGATACCTTGGAGCTGAAAAAAATCTTGTCATAGACCTTAATTTATTTACATCCAATATGAACATTTGTACGTTTGAGTAATCAAGTACAGGTCTATTCATATGACATGATATTAATCTGTATTCTGGTCACAATAGGTCCCTCAACATAATGTTTTTATGAAAGAGAAATCAATTTTCCAACTACTTCAGAAGTGTGTATTAGAACAAAACTATCAGCTCAATATAATTGACATGGTACATGTACAAACTATGTACTAAATATGTATTGCCTGCCACATGGACAAAACACCATATAAGTTTATGTAATGGTTTTCTCTGCACTGTCGTGGTGTTTGGAAACAGATTATGCAATGGTTTTCTCTTCACTGTCATGTTTGGGAACAGATTATATAATGGTTTTCTCTGCACTGTCGTGTTTGGGAACAGATTGTGTAATGGTTTTCTCTGCACTGTCGTGTTTGGGAACAGATTATGTAATGGTTTTCTCTGCACTGTCGTGTTTGGGAACAGATTGTGTAATGGTTTTCTCTGCACTGTCGTGTTTGGGAACAGATTGTGTAATGGTTTTCTCTGCACTGTCGTGTTCTGGAACAGATTATGTAATGGTTTTCTCTGCACTGTCGTGTTTGGGAACAGATTATGTAATGGTTTTCTCTGCACTGTCGTGTTCTGGAACAGATTGTGTAATGGTTTTCTCTGCACTGTCGTGTTCTGGAACAGATTATGTAATGGTTTTCTCTGCACTGTCGTGTTTGGGAACAGATTATGTAATGGTTTTCTCTGCACTGTCGTGTTTGGGAACAGATTGTGTAATGGTTTTCTCTGCACTGTCGTGTTTGGGAACAGATTATGTAATGGTTTTCTCTACACTGTCGTGTTTGGGAACATATTATGCAATGGTTTTCTCTTCACTGTCGTGTTTGGGAACAGATTATATAATGGTTTTCTCTGCACTGTCGTGTTCGAGAACAGATTATGTAATGGTTTTCTCTGCACTGTCGTGTTTGGGAACATATTATGCAATGGTTTTCTCTTCACTGTCGTGGTGTTCTGGAACATATTATGCAATGGTTTTCTCTTCACTGTCGTGGTGTTCTGGAACAGATTATGTAATGGTTTTCTCTGCACTGTCGTGTTTGGGAACAGATTATATAATGGTTTTCTCTACACTGTCGTGTTTGGGAACAGATTGTGTAATGGTTTTCTCTACACTGTCGTGTTTGGGAACAGATTATATAATGGTTTTCTTTACACTGTCGTGTTTGGGAACAGATTATGTAATGGTTTTCTCTACACTGTCGTGTTCTGGAACAGATTGTGTAATGGTTTTCTCTGCACTGTCGTGTTTGGGAACATATTATATAATGGTTTTCTCTGCACTGTCGTGTTCTGGAACAGATTATGTAATGGTTTTCTCTGCACTGTCGTGTTCTGGAACAGATTATATAATGGTTTTCTCTACACTGTCGTGTTTGGGAACAGATTGTGTAATGGTTTTCTCTGCACTGTCGTGTTCTGGAACAGATTGTGTAATGGTTTTCTCTACACTGTCGTGTTTGGGAACAGATATACTTGTACATTAGATTGCCTTGATATACATGTATATATTCTCTTGTAATTAAAGGGTTTAATGTCCAGTATTATGGCCTTTCATTGGCCGAATAAATATAGATATATTGTAAATTATTTCACTCTATACGTTAACTCCGCTTTGACCTATTTTAGAGATCTAATGGGAGCGGCCAAGACTGGTAGTGGTAAAACGTTAGCCTTTCTTATCCCGGCTGTGGAGCTTCTCAACAAACTAAGATTTCTACCCAGAAATGGTATGTACACTATGTTATGGGCTTGTTGAAGGAAAAGTAAAATATTAACAGCTTATTAACCTACATGTGTTTGAATTTTTGTTCACAAGAAAAGTTGGTCAAATGGGAGCGGGTGATATAATCTCGCAATTATTTTCAGTTTTAAATTTTTGAATTCAAGTCACATAGCATCATTTTCAAATGTTAATTTGTATATATCAAACTAGTGTTAGATCATTTAATTATTGATGATTTAGTGGTCCGAATAGTTCCAAGAATTTAAAGTTTAAAACTAAAAGATCAATTGTTTTGTATAACACTGGTGCATCGTATCACTGGATAAAATTGCTTATGAAGATTGATAAACAAGAATCTTCATCTGGATGAGTAAGCCTTGAAGTGAATAGGGTGATAAGTTAATGGTTAATTGAACTATGCTACTAGGTACAGGGTGTATAGTTATCTCCCCTAGGTTATAAGTTAATGGTTATTAATTGAACTATGCTACTAGGTACAGGGTGTATAGTTATCTCCCCTAGGTTATAAGTTAATGGTTATTAATTGAACTTTGTTATTAGGTACAGGGTGTATAGTTATCTCGCCTACACGAGAGCTGTGTATGCAGAGTTTTGGTGTGGTGAAAGAACTGCTGAAACACCACTTTCATACATACGGCCTCATCATGGGAGGGACCAACAGGGCAGAGGAAGCCAAAAAGCTCTCGAGGGGCGTGAACCTGATTGTGGCCACACCAGGACGACTGCTTGATCATTTACAGGTATGAGCTATTACAAGGAGAATCTAGATGTTTTGAACTAATGTCAATATTCCTCGTCATTTACCAAGCACTGACCGGTATCTCACATATCTGTATTTACACTTTTGTGTATGTAAACTTGTCTGATGAAGGTTACATTACCATCATACTAGTCAATGAAATATTACATATACAATCTCACTGGTTTCCTGTTTCTACATTCTCAACCTGATTTGATGAACATCTCACATGTACAGTATTCCAAACAGATATCTCAGTTAAAGCTGAAGGTCACATGTTCTTTGATAATGTCATAACTAAAGTGACTACATAGCATTTACACAGTGGGAGGTAAAACAGATTCTATCTGAATTCCTGACTAGAATTTTGATCAAATACATTAATCCTGATGTTTTTTCCTTGAGACAGTTTTGTATAAAATGTTTAGCTTAAGATTTTTAACAAAGATTAGAAAGTTTATAGACCGTAATCATTTCACTTACACTGTAATATAATATGCACTTTTCATTTCCACATACACAAGCTCAACTTCCATCACTTTCATCATGCTGTTATTTTCTGTCTTGGTTACATCAGCAGGCATATTATGTACCAGTTTGTGTGTCAAATCTAAAATGATATATATTTTATCAACTCAGAAAGATACATGTAGTGAGATTCTATCTGTTCGGAAAATCGAGATAATTCAGTGTCCAGTGTTCTATGAATATATATATAAGCAGAAATATGTTTCAATATATTTCTTTTTATGAATTTACTGTGTTAGAGGGGAAATATGTCTTACATGTGTATGTCTTGATTAGATTCTCTTGTCATTCACAGAATACTCCCAACTTCATGTTCAAGAACCTTCAGTGTCTCATAATCGATGAAGCAGACAGAATTTTAGATATTGGTTTTGAAGAAGAAATGAAACAGATCATCAAACTTTTACCAAGTAAGAGTAATATCGGACTATTTGTGTAGTATGTGCATCTATTGATATTACTATATTATTATAATAGATAAAGATCCATTATCAAGGCTTTCATCTGTACATAGCATGTAATCAAAACTTCAACACTTGAATCAATTATTAGATATCGTGTTGAATGAGAGTCCTTTTATATGATCCATGGTCTCATCAATGATTAGATGTGGTGTTGAATGAGAGTCCTTTTATATGATCCATGGTCTCATCAATGATTAGATATCGTGTTGAATGAGAGTCATTTTATATGATCCATGGTCTCATCAATGATTAGATATGGTGTTGAATGAGAGTCCTTTTATATGATCCATGGTCTCATCAATGATTAGATATGGTGTTGAATGAGAGTCCTTTTATATGATCCATGGTCTCATCAATGATTAGATATCATGTTGAATGAGAGTCCTTTTATATGATCCATCGTCTCATCAATGATTAGATATCGTGTTGAATGAGAGTCGTTTTATATGATCCATGGTCTCATCAATGATTAGATATCGTGTTAAATGAGAGTCATTTATAATGATCCATCGTCTCATCAATGATTAGATATGGTGTTGAATGAGAGTCCTTTTATATGATCCATGGTCTCATCAATGATTAGATATGTTGTTGAATGAGAGTCGTTTTATATGATCCATGGTCTCTTCAATGATGAAATATCGTGTTGAATGAGAGTCCTTTTATATGATCCATGGTCTCATCAATGATTAGATATGGTGTTGAATGAGAGTCCTTTTATATGATCCATGGTCTCATCAATGATTAGATATCGTTTTGAATGAGAGTCCTTTTATATGATCCATGGTCTCGTCAATGATTAGATATGGTGTTGAATGAGAGTCGTTTTATATGATCCATGGTCTCATCAATGATTAGATGTGGTGTTGAATGAGAGTCGTTTTATATGATTCATGGTCTCATCAATGATTAGATATGGTGTTGAATGAAAGTCGTTTTATATGATCCATGGTCTCATCAATGATTAGATATGGTGTTGAATGAGAGTCCTTTTATATGATCCATGGTCTCGTCAATGATTAGATATGGTGTTGAATGAGAGTCGTTTTATATGATTCATGGTCTCATCAATGATTAGATATGGTGTTGAATGAGAGTCCTTTTATATGATCCATGGTCTCGTCAATGATTAGATGTCGTGTTGAATGAGAGGCCTTTTATATGATCCATGGTCTCATCAATGATTAGATATGGTGTTGAATGAGAGTCCTTTTATATGATCCATGGTCTCATCAAAGATTAGATATCGTGTTGAATGAAAGTCCTTTTATATGATCCATGGTCTTATCAATGATTAGATGTGGTGTTGAATGAGAGTCGTTTTATATGACCCATGGTCTCATCAATTATTAGAAATGTTGTTGAATGAGAGTCCTTTTATATGATCCATGGTCTTATCAATGATTAGATATGGTGTTGAATGAGACTCGTTTTATATGATCCATGGTCTCATCAATTATTAGAAATGTTGTTGAATGAGAGTCCTTTTATATGATCCATGGTCTCATCAATGATTAGATATGGTGTTGAATGAGAGTCCTTTTATATGATCCATGGTCTCATCAATGATTAGATATGGTGTTGAATGAGAGTCGTTTTATATGATCCATGGTCTCATCAATGATTAGATATCGTGTTGAATGAGAGTCGTTTTATATGATCCATGGTCTCATCAATGATTAGATATCGTGTTGAATGAGAGTCGTTTTATATGATCCATGGTCTCATCAGAGATTAGATATGGTGTTGAATGAGAGTCGTTTTATATGATCCATGGTCTCATCAGAGATTAGATATGGTGTTGAATGAGAGTCGTTTTATATGATCCATGGTCTCGTCAATGATTAGATATGGTGTTGAATGAGAGTCATTTAAAATGATCCATGGTCTCATCAATGATTAGATATGGTGTTGAATGAGAGTCATTTAAAATGATCCATGGTCTCTTCAATGATTAGATATGGTGTTGAATGAGAGTCGTTTTATATGATCCATGGTCTCATCAATGATTAGATATCTTGTTGAATGAGAGTCGTTTTATATGATCCATGGTCTCATCAATGATTAGATATGGTGTTGAATGAGAGTCCTTTTATATGATCCATGGTCTCATCAATGATTAGATATGGTGTTGAATGAGAGTCGTTTTATATGATCCATGATCTCATCCTTGGCTGTAGTCCATTTTACATAAATTATAAAAAAAGTTATTGACTGTAAAAACTACTTTTACCTAAAATTAACCCAAAATATAGCATTGGTTCATGTCCCACATGAAAAAAAACCATTCATACAGTGCTTGTTTGCTGGAAATTATAGACCATAACAGTTTAAAATTTATTTCCACAAGATTATCTCTTTTTTTTGGTCAAAAACAGAAAAGGTAGTAGTGACTCGTCACATTTGAAATCATGTTAGACCTGGTATTGGCAGAAACAAGAACCTTAGGCTTAAAAAATATAACATGTGTTTCTGCTAACATGCTACAAAAAAGGTAGGTAGATGAGGAAATCTTTTTAATTTTTTAAATAGTTTACTAAGGTTGTAAAGGCAAGCAATTTTGACTTCAATAATCCTTCCTTGAAAAAGGTTAAAAACTTCAGAAATATAGGGGCAGTAAGGTTAGCGAAAACACCATAGGTCAGTACGGTTAGCGAAAACACAGGTATTGTTTTAGGCTTAATCATTAAGTACATGTACCGCTTCGAGTTTAAGAAATAATTATGAGTGTCTTTTACAAGCATACATGAATGAACATATTCTGTGTATGGTATACACCAACCTCCAGATCTGAGGTTCATAGGCTAGTATGCTCAATTACAGCAAGGAAGCTCAGATCAACATTTAACTATCAGACTAAAACATCACATAATATCTAGATCAAAGTTGTTTTTACAAAAGAAATGCATTTTGTGATATAGTATGATATCAGCATTAATACAATTATATTACAGTGAAGTGTATGTTGACAAATTAATTAACAGCTGATTGATGCAGCATTTAAACCTCCATACAAGGGTTACTTTTCAAGTACAACCTTGGTGATATCACAATTTCATCGTTAAAGACAACTTCTTGTTTTAGCCTCAATATCTTAAGGTCATCTTCATTTTTTCATAGCATCTCAAGTTCATTTGATGTTTTGTCAAATTTTTCATCTTTTCTCATCTTGAAATATCAAGGATGTTGCTCACAATGTATCTCTACTCTATTCACCCTATTGACACAAACTTGTCAGAATTGTCTCGGATATTACTTTAACTTTATATCCTTGATAATTTGGTATTTAAGTGTAGAACAAACTTGAACTCGACATGGTTGAATCGTCATGGTTGATGACAACAGCCACTGGAAGGTAGCCGAGTGGTTAAGGTGTCCCGACACTTTAACACTAGCCCTCCACCTCTGGGTTGCGAGTTCGAAACCTACGTTGGGCAGTTGCCAGGTACTGACTGTAGGCCGTAGGTTTTTCTCCGGGTACTCTGGCTTTCCTCCACCTCAAAAACCTGGCACGTCCTTAAATGACCCTGGCTGTTAATAGGACATTAAACAAAAACAACCCAAACCAAAACCTGGGACTGTATACATTCAATGACAAATTTAGAGCGGTGGTAGTTATTGAAAATAATGAATTTTCCAATTAAATTTACAGAAAAAAGACAGACAATGCTGTTTTCAGCGACACAAACACGGAAAATTGAAGACCTGGCAAAAGTTTCGTTGAAGAAGGAACCATTGTATGTAGGTGTGGATGACAGTAAAGAAAGGGCTACAGTGGAAGGCCTGGAACAGGTGGGTAACATATCAAAATTGTCTCCCTTTATGATACAATAATTATTGTGCTTTTAATGTCACTGCATTCTTTGATGTTCATAATTTAGAAATGTGTGAACTTCATGGGTATGTAGAGTAGTACTCGGGTAAGTTTGTGTGAAGTACATCTTGTCATAGTAGAAATATGTAGGACTTCCATCAGGATGTTAAGAGGGTGGGGGATGAGGGGCAGCAATAGTCTTTAGAGCATTGGACAAGTGCTAACTAAGATACGTATATCCTAGTGTGTGGTTCAGTTCCTATACATCTGTGGTGGCTGTGTCCCTGGAAGCTTAGATCACAGTGCTGTTGTGGTTTTGTCTTTGTGTCTTACTCCAATACATCTTGATAGGGTAGGGCAGATATCTTACTCCAATACATCTAGATAGCATAGGGCAGATATCTTACTCCAATACATCTAGATAGCATAGGGCAGATATCTTACTCCAATACATCAAGATAGCATAGGGCAGATATCTTACTCCAATACATCTTGATAGGGTAGGGCAGATATCTTACTCCAATACATCTAGATAGCATAGGGCAGATATCTTACTCCAATACATCTTGATAGGGTAGGGCAGATATCTTACTCCAATACATCAAGATAGCATAGGGCAGATATCTTACTCCAATACATCTTGATAGGGTAGGGCAGATATCTTACTCCAATACATCTAGATAGCATAGGGCAGATATCTTACTCCAATACATCTAGATAGCATAGGGCAGATATCTTACTCCAATACATTTAGATAGCATAGGGCAGATATCTTACTCCAATACATCAAGATAGCATAGGGCGGATATCTTACTCCAATACATCAAGATAGCATAGGGCAGATATCTTACTCCAATACATCAAGATAGCATAGGGTAGTTATCTTACTCCAATACATCAAGATAGCATAGGACAGATATCTTACTCCAATACATTTAGATAGCATAGGGCAGATATCTTACTCCAATACATCTGGATAGTGTGGAGCAGATGTCTTACTCCAATACATCTAGATAGCGTAGGGCAGATATCTTACTCCAATACATCTAGATAGCGTAGGGCAGATATCTTACTCTAATACATCTAGATAGCATAGGGCAGATATCTTACTCCAATACATCTAGATAGCATAGGGCAGATATCTTACTCCAATACATCAAGATAGCATAGGGCAGATATCTTACTCCAATACATCAAGATAGCATAGGGCAGATATCTTACTCCAATACATCAAGATTGCATAGGGCAGATATCTTACTCCAATACATCAAGATAGCATAGGGCAGATATCTTACTCCAATACATCTGGATAGAGTGAGGCAGATATCTTCAATACATCTAGATAGCATAGGGCAGATATCTTACTCCAATACATCAAGATAGCATAGGGCAGATATCTTACTCCAATACATCTAGATAGCATAGGGCAGGTATCTTACTCCAATATATCTAGATAGCATAGGGCAGATATCTTACTCCAATACATCAAGATAGCATAGGGTAGTTATCTTACTCCAATACATCTAGATAGCATAGGGCAGATATCTTACTCCAATACATCTGGATAGGGTAGGGCAGATATCTTACTCCAATACATCTAGATAGCATAGGGCAGATATCTTACTCCAATACATCAAGATAGCATAGGGCAGATATCTTACTCCAATACATCTAGATAGCATAGGGCAGGTATCTTACTCCAATATATCTAGATAGCATAGGGCAGATATCTTACTCCAATACATCAAGATAGCATAGGGTAGTTATCTTACTCCAATACATCAAGATAGCATAGGGCAGATATCTTACTCCAATACATTTAGATAGCATAGGGCAGATATCTTACTCCAATACATCTGGATAGTGTGGAGCAGATGTCTTACTCCAATACATCTAAATAGCGTAGGGCAGATATCTTACTCCAATACATCTAGATAGCGTAGGGCAGATATCTTACTCTAATACATCTAGATAGCATAGGGCAGATATCTTACTCCAATACATCTAGATAGCATAGGGCAGATATCTTACTCCAATACATCAAGATAGCATAGGGCAGATATCTTACTCCAATACATCAAGATAGCATAGGGCAGATATCTTACTCCAATACATCAAGATTGCATAGGGCAGATATCTTACTCCAATACATCTAGATAGCATAGGGCAGATATCTTACTCCAATACATCTGGATAGAGTGAGGCAGATATCTTCAATACATCTAGATAGCATAGGGCAGATATCTTACTCCAATACATCAAGATAGCATAGGGCAGATATCTTACTCCAATACATCTAGATAGCATAGGGCAGATATCTTACTCCAATACATCTAGATAGCATAGGGCAGATATCTTACTCCAATACATCAAGATAGCATAGGGTAGTTATCTTACTCCAATACATCTAGATAGCATAGGGCAGATATCTTACTCCAATACATCTAGATAGCATAGGGCAGATATCTTACTCCAATATATCTAGATAGCATAGGGCAGATATCTTACTCCAATACATCTGGATAGGGTAGGGCAGATATCTTACTCCAATACATCTAGATAGCATAGGGCAGATATCTTACTCCAATACATCAAGATAGCATAGGGCAGATATCTTACTCCAATACATCTAGATAGCATAGGGCAGGTATCTTACTCCAATATATCTAGATAGCATAGGGCAGATATCTTACTCCAATACATCTAGATAGGGTAGGGCAGATGTCTTACTCCAATACATCTAGATAGCATAGGGCAGATATCTTACTCCAATATATCTAGATAGCATAGGGCAGATATCTTACTCCAATACATCTGGATAGGGTAGGGCAGATATCTTACTCTAATACATCTAGATAGCATAGGGCAGATATCTTACTCCAATACATCTAGATAGCATAGGGCAGATATCTTACTCCAATACATCAAGATAGCATAGGGCAGATATCTTACTCCAATACATCTTGATAGCATAGGGCAGATATCTTACTCCAATACATCTTGATAGCATAGGGCAGGTATCTTACTCCAATACATCTAGATAGCATAGGGCAGGTATCTTACTCCAATATATCTAGATAGCATAGGGCAGATATCTTACTCCAATACATCTAGATAGGGTAGGGCAGATGTCTTACTCCAATACATCTAGATAGCATAGGGCAGATATCTTACTCCAATATATCTAGATAGCATAGGGCAGATATCTTACTCCAATACATCTGGATAGGGTAGGGCAGATATCTTACTCTAATACATCTAGATAGCATAGGGCAGATATCTTACTCCAATACATCTAGATAGCATAGGGCATATATCTTACTCCAATACATCTAGATAGGGTAGGGCAGATATCTTACTCCAATACATCTTGATAGCGTAGGGCAGATATCTTACTCCAATACATCTTAATTGATAGGTTAGGGCAGATATCTTACTCCAATACATCTAGATAGCATAGGGCAGATATCTTACTCCAATACATCTAGATAGGGTAGGGCAGATATCTTACTCCAATACATCTAGATAGCTTGGGGCAGATATCTTACTCCAATACATCTAGATGGTGTAGGGCAGATATCTTACTCCAATACATCTAGATAGCATAGGGCAGATATCTTACTCCAATACATCTAGATAGCTTGGGGCAGATATCTTACTCCAATACATCTAGATGGCGTAGGTCAGATATCTTACTCTAATATTTCTGGATAGAGTGAGGCAGGATTCTGTATTTGTTCAGGGCTCTTCCAGTAAAACATCTACCCCACCTCAGGACTCCAGGTTTGGTTAAGGGGTGCCGCCTATGTAATTTATTTAATAAATTTCATAGGAGTAATAGGAAGGCAATCCAACCATGTATATAAGTGATTTGTTGTGGAGTCCTGGGGTCAGGTAGATATTTTAATGGAATAACACACAGTAAAGTATAGACATCATCTACTAAAAAGGAGCCTGCCTGCAGTTAAGCAACAACATCAAGTTGTTAAAGAAACATACAATTAACAACATAAACTTAAATGTTATAGAAGGAATAATATGGAAAGATCTTAATAACAAGATTATATGGAATATAAAACATAACCTGGAAAAAGTAACCATTGTTTGGGGAACATTGAAAGTCAGAAGGTGAAACTTTAGTTTGAGAGTTTAAGCAGAGTTGTCTCTCTTTGTATGTCATTGTGCTTGGATGTTGAGATTATTATATGCAGTATGGATAGAAATGATGTGTGCAGGATTCCTCTCCAATTCCTTAAAGTTTTAAAATTGTTAACTTCTTAGCTGATAGGTAAACACATTTCAGGAAGTAGTACCGATATTCTATGTTGGAATCGAATTAACTTATTGGTGTAGACAACTAAGGCATTAAATAGATAAAATATGTTTAAGAAGTAATATCTTGCCTACGTAAGGACCTGCCAACACATTATCCTAATCAGGTATATACTTGTTTAGCCTTTTATTTGACCTGGCTAGAAGGGCTACAGATTAAAATGTCTTTATTTTTACAAAGTGGTTTTTGTCACCGTTTCCTTTATGAATTCATTGACGTCCAGAGCAGCTGAATGGAATAAATGAATACAAAGATAATATAACATTTTCCTGATTCAAGGATTTTAATTACAAGGGTGTGTCGGAGGATGTATTTGTATAATGAACTCTTGAAAGCAGTTTTTATTAAAATTTGCCTAAAATGAATAAATAAATAAATTAAAATCACTAATTTAAAAAAAAAGAAGAGTAAATTAGCAATGCAATGCAGCTTAATGTTTCTTAATGATGAATTAGTGACCCAAATGGGATGAAAAATTTATATGAAAATGTGTAATAATTAATATGATAATGTGTAATGATTGATATGATAAAGTGTGAAAATTAATATGACAAAGTGTAATTTTAATTAATATGAAAATGTGTAATAATTAATATGATAATGTGTAATAATTGATACGATAAGGTATAATAATTAGTATGAAAATGTGTAATAACTAATCTGTTATTGTGTAATGATTAATATGATAATGTGTAATAATCAATATGATAATGAGTAATTATTAATGTGATTAAGTGTAATAATTAGTATGATAAAGTATAATAATTTGAGGGAAAATAACTGAATGACTTTTATCGATCTGTTTAATTTTGCAGGGTTATGTAGTGTGTCCATCAGACAAAAGATTTTTACTGCTGTTTACTTTTCTGAAGAAGAACCGGAAGAAGAAAATCATGGTGTTTTTAAGCTCCTGTATGTCTGTCAAATTTCATCATGAACTTCTCAACTATATAGACCTGCCTGTGATGTGTATTCATGTAAGTATATATTTACAGTAAATCATATCTTTAACATGTTTATATTTAGCATTTTGGGAGTCCCTAGTGTAAAAATGATTTACAGTGTAATGTGAGCCGTTGTCTTGTGTTGCTGGGTGTGTTTGTCAGTATGATGTTTCTACTGTACTCTATAACAAAAATAAACAGATCAATATCATATAGGAGATGCCCTCCTATATGATGTTGGTCTGTTTAGACAACTGTACAGAGTAATATATGAAAATGGAAGTCTTGTGACAATGAGAATGTGACAAAAAAAAAATATAACACTTAAGACAGTGCTTTAGGTACTGGATCTAGTTCTGAATTCCTGTAACAGTTATCTCTCTTTAACTACGTGTTCACACAGCAACTGGAGACTATATCACATCTGATCAGGACATGAATTCAGAATCTACTGTTGTTAAAATCATTGGTTTTCTATACTCGGTAATAGTTATATGGCAATGTTAGCTCCATGATTCCTGCACTAATTTTGTGTTTGTACTTCCTCACCAATGTAAATGTTTGTATTGCCAAAGGTTGCTTATGGCTTTGGTGTATAACACTTCGGTGTTGCAAATATAGATTGTAGCCAATTTATATTGTTCTTGCGGGCTTAATTCTGGTTGTGTGATAGATTCAAACTTGTCAGTGCTCCTGTAGTGATTGTTATAGGTGTGAAGCTGATGGAGTGGATGTGAGAAATGCAGGACTGTAAATGAGCTGAAACACTTAACGGAAGAGCAAGCGTTGTCTGATGGTGTTACAATTAGTCGGGCTGTGCTTTTTTGAAACATAAGCTATTTACATTAAATGGATAAACATTTTGTTACAGAGTTGGTAGTTGTTAAACTAGTTTTATCTTTTTTTCTTGGCTTACACATGGGTTGACTTTATAATCTTCAGCATCTTTAATAATCCTGACAAAACTAAACTAAACTAAAGTCATGTTTTGTAGAACACCTAGTACTTTAATGTTTGCACACCTTAACTAGTCGTGTGTGTAATTGTAGTTTCAATAATATGGTGTTGGAGTCACTGCACTCTCAGTTGTATGGTGTTGGGGTCACTGTACTTTCAGTTGTATGTTACGGGATCACTGTACTTTCAGTTGTATGGTGTTGGAGTCACTGTACTTTCAGTTGTATGGTGTTGGGGTCACTGTACTTTCAGTTGTATGGTGTTGGAGTCACTGTACTTTCAGTTGTATGTTGTGGGGTCACTGTACTTTCAGTTGTATGGTGTTGGAGTCACTGTACTTTCAGTTGTATGGTGTTGGAGTCACTGTACTCTCAGTTGTATGGTGTTGGAGTCACTGTACTTTCAGTTGTATGGTGTTTGAGTCACTGTACTTTCAGTTGTATGGTGTTGGGGTCACTGTACTTTCAGTTGTATGGTGTTGGGGTCACTGTACTTTCAGTTGTATGGTGTTGGAGTCACTGTACTCTCAGTTGTATGGTGTGGAGTCACTGTACTTTCAGTTGTATGGTGTTGGGTTACTGTACTTTCAGTTGTATGGTGTGGAGTCACTGTACTCTCAGTTGTATGGTATGGCGTCATTGTACATATTGTCCTTTTATTTCAGTTTGCTATTTAGAGGTTGATGGTTTTGTTTCAGTTCCATACTATGTACAACTTAACTACTGGTAATTTCAGTCCTTTATGGCAGTGTGGCTGTAATTGATGTTTTATCTATATAGTATCTCATATTAATATCAAGTTTATGTATGATCAGCATCCCAGTGGAACCACATCACAATAATATATATCCTACCTTTAAAATTAGTGTTTAGTAATTTGATATTTCTTGAGTCTATGAACGAAGTTTAATATCTAATAGCCAGACAACTGTTACGACACTGTTACTACAATGATATTTACCAGAAAGGTTGAGTGGGATCATTGGGAAATCTTACATATCAAGACACCGTGTCAGAGTTTAATTTAATCACAAAGAGTAGACCCTGAACAGTAATTGTAATAGGACTTCACGATATTACCATAAGTCATTGTAGAAATCCATTTCGGTTATCCCCTAACTCAAATCTTATGCCATGTATCCTGGTAATTGGTAGCACTCGTAATGTCGTGTCCTTTAAGAAGTAGCTGAGCTGAGATTTTACTTCATTTTCTACAGGAACACTTCCTTTATTGACTTTAGCTTATAAAGCCAGCAGTATAAAATGTATATATTAATTACATGTTTATTGCTGTATTGAGCTGCTGTGTCTGTATGATGGTACATTATACAGCAGGAATATGTAACAGTACCAGTTACTTATATTCTGTCAGCTGACCTTACATATATACTTACCTGAGAGGTACGTCAGCTGACTCCGATACTTACCTGAAAGGTACGTCAGCTGACATGCTCTAGAGAGGTACATACCACCCAAGATTCTGTAATGGATAACTGCTGGGTAATACAAACAGAATTATGATAATTAGATTAAATTTGTTTAATGAGCACTGTTCAACATCAGAATATAACTGGTAAAATGTTGGGTTTTATCATTTTCTCACAAAGAGCATCACTTATAAAAATCATTTAATGTTTTCTAACTTAATTAACCACTCATTAGATATTGGAAAGCTGCTAATGAAAGCATTTGGAGATTGATGTCATTTTCCTGTAAGCCACAAAGTCATTCTGAAAGTTAATGTACTGGAGCAGTGCCACTATGTACTCGAAACAGTCAGAAGATTTCACACCAGACGCTGTACTTTACAGTGTTAAAATTAGAATGGATGAATACAGCTGAAAATAGCACTGCAATATACAAATATACTTAACAGCTTGTTATTAGAGTGTGTTTGTTGTGCCCACACTTTCTTAATGACTTTGCTGAAACTGTTCTTAACGAAGTGAAGAACCATTATTAGCTAGCTGGCTATCAGAAAACATGCAAGAGAACATCAGTCAATGTCCGAGTAAAGTTTTGAGTGTATACGGACATGATATATCATCACCATGTTTGTTTACTGAAAGTTACACCCATCATATGTTTTAATGTGTTCAGTATACATAGTACAGTATATGGTTATGAGTTTACAGAGTACAGTATACAGAGTACCGTATACAGTGTACAGTATACATTGTACAGTATATATATATAGTACAGTATACATTGTACAGTATATATATATAGTACAGTATACATTGTACAGTATATATATATAGTACAGTATACAGTGTACAGTATACAGAGTACAGTATACAGAGTACAGTATACAGAGTTCAGTATACAGGGTACAGTATACAGGGTACAGTATACAGAGTACAGTATACAGAGTACAGTATACAGTGTACAGTATACAGAGTACAGTATACAGAGTTCAGTATACAGGGTACAGTATACAGTGTACAGTATACAGAGTACAGTATACAGGGTACAGTATACAGTGTACAGTATACAGAGTACAGTATACAGTGTACTGTATACAGAGTACAGTATACAGAGTTCAGTATACAGGGTACAGTATACAGGGTACAGTATACAGTGTACAGTATACAGAGTACAGTATACAGTGTACAGAGTACAGTATACAGAGTACAGTATACAGTGTACTGTATTACAGAGTACAGTATACAGAGTTCAGTATACAGGGTACAGTATACAGGGTACAGTATACAGTGTACAGTATACAGAGTACAGTATACAGTGTACAGAGTACAGTATACAGAGTACAGTATACAGAGTTCAGTATACAGGGTACAGTATACAGGGTACAGTATACAGTGTACAGTATACAGAGTACAGTATACAGTGTACAGTATACAGAGTACAGTATACAGAGTACAGTATATATATATAGTACAGTATACAGAGTACAGTATATGGTTATGAGTTTACAGAGTACAGTATACAGAGTACAGTATACAGAATACAGTATAAAGTGTACAGTGTACGGTATACAGAGTACAGTATACAGAGTACAGTATACAGGGTACAGTAGTACGGTATACAGAGTACCGTATACAGGGTACAGTATACAGAGTACAGTATACAGAATACAGTATACAGAGTACAGTATACAGAATACAGTATACAGTATACAGTGTACGGTATACAGAGTACAGTATACAGGGTACAGTATACAGTGTACAGTGTACGGTATACAAAGTACAGTATACAGGGTACAGTATACAGGGTACAGTATACAGAGTTCAGTATACAGAGTACAGTATACAGAGTACAGTATACAGGGTACGGTATACAGAGTACCGTATACAGGGTACAGTATACAGGGTACGGTATACAGAGTACAGTATACAGGGTACAGTATACAGGGTACAGTATACAGAGAACAGTATACAGAGTACAGTATACAGAGTACAGCTACAGTATACAGTGTACGGTATACAGAGTACGGTATACAGAGTACAGTATACAGGGTACAGTATACAGAGTACGGTATACAGAGTACAGTATACAGAGTACAGTATACAGGGTACAGTATACAGGGTACAGTATACAGAGTACAGTATACAGAGTACAGTATATAGTGTACAGAGTACAGTATACAGAGTACAGTAAACAGGGTACAGTATACAGAGTACAGTATACAGGGTACGGTATACAGAGTACCGTATACAGGGTACAGTATACAGGGTACAGTATACAGGGTACAGTATACATAGTACACTACAGAGTACAGGATACAGAGTACAGTATACAGGGTACAGTATACAGGGTACAGTATACAGAGTACAGTATACAGGGTACAGTATACAGGGTACAGTATACAGAGTACAGTATACAGAGTACACTACAGTATACAGAGTACAGTATACAGGGTACAGTATACAGAGTACAGGGTACAGTATACAGGGTACAGTATACAGGGTACAGTATACAGAGTACAGTATACAGAGTACAGTATACAGGGTACCGTATACAGAGTACAGTATACAGAGTACAGTATACAGAGTACACTACAGTATACAGAGTACACTACAGTATACAGAGAACAGTATACAGGGTACAGTATACAGGGTACAGTATACAGAATACTGTATACAGAGTACAGTACGTATACAGAGTACAGTATACAGGGTACAGTATACAGAGTACAGTATACAGGGTACAGTATACAGGGTACAGTATACAGGGTACAGTATACAGAGTACAGTATACAGGGTACAGTATACAGAGTACAGATTACAGAGTACGGTATACAGAGTACAGTATACAGAGTACAGTATACAGAGTACAGTATACAGGGTACAGTATACAGGGTACAGTATACAGGGTACAGTATACAGAGAACAGTATACAGGGTACAGTATACAGAGTACAGATTACAGAGAGATATACAGAGTACAGTATACAGAGAACAGTATACAGAATACAGTATACAGTGTACAGTATACAGAGTACAGTATACAGTGTACAGTATACAGAGTACAGTATACAGAGTTCAGTATACAGGGTACAGTATACAGTGTACAGTATACAGAGTACAGTATACAGAGAACAGTATACAGAATACAGTATACAGAGTACAGTATACAGAGTACAGTATACAGGGTACAGTATACAGGGTACAGTATACAGGGTACAGTATACAGAGTACAGTATACAGAGAACAGTATACAGAATACAGTATACAGAGTACAGTATACAGAGTACAGTATACAGTATACAGAGTACAGTATACAGAGAACAGTATACAGGGTACAGTATACAGAGTACAGTATACAGGGTACAGTATACAGAGTACAGTATACAGGGTACAGTATACAGAGTACAGTATACAGTGTACAGTATACAGAGTACAGTATACAGGGTACAGTATACAGGGTACAGTATACAGGGTACAGTATACAGAGTACAGTATACAGGGTACAGTATACAGAGTACAGTATACAGAGTACAGTATACAGTGTACGGTATACAGAGTACGGTATACAGGGTACGGTATACAGGGTACAGTATACAGTGTACAGTAAAACTTTAAAACTGTGCTGTAAATTACTGAGCATACCTTTCGAACCATGCTGTATATTACTGAGTGTAACTTTTAAAACCATGCTGTAAATGATTGAAGCAACAAGATCTACATATGTCTATACAATCACATAGATCCAGATCCCACCTCACACATTGGACCTGAAGTTTCAGGTTATGTGTAGTGTGTCTAGGTGTGTGGGGATCACTTGAGATGCTTTGTCCAACATTAAGATTTGTTGTAAACATGTGATAAGGAATTGTATACAGGTTTTGCACACTGCTGTAGATCTCGTTACATCAACTTCTCTGATATCTACCAATTTAGTACAGTATCTAGATAAAATTATAGGGACTACACTCTGCCACCTGGTATAGACAATTGAGTTGGACAAGTAGAAGTGGGTACATTCTGGACCTCCCACCTCTCAATAGCATAACTTGAATATATATGATAAAAGCATATTCTGCCTGATTTCTTCCTTATTAAAATGTATGTTGACATTGCAGCCTATATATGGAGCTGTGGAATCTCATTGGTTAATTAGAGTTAATTTAGAGTTAATTTGACCTGGCCAATAAGTGATAGATATACACATATCTTAGTTAACTTGGCCTGGCTGATGTTTGGTATATAAACTCAGCTTTGTAGCTAGTAAATTTAACTTGCCTTAATTGCCCTATGAAGAACTGCTGATCAGAATGTATTTCACGTAATATTTCACAAGCAGATGTAATAAAGCAACTAATTTCTATTTAATGAAGCAAGATCACACATAAAAGATTTTTTAATATTTCCTCAGTTACCATGGTGTTTTCCTAAAGGAAGAGGAAAGGCCCCTGTAAATACCATTTAGTAAAGTGTAATGTGTAGAATTTGTGTTTAATTATGTTCTGTATTGGAAGGCACTTAAATACCTAAAAGTGGTCCTTGATCAGCTCGGTAATGATTATAGGTGTGATATTATCATAACAGATTCTGTAATGATCTTCTACCTATTAGTGTATATATTAAAACATAACTACTAACTCATACAGGAATTCCCTAGGTCATGTGATCAGGAAACAAAATGGCAAACATCTGTGTTTAAAAACATTTTGCATAATTTAAACACATGAAAATTTTCAAGAACAAAAATTATCAGATTAAAGGATGTAATTGGAACTAGTACAGTTGTGGTTCCACCTGTAATTTAATGGTTTATTCCTGGGATCAGCCTCTGAATCCATTATTATCAGATGGCTTAATAATATTATTATAAAAAATGTCTCCATTATTATTATCAAAGGATTCAAAATGGCTTAATAATATTTTTATAAAAAATGTCTCCATTATTATTATCAAAGGATTCAAAATGATTTTATGGAACAAATACAAATAAGAAAGTTTAATGTTCATTCAATGAATTATCTTGGTAAATATGAATTCTCCATTGGTCCATTCTTCCAATATGTATATGAATTTTTCTTGTATGAATTCTAATATTTACATGAATTCTTCTTGTATGAATTCTCCTAGTATGTGTGAATTCTTCTTGTATGTATGAATTCTCCTAGTATGTATGAATTCTCCTAGTATGTGTGAATTCTTCTTGTATGAATTCTCCTAGAATGTGTGAATTCTTCTTGTATGAATTCTCCTAGAATGTGTGAATTCTTCTTGTATGAATTCTCCTAGTATGTGTGAATTCTTCTTGTATGAATTCTCCTAGTATGTATGAATTCTCCTAGTATGTATGAATTCTAGTATGTATGAATTCTCCTAGTATGTGTGAATTCTCCTAGTATGTATGAATTCTCCTAGTATGTATGAATTCTCCTAGTATGTGTGAATTCTCCTAGTATGTGTGAATTCTCCTAGTATGTATGAATTCTCCTAGTATGTATGAATTCTCCTAGTATGTGTGAATTCTCCTAGTATGTGTGAATTCTCCTAGTATGTATGAATTCTCCTAGTATGTATGAATTCTCCTAGTATGTATGAATTCTCCTAGTATGTATGAATTCTCCTAGTATGTATGAATTCTCCTAGTATGTGTGAATTCTCCTAGTATGTATGAATTCTCCTAGTATGTGTGAATTCTCCTAGTATGTGTGAATTCTCCTAGTATGTATGAATTCTCCTAGTATGTATGAATTCTCCTAGTATGTGTGAATTCTCCTAGTATGTGTGAATTCTCCTAGTATGTGTGAATTCTCCTAGTATGTATGAATTCTCCTAGTATGTATGAATTCTCCTAGTATGTGTGAATTCTCCTAGTATGTGTGAATTCTCCTAGTATGTATGAATTCTCCTAGTATGTATGAATTCTCCTAGTATGTATGAATTCTCCTAGTATGTATGAATTCTCCTAGTATGTGTGAATTCTCCTAGTATGTGTGAATTCTCCTAGTATGTATGAATTCTCCTAGTATGTATGAATTCTCCTAGTATGTGTGAATTCTCCTAGTATGTGTGAATTCTAGTATGTATGAATTCTCCTAGTATGTGTGAATTCTAGTATGTATGAATTCTCCTAGTATGTGTGAATTCTCCTAGTATGTGTGAATTCTCCTAGTATGTATGAATTCTCCTAGTATGTATGAATTCTAGTATGTATGAATTCTCCTAGTATGTGTGAATTCTCCTAGTATGTATGAATTCTCCTAGTATGTATGAATTCTAGTATGTATGAATTCTCCTAGTATGTGTGAATTCTCCTAGTATGTATGAATTCTCCTAGTATGTATGAATTCTAGTATGTATGAATTCTCCTAGTATGTGTGAATTCTCCTAGTATGTATGAATTCTCCTAGTATGTATGAATTCTAGTATGTGTGAATTCTCCTAGTATGTGTGAATTCTCCTAGTATGTGTGAATTCTCCTAGTATGTATGAATTCTCCTAGTATGTATGAATTCTAGTATGTATGAATTCTCCTAGTATGTATGAATTCTCCTAGTATGTATGAATTCTCCTAGTATGTGTGAATTCTAGTATGTATGAATTCTCCTAGTATGTATGAATTCTCCTAGTATGTGTGAATTCTCCTAGTATGTATGAATTCTCCTAGTATGTATGAATTCTCCTAGTATGTGTGAATTATCCTAGTATGTATGAATTCTCCTAGTATGTATGAATTCTCCTAGTATGTATGAATTCTCCTAGTATGTATGAATTCTCCTAGTATGTATGAATTCTCCTAGTATGTGTGAATTCTCCTAGTATGTGTGAATTCTCCTAGTATGTATGAATTCTCCTAGTATGTATGAATTCTAGTATGTATGAATTCTCCTAGTATGTGTGAATTCTCCTAGTATGTGTGAATTCTCCTAGTATGTGTGAATTATCCTAGTATGTATGAATTCTCCTAGTATGTGTGAATTCTCCTAGTATGTATGAATTCTCCTAGTATGTATGAATTCTCCTAGTATGTGTGAATTCTCCTAGTATGTGTGAATTATCCTAGTATGTATGAATTCTCCTAGTATGTATGAATTCTCCTAGTATGTATGAATTCTCCTAGTATGTATGAATTCTCCTAGTATGTATGAATTCTCCTAGTATGTGTGAATTCTCCTAGTATGTGTGAATTCTCCTAGTATGTGTGAATTCTCCTAGTATGTATGAATTCTCCTAGTATGTATGAATTCTCCTAGTATGTATGAATTCTCCTAGTATGTATGAATTCTCCTAGTATGTATGAATTCTCCTAGTATGTGTGAATTCTCCTAGTATGTGTGAATTCTCCTAGTATGTGTGAATTATCCTAGTATGTATGAATTCTCCTAGTATGTGTGAATTCTTCTTGAATGAATTCTCCTAGTATGTGTGAATTCTTCTTGAATGAATTCTCCTAGTATGTGTGAATTCTCCTAGTATGTATGAATTCTCCTAGTATGTATGAATTCTCCTAGTATGTATGAATTCTCCTAGTATGTATGAATTCTCCTAGTATGTATGAATTCTCCTAGTATGTATGAATTCTCCTAGTATGTATGAATTCTCCTAGTATGTATGAATTCTCCTAGTATGTGTGAATTCTCCTAGTATGTGTGAATTCTCCTAGTATGTGTGAATTCTCCTAGTATGTATGAATTCTAGTATGTATGAATTCTCCTAGTATGTGTGAATTCTCCTAGTATGTGTGAATTCTCCTAGTATGTATGAATTCTCCTAGTATGTGTGAATTCTCCTAGTATGTATGAATTCTCCTAGTATGTGTGAATTCTCCTAGTATGTATGAATTCTCCTAGTATGTATGAATTCTCCTAGTATGTATGAATTCTCCTAGTATGTATGAATTCTAGTATGTATGAATTCTCCTAGTATGTATGAATTCTCCTAGTATGTGTGAATTCTCCTAGTATGTGTGAATTCTCCTAGTATGTGTGAATTCTCCTAGTATGTATGAATTCTCCTAGTATGTGTGAATTCTTCTTGTATGAATTCTCCTAGTATGTGTGAATTCTTCTTGTATGAATTCTCCTAGTATGTGTGAATTCTTCTTGAATGACTGCATGGTGATGTTAAGCTAACTGTCTGGCCTGATTAATCCGGTGGTTTCTGCTGCTATTAATCTGTAAATGTACCTCTATAAGAGGCGCAGCTTAGTGTATTGATTTCGTTTTTACAAACACTGGTGTCTGGACTTACATGATTTAATGGCCATGGAGGAAAATCATAGATATTAGCTGTCAGGGTGAATCTGATAAATAGATGTAGTTTAATGGTATGTTGGAGAGGTTGCCAGAACTGTTCTGTCTGGGGTTGTACTTATTCCTAATAAAAATATAATTCGTAAGTACCCGACAAACCTATACACTTTACAAATAAAACTCATTCAATAAACGAAAAAAACTTATTGTATTTTTCTAGTCTGAAAGGAAGTATGATACCGTTTGATATGACAGTCGTGACGTTGTTAATGAGATATGGCCCTCGCGAGGTTTAGAGTGTACAGGATTGGCTAGGGTTTTACATGGGTAGTGTCGCAGTATAGTAAGTGAAGAGAACGTGTTTGTATCAAATGAAAGAGAAACTATAATTGTTCGTATAAAATGATAGTTTAATATGACTGTGTAGTAAAAATACAAGATACAAGCATTTGTATTTAATGTCTTGTTTTTAAACAATATTAACATTAGCTCTGTCAAGCTATTCTTATGACTATAAACAAAAATTGACATACCACTCAACAGAAATGTCAGACAGGTAGGAACTCAGTGTCTCCAAAGTTTAGGTAAAACCAATATTCAGAATGTAACCTACTAAAAGTGTATTTGAGGATGCTGATAAACTGATATATAATTGTACAAATAAAGGACCAGTCTTTATATTGGTCATAATATCAACTCATGGAGAGCATGACCCATTGGTAAGTCGCTCAGTGATGAAGTGATTTTATACTTAGCTTTGATCAGGACTCTGTTCCTGTGACATGAAACAGCTTTATAAAGTATAGACAGAAAAGCTTGATATTTTCCACTTAGTTTTTTGCATAATTTCGTAAACATAATTTTGTTTTTAAGATATGACCAGTTTACTTGATCTGTATTTTGGTAGTGTCTTGTTTACTAGACATTATCCTTAGGCAGGCATTAAGGTCACGTAATCAACTAAAGAGATAATTTGCCTGGAGATGTAATAGGGTTTCATCTCTAGTAAACCTGGCCTGAAAACCCCAATATTTTCTGACCTTTTGAAACCAATTTACTCATCCATTTGAAATGTTTTAATAGTAATTTCAAAATTTTCATTGTTGTGTTCAATTTGTTTTCTCACTTGAGGAGACAAAATTAAGGGATGGAAAATTTTAACCACAATCATTAATTCCCAATTTGAAATGCCAGGTGACGTTGTTGAGGAAATGTTCAAGTAGGTAAAAAAGTTCCATGAATGATGATTTGACTTGTGTTACAGGGTAAGCAGAAACAACAGAAGCGAACACAGACATTCTTCCAGTTCTGTAATGCCACAGAGTCCATCTTGTTATGTACAGACGTGGCCGCCCGAGGTCTGGATATTCCCCGTGTGGACTGGATTGTCCAATATGATCCTCCCGATGATCCAAAGGTTAGTCTCTTAATCACTATTACCTGTTACTTCTGGACAGGTAAATCAAGTTATTACCAGTTTCTGTAACAGGTAATGGAACTATTACCTGTTTTCCTGGACAGGTAGGAAATGAACATGTGACAGCCATTTTTGTATCCTGTTATATAACTTGAAGGTTAAAAGGTCATTGCTACTGTTCCTTTAAATAGAAAATTGATTGAATTACACAAAACAAGCTCTAACTTTTTACATTGTGTACTGAATGCTGGTGAATGTCCAAAAAATAGTTTTACTGGTTTGACCGGTTTTTGTTCTGCCATTGTCAAACTCTCTAGCTAGAGAACAAATTAAAGCAACTATTCACACCACAATGATTAGGAGTTTTCTCTGCAGCCTCTCAATTTTAGAAATAAAGTGCACCATGATGTTGGGTACATTTCTGTGATAGCATGCATGCACATTTTGAAGTCAAGTCTCTACCAGAAAACACTGTTGTGCTACTGATAGCTATAGCTATTAAGTTAGCCTTTAACTCAACATAGACTAGTTTGTGTTTTCTATCTTCAAGCATCCTCAAAACAGCAGCATTATTGTCTTTATTTGTTTATGTTATTAGTTAGCAGACATGTCCCTTAACATTGTAAAATGTACCTGATGCTACTGTGGTGGTGTGCACAGTTTAGACCTTGGCTACAGGCATGGCCAGAACCATTTCAGTCTTTCAAACAATGCATATTTTTTACTGACACATAGCTACAGGAAAATGAAGATTGTTTCCTCTAATTGGAAGTCTTTATGAATGTTGTATGACATTTCTCAGTTGTATAATATTTCTGTGAATTAAGGAATAATGTTTCATAAAGACATCAGTTACTGTAGGCAGATCCCCACGATAACTAAAGCTGCAGGAACTGAAGTACACAAAAGAAGCTTTCTTGAGAGTAGGGAGATAAACTAATGCAGAAGCAGGTGCTTGTTGAACTCAAGACAACCTTGTTGTACAGTTTGTATTATCTTTAATTTCATTCAAACTCAGACAAGTTAAGTGCTTTTTCTTTGTTCAGCTTTCTGGGTTGAAGGTTATATATATATACCTCCTGTCCTTCATCAACAGTTTTTCCTGATGTTTGGTGGTGTAACTAACGCCTTGCTTATAATGTAAAACTTACATTTGACAAATCATAACATTGCGATACTTCAATAAAAATTGTACATAGTATTCTAGCAGTAGGTAAGGTGTTATATTACACAGGAGTGGTACTAGGACAGGTGTTCCTGAGTAGGAGGAGATAGAGGAAGTCATTGTCATGTCTGTCCGGAGAGGAGATTAATATAACAACTCCAATAGGATGTACTGTCATTGGTGCGAATGCCCTGTTCAGGTAGGACATAAACAACTCCAATAGGATGTACCCTGGTTAGTGTAAATGTCCTGTCCAGGAGGAACATGAACAACTCCAATAGGATGTACTCTGGTTGGTGTAAATGTCCTGTCCAGGTAGGACATTAACAACTCCAATAGGATGTACCCTGGTTGGTGTAAATGTCCTGTCTAGGAGGAACATTAACAACTCCAATAGGATGTACCCCATCTTCGCTAGCCAAGGCTTCTGATTACGTTACACTACACGAACCCTTGGCGGATATAGTCGTGTTCAAACCGTCACGCCCTGGAATCCCAGGGCATCCAATCAAATCGCGTTTTACACTCGGGCTTGGTTTCGCAGTAAACAAAAATTGCGGCACCCAGTACAGAGCTACAATGTCGACTATGTCATGGCATTTTACCTATATACAGAGACATACAATCTTTAGGGGAACATTCGCAGTGTTTGATAAATCTATTTAAGTCATTGATCACATATCTCATCGAAATGACACAAGCCTCCATGTGTGTTTGTTAACATCACAGATGAAGTAAATCGGTAACGCTCGTTTTGATTGGTCGAAAATTTCATGCGTAAAGAGTGGTAATTTTGGATCTCCGCTAGAGGGCCAGAACTGACGCCTATATCCGCCAAGGGTTCGTGTAGTGTAACGTAATAAGAAGCCTTGGCGAGCGAAGATGGATGTACCCTGGTTGGTGTATATGTCCTGTCCAGGAGGAACAATAACAACTCCAATAGGATGTACTCTGGTTGGTGTAAATGTCCTGTCCAGGAGGAACAATAACAACTCCAATAGGATGTACTCTGGTTGGTGTAAATGTCCTGTATAGGAGGAACATTAACAACTCCAATAGGATGTACCCTGGTTGGTGTAAATGTCCTGTCCAGGAGGAACATTACCTACTCCAATAGGATGTACCCTGGTTAGTGTAAATGTCCTGTCTAGGAGGAACATGAACAACTCCAATAGGATGTACTCTGGTTGGTGTAAATGTCCTGTCTAGGAGGAACATTAACAACTCCAATAGGATGTACCCTGGTTGGTGTAAATGTCCTGTCTAGGAGGAACAATAACAACTCCAATAGGATGTACCCTGGTTGGTGTAAATGTCCTGTCTAGGAGGAACATTAACATGCTCCAATAGGATGTACCTCTGGTTGGTGTAAATGTCCTGTCTAGGAGGAACAATAACAACTCCAATAGGATGTACCCTGGATTGGTGTAAATGTCCTGTCTAGGAGGAACATTACCTACTCCAATAGGATGTACTCTGGTTGGTGTAAATGTCCTGTCTAGGAGGAACAATAACAACTCCAATAGGATGTACCCTGGTTGGTGTTAATGTCCTGTCTAGGAGGAACATTACCTACTCCAATAGGATGTACCCTGGTTGGTGTAAATGTCCTGTCTAGGAGGAACAATAACAACTCCAATAGGATGTACCCTGGTTGGTGTAAATGTCCTGTCTAGGAGGAACATTACCTGCTCCAATAGGATGTACTCTGGTTGGTGTAAATGTCCTGTATAGGAGGAACAATAACAACTCCAATAGGATGTACCCTGGTTGGTGTAAATGTCCTGTCTAGGAGGAACATTACCTACTCCAATAGGATGTACTCTGGTTGGTGTAAATGTCCTGTCTAGGAGGAACAATAACAACTCCAATAGGATGTACCCTGGTTGGTGTAAATGTCCTGTCTAGGAGGAACATTAACAAGTCCAATAGGATGTACCCTGGTTGGTGTAAATGTCCTGTCTAGGAGGAACATTACCTACTCCAATAGGATGTACCCTGGTTGGTGTAAATGTCCTGTCTAGGAGGAACATGAACAACTCCAATAGGATGTACCCTGGTTGGTGTTAATGTCCTGTCTAGGAGGAACATTACCTACTCCAATAGGATGTACCCTGGTTGGTGTAAATGTCCTGTCTAGGAGGAACATTACCTACTTCAATAGGATGTACCCTGGTTGGTGTTAATGTCCTGTCTAGGAGGAACATTACCTACTCCAATAGGATGTACCCTGGTTGGTGTAAATGTCCTGTCCAGGAGGAACATTATCTACTCCAATAGGATGTACCCTGGTTGGTGTATATGTCCTGTCTAGGAGGAACATTAACTACTCCAATAGGATGTACTCTGGTTGGTGTAAATGTCCTGTCCAGGTAGGACATGAACAACTCCAATAGGATGTACTCTGGTTGGTGTAAATGTCCTGTCCAGGTAGGACAATGAACAACTCCAATATGGATGTACTCTGGTTGGTGTAAATGTCCTGTCTAGGAGGAACAATAACAACTCCAATATGGATGTACTCTGGTTGGTGTAAATGTCCTGTCCAGGTAGGACATGAACAACTCCAATAGGATGTACTCTGGTTGGTGTAAATGTCCTGTCCAGGAGGAACAATAACAACTCCAATAGGATGTACTCTGGTTGGTGTAAATGTCCTGTCCAGGTAGGACATGAACAACTCCAATATGGATGTACCCTGGTTGGTGTAAATGTCCTGTAGCCAAGAAGAGTTGACCAAGCTGATAGAATGTACATTAGCCTTGATAATTAATGTTGGTCTGAAAATAAAAACTAGATTTGTTGTACATGAATTCAAATGAAAAATGAAGGATATATTTTATACCGAAGTGTTAATTGTAGTTCATTTTCTGTATTGATGATGATATGCGTGTGTGAATATGTTTGGGAATGATGTTGTTTTTAAAAACAGCATGTTGCTATTGATAAGGCTAACTAAAAGAAAAGTTGTCCTTGAAAACAAGAAAAAGTAGGGGGGAAAAAGGCGAAAATTGTATTAGGTAATTCTTTCTAAACACTTCAGTCGCCAAATGGCCAAATAAAATATAACGTAAAGGAGATAAGGATGGGACATAAAAACAAAACTGATATGTAATCATCACACAATCAGGAGATGGGATTTAATGTCTCATTTAAAGAACACAGGCCGAGTGAGAATCGACCGTAAACTCTGCAGATTTGAGTTGAGAGATGAAAACCATTATTTACAGTGTTATCATTAGTGATACATTGTTTCATGTACACAGCAGTGATTAGCTCCATGTTCCTTCAATAACGCTAATGAGTTAGAGAATAATACAGATCTTTTACTTGAAATGAAAACAAAGCAAGCCTTGTAGTGCACAAATAACAGGTTGAAGATATTTCCTATTTGTGAGTGTTAGGTGCCAAATATGTTTATGTAGCGATGCTGTAATCAAAGTGAGTTTTCCTTTGAGATGCCGTCATGACCAGTTCTCTGCAGACTATGATGAAGTACACCTTTGATCCTTAATTGAGAAACTTGGGTTGTCTTTCTGAAGTTTTATTGGTGCTGCGGGAGTGTAATTGGGTTGCTTGGAGTTGCCTCCCCTTACTGTTTTATGCGGTAAGGTATCGCAGTGTACAGGTGTAACAGATACGATAAAGGAATTACGAGATATGTTTTCTCCTGCAGTGTAAGGTTGTATGTATTTCAGATTTGATAAGTTCCAAGCTTTATCATATCTCCGGCATTATAAAGTAAACCAATCTGCTTCGTATCATATATTTCATACAGACTCCTATTCCATCCTGATCAAGCTACTTGTATTTTACTCATTTATCAGATAATACACATACCAATAGATATTGTTAAAAATTTAAATACAATAAAAAATTAAAAATTTAAATACCATATAAAATAACTGGAATGAAAGCTATTTAAATGTCCTGTTTTTGTCAGCATCAGGATATGTCCCTGATCCTGAGGGGTCCTGTCCTTAATTGTATATGTTAATGGAAAACCATCCAAACCATTCATTGGCTCCAAAGAATTTTAATTAGAAGTCAACTGGGTTCAATGTAACACCATGTTAAATAGAAGCCTAGAAGACTTGGTAAAAGTTTAGCGGTAAATGAATTAACAGAATGTGTTCATTTCATCATTAATGGCCCAGAGTTAATGTCGGAAAGTGTGGGTCTATCAGGTTTTAAAGCAGCATGAAGGTGTGTCCATTAGAAGTTATGGTAGATTGGTGACTGATGCACACTTAATTGAGTTCCTGAAACTGTTCCACCAGAGTGAGGCTGCCTAGCACCTGTCATGTACAGTGGATTTTGGGCCCTGACAGACTACATCTAATCTAATTACATGGGCATCGCTGCACTAGTACACTGTTGTAGAACTTGTTGCTATCACCTTCCAGAAGTCATATGGGTCCTCTATTAACTCCTAACTGTAAAGAGGATGTATTAATTAGATAAAATCTTTGTTCAGTCTGACACTTTGTTTTATTAGATATGATATGTGTTAGTTCATTGTCATGTGTGATGTGAAAATAATGTTGTTTAAAACCACAATAACAGATAGAGGAAGGTGGGTACATGGACACTTCTTTGATGTCAGGAGAGAAAATGATACAAAACAGAAAAAAGGGATAAAAAGGGGAAGCAATATATAATGGAGAAGAAAGCAGAAAGGAGAGCTGAAATAAATTATTTTATAGGAAGAGAAACAAAGATAAGGAAGAGAGGCAATGACTATTATGAAGTAAGGCAATGATGATGAAGAGAGGCAATGATGATGAAGAGAGGCAATGAAGCAACAATAAGGAAGAGAGACAATGCTGCATTTAATAAAGGAAGAGAGGCATTGACAAGGAAGAGTGGCAAGAGTGATAAGGAAGAGAGGCAATGATAAGGAAGAGAGGCAACGATAATTAAGAGAGGCAGTGATAATGAAGAGGGGCAGTGATAATGAAGAGTGGCAATGATAATGAAGAGAGGCAGTGATAATGAAGAGAGGCATCGATGATAATAAGAGAGGCAACGATAAGAAAGAGAGACAATGATAATGAAAAGAGGTAATGATAATGAGGAGAGGCATCGATAATGAAAAGAGGCAATGATAATGAAGAGAGGCAATGATAATGAAGAGTGGCAATGATAATGAAAACAGGCAATGATAATGAAGAGATGCAATGATAATGAAGAGAGGCAATGATAATGAAGAGTGACAATGATAATGAAGAGTGACAATGATAATGAGGAGAGGCAATGAAGAGTGGTCATAATAAGGAAGAGGGGCAATGACAATGAAAAGTGGCAATGATAATGAAGAGAGGCAATGATAAGAAAGAGTGACAATGATAATGAAGAGAGGCAATGATAAGAAAGAGAGGCAATGATAATGAAGAGAGGCAATGATAATGAAGTGAGGCAATGATAATGAAGAGAGGCAATGATAATGAAGAGAGGCAATGATAATGAATAGTGGCATCGATAAGACAGAGAGGCAATGCTAATGAAAAGAGGTAATGATAATAAGGAGAGGCATCGATAATTAAGAGAGGCATCGATAATGAAGAGAGGCAACGATAATGAAAACAGGCAATGATAATGAGGAGAGGCAATGATAAGAAAGAGAGGCAATGATAATGAAGAGAGGCAATGATAATGAAGAGAGGCAACGATAATGAAGTGAGGCAACGATAATGAGGAGAGGCAGTGATAATGAAGAGGGGCAGTGATAATGAAGAGAGGCAGTGATAATGAAGAGTGGCAATGATAATGAAGAGAGGCAGTGATAATGAAGAGAGGCATCGATGATAATAAGAGAGGCAACGATAAGAAAGAGAGACAATGATAATGAAAAGAGGTAATGATAATGAGGAGAGGCATCGATAATTAAGAGAGGCAATGATAATGAAGAGGGGCACGATAAGAAAGAGAGACAATGATAATGAAGAGGGGCAATGATAAGAAAGAGAGACAATGATAAGAAAGATCTCGAGAGGCAATGATAAGAAAGAGAGGCAACGATAATGAAAAGAGTCAATGATAATGAAGAGAGGCAATGATAATGAAGAGAAGCAATGATAATGAAGAGAGGCAATGATAATGAAGAGTGGCAATGATAATGAAGAGAGGCAATGATAAGAAAGAGAGGCAACGATAATGAAAAGAGTCAATGATAATGAAGAGAGGCAATGATAATGAAGAGAAGCAATGATAATGAAGAGAGGCAATGATAATGAAGAGAAGCAATGATAATGAAGAGAGGCAATGATAATGAAGAGTGGCAATGATAATGAAAAGAGGCAACGATAATGAACAGAGGCATCGATAAGAAAGAGAGGTAATGATAATGAAAAGAGGCAACGATAATGAACAGAGGCATCGATAAGAAAGAGAGGTAATGATAATGAAAAGAGGCAATGATAATGAAAAGAGGCAATGATAATGAAGAGTGGCAGTGATGATGAAGAGAGGCAATGATAATGAAAGAGAGGCAATGATAAGAAAGAGAGGCAATGATAATGAAAAGAGGCAATGATAATGAAGAGTGGCAGTGATGATGAAGAGAGGCAATGATAATGAAAAGAGGCAATGATAATGAAGAGAGGCAATGATAATGAAGAGTGGCAATGATAATGAAAACAGGCAATGATAATGAAGAGATGCAATGATAATGAAGAGAGGCAATGATAATGAAGAGTGACAATGATAATGAAGAGTGACAATGATAATGAGGAGAGGCAATGAAGAGTGGTCATAATAAGGAAGAGGGGCAATGACAATGAAAAGTGGCAATGATAATGAAGAGAGGCAATGATAAGAAAGAGTGACAATGATAATGAAGAGAGGCAATGATAAGAAAGAGAGGCAATGATAATGAAGAGAGGCAATGATAATGAAGTGAGGCAATGATAATGAAGAGAGGCAATGATAATGAAGAGAGGCAATGATAATGAATAGTGGCATCGATAAGAAAGAGAGGCAATGCTAATGAAAAGAGGTAATGATAATAAGGAGAGGCATCGATAATTAAGAGAGGCATCGATAATGAAGAGAGGCAACGATAATGAAAACAGGCAATGATAATGAGGAGAGGCAATGATAAGAAAGAGAGGCAATGATAATGAAGAGAGGCAATGATAATGAAGAGAGGCAACGATAATGAAGTGAGGCAACGATAATGAGGAGAGGCAGTGATAATGAAGAGGGGCAGTGATAATGAAGAGAGGCAGTGATAATGAAGAGTGGCAATGATAATGAAGAGAGGCAGTGATAATGAAGAGAGGCATCGATGATAATAAGAGAGGCAACGATAAGAAAGAGAGACAATGATAATGAAAAGAGGTAATGATAATGAGGAGAGGCATCGATAATTAAGAGAGGCAATGATAATGAAGAGGGGCAGTGATAATGAAGAGTGGCAATGATAATGAAGAGAGGCAGTGATAATGAAGAGAGGCATCGATGATAATAAGAGAGGCAACGATAAGAAAGAGAGACAATGATAATGAAAAGAGGTAATGATAATGAGGAGAGGCATCGATAATTAAGAGAGGCAATGATAATGAAGAGGGGCAGTGATAATGAAGAGTGGCAATGATAATGAAGAGAGGCACGATAAGAAAGAGAGACAATGATAATGAAGAGGGGCAATGATAAGAAAGAGAGACAATGATAAGAAAGATCTCGAGAGGCAATGATAAGAAAGAGAGGCAACGATAATGAAAAGAGTCAATGATAATGAAGAGAGGCAATGATAATGAAGAGAGGCAATGATAATGAAGAGAGGCAATGATAATGAAGAGTGGCAATGATAATGAAGAGAGGCAACGATAAGAAAGAGAGGCAATGATAATGAAGAGAGGCAATGATAATGAAGTGAGGCAATGATAATGAAGAGAGGCATCGATAAGAAAGAGAGGTAATGATAATGAAAAGAGGCAACGATAATGAACAGAGGCATCGATAAGAAAGAGAGGTAATGATAATGAAAAGAGGCAACGATAATGAACAGAGGCATCGATAAGAAAGAGAGGTAATGATAATGAAAAGAGGCAACGATAATGAACAGAGGCATCGATAAGAAAGAGAGGTAATGATAATGAAAAGAGGCAATGATAATGAAAAGAGGCAATGATAATGAAGAGTGGCAGTGATGATGAAGAGAGGCAATGATAATGAAAGAGAGGCAATGATAAGAAAGAGAGGCAATGATAATGAAAAGAGGCAATGATAATGAAGAGTGGCAGTGATGATGAAGAGAGGCAATGATAATGAAAAGAGGCAATGATAATGAAGAGAGGCAATGATAATGAAGAGTGGCAATGATAATGAAAACAGGCAATGATAATGAAGAGATGCAATGATAATGAAGAGAGGCAATGATAATGAAGAGTGGCAATGATAATGAAAACAGGCAATGATAATGAAGAGATGCAATGATAATGAAGAGGGGCAATGACAATGAAAAGTGGCAATGATAATGAAGAGAGGCAATGATAAGAAAGAGTGACAATGATAATGAAGAGAGGCAATGATAAGAAAGAGAGGCAATGATAATGAAGTGAGGCAATGATAATGAAGAGAGGTAATGATAATGAAGAGAGGCAATGATAATGAATAGTGGCATCGATAAGAAAGAGAGGCAATGCTAATGAAAAGAGGTAATGATAATAAGGAGAGGCATCGATAATTAAGAGAGGCATCGATAATGAAGAGAGGCAACGATAATGAAAACAGGCAATGATAATGAGGAGAGGCAATGATAAGAAAGAGAGGCAATGATAATGAAGAGAGGCAATGATAATGAAGAGAGGCAACGATAATAAAGTGAGGCATCGATAATGAAGAGAGGCAACGATAATGAAAACAGGCAATGATAATGAGGAGAGGCAATGATAAGAAAGAGAGGCAATGATAATGAAGAGAGGCAATGATAATGAAGAGTGACAATGATAATGAAGAGTGACAATGATAATGAGGAGAGGCAATGAAGAGTGGTCATAATAAGGAAGAGGGGCAATGACAATGAAAAGTGGCAAAAATAAAGAAGATAGGTAATCAGATAAGAAGGAGTGGCCCCATTGACCTTGTGTTTATTACTCTACATCTGAAAATATCTTGATTGTTTGTTTGTTGTGTTAATTGTCATGCAAACAGCCAGGTCAGGGTTATTCGAGGTGGTGTTTCCTTAGTAATTGGTGGCTACCTAGCTCCCTGAACAAAATACAGAAGGCCCTTCACAGCGTCTTTCCCTTGACTAACCATGACAGCACAAAAAGTCAGTTTCTCAGCTTCCCCAGAAACACAAACCCTCACAGGTTTAGAGCATGGAACCACACATCTCCGATATTCATCTGAGGTTACATAAGGTGACACTATAACCAACTGTGATATGATAACATAATCCCAGAAATCATTTCACATAAAACAACTTGTTTAATAACCTGATTGGTAGCTACATGCAGCTCCAATACTGTCTAGGTGGTGTAAGTGGTGGGGGGGAGGGGGGGGGGGGGGGGGGGGGGGCTCTAATGTAGCCAGCTGTGAGCTAGGTCTTATGATGTTGGTGATGTAGATTCATTGATAATGTTAAAAACCATCCCCGGAAGAATTATTTCGTATAGGATATGACTTATTGATGTGCAGAATGACATATGCACCATACACCAAAATTTGGAAATCAACTGCATCCAGCTCAAAGAGTGTCTGGCAAAATCATAAAAATACATTAAGCCTACAAAAATCTTAATACCAAGAAAAATGATGTGAGTTTAAAACAAGAATGTTTGAAATGAAATTAATGCTTTTTGGCACACACAACTGTCTATTGCATTGTGTGATTTAGAAAATTTCAACAATAGCGACCTGTCTTTCTTTTGCTAATCTCAGCACAGTATACAACTATGCATCTTGTTAAAACATAATTAAGGCTGAAGAAAAATGTTTGCATGCTAGCAGTATTGTATTTTATCAGAACACTTTTTATTTCTTTTTCTTAGAAACAGAATTAGAATAAATAAGTGGTTGTTGTGCCTGCTGGCTATCACAGTTAATAAGCTACATATACTCTATATTTGTGAGCTATTTCATATCAATTTATGTTTAGAATTTATTTAGTTAGATGTTACTTGAAGCTGAATCAGTTTTCATCTGTTGAGCTAGAGTATCAAAGTAACAAATGCTGATTTTCTGAAATGCAAGAAGCACCTAGGTCAGAGATTTTTTTATGAGAAAGCTGGCTATGAAAAGCTGTTTATGTATCAGAATTCAAAAGAATAATTATCTGTCCCTCCGTCCACTCTTATTTCTATAGCATTACCTCAGCGATATATGCTGGATGGGAAATGTATGAGAATCATATATACCAATATGTGTGAATGACAGAATGTGGTGGGTTAAGTATTAGCCCTACATATATTCCTATATGACATATGAACCTTATGATATATGAAATGTACACAAAGAGAGACAATATAGACAAAGATTCCTGGCTTGTAACATACCAATAAAGATTTCCAATTTAAACTCTTTCATGGAGGTATTCATCTTGTCCTTGCAGCGACATGCATGTAACCTTTTTTTTTTTTCTTAACACAGTTATAACTTTTGGTAGCAGAATGCACTAGAAGTCCTAAGCTTCCCTATTGATACAAAAACTAAGAACTCCTTCAAATTTCATTTGCTGAAACCTTGCGGTCCAAATACCAGAATTCTTATTTGCATTAAGCTGATCTTAAAATGAACAGCATCCTACAGTCACTATAGCTAGTGATGCGTATTTCCCTACCACAATACATCTATTTTGTCAAGAACACAATGCTCCCTAGCTTTTACCGTGATCTTTTTATATTTAATTGAGAATATGATTTGGAACATACGTGTTGTGGGATTTTATAAAATTTGATGTTTAAAAATGCTGTTTGAAATGCATTTACACTTTAGGATTGAGATGACAGTGATTAGAGACCTGGAAACCTCGGCAGGTTTCACATAAATCTGTATTTCAACATTTGTAGAAGTTCCTAATGAGCTGTTCAGTCATGTGACATTTCCAATTTTGTTTTAAGGTTTAAACTTCTTTTTGTCATAAATATGCTGATGATTCAGGCTTTGGGTAAAACATAAGAATAATGCATACTCTTGATGATATTGTAGGTTTTTCGACAACCATGGTAATTATCTCATTGTTTTTATTTTGGGGCGAAAAGTTGTGTTCCAATATTGATGTACTGGAGGTTAGACCATTATTCATCAGCTGAATAAGCAGACCTAAGGGAGAGAACATGGGGTAGAGATTATCAACAGAGTAATGGAATAAAGGTCTTCATTTGGAAGGCAAAGGTCGTGTTTTGGAGCGAAATCACGATGTGGGAGCAGACATAATGATGTGCATGTTGGAGGGGACAAAAATCGTGTGTGTGGGTGGCCAATGGTCATGATGTGACGTGTATCTGAGGGTGAGAGCTAAGGTCATATGATGCATGTGCCTGGGAGTGGGGTGGGGGAGGACATGTTGTTTATTTGGTTGGGGGGGGGGGGGGGGGGGGGCAAATGTCATGGTGTGTGTGTGTGTGTGTGTGTGTGTTGTGAGGGAGCAAAGAGCATGATGTGGTAGCAGCTACTGATGTGGGATTCAGAGGCGTCATAGCAAAAAGTGGTAAAATGCAGCAGAGATGACGATTAGGTAAAGTGCATGATATGGTAATATATAAAGGTCAAAGTTTCCAGGTAAAAAATGACAGGGTGATGACAGAGATAGAACAAAAGGGTGCAGGTGATAACTTGGCAGCAAAAATGATAGATTTGGGTTTATATGGTAAGGACACTGAAGTGAGGATTTCAGGGTCAAGGCAGCGGTAAGACTCGGGTGAGACTAGGTGTCAATGACACGACAAGGCAATTTTGATCTGGTGTAATATAGTATTGTTGGAGTGTACATAGTATATCTGCAGGTATTGATTTAATGAGCATGAGCTGAATTTGTCTCTGCATCCATCAACCCATTTTCATTTCATATTGTAAATTTAGAATGAGCATGTCTAATTAATGGCATGTTGAAACATGACATTAATCAGGGTGTGGTTATAACTTGCTTTATAATGAGATTATTTCATTCATATTTGCTCAGGGTATAAAAACATAAGTCTTAGAATGATATTTCAAAGTTAAACAAATCTTTTCCAGTTACATTATTGATGAGAGACTGACACTAAGATATAACAAGATTAATCTGCACTTTACTTCATTTAGATAATGTTGATATTAATAATCTCTTGTCCCTTAATATTTCATTCCTGATACAATATAATGATATATATTAAGCCAAACCCTGTAAGTGTTCTCCGCAGTGCTTTAGGGCTAACACTGATTTATTCCTATGGAGCTTCAGAGCACCGTCAGATAACTATGGCAGAATACTTGATGTGTTTCTAACACATAATTTGTCACATCGGAATTTTTTGAAGTTAAAAATTACTCCAGAAATGATGTGAATCATTTATTCATTCAGTCCGTCAAAAAATTTAATTCTGAAGATTCAATTTATTCTGTATTCCTTTTGAATGTTTCTGCTTGTAAGGTTAGCAGCATTGGAATGCGAGCTGTGGGAATCAAATTTTGTCATGTTATAGAGTGGGTCGGAGGTTTGGATCAAGTCTATTGTCTCCTGTAGTTCTGTGGCTGATGACAAGGTTACAAGAAATGTCTCGTACTGCGTGACTGGCAGCTTCCCTGTTTAGAATGTAAATTTTAACATTTTAAGTGAAGGTGACCTTAGAGAGCTATATGCCATCTGATATGTTTACAAACATAGATAATTTCCTCAGCTGTATTTTGACCAAACTACCTTCTATAATTTTCACCTGATAGTTTGGTGTCTTTTACCTGGTTGACTGCTGTATTAAAAATCTAGTTCCTTTGTTACCTCTCCGCTGTTGTCTTTGTCTTGTTGAACTATTCTTTAACGTATTGATCTTGAAAGTCCCTGCATTCATGCATTTTCATGCATATGATAATGTCATTTTCTTCACTTGCTTAAAGGTTTAAATTTTCTGTTCAATATTCAGTTGTTGGTTTTTTTTGGGAGAAAAGGAAAAACTCCAGATCGAAATCATAGGGGAAATTTTGTGATGTTTTACTAGTTATCTATAAATAATAACAATGTTGACCGTGTACAAAGTTGGTGATCACCTGGTAGTTATTGAGGAGAAACTATCCTTATAAAGTTACACTTAATTAATACAGTTGTGTTCCTCTGATATATTTTGCATTGATATACATTTCCTAGAAAGTCTGACTCATTTTTTTTTATGTTACAGAATTATAATATCTTCTGATTTGTATTTGTTTGATGTTGAATTATAAAGTTCTGACTCATATTTGTTTGATGTTGAATTATATCTTCTGACTCATATTTGTTTGATGTTGAATTATAATATCTTCTGACTTGTATTGTTTGATGTTGAATTATAATATCTTCTGACTTGTATTTGTTTGATGTTGAATTATAATATCTTCTGACTTGTATTTGTTTGATGTTGAATTATAATATCTTCTGACTCATATTTGTTTGATGTCGAATTATATCTTCTGACTCATATTTGTTTGATGTTGAATTATAATATCTTCTGACTTGTATTGTTTGATGTTGAATTATAATATCTTCTGACTTGTATTTGTTTGCTGTTGAATTATAATATCTTCTGACTCATATTTGTTTGATGTTGAATTATAATGTCTTCTGACTTGTATTGTTTGATGTTGAATTATAATATCTTCTGACTCGTATTTGTTTGATGTTGAATTATAATATCTTCTGACTCATATTTGTTTGATGTTGAATTATAATATCTTCTGACTTGTATTTGTTTGATGTTGAATTATAATATCTTCTGACTCGTATTTGTTTGATGTTGAATTATAATATCTTCTGACTTGTATTTGTTTGATGTTGAATTATAATATCTTCTGACTCATATTTGTTTGATGTTGAATTATAATATCTTCTGACTTGTATTTGTTTGATGTTGAATTATATCTTCTGACTTGTATTTGTTTGATGTTGAATTATTATATTGTTTTACTCGTATTTGTTTGATGTTGAATTATTATATCTTCTGACTTGTATTGTTTGAAGTTGAATTATAATATCTTCTGACTTGTATTTGTTTGATGTTGAATTATAATATCTTCTGACTCGTATTTGTTTGATGTTAAATTATAAAGTTCTGACTCATATTTGTTTGATGTTGAATTATAATATCTTCTGACTCATATTTGTTTGATGTTGAATTATAATATCTTCTGACTTGTATTGTTTGATGTTGAATTATTATATCTTCTGACTTGTATTGTTTGATGTTGAATTATTATATCTTCTGACTTGTATTTGTTTGATGTTGAATTATAATATCTTCTGACTCTAACATTTCACTATTATTCCTTTGATGTTTAATATTTCATCTCCTCGGTACAGTAATAATGTTATCTATGATATCTAGCGGTATTCCTTGCTGGGTTGCAAACACATCATGTCTGTGTGTCCTAAAAGACAACTAATTTACACAAAGACATAATAGAATCCATAAATTATTTTTTAAAAATGTAAATTATCCCGTACAGAATTTTCAAGGTCCATTTTCCATGCTATCAGAAACTTTTCCCTTTTCGATGGCTGAAAAGTGAAATTCCCCAGGCTTTTAATACTGAGTGATTGATGTGATTGTGTCACACTTGAGACCATAGTGTGACTTGGCAGAGTGTTAGGGATATGGAAATATCGGCCATTGTGACTCAACATGCAAACCTTAACATTCCCATGCACATAAAGCAGTGATCTTGATTGTGCATAAACCATGCTACGGTTGCATGGTCCATCAACCTCCTCTTTGTAAGGCCCTTGAGGAGATGAGGTGTTTAACAGGCACATTGTGTCCTGCACCACTCACCCCCACCCCTCTATCACTAGTCCACGGCGAACTTCTTGTATGAGATTTTAATTATTACTTTTCTAATTTACAAGCAGAATCTTTCATATGAAGTGTCTGCATCAGATTTTTTAAGTTTTATCCAAAATTTACAAATTTTGTATCATAGACAATGCCTTTCATCAGGATTGTGATTCCTATAGTTCAAAGAATAAAAAAGGATAATAAATTGTTTATGATTAAGTATTCACTATTTCTCCTAATAACACAATTCTGAAATGATCTACTAAATATACTCCCCAAATCTGAAATACAGTATGAACAATAGATGACTTGAATGGATACTATAAAGAAAAACACACAGATATTGAATTGTTGTAGTCAGTAGTAGCTACGTCACAGTGCCCAAGGTACATCATGAGTTCAAGGCCTGGCTGGAGCACGAGTCATAGTGCCCAAGGTACATCATGAGTTCAAGGTCTGGCTGGAGCACGAGTCAAAAGTTGTCCTCCTTTGTCTTTCAGATATGTTCTGTGTATATGTTTGTTCATGTTTAATTCAATAGAGCAGGCTGATACCATGTTGCAGATTTGATGGCAAGTCTGAATATGAATCGTTACATGTTTGTAATATTATAGCTTCCGAAAACGGAGAACAAGAAAAATTGGAAATGAGTTTGAAGTATTGGTCCCTTGGCTTTACTGTTGTTATTAGCTGACATATTGAATTCACCCTGTAGTTTGAAGTTTTTTTTTCTGCTGATGAGCAGTTTCCATCTGTGATGGGGATTTTAACACCCATTTTACAGTCTAAGATGGAATGTGTTCAATGTCGGAATCATGACCATCAACTGACAGAAAAACCACCATCTTGAGTGCAGTATGCCATCATTTTTGGTGCTTAAATATGTTTCGATTTGAAATAGACAAGGTAATAGTCACACATTCTGAAGCTGCTTCGTAATGTTATTATACCAGTGGGAACACATGCCATGGCTGTTTGGAAATTCCACTGAAGTATTTTTCTCATTCATAGGCCAACAAAGAATTTCACTGAATTTAACAGTTGTCACTTGATTTGAAATTTATGGTATGGAAGTGTCACTTATGACGGAAACATCAGAAATACTTACATTTTTTAGTGTTACGTGCTTTGGCACTGTGTTGGTATAATCTACTATACATTTATCATACAATATGTTTCTTTCAACTCACTTGGGGATTCATGGTTTTACTGTTTTCAAGACAAAAACAACATTCGCTCAACTGATAACAGGTCATAGTGAGGAAATAGACATTTGTCTGATATTTATGAGATGTATGATAGAAGTCATTAGTTGAGACTCCGATAGCTCATGCATTGCTTTTCCTACACACCATCAATCACAAGCATTGCTGGAGGTTAAAACATCTACTTCACTTCATGCTGAAAGCCATCTTTTCATTCAACCAAAATTTAGGAAAGCAAAAGATAAATAATACTATACAACAGAACTTGATATATTTACACTGTTGAGAAAATCCAGCACTACATCAACCTCTGCTGCGAGGACTTCTTACTGAAAGCCCTCTAATTGCTGTAAATACTGCGTAAATTAGCTGCACAGTTACTGCTGTTAGGCTGTTCGTGAGAATGTGTTATTTAGATCTGTATACCCTGATTGGAGAGTGCTCATCACACTACAATGATGCACTCGTTCGCTTTTATTGGTCCGTCGCAAATGAGCATTTAGCAGTAATTGTTTGAGTTTGGTGTTTGCAACCAGTGACAAATTGATAGCTCATAAATAAGTACAATTATTTTGCATTTCATCATTAAAGTATTTTGATGAGCAAGAACCTACAGAATTTATTGTGCATTTAAATGTTTGAATTAGGAGAGAGAACTGTAATTGCTTTTGTAACTTCGATAATAATACATTGTTGGTATGGCATTGTTCTGCCAGTAAGTATACA
Organism: Pecten maximus; assembly: GCF_902652985.1. Classification (NCBI taxonomy): domain Eukaryota; kingdom Metazoa; phylum Mollusca; class Bivalvia; order Pectinida; family Pectinidae; genus Pecten; species Pecten maximus. Next base: position 29,833,459 of record NC_047019.1, read on the forward strand.
CAGGGGAAACTCGTCTTGTGGGACATTAAACCCAAGATGATTATAGACTAAAATCTCTTTGCAGATGTAGAAATATACGGTTGTGATTGTAGGAAAATTGAAAAGAATAAGAAAAAACTAATTTGGAAAAGAAAAAAGGGGAAAGGAGGGGGGGGGGGGGGGGGGGGGGCAGTGGTTTACAAAAAAGACCAAAACTAACTATAATTAGCCATATTGACATATAAGCAGGAACTTTTTTGATAACACAGTATGTACAGGTTTCAGACCAAGGTAATATCTAGCTAGGAATGTTCAAGGGGAGAAATGATGTCTTATCTTATTTTAACTGATGAGGAATCAGTGGGTATAGGTCTGATGACAAGGAATCAGTGGGTATAGATCTGATGACAAGGAATCAGTGGGTATAGATCTGATGACAAGGAATCAGTGGGTATAGATCTGATGACAAGGAATCAGTCGGTATAGATCTGATGACAAGGAATCAGTGGGTATAGATCTGATGACAAGGAATCAGTCGGTATAGATCTGGTGACAAGGAATCAGTGGGTATAGATCTGATGACAAGGAATCAGTGGGTATAGATCTGATGACAAGGAATCAGTCGGTATAGATCTGGTGACAAGGAATCAGTGGGTATAGATCTGATGACAAGGAATCAGTGGGTATAGATCTGATGACAAGGAATCAGTGGGTATAGATCTGATGACAAGGAATCAGTGGGTATAGATCTGGTGACAAGGAATCAGTGGGTATAGATCTGATGACAAGGAATCAGTGGGTATAGATCTGATGACAAGGAATCAGTGGGTATAGATCTGATGACAAGGAATCAGTGGGTATAGATCTGATGACAAGGAATCAGTGGGTATAGATCTGGTGACAAGGAATCAGTGGGTATAGATCTGATGACAAGGAATCAGTGGGTATCTGGTGACAAGAAATCACTGGGTATAGATCTGGTGACAAGGAATCTGTGGGTATAGATCTGGTGACAAGGAATCTGTGGGTATCTGTTGACAAGGAATCAGTGGGTATAGATCTGATGACAAGGAATCAGTTGGTATCTGGTGACAAGGAATCTGTGGGTATAGATCTGGTAACAAGGAATCAGTGGGTATAGATCTGATGACAATGATCTGATGATAATTTTCTATTTTAAGTAATCTAAATCTGAAAAACTAACTTTGGTGTTGCAGGAATACATCCACAGAGTTGGGCGGACAGCAAGAGGAGATGGGGGAATCGGCCATGCCCTTCTCATTCTGCGTCCTGAAGAGCTTGGCTTTCTTCGCTACCTCAAACATGCCAAGGTACCACTGAACGAGTTCGAGTTTTCCTGGAGCAAGATCTCAAATATACAGCCACAGGTAAAAATATTAACATGCTGATGACTAATTGCTACATTTTTGTCCTCAAACTTCATTCATGTGGGCCGCGTTGGCCGAGTAGTTAAGGTGTCCCTTCGCTTTATCACTAGCCCTCCACCTCTGGGTTGCGAGGTCGAAACCAACGTGGAGCAGTTGCCTGGTACTGACTGTAGGCCAGTGTTTTTTCTCCAGTTACTCCGGCTTTCCTCCACCTCCAAAACCTAGCATGTCCTTAAATGACCCTGGCTGTTAATAGGACGTTAAACAAAATAAACTAAACAATTTCATGTGTAGGTTCCCCTTGGTACCTAGTTTTGCCAATTTAAGTAAGATTTCCCATCTGGAAAAGAAAATGACAGACAGTCAGCCATCTTGGATTATGATGAGAATTGAAGTTTGTTAGAGCTTCATTTTTGAAAAGTGCAGGAGGGATGTTTCTTCAACGTCACATGAACATTCAACTTGTCCTTGTTATGAGATTATTAAGAGGAAAAGAAGAAAGAAGGGGACCTAGAGAGAAGATCAGTCTGATAAAACCATTAAAAACTATTCAATGCAGTCAATGGTGGGGCCAAGATCCCTCTGGGTTTTCTTGTTGAATCTCGGGTTCTAATGTCGTCACTCCTCTATCACTTGTGCTATTCATGATCAGGTCAACTTCTTGGTTTCCAGGTATTACAGGAAGTATACAGTTCAACTGTACATGTCTTTGTTTTCCTGTTTGTTGTCCTCTGGATGTTTGCAACAGTGTGAAATCTTGTAAGAAAATGAATTTTGATTTATTTCTAATAAAATTTGATATAATTTCCCCCAAAAAACACTCAAACCCCAAATTCCTATAGATTTATGTTTTTACGAAAACACTAATTATTAACACGATACCAAAAAATATTAACATGATTCCAAAAGTATTCTGCTATATGCATTGTATCTTGTAAGCATGTTTGTGAAAATATGAGACATTTACAGAAATGTATTAAGGAAAGTCTTACCAGTGGGAAGTTTGATGAAGGCGAAAGCTAAAAATTGAGTTGTCTAGACAAATCTACTCAAGTCGAACATAGGAGACAAATGGAGAAGAAAAAAAACACACATGCTGGTGAGATGAAATAAATCCTCGTCAGAAATCTAATACAGAAATGGAACTGGAAAGATGATAACTTATTTCACAGTGCAAAATGATGTGTCTATTTTTACTGAATACATCTAGCTGTTTCTACAAGCTATTCCATTAAGGTTAGCCTTGTAATGGGTGGCACATCTCAATCAGGAACAACCTTTTAATGAACAACATTTTCTCTGTTTCTACAAAGTATTCCATTAAGAGCTGGCCTTATAATGGACGCACACCCCTGGATCTAGTGTTACGCCTTGGCATTAGATCGCCTTGGCATCAGATCGAGCTTCATCCACTTTGCAACAAAACCTATCTTTCTTCAAGATTGATGATGTTTTTAGGAAACCTGTTACGACCAGAGTCAATTACTATGGATTACACTTATATTGTGGCCAAACCTATTTATTACCCTCCAGCAAATTACTGCACTTTTTGTCTGCAGAACAGCTAGTGATTAAATATCCTGTTTGGTAATGTTCGTCTTTAAACAGAAATATAGTCTTAAAGCAGTGTTCCTTGTGGTGTTGTGGAATGAATCACTCTGTATGAACAAAGGAAATCAGTAAAATTGTGATTAAAATTCTCACTTTCCAACTAGTCTGTGGTGATTGTAGTTTCATTTCCAAATAAATTAATTTAAGAGGTTCAGCTGTATTTCAACATGTATGGTATTTGTCTGTAAAATCAAATTAAAAGTGAATAGTTTGGTAAACATTAAATAAAAATAAAGAGATTTACAGGTACACTATCCATACTTATTACATTATAATTAAATAAATTTACCAGCCTGCCCAACCCAGGTTTATACAAGTTTCCCCATGGCTATTGCGGATCAATTCTGCTGCGAAGTTGTGGAAATCCTCTTTTTATAGTCCTGTTTATGTCACAATCAACACTACCATGTTTAATCTTATATCCCAATTCTCCTGTGAATTGGAGGCAGAACAGAGTAAAAATAAATTTTTGAAATTAGGTTTGTTTTAAGGCTTATTGATGTTCTTCACATGTCATTATAAATTAAGGATTAGATTTCAGAAGCTTAAATAAAACTTAATTGATAATGATTTTAATTCAAGTTTAAAGATTTGAAGATAACTATTAAACAGATTATTGTGAGGGAATCCTCAAGTGGACATTAATTTTCATATATTTTTTTTTCTAAGATACTGACTGACTGAAATAAGAATTAAGTCAGGTTTGAAAATCATTGTACAGGTTGATATAAACTATGAGAAGGCCAAGGGTTTGAGGAGCTTTGTATTTATGTACACAATGGGCAAGGTAAGGTTTGAGGGGCCTTGTATTTATATATACAATGGGCAAGGTAAGGTTTGAGGGGCTTTGTATTTATGTACACATTGGACAAGGCAAGGTTTGAGGAGCCTTGTATTTATGTACACAATGGACAAGGCAAGGTTTGAGGGGCGTTGTATTTATGTACACAATGGACAAGGCAAGGTTTGAGGGGCCTTGTATTTATGTACACAATGGGCAAGGTAAGGTTTGAGGAGCCTTGTATTTATACATGTATATACAATGGACAAGGCAAGGTTTGAGGGGCCTTGTATTTATTTACACAATGGACAAGGCAAGGTTTGAGGGGCGTTGTATTTATGTACACAATGGACAAGGCAAGGTTTGAGGAGCCTTGTATTTATGTACACAATGGACAAGGCAAGGTTTGAGGGGCGTTGTATTTATGTACACAATGGACAAGGCAAGGTTTGAGGGGCCTTGTATTTATGTACACAATGGACAAGGCAAGGTTTGAGGGGCGTTGTATTTATGTACACAATGGACAAGGCAAGGTTTGAGGGGCGTTGTATTTATGTACACAATGGACAAGGCAAGGTTTGAGGGGCCTTGTATTTATGCACACATTGGACAACGCAAGGTTTGAGGGGCCTTGTATTTATATATACAATGGACAAGGCAAGGTTCATGGAGCCTTGTACAGAGATGACCTTTGTATAGATATTGAAACAAATAAACAAGGCCAGGTTTTAGGAGCCTTGTATAGATATACAAAATGAACAAGTCTGGGGTTGAGGAATTTTGTAAAGATATACAGAATAAAAAGAGCCAGGTTTGAGGAGCTTTGTATTGTCATACAAAATGAGCAAGGCTCGGTTTGAGGAGCCTCGTACATATATGTGGAGCCTTGTACGGATATCCACTGAAATAATCTGGCCAGGTTTGAGAAGTCTTCTACATATATTCACCATGAACAATGCCAGGTTTCAGGTGTTTCATCATTTATCTTTGATGATTAATTAATTTTAACATGATTTTTTTTTCAGTTGGAGAAGCTGATTGAGAAAAACTATTTCCTGAACAAGTCGGCAAAGGAGGCATACAAAGCCTATGTGAGAGCCTATGCCTCACATGGTTTGAAGAACATTTACGATGTCAACAGTCTTGACCTACTGAAGACAGCCTTGTCATTTGGCTTCAAAGTGCCACCTTTTGTAGATTTGGGTATCCTTTTTGTGAATCTCTGTGTAAAAAGAGTTTCTTTATGAAAAAATAACTTTTGTTCAATTTTAGCTCCCCCACAGGACGAACCCCAGAGGAGCTAGTGCCTTACCCTGGTGTCGGCGTCCCTTAGACAGTTAGTTTAAAGTTATTTATAAAATATTGTTGTGTCCATTCTAATGAAGATGCAACTGTGTTATTTGACTTGACATTTGACTTAGTTTTTTTAAAAACTTTAAACTTAGCCACAGCATGGTTACTATATGAGGTAGGGTTTTTATGACAGTTGCATTTCCATTGGTACTACATTGGTGACCTGCTGAACTTGACTATGACCTTTGGCCGTCTTTTAAAAACTAATTCAGGATTTCAACTCACTCAGAGAGCTTGGTTGTCTTCTAGCAACTCTTTTTAACTCTCTTTTGTTCCATGAAGATATAAAAAACATTTTGAATCATCTGTAGCAGTATATCAATGATATTGTTATACACACTTTATACATTTAATGCTATTACTCAAAAAGACATATTAAAATTTTATTTAAGACGCCTTTATGTCATTACCTACAATAAGTTATCTTGTGATACTTGAATGCATTATACACTTAAATATTCATAGCCCATAAGTAGCAGGACAGTAACATAGAAACGATCCCTTTTATATCTTTGTATTACACATCAACAGAATCACATAACTCATTGTTTCACTGAACTATTAATTCTTCTAACCACGATTTGACAGTGTACCATATATAAGTAAAAATGGTTGATTCATATCAGACAAGAACTATTGAAAATGGTTTACTGACAAAGTAGGCAATAGAAAACGGGGAAAAAGATTCCTTGTTGAAAAAGAGGAAATGAAAAATTAGGATATTTCAATTGTTACAATTAAAGGTTTAACATCAACAAACGAGATTTACAAGTGATGTGCTAAGGAAGGAAATAGAAAAAAAATTAGTATACCATTCCTTAACTCGTTCCTAGAAGTCTACGGCAGCAAAAGTAAGAAGGTCCAGAAGCGAGGAGGAGGGGGAGGAGGAGGCTTTGGCTACCAAAAACCACAGAAACACAACAGCAAAAAATTTGTGTACAAACAAGTCAAGAAGAGATAGGGGACTGGCCCATGATGTATTTGTATCATGTGGGAATCAATACGGCAACTAAGATCTGTAATGGAAAACATGTAAAAAAGAAACAGAAGAACATGCCTTGTATGACTGTGGAGTTTCATCCGGATATGAGGAGATATCACAAGGAATAATGGTACACCAGACAGAAGTTGTCTTTTTAGTGCATCAGATGTTTTTAAACATCTTGAACGTTCAAAATTTTCATCGTTGTCATTAAGACTACGGTTTAGCCTTTGAACATATCTGATACAAAGATAAAAACAATGGTTTTACTAAACTGAAATATAACAAATATGTGCGTTATGGTCATTATAATGGAACAAAAGAATCTGGATTTACATATTTAGAGAGAACGATAGTATAATTTTCCAGTATGTAACGTCATGATTTAAATATTTCAGTTAAAACAATGGCCATTTCCTAGTTGATGTACATACTTGATTCATTTAGGAATTTTAGCCAACAAACTTAAGGGTCTTTTTCGTTACAAACGTCTTCAATTTTCAGCCATAACTTCAGGGCAATGAGGAAACAAATAGCCCATACAAGTAATTGTATTTGTTTAACTTAACTATAGACGCAGTAAACATGGAATCAATTGCTAGATATGCATGGAATTATTAAATATCTGATAGAATGAAAACAAACTAGACGTAGCAGACAGTTTGGTTTATTGGAAACTGCAGCGTAAGTATCGACATGGCTGCGATGAACGGTGCAAAGCAGATTAAGCTAGAACTACTTGTGATATAAAATGCACATTCAGAACATCGTAGAGAATATTATGTTGATACCGAAATCACGATCAGGACAACATAAAACAATGTGAAGGATAATATAAAGTGCGCAATGAAAATATTGTATAGATTGGAGTTAATGGTCATACAAGAAAACAGTGCACGCAATCACATGGCTGGCCTTCTGGTAAGCCTTTCACGTAGGAACAACCGATGTACCATTACATGTCATTAGTGTAATTAAACATCAAATGTTACATAGTTACGTATTTAACGTTATGGTTTATATAACGGTGTAATGTTATTTCAAATGTATCGATAAATTTACTATTTTGGTTGTTAAATTATATCATTAGTTTTACAGTACACCAATCGAAATGAAAAGAGAACACCAAATCACATGAAACAAACGTATTATTATATTTTATGTATACAGTTGAATGTTTAACAACACGGTAGTGTAAAACGTAAAGTCTTCTGTTGATGAATGAACTTTTAAATAAAATCTACTGGGGAGAATGTCATATTGTTTTGTTTGTTCATACAAATGCGGTACTATAAATCGGCAAAAGTTCCGGCCTATCACAAGGAGACTTAACACGAACATACCGCAGCCTCCCAAAACACACATACGCACTCACCACACGCATACATGTCGCACGCACGGGAGGCCGTCTTTAAATGACCTTAGCTGTTAATAGGACGTTAAACAAAATAAACCAAACCAAACCAAAGTCTTCTTGAAAACGATTCCAAAATCTTAATTTAACTGAAAGCTTTACGGTAGAAATTATTCCCAATGCGTTTGGCTGCCCCTCTGTTTGTTTGTTTTTGTTTAACGTCCTATTAACAGCCAAGGTTATTTAAGGACGTGCCAGGTTTTAGAGCTGCCCCTAGCTCCACCTCAAAGTGAATGTAAATCGTACTGTGTGTACCGTATCTGACCTGTGATTCTGTCCCCGTTTACATAAATCACTAGCACGTGCGAGAGGACACGGAAATAACCTGAATTCGAAAGTTCTTATCTTTATGTTCATCGAAAGTAATAAATGAGTTCAATGTAATTCATCTTGTCGATTCAGACAGTAAAACTTTCATTATTCTTCCCGAAACAAATTCAGCATTTCTTATTTACTGTACTGCTAGAAATAGTGTCTCTTTCATCAGACTACAAAAGAAATTTGCGATACCTTTCATAGATCAATCAGGGGGAAGCAATTAGATGAAGCAACTGGACATTAACCTCTGTAAACTAAATATAGAAGCACTATTACACCGGATCACGCACTCGTAAACAACATCTATTGACACATGCACCTGATGGTGACCATTGGCAGAATATATCTCAAAGACATTAGGGTTATCTTAATTTGTATTGTAGAATATATGCTGCAAAAATTGGAATCTCTTAAGTCAAATGCTAACTGAAACTGATGAAAGTATCGTAAAAGATGAATAATAAAACGTCTTTGTCAACGAGAAAAATAAATTTCTTTACTGGCAGAGACGTTGAAAATGGCATCAATTAAATGGAAGGAAGAGTAGCGATTCATGATATATGTTCAAATTGTGTTATAAATGCCATTTGGTAATTTAAATAGATCCCCTCACGGCTTCATTGGTCAACAAAACGAACCTTATTGTCCGAGTCACTATGATAGTAAAGGATGTTAGGATATCAGTTTTGCGTGGAATTTCTGTGTTATATGAAATTTGTATAAACTCATCGTCATCTATATTTGGCAAAACAAGCGCCAAAACTAGCTTTGCTGTAGTGAAAATAATTCATTTATCCATTCCCTGAAGGGTCAACCGGTAAAATGAAAACGAAGAAACAAAACAAAATCGCAAAAACTAGAATGAAATTACTTTTGTTAAGAATACTAGACTACCGTAATAAGATATGGTTGGGTTAAAGTAATAAGTACCAAAAAAAACTGAAATCGTCAAAAATTGCCAGACAATAACACGTAATCTAAGATTCTGACTGATATTGCAGTAGTCAGAAACTAATAGAGTTTATGTAGAGTGCTCCATATCCTAGACGTGGTATTGTGAATTTAATATTGTCAGTCGACTACCTGTTGTTGTATTGATACATTTGAATTGGAATCCTCGAAAATCAATTTGTTTCCTAAATATAAAACATGAAGTATCATATGCTTAGTGTTTGTTTTAAAACGCACGCACAGCAAGGGGAAGGCAAATCTGTCATTGCCATTGTTCAACTCTGAGTGAGGTAGGATAGATTTAATCGCATATAAGAGTTTTTTTCACGTTTGTATGCTTTGGAATCGGTCTCTCGTAACTAATACGATGACATTTCATACTGTGAACTCTTCAAGTCGGTATATGAATAGCATATTAATCCTAAATGCGAATAGATCTTGTTTTCAATCGACATTTTCCCTAATTGATTCTTGTGTCAGATATAGCTGCTCCAATGCATCTGTGATCGGAAGATTGCGACCGGCCCGTACGAGCCATGAATTAACACCATTTATAAAGCATGCACATCTTTATCATGATCAGAAGAAGTCTGATTACGCCATGTCCAACTTTCATTATTTACGAAAACAAATTCGATATTTCCTGTGTTGGTTTTTTTCCCAGGAAGAGTGTATCTTTCATCAACATATAACAGAAGTGGTAATGATTGATATATAACTTTCATCAGCCAATCAGAAAGCTAGATCATTAGGACAAAGTTATAACAAGAGGAAAACTTGTGTAAGGTTAATATAGGATCCCTACATACCTGATAATACACTCGTAAACAAATTGACACATGCACTGAAAGTCAACGGCGGAGTGTACTTTTATAGTCTTGTGACACTAGAGGTGCTCTGTTATGTATTCCATTACATTTCTACTGATAGTTTCATGGACTACGTTTGTACCCTGGTAGTACTGCTGTTCTTCCTAAGAGTTTGTCAGGATACAGCCACGGACTGAATTTAAAATAAGTAGTTTCTGACATGTTTAAACTGTGTATTTATCATTGGCTACGTCCGAAACACCTGAATAAGTCAAGGCATTTTATAGTGTGTCTAACACAACTTTAAAAAGGCCATACTTTGGTATCAAGAAAGAACCCAAACAGTATATATTGGTTCGTTGGGCTCGAGTATTCTTGTAATCATGAACACTCCACCTTCAAATTAGCACCAGTTTGCAAACATTGTAGTGCAATGACGAACATGGGGCGAAAGTTAAGTATATTTTGGGGTACGAAACTTGGATTTTAATCGTGACAACCAGATTTCCTTGAAAAGCTCGTACGTAGATTGGCAATAGTGATTATTCTATGCAAATCAAATGCAACTACCGATAGGAGGATATCTGAGTTGCCAAGTTCATATAAATTCAAAGTACATTTTTGTAAATGTTATATGGGTACATGGATTATACAATTTATTGTGCTTAAGAGACATCAAAATACGGTATAAAATTCAATGTACATAAAAAGAGACGAGATTTTGGGGTGCTGAATTCATTTCTGCCGTAAAACTATCTGTTAAAGACACAGTTTATTCACTAAGGATGAAAAACTGCCGGCGATAAACGCTTCACTCTCATTATTTTCCAGTGCTAGTAATACAACAAATTGTACAGCTTGAATAATGTTATATAATGAAAACTGTTGAAAACCTGTACTTTTTATGACCGCTACACATTAAATCCTTCAAAGGAATATCGTGATCTTTGTAAAATCTTCAATGTTTTGCTTCGTCATTCAGAAGTAAGGGCCGTTGCCAATATTGGCTGTAGTTTCAAGTAGGAGTTATATACTAAAAAGTAATGCCAAATTTGCATACATAACAAGGGACATGGATCGGCAAGTTGTCGCAATATCTAAATGTCGGGTCTCAGCGTTGTCTCCACAATGTCTAGGACTATGGAAGTTCTCTCCAGGTCTACCTGTTTCTCCTAAGATTGCTCCTCCTCCCGGATATCGACAACTGGCGAAAAGATTAACAGCACAAGGTTTCGAGTGATGCAGGGTGATGGGGATCCAAGGGTGCATTCCACTAGTGACATATGCAAATATTTTACATGGGCGCATTCATTGGATAACGGCGATTGTGTAATAAAAAGTGATGTGGTTTTTCTTTGGACATTACTTTCTTTAAAAGGTACATCATCAATGCTTGCGAGAGAATAGATACCAATGTTGCATTTCGAGTATTTTATAGTCTACGTGTTTAAACAGTAAAAAAAACACTAACGAGAAAAGGCTGTTTGTTTTAGTGAGGAACTTGTAGGTTAACATCGAAATATAGTTTAATGTAGTTTTAACACAGAGCAAGAGACTAAAATATGATCATTTAATTAAGCTTATAAGTCTGTGAAATAAAGAAGTTTGTTGTGAACGCTTTGCATAATGTTCTGTTAACATCGAAATGTATTTTAACGTACATGTAGCTTCTACGAATCGTCGGATACCCACGGTTGATTAAGTGAGGCGTACTGTTGGGTAATAAACCATTGGTATCCGACGATGGCTTCTACAAAGAGTGGTCAGATGTGAGATATTAATTATATTGGAAACTTTAAGGAAAGTAGTCTCGTAAATAAAGAAGTTTGTCACGAACGTTTTGCACAATGACCTGTTACCGTATTCGGTCCTATTCACTTGTATTAATTTGATATGCATAATACATGTACATACCTAATTGAGCAAACTATTAGGTTGGTGCAGCCTCCCTTCATTTTAACATCCAGTCCATTTTGATTTCTTACCTACGCCATTTACCCCTAGATTTATTGTTGAACCATGGAATGATTAAACTGTCATGTCGCAGTTATATTTTATATTTTCATTATGTGATATGATACTTCATTCATATTTGAAAGGTGAAACACCTCCGACAAATAGCATTTTTTTCATCAATTGAAAACACGAACGAGTAATGGCGATCGCACTAAGAAACAAGGAAGGCCACAAGTGTTAACGTCTCCTGAAAAGAAGGAATTGGTGTAAATTATATTATGAAACGAATAAAGGGAAGGATTTCAATCGGAGAGTGCATAGACAGATGACTGATAGTTTCATGGACTACGTTTGTACCCTGGTAGTACTGCTGTTCTTCCTAAGAGTTTGTCAGGATACAGCCACGGACTGAATTTAAAATAAGTAGTTTCTGACATGTTTAAACTGTGCATTTATCATTGGCTACGTCCGAAACACCTGAATCAGTCAAGGCATTTTATAGTGTTTCTAACACAACTTTAAATAGGCCATACTTTGGTATCAAGAAAGAACCCAAACAGTATATATTGGTTCGTTGGGCTCGAGTATTCTTGTACTCATGAACACTCCACCTTCAAATTAGCACCAGTTTGCAAACATTGTAGTGCAATGACGAACATGGGGCGAAAGTTAAGTATATTTTGGGGTACGAAACTTGGATTTTAATCGTGACAACCAGATTTCCTTGAAAAGCTCGTACGTAAATTGGCAATAGTGATTATTCTATGCAAATCAAATGCAACTACCGATAGGAGGATATCTGAGTTGCCAAGTTCATATAAATTCAAAGTACATTTTTGTAAATGTTATATGGGTACATGGATTATACAATTTATTGTGCTTAGGAGACATCAAAATACGGCATAAAATTCAATGTACATAAAAAGAGACGAGATTTTGGGGTGCTGAATTCATTTCTGCCGTAAAACTATCTGTTAAAGACACAGTTTATTCACTAAGGATGAAAAACTGCCGGCGATAAACGCTTCACTCTCATTATTTTCCAGTGCTAGTAAATTCAACAAATTGTACAGCTTGAATAATGTTATATAATGAAAACTGTTGAAAAGCTGTACTTTTTATGACCGCTACACATTAAATCCTTCAAAGGAATATCGTGATCTTTGTAAAATCTTCAAAGGAATATCGTGATCTTTGTAAAATCTTCAATGTTTTGCTTCGTCATTCAGAAGTAAGGGCCAATAATATATATAACAAAAACGACAATAAAATCGGAACACATGCGGAAATGGCACAGTTTTTGTGTACACGCGTACACTGTAGGTAGTGTATCGTTCGAACTGTATTAATCTTTACTGAAAATGTAAGAATGTGATTCGATTGAATCAATGGTTAGGATTTCTATCGTGATATCTATTGATTGCAGTTGACCATTTATCGCTCAACAGCTTAGACTTATTGATAAATCACATTAGTATCAATTCAGCGAAATGCGGCCGAATGGGGTAACGCTAAGAAACCTTTTTCAGTACGTTGGTTGCAGCATGCAGAAGATCGTGATTTTCTTGACGGATAATATTGAATTTTTTATTTGGTTTTTATTTTATTTTTGCATTAAAACCTCGGCATTTTAACGTTGCTGTTAATCTCGGCTGAAGTCCACCATATGTGTGTTCTTCTGTATGTAAATCTCTCCCAGAACGCACTGCGATCAAGGTCACGTAAATAATGGTGGTCTCTTTCATAGGCAGGGATATTCAAGGGTTTGTAACTTCTTGGCTTCATTACGACAATTTTTGACTATAAAATCATTTTTTTTATTTGTATGTCTTAAACAGGCATACATATATGGACTAGTTGTCATTGGTTGTCAAAATAATAACGATTCATTACACTCTGTCGGCGGTGTAGCATCTTAAATGTTGACGAAAGTAAATAGCTTAGTGACAAATCTTGAGCTTTTGCAATTGTTTTTGTCAAACCCGTCGGTGATAATCCAATAGAATTTCAAGGCGTCATATGACGTCAATGTAACCTTGATGCAATCTCGCATGTTATTAGTATTTTATTATATTTACATAAACCTATTAAACGTTTATGCTGGTAATTAGTCTTATTTGTGATACCTGACTTGGAAATAAACGTGTTGCTTTGGTTTTGAATATGGAGACAGCAAACGAATTGTGATTTTTTAACTGGAATCTGTGGCGAATTCTATCCCCTGCATTCCGTTTCCTGGTTGTTATGCAAGAAATAAATGGTGCAATATGTTTCTACTATTGTAGAATCAATTACTCCCTAAAACAGTGAGTTGCATACTAGACATTCGTCTACATCAAAATTATGAATCATACAATGTACGTAAAAGTACATCAACACCAGCTTTTATGACTAAAAGTCACGCCAGATTATGTGTATTCAGTCGGCGACTTTACTGCTACCCTTGTACTTAAAGTCCGAAATAACAGTAATTTGTGTACGAACTGATGTCAGTATTTCTGTCGCATCATATTGGCATAAATGGCCGGTACTAAGGGGAGTAATGCTGGTGTTTCGGTACGAATGTGGTATTTACCTGGAGACTACCGTTTCTAAATGTCTAGACCGGAAACTGTGACTTTCTTTAGGACAGTGCGAAATGGCTTTCCTCCGATTTCAAAATGTGTGTGCTGCAGATATCACTTCATGTTGCTACTATCTCTAGCTTGTATTAAGGTAAAACATATCTTTTGTATTACATAAAAAACGAGGATTTGTATGACATATATCAACAGGTGACGAAAGCTTGTAACGAGCTTAATTAACAGGTGCGCATTTTATTGAATACTTAATGACGAAGACTTGTAACGACTTCAATTAAAAGGTAAACTTTTTGCTGAACACATCATTATTGACATTTACAAACTATTTGGAATTCATTCAGCTCTGTGCAGTGGTTTTACGAACTTTTAACAGTGATAGGATTCCATTCCGCATCTGGTGTGAAAATAAATGCACGTGAGGACTTGTTTTAAAAGGTTCGTTATGAGGCGTGGTGTGACACAGCTAGTTAGCTGTCGTTAATGTAACTCTCGTTTGTGCTAAAGCGGACAGCTACATCCGTTAATTGTTGTCGGCAATTAGGTTCCATCGATCCTAACTGTTTGTTAAAGTAACACTCAGATAATTGGTTTGTTTTAATGTGTTCGACAAACTTCAAAGTACATAAATTTAATTTACCCAAAAATGCATTGACTTAAAAACAGAAACTCCACTTGTCAAGTATTTAACAATTTAGTAAGGCAATATAGTGAACTAATTGTAGAGACAAATGCCGTGCTAGCAGTTATCAGTGGTCGTGTATTATTGAATTACATTTCATCACACTCCTCATCTTTTGCAATATATTTTCCTGGACCAGTTTGTGTGTCATTTGAGGTATAAATGGCTTACAAATTTTTTTTTGTTTTGTTTGTTTTTTGTTTTTGTTTTTTTACACCAAAACTTTTAGAAATGAAGAGAACCCTATTTTTTGTTTTTAAATTATTCCTTCCTTTGATCTCTATAGTTTGCAGATAATAAGTTTTCAGATACCGATGAAAACCATATCAAACCCACGTAATGGTGTCTATGGATTACTGGATCCACTCAAGGGTTATGTCGAATTAGCGCCATTCTGGTTATACAGTCTAAATTCAAGATGGTGCCAACGGAGACTTTAGGAAAGAGACCAGTGGTATAACACCAGTGGTTTGATTGAATCGGTAAAGACAATCGTGTTATCAATTGTTTGGTCAAGGACACCAGACGACACCTTTGAAACAAACTTAGTTTATTATTGCTGTAAAATAAATAAGTTATTTCAAGTTCGGTAATTCTACAAATTAAATAACCTGCATACTGCTGATCCACTCCAATGAATCGGAAGGAAATTAAATTCCGTAATGAAACAAAAGATCGCCGGCAATTCACATAGCGTGGACTATCTATTCTGATGTTGCCGTCACGAAAGAAGCAATCTATGGCCCATATTGCATAAACGTTTACAAATGGAAAATAGTTGATGTCAAAACAGAGAAAACATAGATATATGCACATATGATATATTTCGATACCTCAACATTTCACGTTGCCTTTTAGCGATCATTGAATGACGTTAGCTTGGCCTAAACCTAGACATGGTCTGGAGTACTTAGAATAGATCAGCAATTCATGACAATCATTTCTTAACATTACGCTTTATTCCATACATTTGGCACCCATGAATTTCACGAAGAAATGTTGGTGGACTGTATGAGTGTACTGTGTGTGCGAGTGCTGGCATTACTGTTTACAAGCTTGCTATTGAATATTAATCATCATTTAGTCTAACACTCTTTTCAACTGAAGCATTTATAAAATGATAAAAAGATGATTTGTTGACGTTAGCAATTTCGGAATTTAAATTGTCAGACCATAATATTTCCCCTCGGTATGCTTGGATTGCATGTGTTCCACCTATACGTTCAATTAGCAGGATAACTGGCGGAGTTACACATTATACTCTAAATATGTTCTATTATGTGATTGTATTGATCAGTTTTGTTTGAAACGTGGTGCAAATTATGGCATGATTTAGTTGTGTACTATACGTAAACGTTATGTCAGATGATTGTCAATGTCAGTGTGCCCAAGGTCGGTTAATGTTTACTGATGTTTAATACGCGGCATTCATTTGCTATCAGTTGACAAAAACACTAATTGAATCTGAGATGGAAAACCACTAATGAGATGTTTGTTTTGAGGTAATTCACTTCATGCGAAAAAGTAAATTAAAAACCTGTCAAATATTACCATATGTTTACAGATGTACTCCACGTGGTAATTGGCTGTTTTAAGGCGTATTTGATACTTGTAGTAAACAAAATATCGACACTCAAAAATTACGTTCACGTATATTTATAACAAAGAATCTTGTATGATAGATTCGAAGATAGTGTTAATACAAAATGGTCGAAATTCAAAAGTGTTCGGTCGGTCAAGCAGACTGTTGTATTGAATAATTATACAAAACAAATTAGCGCCATTCACTAAAATAAATGTCGGCATGATATCGAATTCGTAATTCTATCTAAAAATCAATAAAACAATGGCAAAATCTTAACATAAATGATAAGACCATGTGTTCTGGAGGGAGAAGCGTCTTCTACATATCGGCGTATTTAGTCAAATCCGGGATAAATAACATTCTCAAAATGAGAAGTGAGAGCAAGACATAGTAGAGGCCCTAAAGTTAATGTTGTTATAGAGGAAGTGACTGAGGAAACTAAAACATGTTAAAGAAATATCTAGATAGAGAAGTGCAATACCCCTGATATTCAATAAATATCACAATTTTACATGTTGAATTTCAAACGACGTAAAATACATGTCATTTGCATTTAGACCGAATGGGCATCTTGCGTTTACAACATTACGGCATAAAATGTCAAAATCACGTATATTTTTCTTGTCCCGTTATTTATGATTTTAACCATACCAAGTATTTAGCGTTCAGGTCCGCGGTCTTTCTATCGATGACAGAGTAATTTCCCTTGGAGTAAAAAAAATTATATATAATTATTGAAAAATGTCTATGGTGAGTTAAAGCCTCTATTTTTGTTTATAAATATAAAACTTTATCAACGTGAACCAACCCTGCGCGCGCCGGTATGGATCACCTGATGATGAAGTAAAACGCATGGGTTTGTTTTTCAAATGCCGACAAGATTCACTACCAATTCGTGGTCGTTTTTCACGTTTAACCTATCTTTATTTTTTGTCTAACCGACTCACGTTAGCCCGTGAGTTGTAGAGGTTATTGTGATTTTAGTCCAATCCTTTGCTTTCGCGGCAGCAACCAGTACGTTTGATCCACTTTGGGCTTCTGATGCTTGGCTTTGATCGCCGGTCTGCCATTCTTCAAAATCAATCCCGGTTTGCGAATGCGTTCATGAGATATTTTCCGCGGTTCATTTACATATAGATAGTGGAGCACAGCATCAGATATTACCCGTAATCAGTGGGTAGTTTTACGGTGTTAATTGCAATTTAAAATAACTACAGTATTGATTCACAAATTATATCATAATTAGGTTATATTTTCTATCATTCAAAATATTTTTGAAATTGTCATAATTTATATGTTACGAAAACAGAAAGCTTTAAGTAAAGAAACGATATGATTAACCTGAATACTTTTAATTTCATAACTATTGATTATTCGGCATGTAATGCATCTATCATTGTTATCACTTTGTCACAAGGTAATAACCTAAACCATAGGCATTATCCTACCAAATCTCACTTTGGTAAATAAGCAATAGTATTCGTCTACTATACAATTTTCTACAACTATAAAAGTCCCATGAAACTTACTGTTAATGTGTGTGGTGGATAGATTGTTTATCGCCATCATTGATTACAATATTTTATCAGAATGGTTAACTCGGATTTATGACGAAAACGTCCACTCTAGAGCCATCAATAACATATGTAACATATTCTAATATGGAATATCGGATAGCATGACTGACCTTAGAATAAAATTGCAATTATATGCAATTTCAAGTGTTAAGTGTGTAGCCAGGCATTCTGTACAAAATTTGGTTATATTTATATCCTACAATGAACTGAACGATGACTTTTATTGAAGACGCTGTACAGTTTAACCATGTGTAATATTATCATAATGGTACATATATCGGGTCACGTGACAGTAGTGCTCTTACCAAATCTCTAAGGATGTATGTTTGTGAGAACTGCTTTGACAGAAAATACATAGACTTGTTTGGACACTAAATTACTGATTTGAAAAGAAAGTAAATTAGATTATGTTAATTATTGAGTAACTTCGCTAGCTAAATTACCCGGAATTTACCTGATTAGGGGTCAGAGCTTTGTCTGAGTTATTGACTCTCGTCAAGCAAGAATAGGAATCTAATATACGGACTACTGACAATACTACAGAAAGGCAATACCATTGACTTGTCTGTTCGCCAGATTGCTTTCCCAACATGTGTTTAAATATGAAAGAAAATTATACGGAGTTGCTGCACTTGGCTGTGTCTGATCGAGTTAGACTATAGACACCATTAATAGTGTCGGCGCAGGAGTACTTACGTACTATTATATATTACAAGCAAGCCGTCATTAGTGTTAAGTTTTAAGAAAGGTCGTCAGAGGAAGCGACAATTTAATACTGTGTGTTTATGACTTTTAAGAAAGGTCGTCAGAGGAAGCGACAGTTTAATGCTGTGTGTTTATGATACCGGGAAATTTCACTTTCGGTTGGTGAAAACTTTAAACATAACAACCATAAATGATTTCTTAACTTATATGCACGGGTTTAGATTTGATGAAATAAATCAGATTGACATGTTTTGATGACTGGTTTTGCATTGAATGTCTATCTTTTCTACGACAATGACCTTTTCTTCACAGACTATTGGTTAAACATCTTTAGCAAGTGGTGCCTGGTGTCTTAAATAAGGAAAATCGAACAACATGAAAAGATTTTCAAGTTGATGCATTTGGTTATTGATACTGAGATAATTACATTGGATTTGCCCTTGATTACGTCATCAACTTTACAAACCACTTCGTGGTATGATGAAATGCTGATGTGAACCTTGATTACATAATTTACAAACTATTTTGTAACAGAGAGTTAATCTTTTATTGTGAAATATACAAGGACCATGTTATTTATATTTACATTCTATTTGTAGCAACATAGTCTATGATGTATACAACCTATGCATACTTTGTACAGACTAAACATGACACATCGTGAGAACATATTTATATAAGATCTATACTGAACACAACATGTCCGCCTGTCTTAGTTATGTACATGTATTTATAGATAAAAGATATTTCCAAATTTTACGTTTGAAGATTTATTTGTGACGAGGATATGACAAAGATATGACCCAGAAACAGAGCACGTGTCTATTGTTTATTGTGTAAGTGGTTATTGTATGGTAAACTTATACATCACTTTTGGTACTTTATTAGGCGTATATTAACGAAATAATTGATGAACTTTAACTGTTAACGTTTTAGCAGATTAGTTTTCGCTTCACCTTCAACATCCGATGGTTGTGGAAAGCATAGCTTTACGCTTTCCAGTGCAAGTCATTCGGGCCTACGTCAAATGTTTGATATGTATATAGAAAGATGTTTGGAGTATCCCGTGTAACCATGCATTCTACATTGACATGTATTAAGGACTGACGTGCAAGATCCTTCCAAGGAACCGATTACAATATCGTACACCTGTAACATTACATGAGGCAGTGGTAGGAGGGTAATTTCTATAGCAATTGATGTAGAGGAGGAAAAAATAGAAAAAAAAAGCACATCAATCTTTCCTGAAATCAAGCCATGAACATAAATCTTGTGAACTGTTTTTACCTCATATCCGGTAAACAATGTATCGTATGTACTGTGAGTACTGTGAAACAAAGGAGACGACTTCAAAGCTATTCATAACTGTTTCTATTAGTGATACCAGCCATCTCCATGGTATCCTTCTCATTGATTCCAAAATATTTAACAACTTGTACTTTTGTTTGCGAGAGACCTACATCTGCGCCGACGACAGAGGACGTTATAAGGAGCTGATGTGTACGGTCGTTAGATCATATGAGACTCGCCGCTGTAGAACTGGAGGGTTGCTCTGAACAGTCGTCTCACATGGAGAAGTGCCGTCTTAAATTGATCTTCTGTCCCGATGGCGACATTTGGGACACACGAAGGCGGCTATTTTGTCTCTCTTGCTTGGTCTTTGAGTTTTTGTGATGCCCCCCGTGGCTGGCTAGATATCTCTGGTTAGCTTGTTGTTAAAGCCGAGGAAGTGTGTCTGTTATCTGTTTACATGTTTAAACATACAGACAACAGACTTTCACAGTAGTTGAGTTCTACTTCCTTAATGGTGACATACCTTTCCCTGCTACGTAAACATTCAGAAAGTATGACAGAACTTTTGGGATAAATAGCTATATGGTAATTAAATGATACGCTTATAGTACAAATCTGTTTAGAAAACCTTTACGTTTTAGATAATTCTCCATTTAGAGATTTTCCTTTAATTTGTGTTGATACCAATGTCCCCAGGACAAGTTTGATATTCGGAAACTTTTGTTAATGAGGATTGCTGTTGTCTTCTGTCCTGGATATTAACGATTTGCGCTAGCTAGGTAAAGGTTCAGATTATAATTGTATAGATATAGAATTGAAGTATTTTTATACTTGATTTGTTAGATAAAGCAAGACACTGTGGTGTCCCTGATATGTCAATGGCAGCACCTCCATTGTGTCAGAATTTCATCAGAAATACCAAATCCGTCCATATTGTTAATATACAGCAAGTAAGTTAGAGAGGAAAACTGACTTCATACGATATTTTTTACTCGTAGCATTATTAAATAAAGATGTAAATTAAATTAAAGCGTTAAAGTCTATTAGGTTATCCGTCTACTGGGTTTCTGATGAAGCAAGTGAATTCGTATTTCGCAATACAAATATGTGCTTGAAGCAGTAGTAAACTAGAGTATTATTTAATACAATGTATTTCGTGACTCGTCCTACTGTTTTATTTGTACATATCGTAATGATATAGTCATGCTACTGTGTACTGAGAGTGATACTATTATAAGTGTATGTCAGCAGGTATATATTTCAATTTACGTTTACTAAGGCGTACTAAGTATAGCAGGCATTTAAGTCGAGACTACTAGTCTCACCATACGGTAACATTTTTTATTACATTTTTACCAGTGAAATATCAAAAATTATTCATTCTATAAAAGTGATATTTTTCATTATATCATATTTTTCACTAAGTGAAAAATATCACTTTTGCTGATTTGACCAATCAAATTAATGATTAGAAAATACCAAAAGAATTGATCAATCAGAAAGCCCGACATATATGTCAGCACCTGGACAGGGAGAACTACTTTTTTTGTATGCAAACTTTCGCTGTAGGCCTAGTTAGCATACGGGGTAGGTTTTTCGTTGATAAAAAATGTAATAAACAGAATATCTAACAGTGTCTTCAGTAATACCAAATATATTTCACTCGTGTGGCTAACATTTTGATATTTTTCACTCGTGCTGCGCAGTCGTGAAAAAAATCAAAATTTTAGCCCCACTCGTGAAATATATTTGGTATTACTGAAGACACTGTTAGATATCCTCTATATACTTCATTACATTTAAAACACACACTATTACAGGATGATGCCACACTATATAAACACCAGCTGTAGAGAGTGCGTGCAAATAGTCACCATCAGTGCATGCTGTCTGACAAACACAATTGCATGCTGTCTGAAAAACACAATTGCATGCTGTCTGAAAAACACAATTGCATGCTGTCTTTTAGGCATTATTACATGTTGTCTAATAAACATCATTTCATGCTGTTTAATATGCATCATTGCATGTTGTTTTTAAACATCATTGCATGCTGTCTTATAAACATCATTGCATGCTGTCTTATCAACATCATTGCATGTTGTCTTATAAACATCATTTCATGCTGTCTGATAATAGACATCATTACACATATTGACTTTAGTATTGTAGGGTTTTATCTCGGCTTTGTTTTAAGCTAATGTCGAACATCAGATTATCAATAGTCACTTTTGTTAACATATCTCAAAGTCACTTTTTATTTCATCAAATGGAAGAATAATAAAGGACATGGTGACATAGTCACAGCTGCCTGTTTGTCTTCATCAATGTCAAAGTGATAAAACCCGTATCGATTACAAAAAGATATCAAAGTGAACTTTTCTCTAGTCCAGAACAGGAAAGCAGCTTTGTATGTATCCTTTACACATACCAAGACATGACGGGGCGCGGAATCCGGTGGAGGGACGGGGATTTATGTAGACATTGTTTTAAGCTAATGCTCGCAATGCTGCAGTCTTATTGCCTTTTTGTGACATGTTTATCTGCATTGTTAATGGAGTAAAGAAGTCACCTACACTTTTAAGGCGACTAATATGTTCCTTTGTAATATGTTACTTGTAATGTTCTGATGAATTTCAAAAATCATGTTATTTTAGGTAGGCATTTCTACGCTACTGGTGCATGATTATTTAAGTACATGTGTCTCCATACTTTCATGGAAAGTGCACGAAAGTTATTGTCGAGTACTATAATCCCATTTCTAGTGCTTTCCCAAAGGAACTATGCTTGCCTTTAGTGTAAAAGCACCACGCCTCTTTCAAATTCTCCTTTTCTCCTTTAGTTAAAATTTCACTGAAGGCCATCACTAACAAATGCGAAACATGTGAGATAATAAACCTCAATTCCTTCAGTGAGTAAAGCTAACGATCCATCTTTTATGTGCAAGCATTTTACTTCTGGGCATTTATAGCGGTTGAAGATGTGTTCGCAAAAACGTTTGTAACAAGGCAGTCGTAAAAAGCGCTGGTGGTATCTGGATGCGATATGTATATTTGGGACATTGTTCCTGTTTCCGGTAGGATAGCAGATCAGTGTTTACAGGTGTTTTCGGTGTATCCTGTGATGGCGGTAACGGCTTGTTTAAACACCACCAGATGGGCTACCGTCGTAACTGACAGCTCTAATTAACTCTATACTGGATGCTTTCTCCTAATAGTGGCTCCTAAGGAGGGATTTACCTCATTCAAGATTACAAGCGAACGTGACGACATCCCCCGTATTGTTGTGTTTAGTTTGGTGCCTTCCTTCCCTGTGGATACATATGGCGGAAGTCATATTGGATATTTTTTGTAAATATTTCAGATACTTAACGAAATATATTGATCATAATTCAACATATTGCACTACAGGATTTAAATTAAAGTGTTTTATGATATGATTCATAGCGACAAAACAAAAGGACAAAGCTAGGTTCAAATGCCGATAGAATAAGACAAAACTAGATAATGAAAAGGCTAAAACAGGCCCCGAAAAGAAAGAATCGACAGATGATGATATGGTTACATATCAAGCAATGTTATAATTACGGAGTTTTAAACCAATTATAAAGCGTGCTTGCATTCAAGTTATGTAAGGTGTATTGATGGCCAATATCTTGTATGTTATTTGAAACCATAAATATAAGCTTTAAAGTGAAGGCAATGACGAACTCTCCATACTGCTAAGCTGAAGTCATTCGCATATAGAAAAAAAATCGACCAACATTGGCATCCTGGTTATACCAAGTTGATTGTCGACAGCAATGTGTGTTATGGGACAATGCACTGTTTTACTAAAACATCAATACCATGTATATATAGCATTGCACGTGTATCGAGACATTATATCATTATAACGAAATTGATGCACCTATTGATAATAGTGCCCCTCCATGGAAGACTACTGCGAGTGTCATTAAGCTAAACAACGCGGTGATTAACCAGGTAGAAGGGTGGCGTAGTTGTAACACACACGCCTATCACCTGGCGATACAGGTAAACGGACACCTGTTGGTAGACATGATTAGGTTCCACTAGACCATATAACCGATTGACAATAGTTACAATGCATTAAGTGTTTGTGATGATGATGCTTAGTTTGTGAAGATATGCCATAATGTATATGAAAATAAACTCTGCTATGTATTTCCGTATATTCCAACGTATGCATCATGCCAAAGTAGTGTCGCTGAGACCGTCCTCATATCAGACTACCTAGACGGTTATGTTGATGACACACAGAGTCTTATAGTGATCTTACTGACGTGAACTGTGCTCATCTCTTGTTACAATATCGATTATATTACCCAATAAATTAATCCCCTACTATACCAAACTTAATAAATAGCGCCAATTACTCCAAATTACCAGATTAATCCTTTTAATGTCATTTATATTTTGTAAGTGTATATGTAGATTGGCTTTTTTATCGCTAACTAACGTAACTATAGCAATCATTTCTATTCCCCTTGACATACGATGAGCTCCCAATAGGAGAATTTATATGATAAAACCTCTTGACTACACCAATTCTATCGAGTTATACGGTAATGGTAGCCCCGATAAAACAACCCGTTCTACACAGGGACATGATTGTATTACTACGGTTGTTAGGAAAGAAATAATACTTGGTTTGTTTACAACGAATAGTTTCATTCGTCAGGTATCTAATACGCTGGGCACGGTGCTGAAAAATCAGACAAATATAGGATAATGCATTACAAGGTTTTTAGAAATGGTTTGCTGTATAGACATCAGATCAGAAAGGCTAGAATTGGTTCCTGTGAATTCCTAAATACGTCATATTTAGCTCCACCACCATGTAAAGTAAACACTTCTTCTATTTTACACGGAGTCTTAATTACTGTCTCCAATAACTCATCAACATTGTACGTATTGTGACCGTCAGTTCCTTGGCTTGATGACCGGAAGCAGGGGATGACATTCCATTCTACGGCAGATGCTTTCTATTCTGTCAATACGGTTTATAGATAGCTTATAGGCTGGGTTCACTTTTCGACACCCTTCGGTCCCCTTTCCATAATACGAGATCAGATGCTCCAACAAACAAACCGGTAATTAGGCACAACATGAACTATGGCTCTGAAAACCTTCGATGATCTACTTCAGGCAGTGCAAAGTTATTATTTAAAAGCCACCAAGTAATCAATCTATTTTCCAAACTCGATAAAATAATACCGATTTGTATATGTTACAAGTCTGGACGAAATTATTCACTTCATCCCATCGCAGCCGATTACGACGCATCAATCTATTAAATCACGCGCATGATATAATTATTTGTTACTTTTACTGCATATTCTCTATCTTTTAATTTACTTGTTTATTTCAGTGTGCATTAGGTAAACTGCTCTTTAAATAGTTTATCGCCACATGATTTCTCCCCTTCATTATATGACGTCCTTTTTAGCATTATCATCACTCAACTCGGCACGGTGCGTTCGCTAATAGCTATGTTAAAGTTAATATAACGTGTTGATAGCTTTCTACAGGATTTTGTTGACCAACTGTCTATTTACACCTCTAAACTATCTTTGATCTGATGCTTTAATGGTGTATATATAGTAATTTCAGAACTAACAGGAGGAAAGGGTTTATAGCGAATTAATAACATCATACATTATGTGTGGTTCACTTTCATTAAAAACATGCCTGACGGATTGAAGGTACACATAAATAACTATTCATCGTTTACTTCTCTTCTTCTGTATACAGTTATTGATTTGCATAGTCACCCTTAATTGTATTTAACATTTAGTGGTGTTGATAATCGTCACATCATTATTCTATAACTATGTTGTGCTGAAAACGATCTGTTATCGGATTTGTCGGTGCATGTTACTTTGGTTTAATGGGTTGTTCTCGTTCAATTGTCGCGCGATTACTGAACGTGTTTCATTGTTTTGTAGGGAGGGGGTTGTGGGAGGGGGGGGGGGGGGGGGGGGGGGGCATTAGATCTCACTTAAATATATGGAACCCACGAAGCCTTTATACGATGTCTTAATTAAGAAATAATTAACGATGATTCGTGTATTATTGCAGGATATACAACGAGGACGAGGATATTTTGCAATTAAATTAATAACGAAGGCCGCAGGCCTGAGTTATTAATTAAAATTGCAAAATATCCGAATATTAGATATTTAAAATTGTGACAGCCGTGACTCACGACCGTGCATTATTGGCACGAGAGTGGGTTATTGGAAAATAATACATGGTTTTAAACCAATCAAAACCGGCGTTACATAGCAAACATGGTAGAATTAAGAAATAATTAACGATGATTCGTGTATTGTTGCAGGATATACAACGAGGACTCGGATATTTTGCAATTAAATTAATAACGAAGGCCGCAGGCCTGAGTTATTAATTAAAATTGCAAAATATCCGAGTCCGAGTTGTATATCCTGCAACAATACACGAGTCAAAGTTGATTATTTCTATTCTACCATGTACTGTTTAGTTCTGAGATCGACCTCTTTCTAATAGAAAAACAGCAAAGAAACCCCGAGAAAACCTTGTAATTTATTTCTTGAGTATTGCATTATTTGTTGTCGAAATATACAGGCAATACAGTACTACGATAAGAGCATCTATCATATGGCATTGATTTTGAAAATTTAAAAAAAAAAAGGATAAAAAAGGGGGCCTCCGTAGGATTCGAACTCGCGTCTTGATAAAAATTTATTGAAAGACTAACCCATTAGCCCACTATAAAACGGGTGAATATTAGATATATAAAATTGTAACAGTCGTGACTCACGACCGTGTATTATTGGCACGAGCGTGGGTTATTGGAAAATAATACATGGTTTTAAACCAATCAAAACTGGCGTTACATAGCAAACATGGTAGAATACAAGATATATTTAGTTTAACAATATTTTATTCAGTATTCATACAAGCGTTCACACATTTTTAATAATTGTGATGGGATACAAGCTTAAGCTTATATCTTCAGCTTAGTAGACTCTGACTCCGTTAAAATTAGCGTAAAGCAGTGAAAAAGGGCTCAACGGATTAATAAGCGCGGGAATCAGTAACATAATCATGACGTCGTCTCTTTATGACGTTACCGGAACGTCAACCAGACGACGCCATTTTGAAAGGACTGATTAACGAAATGTTAGCGTTTACTCCTGTTACCCGATGACCTCTGTAAAAAAAATCTAATGTCAGTTGAGTGTTTTGTCAAAAACAAAACTGAAGATTGCGCAAATAATTGGATATTTAACCTCTCCAAGAGGTAAGCTAACAACAAATGGCTGAAGCGTACAGTTCCTATAGAACAATCGACCATGTGATTACTAGGCTATATCTGTGCTATAGATATGTTCTAATAAATTTCAGCTATGAATGATGGAATAATCTATAATTTACCTTGAAACACTTTCAATCCCCATTTGGTATTTTTCTTCGTCGCTTTGGCCTGTCGATTTTTCTCGATCTCTTGCAAACAAGATTCATGGAGCTCTGGAAAGCGTTTCGGTTGTGTGTATGGAGTAGGCATAGACAGCTGACAGTCTTCAAGTGTCTCGTTCATTTCCCGATTGGCTTTTTGAGGGGAAATGTCATCAGAAGCAGATCCAAAAAATGATAATATTGCATCGAGTTCGGTATCTCCGATGGGTTTATAATGGTTCTGTTCGATATCCAATCCGAAAATATCATCAGGATTGCCGACGTTGAACGACATATTGATAATATTGCAAGCAGACGACGTCAAAAGTAGTTCTACGTGTATTACGTCATAAAAAATGACGTAATTTTTTTCGGGCTATGAAGAAATAACCTTAATTTTCCAACCAATGATAATGAGTGTAACAGATGAAATAAAATTATTAATCTGTAAACAGTGAGCATCTTTCTTAGTGTGTAAAAAGAACATATCTCCTTTAAAAAAATATTTGGTATGCATTTTATTCCATGTTAATTTTAATTTATGTATGTTGAAATTAATTAAGCCCTGTATAAGATTAGTCACGGTTACTCACAAAGAAGTCTAACAATCACTTCCTTAAGTTTCACATATAAAAAAAATAATGAATATAAAGTTTCAGTGTATTTTCTTTGAAATGTGTTGCGAATCATCCTGGTTTTTATCGTCAATTAGTCTATTTTACTATGAATACAAATTTAAATTACATGTTCATTTACAGATAATCCAGAAAAACTGCCCAGGGCCATGAAACATGGACAAGAAATGGAAGCTGTTGCCAAAAAAGAGTTTTTTGAATCAAACAAGACAAAACATCAGAACTTAACTGTTGATAACAGTGGCTTTTTCATACATCCACAAAAACCTTTTTTGGGAGCTAGCCCTGATTTGTTAACTTCTTGCACTTGTTGTGGAAAGGGGGTTGTAGAGATAAAATGTCCTGTTATCCCACCTTGTTCTAAATGTACCACAAAAATGTGTTCCTGTCCAGACAGACGTTTGAAGTGTTTTCAATATGTAAATGGTCAACTTTCTTTAAAGGAAAACCATGCATATTTTGGCCAAATTCAAGGGCAAATGGCTGTAACAGGACGACATTTCTGTGACTTCTATGTATATACTGCATATGCCACATATCAGCAGAGAATTCAATTCAATTCTGCATTTTGGATAAATATGTCCAATAATTTGGAGTATTTCTTCAAAAAGTACATGATTCCGGATATGCTCAAAATGTCCACTACAGACTTCGGAGCAGCAAATGTCAACGAAGATGTAGAGGACATGGAAACTGAGGATATATTTGGAGAAACATATTTTTGTCCATTATGTCACCAGAAAATTTTGGAAGATGAGAACATCAATAGTTTTGGGGCAAGGAGTGTGTGCTGTGACTTGTGTGATAAATGGTATCATTTCAAGTGTGTCAAAATGACCAAATCTTCTCTTAAGTCCCTAGGTGACTGGTTATGCCCAACATGTATGTTTGTTTGAAAGTGATATATGGTTTTTGCATTTCATATATCTTGCCTATATTGTGATGATTCATCTAAAACTGTAAAACCTTAATCTGTACACTATCTTTGTATGCATGTGTAAAACCATAAACAAACTGTCACATGTTCACATTAATAACGGTTGTAGCAATGCAATTAAATACTTAACAAGGTTTATTTGCTATACCTTGGTAAAGGAGGATACAGATTACAGATACCTGCTACAACCAAAACAACATCATCTAAATGATGTAACAATGTTAATGGTAGTTCATTCTTCAATATTCGAAAGTATTTCATTCTCCTAATGGCTTGCTCAATGTAAATTCTACGATTTGCAATTTGTTTGGTTTTCTTTACTTCTTCTTTTGTGAACTGTGCAGTACCACGCCTACCAGGGGGAACAAGTAGTTCAGCTTGCAGAAGTGCAAGGTCTTCAGCGATTGGAAACCCACGATCAGCAAGAACTTTGTCAAAGGGTTCTATTATATCAAGAAAACCACAATGGTTAGTAATATGCTTATCACTTGTTCGTCCACCCCATCCTTTTGAAACAAAGTTAATCATACCTGCTGGGGTGATACTAATGAAGTACTTGGCAGTGTTGTGATGTTTGTAATCACTCCATGTATTTGCTCGTACTGAAAGATTTTGTGGAGTCTCCAGAAATATTTCTGTGCAATCAATGATGTGCCTTACATACTTATATGTCAAATTCTCAAATGAGGGGGGTAAATTTTGCCTCACAACATCTTTTGGTGGATTGAACACTAAAGTTCCAAGAAATTTGGCCAACAGTTTGGTCCAAGTAGTAAATATATTTGAAACAGTCTGTTTTGAAATCCCAAATTTCAATGCAAGTTCCTGATTCAGTGTACCCAATCGTATTTTCATCAGGGTCATCAACATTTCATCCTTGGATGTAAGACATCGTCTACTAGTTTTTTTAGGGCTTCGTTTGTACCTAAGAGGGTTACAGACAAACTTTACAAATGTGCCACTATGCCAGTATTTCATGTGTGTTATACTGGGCTTTATGACATTGAAGATGGCATCAAAAGCTTTAATTGTTGGTATTCCTGTATGAAATTTCATGTCTTTGTCATTCAAGATACTATTGTATCCAAAAGGCTTCTTCACCTTTTCCTGATAAATATTGTTCAATTTTACCAGTTCTTGACTTAGAGTTTGGACTTGTTTTTTCAGATATTTTATCTGAGAATCTTTGTCTAAACATGATGAGCAGCCTTTGTCAACATCAACATACACATGATCATGATGGACAATAGTGCTGTCTGCTTCAGCTTCGATGTCATGTTGATGTATAATGTTGTTGACTGTAGTTTTGTGACTGTCTTGTTTTTGTTTTTTTGGTTGAGGTGAATCTAAATCTGGAATAATCATCCTAGTTTTTGGAGGCTTACGAGGTGTTATCTTTTTGATGGTCTCATACCCTAAAAGGAGTGTTGGAATTGGATTTTCCTCTGAAGGAAAACCATTCTCAAAATGAGAGGAACAGATTCTTGAGTCTGTATTGGGTTCCCATATTTTTGTTGGATTTCTTGGGTTTCTGCGATTGACGGCTTTTGTCCAAAGCATGCAGAGGGAAGATTCACTTGGGAAAGAGAAAAGTTTAAAAGGAGGCTTGCATGTACATGGGTCAGTACCATAGTTACTTGAATGAATCACACACAACCTACTTTTCCAAATGTTTAGTCTGTATCCACCATTGGAGCACCCACTAATGCAACACATTCGTTTTGACATTGCTGGATATGATAATGAAATAAACCAAAAGAAAAGCAAAGATAAAATAAGCATACATGCACATTTACAATAAAGTGATAATGTCACAAACATTTATTATCATATTATTACTCTATGTATTTTGTCTAAAACAGATTGACAACAAAGTGATGTCAATATGTAAACTTCTATTTACAGTGAAAAATGTCAATATTTCAATGCAATGCATTAACATAGTTTATTACACTGATAATCTGTATTTGTTCATTATCACAACACAGTTTTAGCAAACAATGTGCTTGTAAAGATTCTTAACAAGGAATGTAGTTATAACAGCAAGCAATCAAATAGCGTTGAGCAACATGCAGTGCAATGATGCAGGCAAGTAGGAGTTTAAAGCTGGCACGTTGACAAGATGAGAAGTTTGAGAATGGTTCAAAGTTGAATCTAGCAAAACATTTAAGCAGATTGGCACGATAAGCATGTTTTAACACATGGATGACATGTTGTTGCATAGGTTAAATGGTGCTGACATGGATACAGGTGCTGACATGGTTAGTTCTTGGAACAATAAGCATTTTTTACCACATAGATGACATGGTGCATAGGCTAGATGATGCTGACATGGATACAGGTGCTGACATGGTTAGTTCTTGAAACAATAAGCATTTTTTAACACATGGATGACATGGTGCATAGGCTAGATGATGCTGACATGGATACAGGTGCTGACATGGTTAGTTCTTGAAACAATAAGCATTTTTTAACACATGGATGACATGGTGCATAGGCTAGGTGATGCTGACATGGGTACAGGTTCACTGGTAGGTAGAACAAGCAGGCTATAGTTAGATGTCAATCAAACATGCATGTTTGTATCTGTATGATACATAGCAGTATGAGTATGCAGTCTAAAATCCACCACCACAAATATCTGCAAGTCAATATAATATATTGTAAATATGACATATTGTATGGTATTGTTAGTAGTAACAAGACAAATTTGTAGGTATGTATATATATAAATAGTGTTAGTAATTATACAGTACATGCATGTATATATACATGTAATAGTGTTAGTAGTAACAAGACATAACGTGTATTATAGATATACATGTATGTGTATATATAATAGTGTTTGTAGTTACAAGACTTAATGTCTGTTTTAGATATAATAGTGTTTGTAGTCACAAGACATAACTGAGGAAGTTATATAATTAATGGCCATTATAAACAGTACCAATCACTGAATTTATGAATAATAAAAGTCTGTTAAAAGATTCAATTTGCCTTGTATATATACTTTGCTTTTTACTTAAAAATGAATTAAACTTTGTTATACTTTGAAAAGTGAAATGTTTTCTTTTCATTGGTGTCGATTCATTTCGATAGTAAGGAGGAAGGACTATGTTCAGCTTGATTTCCTCGAGATATGTGTCTGTGTGATGAACCGTGGTGACCAACAAAGTATAGCATCCAAGTTCTATGATTAAATGTAAGACCCATAATTTAGGCCATAGGGTATAAGACCCATAATTTAGGCCATAGGGTAAGCAATGCACTTGTCAAAATATACACAAAACCATACACTAGACTAGTGACGTGACCCTCTGATTAAGATCGCCAGCCAGCCAAGCGGGTCAGGCCAACAAACGATCGTAATTTGTCATGATCATTGTAATATTTTTATTTGGTGGCATAAATAAAACAGAAAACTCTTCCAGTTAGTGTTATGAACAACGAACAGTTTATACCTTTCGATTGTTAAAGAACAGCGGCTCTAATCTGTAAACTATCGACCACCAGCCATGTGTATTGAATGGAATCCGGAAGTGTCTTTACTCCGACCAAAGGGCACGTAACTCTAAAATTCCAATATGGCGGCTTTATGTGGATAGGTCTATACCCGCTGTACTTGGGAACCATACTTAATGCGAGACGGAAATTGTGGATTGTGAATATATTAATGAATTGAAAACGTAATTAGCACATTAAACAAAAATGTTCAGTCTTTCTTTTGAACTGGTGTCTTTACGTAGATTCACTGGAACTATATTATCTTAGCAACCACGACAGCCGTAGTTACCAACGTCGCAACACATCACGACTTTTAATTTCTTCGTACGGTATTTCAACGAATTGTTTGATGTAAATATATACATTGAACGGTGTTTTTATTGTGTTAACGGTGGTATGAACGCAATGGGATACAGACATATCCATATATAGAGAATACATGGTCAATGTCTTAAAATATAAGCTGTATTTTGGCGAGCCACTTTTGTCTTCCTGTCCCGAGCCAAAATACAGCTTATATTTTAAGACACTGACTATGTATTATATTTATCCTGCAATAATAAAAAGAATAATCATCAAAAATAATCATTTTGAAGTGAAACGGTGTCAAAAATGACAGAAATATGTTCGACTTTTAAACGTTGTTTCACTTTGAAGTAGGTCAGTCGAATTGACGCACGTGCTAAGATTTCAAAATACAACTGTTTTCCGTCACTGCCGTGTAATAATGGTATAGGCTACAGCAAAAATATATACGGTGGGTGTATTCCGACAATGCGGTGACAGTTGCAGGATAAATGTCTGTTTCCCATTGCGTTCATACCACCGTAAACGCAATAAAAACACCGTTCAATGCATATATTGATTCCTTTCCAAAGTACTTACAAAAGCAACTAACATATACATATGGTGAAAAGAATAAATTGTAATATCTTATTGGTGACGCCTTGGATGTTACATACAAGTACTTAGTGATGCGCACATACAAAAAATACAAACAGTTGATTTTATTGAGACAAAAATACAAATAATAAGCTAAAACGTTTACTTAGTTTGATATCATTTTGGACAGCTAAAATATTTCTTCATTTACCTGTTTAGAGTTACTAAAACAAGACGTCCTCATACAATATGTCTCGATACAAGATGTCTCTATACAAGATGTCTCGATACAAGATGTCTCTATACAAGATGTCTATATACAAGATGTCTCTATACAAGATGTCTCTATACAAGATGTCTCTATACAAGATGTCTCGATACAAGATGTCTATATACAAGATGTCTATATACAAGATGTCTCTATACAAGATGTCTATACAAGATGTCTCTATACAAGATGTCTCGATACAAGATGTCTCTATACAAGATGTCTCTATACAAGATGTCTCTATACAAGATGTCTCGATACAAGATGTCTCTATACAAGATGTCTCTATACAAGATGTCTATACAAGATGTCTCTATACAAGATGTCTCTACACAAGATGTCTCGATACAAGATGTCTCTATACAAGATGTCTCGATACAAGATGTCTCGATACAAGATGTCTCTATACAAAATATCTCTATACAAGATGTCTCTATACAAAATGTCTCTATACAAGATGTCTCTATACAAGATGTCTCTATACAAGATGTCTATACAAGATGTCTCTATACAAGATGTCTCTATACAAGATGTCTATATACAAGATGTCTATATACAGGATGTCTCTATACAAGATGTCTCTATACAAGATGTCTCTATACAAGATGTCTCTATACAAAATGTCTCTATACAAGATGTCTCGATACAAGATGTCTCTATACAAGATGTCTCTATACAAGATGTCTCGATACAAGATGTCTCTATACAAGATGTCTCTATACAAGATGTCTCTATACAAGATGTCTATACAAGATGTCTCTATACAAGATGTCTATACAAGATGTCTCTATACCAGATGTCTATACAAGATGTCTCTATACAAGATGTCTCTATACAAGATGTCTATACAAGATGTCTCTATACAAGATGTCTATACAAGATGTCTCTATACAAGATGTCTCTATACAAGATGTCTATACAAGATGTCTCTATACAAGATGTCTCTATACAAGATGTCTATATACAAGATGTCTATATACAGGATGTCTCTATACAAGATGTCTCTATACAAGATGTCTATACAAGATGTCTCTATACAAGATGTCTATACAAGATGTCTCTATACAAGATGTCTATACAAGATGTCTCTATACAAGATGTCTCTACACAAGATGTCTCTATACAAGATGTCTATACAAGATGTCTCTATACAAGATGTCTATATAAGATGTCTCTATACAAGATGTCTCTATACAAGATGTCTCGATACAAGATGTCTATACAAGATGTCTCTATACAAAATATCTCTATACAAGATGTCTCTATACAAGATGTCTCTATACAAGATGTCTATACAAGATGTCTCTATACAAGATGTCTCTATACAAGATGTCTCTATACAAGATGTCTCTATACAAGATGTCTCGATACAAGATGTCTCTATACAAGATGTCTCGATACAAGATGTCTCTATACAAGATGTCTCGATACAAGATGTCTCGATACAAGATGTCTCTATACAAGATGTCTCGATACAAGATGTCTATACAAGATGTCTCTATACAATATGTCTCTATACAAGATGTCTCTATACAAGATGTCTCGATACAAGATGTCTCGACACAAGATGTCTCTATACAAGATGTCTCTATACAAGATGTCTCGATACAAGATGTCTCTATACATGATGTCTCTATACAAGATGTTTCGATACAGGATGTCTCTATACAAGATGTCTATACAAGATGTCTCTATACAAGATGTCTCGATACAAGATGTCTCTATACATGATGTCTCTATACAAGATGTTTCGATACAGGATGTCTCTATACAAGATGTCTCTATACAAGATGTCTCTATACAAGATGTCTCTACACAATATGTCTCTATACAAGATGTCTCGATACAAGATGTCTCTATACAAGATGTCTCTATACAAGATGTCTCGATACAAGATGTCTCTATACAAGATGTCTCTATACAAGATGTCTCTACACAATATGTCTCTATACAAGATGTCCTCATACAAGATGTCTCTATACAAGATGTCTCTATACAAGATGTCTCTATACAAGATGTCTCGATACAAGATGTCTATACAAGATGTCTCTATACAAGATGTCTATATACAAGATGTCTCTATACAAGATGTCTATACAAGATGTCTCTACACAAGATGTCTCTATACAATATGTCTCTATATAAGATGTCTTGATACAAGATGTCTCGATACAAGATGTCTCTATACAAGATGTCTCTATACAATATGTCTCTATACAAGATGTCTTGATACAAGATGTCTCGATACAAGATGTCCTCATACAAGATGTCTCTATACAAGATGTCTCGATACAAGATGTCTCTATACAAGATGTCTCGATACAAGATGTCTCTATACAAGATGTCTCTATACAAGATGTCTCTATACAAGATGTCTCCGTACAAGATGTCGCTATACAAGATGTCTCTATACAAGATGTCTCGATACAAGATGTCTCTATACAAGACG
This sequence comes from Pecten maximus, assembly GCF_902652985.1. Classification (NCBI taxonomy): domain Eukaryota; kingdom Metazoa; phylum Mollusca; class Bivalvia; order Pectinida; family Pectinidae; genus Pecten; species Pecten maximus. The sequence continues at coordinate 29,869,557 of NC_047019.1, forward strand.
TCTCTATACAAGATGTCTCTATACAAGATGTCTCTATACAAGATGTCTATACAAGATGTCTCGATACAAGATGTCTCTATACAATATGTCTCTATATAAGATGTCTCGATACAAGATGTCTATACAAGATGTCTCTATACAAGATGTCTCTATACAAGATGTCTCTATACAAGATGTTTCGATACAAGATGTCTATACAAGATGTCTCTATACAAGATGTCTATACAAGATGTCTCTATACAAGATGTCTCTATACAAGATGTCTCGATACAAGATGTCTCTATACAAGATGTCTCGATACAATATGTCTCTATACAAGATGTCTCTATACAAAATATCTCTATACAAGATGCCTCGATACAAGATGTCTCTATACACGATGCCTCGATACAAGATGTCTGTTGTACTGTAAACTATAATACCCCACGTCACACAAATCACGAACTAACAACAAACTAGACTTTTTACACCTTCATTATTCCTGAATTCATCCATTGGCATCTCACCAATACATATATCGAAATATTTGTCATAAACACTACACAGGTCATAGCTAAAAGGGAAATGTAACCCCTGGCAACAACAATCATGATCAACATTGACATTAATTTTATCCCAGTAAGATATGTCACATGACATCCCAAAAACAGTCGTCACGTGACCACGCTGTTCTGTTCAGAGTAGTGCCCCTTAGTGTAGTGGATGTAATCATGCGCGTTTTCTACCTACTCAATCTCGGACAGCGCGATACCAGATGTCATATACGCGTTTGAATACAAACCCAATCATTGGCCTGCTTTATTGCTAATCTTCTGTTCGTGGCCACGGGTCATAGTTTGTATTCATGGCCTCATCACGCAAACAATATTTATGTATAAATAACCGATCATTATTTTCTTACCCCTCGGTATCAGCAGGACGGCCATTTACGTTAAATAATTTATTCTGATATCCCTGGAGAGAGTGGTTAGATGATTTACTGTTATAGACAGCAGAGATATCACTTACATTGTGATTTATGATGCAGCTTTGGCTATTGTGACGCTTGATAAACCAATCATGTTGTAATACTCTGACAACTGTCGTTGATATCAAAATAAGTATAGCTTATTTAGATGTTATTAATTTCATGGCGTCCTCGTTTGTGACGATTTCAAACAAAACCACTTTTCCTAATAAAACGTCCTTGCTGAACGAACCTAATGGCGTATTTTCTACTGGGCCCATACCATGTTTTTTTTAAGTTGACTCTGAAGTAATGCAAATAAATTTAACCAAAGCATTATGATACATATCGTATGTCACATTTATAAGATAAAACACCAATCCAAAGGTATCAAATATGTTTTAAAATAACAAATGTATCATCGGGGATCAAGTGCTGTGTATGCCTTATTGTAACAAGGATATCGGGACGAACTCCAGAAACCATGTCGTTACCGCCATATCCATTAGGAACATACTACCCGTACGTATTACCCCAACTATAGATTTTGGTCATATTAAATTCTCGCTACAGACTTTTCTCATTAACAGTGATATTTGTTTGCCGAGTGATCGAGAACAAGATTATCCGACATGCGTATAGATAACCAACATGTTACTCCCGCGAGAATCTGCGAGACTTGCAATACAGAATTGGACCTGCATTAGAGAATAAGGTTGTATGCACTTGTATCAATATTTAATTCGTGATAAGGGAGGCGACGGAGATAGATTAGAACTTAATAACACTTATCGATACCTCATCTTGAAAATGATTACATTAGAAACGACAGCACGCACGTGAAATAGCGGGTGAACTAGACACCAGATCAAACGTGTTTCTTTATACATATAATTTTTCTCATTTAATATTCTTCTTATGCATATTAAAATACCATCTTATCAATTCCAGCTGGTATAATAACAGTATATTGCGCTTTGTACAATAGTATATATCAAAATTATTTAATGAATCAATCAATTTATGTACAATTGCATCATCGAATCAATATTTCCTGTTTTATTAGTTTTAATTGTCAAGAAAAGCGAGACTTGTATAAATATTTTCATGACTTGTATCAATTGTACGACTTGCATCACTTGATCATCAGGAGTTTTGAACTAACTTTAAATAATTTTTGAACTTAGAAAATAACCCATTGCACTAAAATCGCTATCGTGAAAACCTGCTGCTTTCTACCAGTACCTACATGGATTGTGGCCTAGCCTTTGGTTTCATCACACCAGCACCGTTCAATAAATAATTTTCTCCCAACGTCTGTGCTATTTCAACAATACAGATCCGTTTCCTCTGTATTAGTATTCCTCCATTTATTACCCCGGTAAGGTACAGGGCGACTTTTCCACTGTCAATCGAATCTTTATGTACAATACGCCCTACCAGACATTGTGTTATCAAATGGCGGACGGTGACATTTCTCAGATTACTCAATGACATAATCCATACCAGATTGGCCATTCCACAACAGTATTGTAGCCTACGAGTCGAGATCGTGTAAACTATCAACTAGATTTCCAGAATTACAACAACCTAGAGTAAAACCTTAATCCACCGTGAGTGAGGCTGGTCATGTGGTGATATGTCTCCACCGTGAGTGAGGCTGGTCATGTGGTGATATGTCTCCACCGTGACAGAGACTGGCCATGTGCTGATATGTCTCCGTCGTGACAGAGACTGGTCATGTGGTGATATGTCCTCACCGTGACAGAGGCTCGTTATGTGGTGATATGTCTCCATCGTGAGTGAGGCTGGTCATGTGGTGATATGTCTCCACCGTGACAGAGGCTGGTCATGTGGTGATATGTCTCTACCGTGACAGAGACTGGTCATGTGGTGATATGTCTCCACCGTGACAGAGGCTGGTCATGTGGTGATATGTCTCCACCGTGACAGAGGCTGGTCATGTGGTGATATGTCTCTACCGTGACAGAGGCTGGTCATGTGGTGATATGTCTCCATCGTGAGTGAGGCTGGTCATGTGGCGATATGTCTCCACCGTGAGTGAGGCTGGTCATGTGGTGATATGTCTTCACCGTGACAGAGGCTCGTTATGTGGTGATATGTCTCCATCGTGACAGAGGCTTGTCATGTGGTGATATTACAGTAAGTGTCTAACATGTAGTTTGATTAGCAAAGGATTGTTGCACTGTCCAGACCTATTTTTCAGTGGTGCAACTTTAACTTCTAACTTCTCTGTTATATGTCAGTTACTGTCGATCAAAACGCTCTCTTTGAACACCTGCTCCAACTCTCTCGGTAAAATGTGTTTAGGCCTTTGCATAAATATTTGCTTTATTCATAGTTTGCCCTCGGAATTTGTTAAAATTGTATTTCCTCTTTCTGAAAGAACACAAATTGAGAGTTGGCCAACTTTCTCCCTTTACTATTGGGCAGCAATAGTAATTTGTGACACTCAGACGTGTCTGCTATGACTGTCGATGATTGTGGAGATTTGGTTAAATCTCCGTATGAATACAGATGTACAAACAGAGACTATTTACGACATCACGTACCTTGCTACAACGCCTACTGTACGGGAGCCGTAATAGATTGTCTACCAATAACAAGGTTTACCAGTAAAGTCAAGTTGATATTGGCATACGTTCGAGCTATCTAACGGAACTGAAATATTATCCTCCTGAATAAATCATGAAGTTATACCGAAAGTTTGATCGCCATATATTCACATTTACCCAGCATTGACGTCACCATATAACAATAGTAAAGTCTGGAGTGAAAAAAAAAGATTAATCTAGAGCAATAATCCATTAAACCAGTTGGGATCGTTCCTTTTATTGAAATGTCAAGAAAACCAAAGGGATGCTGTGATGGTATTGTCTCAGTTGTATATACTGTTATATCCCTATCATAATTTGCCCTCGGAATTTGTTAAAATTGTTTTTGTTAGACATTGTCTCATTTTATGTATTGTTATATTCTTATCAAGGCCACAGAGAAATATCTACACATATATATTTCGCCATGAACGTCTGTCGATATTTTATGCAATACATATATCAGATTAATACACCTATAAGGATAAACAGACTTGAGTTTGAGACAATTAGATATATTATTAGACATATTTATAGATATCGTCATAGTTGATTTATCGATTTGTTTATGTATTTATTTATTTCTTATTTTGTTGCTGTTTATATTTGACACCCCCTTTATGTCACGACAATTTAGAAATAACCTAATTTTATCCATCACGTAAGTGGGAAATTACAGAAATGTATGTAAAAAGAGTAATGAGATATACAAATGTATGTTCTTTTTGTATCCTCTGATTGGTGACACAAACACAACTAAAATGTAAATGATATATATATTGCAACATTTAGAAGCTCCTCTTTGCCTCTTACCTGCAATTTCTTTCCCAATGTATAACTTGGATACATCGCTTTTGGCCTCAGTCATTCGAGAGAAGATGTTATTGGTCTTGTCTCTAAACCAACGCAATCAAAAGTGATTAAAATTGATATATCTTTCCCTATCTTTGTTAGACATTGAACTTTAAATCAATCATATTTAGGATTGATTATACCAATGTTAGTATAAAGTCACGTGATTATGTATCATTAGGATATATTATACCAATGTTAGTATAAAGTCACGTGATTGTGTTTCATTAGGATATATTATACCAATGTTAGTATAAAGTCACGTGATTGTGTTTCATTAGGATATATTATACCAATGTTAGTATAAAGTCACGTGATTGTATATCATTAGGATACATTATACCAATGTTAGTATAAAGTCACGTGATTGTATATCATTAGGATAGATTATACCAATGTTAGTATAAAGTCACGTGATTGTGTTTCATTAGGATAGATTATACCAATGTTAGTATAAAGTCACGTGATTGTATATCATTAGGATACATTATACCAATGTTAGTATAAAGTCACGTGATTGTGTATCATTAGGATATATTATACCAATGTTAGTATAAAGTCACGTGATTGTATATCATTAGGATACATTATACCAATGTTAGTATAAAGTCACGTGATTGTATATCATTAGGATACATTATACCAATGTTAGTATAAAGTCACGTGATTGTGTATCATAACGATAGATCATTTTTTCGTGTCATCTTCATGATACCTCAGTGTGATGACAAAGAAAAATGAACTGAAATTAAAGTGAAGGTAAAATGATACATAACACACCCTCGTTGGACGGTATATGATTTCTCAATCCTAGGTTGTGTAGGACTTTAACAACGGTTGTTCAGCTGACTATAATGCTGGCAAACTAAGAACATTTCGAAAAACTTTAACAATAAATTGAGAAGATATTTCCTCATTGAAAGCAAATCAGAAATGTCCAATATGGTGAAAGTAAGAGACATGGCGCTCGGTTCCTTCCTGCCGGTAATACATTGGTGTTGAAGACGTGGCGTCATTAAGAGTGTAACCAGTATTTACTGAAATAACATCACCAACATAAATCATTAGAGGAAACTCCATACAATATTGATGTCTATCGAAGGATACAGTGTGCATTCCTCTGCTATAATATGCTCTTAATGAGCTTCCAACAAATTAATACAAAATGCATCCCTTTCATCAAACTGGTGTAGTCCTCAACTAGCACGACATGCAAGCAATCATGTAAAATGGTATCTGTACAATTATATAACCACAGATATTTAAACTAATGGAAATCAATTATATAGATGTGTTAGTTGCGTCTTCGTGCTGCACTGACATTGCACATGTACCTACTGCAATGCTGATACATATATGTTCGTGATTAACGGAAGAAATGTATATGCATGGTTTCAGATTAATTTCGATTTGTGTTAGAACGATACTTGTAGCAGAGTTAGATTGCTTCAAGAAAATAACACAACGTCTGATTAAAAGAAATTAACAATAGAATAAATCGCCATACGACAAAAAATGTTATTGATGATACGGATACAGTATGCATTCTGTATATATGAGACATAACGAAGGGCGACAAATTAGGATTAAGTTCTTGCCCAGTAATCTCCATCTCTGACATAAAATTACCCATAGCTATTATACCATCTCAGTTTCCTGGAGTAACATGATTAAAGCAACATATCGTCCATTAATGGTATAGCCAATATTTCATATTTGTCACACTACAATTAAGAAAGGAAATTCATTAGATATAAATGTATATATCACGGCTACACCGGTGTATCATTAATCAAAGACTCCAGACAATCCATTTCGATTCACGGTGCACTTATTAAGGTTAAATTTTACCATTCAGAAACGGAAAATGCCGATCTGTCGTTCTTGCCTGAAAGACTTCCATTAAATCCTGTCACCACGTCTTTCTACATCTATTGACTTCAGTGATTGCTGCTTTATGGGGCGGAAGCCGTGTAGATTTTACCTTAACAACCAAATACATATGCTGTAACGTTCGCCAAGTGTTGAGCAGTGTCACATGAACCGTTAATCGAAATTTCACTGCGGTGCTAATCACACAACGAGGCTATAGATTGATTGCTGTTCTGCACGATCGCGTAATTAGGTACATGTTTTTCTGAGGTGACCTGATGTTACGTTCAATGGAAATCTTTACAGTTCTCCTAGTGTCTTTGACGGCTGATTAGTAGTATATGGTGTTTGTAAGAAAATAACGTCATTATGTAGGAGTACACAGGCTACACTATATCTTTACATATATTGTTTTATTGGTGGGTTTTCCAATGTTAAGTCTTAGGCTTCTTGGCCTTCCTAAGCGATCCTTATATATTTGATTGAAAGCGTTATCGATCTTGAAAATAATGGACAATGTGAGCTCCTTGTCCAATATCACTCCCAAAATGTTTTTAAAGAGAAAATAATCCACAGGTTCTGACATCGACAAAGTGATTTCACAGCAAGAATGAAAACTGTCCACCAAATGCAAACACACAATTATAACAATTTATAGTTTTGGGCTCTGAAGAACATCATATAACTTAAACCTTTTAAATTCATTATGTATTCACACCTATTTGCTCAGGTAAGAATAAAAAAGATATTGTTAGCTACATTTAATTAAATGTGCATGTATGCGTTGTTAGTTTGAATCCTGATATTAAGCCTGGCTCTAATAGACGACGCACATTAGCGTGATCCAAATACACGCCGCGCATCAGTCTGGACCTTATAAACGACGCGCCTCAGAATGGTTTCAAAAAGACCACGCGCATCAGCCTGGTCCTGATAGACGACGCGGATCAGTCTAGCTGTAACTGACGACGCGCATCAGTCTGGTTCGTGTAGACGCCATGCAAAAAGCCTGGCTCTAATAGACACCGCACCCCAACCTGACCCTAACAGCAGGCGCGCATTAGTCTGGCCCTAATAGACACCGCACATTAGATTGGCTCTAATAGACGTTGCACATCAGCCTGGCCCTAATAGACGACGCGCCTTAGCCTGGTCTTTATAGACGACGTACATAAGCTTGGCTCGTATAGACGCATCGCTTCAGTCCGGCCCTAAAGAAACGACGCACTTCAGCATGACTCTAATAGACGCCGCTCATAAGCATGGCCCTTATAGACGATGTGCATAAATATTGCCCTAACAGACGCTGCGCATCAGTCTTGCCCTAATAGAGGACGAACATCAGCCTCTCCCTGATAGAAACCACACATCAGCCCGGCTCTTATCAACGACGCGCATCAGCATGACTCTAATATACGCCGCGCATCTGTTTGGTCCTTATAGATGACTCGCATCAGCCTGGCTCAAATAGATAATGCGCATTACCTTGGTCCTTATAGGCGACTCGCATCAGCCTGGCAGTAATAGACGACGCGCATCAGCCTGGCCCATCCAGGAAGTATTTTTTGAAGAGAACTGTACTTAAGAAAATCTTTGATAGGGAAAGATGAAAACAATGTAAGAAATTGCATCAATTTACAGACACCATAGAGTACATACAAAGGCATCAGATGCTTCTATCACGATAATAATACATTTTATCAACTTTAATTATTTGCCGCTTATTGAAATTGTGGTTGTTGATGTATGACGTTTGACTTTCCAGAACACCTGGTCTTAGCTTCATTGAATGAACCAATTGTCTCCGTGTTATTTCTGCAATTTGTCAGTATGTCTTAGTTGATCGATCGTCAATCAGAATCACGGGGGTACAATAGCAAGAAATGACAAAAAAGAACTACTTTTGAAGTAAATAAGTTACTCCTTTAAAGCCGATATTTCTCATAACTCGGATGTTTAAGGTTACTTGCTTTGAATGATATGAAACTAATATTGTTACCAATCACTTAGTAACGATACTAAGAACGCATCATAGTGTTATAGCAATGTTGGGGTATTTTGTTATATATAGAGCAAAATTCCCATTAGTCTGTTCTTATTAAAAATCATTTCCTTACACATTTCTCATGCACCTGGTTTTAAATGCACTCATTACGTATAACTTGTCTGAAGTAATGTGTGGTGTACCGGGATCACCTTCGTCCCAGCATCTGTTGTACATTAACGCACTTCGCAGTACTTTATCTGGGAGATATAGACGGACTGAGCTTATTGTTGTTAGTCGTCAGGTGCTACAAATTGTTAAACGTGGAAACAATTAATCTAGTGTTTAATTACTATATCATCACTAAATGAGCATATCATTTTTCAATTAGGAACATAATTATACTAAAGTAACAATGTTTAATGAGAAAAAGTATTTCATTGCTATTCAACGAAAAACAAGATTGCATTAATGCTGTTCGGTGAGAAACATTTTCATCATTTTCAATGAAGAGCACGACTGTTTAAAGATGAGAACACTATCTCATTACTGTTCAATAAGGACCATTATCTCATTACTGTTCAATGAGGACCATTATCTCATTACTGTTCAATGAGGACCATTATCTCATGACTGTTCAATGAGGACCATTATCTCATTACTGTTCAATGAAGAACATTATCTCATGACTGTTCAATGAGGACTATTATCTCATTACTGTTCAATGAGGACTATTATCTCATGACTGTTCAATGAGGACCATTATCTCATTACTGTTCAATGAGGACCATTATCTCATTACTGTTCAATGAGGACCATTATCTCATGACTGTTCAATGAGGACCATTATCTCATGACTGTTCAATGAGGACTATTATATCATTACTGTTCAATGAGGACCACTATCTCATTACTGTTCAATGAGGACCATTATGTCATTACTGTTCAATGAGGACCACTATCTCATTACTGTTCAATGAGGACCATTATCTCTTTACCGTTCTATGAGGACCATTATCTCATGACTGTTCAATGAGGACCATTATCTCATTACTGTTCAATGAGGACCATTATCTCATGACTGTTCAATGAGGACCATTATCTCATGACTGTTCAATGAGGACCATTACCTCATTACTGTTCAATGAGGACCATTATCTCATGACTGTTCAATGAGGACCATTATCTCATTACTGTTCAATGAGGACCATTATATCATTACTGTTCAATGAGGACCATTATCTCTTTACCGTTCTATGAGGACCATTATCTCATGACTGTTCAATGAGGACCATTATCTCATGACTGTTCAATGAGGACCATTATCTCATTACTGTTCAATGAAGAACATTATCTCATGACTGCTCAATGAGGACTATTATCTCATTACTGTTCAATGAGGACTATTATCTCATGACTGTTCAATGAGGACCATTATCTCATTACTGTTCAATGAGGACCATTATCTCATTACTGTTCAATGAGGACCATTATCTCATGACTGTTCAATGAGGACCATTATCTCATGACTGTTCAATGAGGACTATTATATCATTACTGTTCAATGAGGACCACTATCTCATTACTGTTCAATGAGGACCATTATATCATTACTGTTCAATGAGGACCACTATCTCATTACTGTTCAATGAGGACCATTATCTCATTACTGTTCAATGAGGACCATTATCTCATGACTGTTCAATGAGGACCATTATCTCATGACTGTTCAATGAGGACCATTATCTCATGACTGTTCAATGAGGACCATTATCCTCATTACTGTTCAATGAGGACCATTATCTCATGACTGTTCAATGAGGACCATTATCTCATGACTGTTCAATGAGGACCATTATCTCATTACTGTTCAATGAGGACCATTATCTCATTACTGTTCAATGAGGACCATTATCTCATTACTGTTCAATGAGGACCATTATATCATGACTGTTCAATGAGGACCATTATCTCATGACTGTTCAATGAGGACCATTATCTCATGACTGTTCAATGAGGACCATTATCTCATGACTGTTCAATGAGGACCATTATCTCATTACTGTTCAATGAGGACCATTATCTCATTACTGTTCAATGAGGACCATTATCTCATTACTGTTCAATGAGGACTATTATATCATTACTGTTCAATGAGGACTATTATCTCATTACTGTTCAATGAGGACTATTATATCATTACTGTTCAATGAGGACCATTATCTCATTACTGTTCAATGAGGACCATTATCTCATTACTGTTCAATGAGGACCATTATCTCATTACTGTTCAATGAGGAATATTATCTCATTACTGTTCAATGAGGACTATTATCTCATTACTGTTCAATGAGGACCTATTATCTCATTACTGTTCAATGAGGACTATTATCTCATTACTGTTCAATGAGGACTATTATCTCATTACTGTTCAATAAGGACCATTATCTCATTACTGTTCAATAAGGAACACTATATCATTACTGTTCAATAAGGACCATTATCTCATGACTGTTCAATGAGGACTGTTATCTCATTACGGTTCAATGAGGACCATTATCTCATTACTGTTCAATGAGGACCATTATCTCATGACTGTCCAATGAGGACCATTATCTCATTACGGTTCAATGAGGACCATTATCTCATTACTGTTCAATGAGGACCATTATCTCATTACGGTTCAATGAGGACCATTATCTCATGACTGTTCAATGAGGACCATTATTTCATTACTGTTCAATGAGGACTATTATCTCATTACTGTTCAATGAGGACCATTATCTCATTACTGTTCAATGAGGGCCATTATCTCATGACTGTTCAATGAGGACCATTATCATGACTGTTCTATGAGGACCATTATCTCATTACTGTTCAATAAGGACCATTATCTCATTACTGTTCAATAAGGACCATTATATCATTACTGTTCAATGAGGACCATTATCTCTTTAATGTTCAATGAGGACCATTATCTCATTATTGTTCAATAAGGAACACTATCTCATGACTGTTCAATGAGGACCATTATCTCATTACTGTTCAATAAGGAACACTATCTCATGACTGTTCAATAAGGACCATTATCTCATTACTGTTCAATAAGGACCATTATATCATTACTGTCCAATGAGAACCATTATCTCATTACGGTTCAATGAGGACCATTATCTCATGACTGTTCAATGAGGACCATTATCTCATGACTGTTCAATGAGGACCATTATCTCATTACTGTTCAATAAGGACTATTATCTCATGACTGTTCTATGAGGACCATTATCTCATTACTGTTCAATAAGGACCATTATATCATTACTGTTCAATAAGGACCATTATCTCATTACTGTTCAATGAGGACCATTATCTCATAACTGTTCAATGGGGACCATTATCTCATGACTGTTCAATGAGGACCATTATCCCATGACTGTGCAATGAGGACTATTATCTCATTACTGTTCAATGAGGACCATTATCCCTTTAATGTTCAATGAGGACCATTATCTCATGACTGTTCAATGAGGACCATTATCTCATTACTGTTCAATGAGGACTATTATCTCATTACTGTTCAATGAGGACCATTATCTCATTACTGTTCAATGAGGGCCATTATCTCATTACTGTTCAATGAAGAACATTATCTCATGACTGTTCAATGAGGACCATTATCTCATTACTGTTCAATGAGGACTATTATCTCATTTCTGTTCAATTAGGACCATTATCTCATTACTGTTCAATGAGGACTATTATCTCATTACTGTTCAATGAGGACCATTATCTCATGACCGTTCAATGAGGACCATTATCTCATTATTGTCCAATGAGGACCATTATCTCATGACTGTTCAATGAGGACCATTATCTCAATATTGTCCAATGAGGACCATTATCTCATTACTGTTCAATGAGGACCATTATCTCATTACTGTTCAATGAAGAACATTATCTCATGACTGTTCAATGAGGACCATTATCTCATTACTGTTCAATGAGGACTATTATCTCATTACTGTTCAATTAGGACCATTATCTCATTACTGTTCAATGAGGACTATTATCTCATTACTGTTCAATGAGGACCATTATCCCATGACTGTGCAATGAGGACTATTATCTCATTACTGTTCAATGAGGACCATTATCTCTTTAATGTTCAATGAGGACCATTATCTCATGACTGTTCAATGAGGACCATTATCTCATGACTGTTCAATGAGGACCATTATCCCATGACTGTGCAATGAGGACTATTATCTCATTACTGTTCAATGAGGACCATTATCCCTTTAATGTTCAATGAGGACCATTATCTCATGACTGTTCAATGAGGACCATTATCTCATTACTGTTCAATGAGGACTATTATCTCATTACTGTTCAATGAGGACCATTATCTCATTACTGTTCAATGAGGGCCATTATCTCATTACTGTTCAATAAGGACCATTATCTCATTACTGTTCAATAAGGACCATTATATCATTACTGTTCAATGAGGACCATTATCTCATTACTGTTCAATAAGGAACACTATCTCATTACTGTTCAATGAGGACCATTATCTCATGACTGTTCAATGAGGACCATTATCTCATGACTGTTCAATGAGGACCATTATCTCATTACTGTTCAATGAGGGCCATTATCTCATTACTGTTCAATAAGGACCATTATCTCATTACTGTTCAATAATGACCATTATATCATTACTGTTCAATAAGGACCATTATCTCATGACTGTTCAATGAGGACTGTTATCTCATTACGGTTCAATGAGGACCATTATCTCATTACTGTTCAATGAGGAACACTATCTCATGACTGTTCAATGAGGACTATTATCTCATTACTGTTCAATGAAGAACATTATATCATTACTGTTCAATAAGGACCATTATCTCATGACTGTTCAATGAGGACCATTATCTCATGACTGTTCAATGAGGACCATTATCTCATGACTGTTCAATGAGGACCATTATCTCATTACTGTTCAATGAGGACCATTATCTCATGACTGTTCAATGAGGACTATTATCTCATGACTGTTCAATGAGGACTATTATCTCATGACTGTTCAATGAGGACCATTATCTCATGACTGTTCAATGAGGACCATTATATCATTACTGTTCAATGAGGACCATTATCTCATTACTGTTCAATGAGGAACATTATCTCATTACTGTTCAATGAGGACCATTATCTCATGACTGTTCAATGAGGACCATTATCTCATTACTGTTCAATGAGGACTATTATCTCATGACTGTTCAATGAGGACCATTATCTCATTAATGTTCAATGAGGAGACGATAGCATCACTTTTCATGAATGAACCCGACTACGTTACTGCTTGATAGGAACACGTTACACTACTGTTCAATGAGGAAATTGTTTTGACTTTATGATATTAAAAAGGGCAACATTGTACCAGAAAATATACTAATATATCCTTCTTCAGTAATTCTTGTTTTAAAATAATGAATCCCTCGGACCTGAGACATTATTACGTTATATCGGTTTTTTTTTTAAATACGTAAGGCTGAGTCTATTTGGGAATTCATTTACTTCGTAATAATTCGTATCAAACCTGTTCGTCTTAAGAAAGGTTTACTGTACTGTAAACGATGATTCACAGTAATCTATGACTGTTTCCCTTATAGATTATTTTGTTAATATTGATGACATGTTTACGATTTCAGAAAAAAAGAATCCATGATATTCTCCTCGCACCCAGTGAAGCAAGTAATATGCTGCGTGATTGATCAATACAATAACAAACCTGCAGCGCCCTCATTCTCTGGGGAGACAACTCTGGACAACTTTGACGTGATGGGCCTTATCTCCGGTAAGAAAGGCCATGGCTGACATGCGTATTCCCCTGTCGACTCTCGTTCTGTCATCAGACGGACCATGTCACGACGATAACGTGTATTATGTAGAGATGATGGATGCCCTGAGAGTACTTTAATCTGTAGCCAGATAGTCTCTTCCCAGACATTAAAGCATTAACACAATGAATAAGTCTGTGGACAGAATTTTGTCTTTGTCAAAAGTGGGCATTGTTTTCTTACTCTATGAAGGTAAAACAAGGACCCAATGGGCCCGAACCGCTCACCTGCGATCTTGTGATTCTCTTAATAACTTAACATATTTAAGAACAACTGCATCAGAGACCAAATATAAGATCCAAGGGCCTTACGGTTATTTGAAATAATGTTTTAATTTTTTGCCAAGTCTTTCAAACTTAAATCGTGGTCAATGTCATTCATTTCAACAAACTTCCTAGTCTTTCTCCCAAGAATTCTTCAAGCAAATATCAGGTCTCTTGACCTTTTGGTTATCGAAAAGAAGTCATGGAAATATTTTAGTCTATTTGACCCATACAACCTGAATGAATGTCCAGATGATGCATTAGAACAAACTTAGTAGCCCTTCATCCCAGTATACTGGGGGTTCTTCATTAATGAAGCTGTGAAAATATTTCAGCCTACTTGACCTCTTTGACCTCGAATGTGTGTCAAGGTTATTCACTTCATCAAACTTAATAGCCCTTTATCCCAAAATCCAGCCTGATACAAACCTTATATCAAGTCCCTTGGTCTCATGGTTATTGAGAATACGTCATCTAGAGATTATAGCCTATTTGACCCCTGTGACCTTGAATATAGGTCAATGTCATTTATTTGCACAAATGTGGTAGCACATAACCCCAGCATGCTACACGCATAATATGAAGTCCCGGGGCCTCTTGGTTGTTTAGAAGAAGTCATACAAAGATTTCAGCATATTTGGCACATGTGACTTTGAATGTCGGTCAAGGTCATTCACTTGAACAAACTTGGTAGCCCTTCACCCTAATATACTACAGACCCAGTATCAGGTCTCTGGGCATCACAGTTGTTGAGAATAAGTCGTTAAAATATTTTAGCCTATTTGACCTCTGTGACCTTCAACGTAAGCCAAGGTTAATCATTTGAACAAACCTGGAAGCATATCATCCCAGTATGCTACAGAACCAATATCAAGTCCCAGGGCTTTTTGATATTTTTAGCTATTTGACCCCTGTGACCTTGAATGTCGATCAAGGCCATTCATTTGAACAAACTTGGTAGCCCTTTACCCTCGCATGTTACAGACTCAATATCAACTCTCTGGAACTCTTAGTTATTGAAAGGAAAACTGTTTAAATGGAAAGTTGACGCCGGACGGACCGCCACGGCCAAAGTTCACTTGCCCTTTAGTGCAATAACGGTTCTAAACCCAGCTCAACCACGGCTTAGATTTCACAGTAACCTTGCCATAGCAGTTAGGCTAGACATGCATCCCCAGACCTGGTGTCGTCCAGTAACACTTCCCTTGATACATGGCGACATGAACGTGTTGAGATGCGTAGAAAGCTATATACGGGTCACCAATGATCCCTGTATTGCGACTCGTTATGACATTATGATCATGTACTATAGTTTTAATGGGACAGTGAACACAAGCTATATCATAGTATTAACAGCTGTTGGTGCAGTATAGAGATGCCTTGTCGTTAGATATAGACAAGGACTTCGTATGTCATGCAATCTAGTTTAAACAAAGGAATATGCTATAAATGGTTGTACTATTGAGCTTGTCAATAAAACATATCCCTAATGACGATATAAGTCAATCACTGATAAATTGTTGTTATCCCTTACCACAAGAATCCGACATTAACGCATCTTCTTTGAGTATTTGCAATTATAAACGAGTCCCAGAAGAGACGTTTCCGGCTGTGTTTGTGTCAGAACGATTATCTGCTATATCATGTCCCCTTATCACACCTGTCACCAGCTCCTCTGATGACATGTCAAGATACCCAGATAATGCGCTAAATATCTAACTCCAAATGCAGCAGTGATTGATATACACGCTCGTAAATATGAACAAAATACAATATTCATGTGAACTAGTGCCTTGTTTTAGTGGAAATATTGCCGATACTATGATTTGTACATATTATAATGCACGCTAAATCAGCGGAAGGTTTCAATACAAATAATTAAAAATCGAACACTACACCCTCCCACTTCTTAAAACCCTGAATTGTTTTTACCGAATCAAGCTGTTCTATGTGTGTATTTATAACAATACAATATCACATTTGCCCTTGTGATTGGTTTGAACACATTACCATGGGTGTAGACATGACTACAACGAGCATTTGAAGTTTGGGCATGTGAAATCCGGGGAACAGGGACGCGACACTCTAAAACTTTAAAATTATTGATATTGAAACAGAACACAACACAATTACCATATAGCTTCGTTATCCGTGTTCGTTACGTTATAAGTATAGGTCGATGTAAACAGCTGATTGTAAAGAGTCGGTAACATCCATGATTCCAGGTTCCAAGGTACATCCGCTCGATATTGTCAATATTTTTCCTTTCCATTTAGCAAACAATTGATATATATATATCTTAAGGCGAAATTGAAGGACGTTGTAAGTTATCGTAACCTGCTATGATGAGGTCCTCTTTATAATTAACTTCGTATTAAACAATAACAATGTCGCAAATGGTGGGGGAATTTTACTACAATTAGCATTTTAATAGTCTGTTTAGAATATTCTGCCACCAAACTCAACAATAATATTGCCAACCTCCATATTTTCGTAATATGCTTCAGTTTAATTTACAACCATGCACGTGAATCACCATCAGGTTCTCTTCGAAAAGAACGGTCTCAGAACAGTCTTTTATGTTTGGGAAGGGGTTTACTATGTTCAAGATAGAATCAATACCCTGTAACTTTGGAGTATA
Source organism: Pecten maximus (assembly GCF_902652985.1). Lineage (NCBI taxonomy): Eukaryota > Metazoa > Mollusca > Bivalvia > Pectinida > Pectinidae > Pecten > Pecten maximus. The sequence continues at coordinate 29,886,636 of NC_047019.1, forward strand.
CAGAATCCTAGTATGGATGCAACCTTGACGTAAAGTACTTGCATTGCTTGCTCGTAAGAAGTCAGAGAAATGCTTTGGTAAGCGATAGGCGTAGCCAGACTGAAATGTCTGCCCCAAAGGGCCCGGTGTAAATATCTGGCAGTCTTGGCTGTACCTACAGACTCGGTTTGGTGTAAATATCTGGCAGTCTTGGCTGTACCTACAGATACAGACTCGGTTTGGTGTAAATATCTGGCAGTCTTGGCTGTACCTACAGATACAGGCTGGGTTTGGTGTAAATATCTGGCGGTCTTGGCTGTACCTACAGATACAGACTCGGTTTGGTGTAAATATCTGGTAGTCTTGGCTGTACCTACAGATACAGACTCGGTTTGGTGTAAATAGCTGGCAGTCCTGGCTGTACCTACAGATACAGACTCGGTTTGGTGTAAATATCTGGCAGTCCTGGCTGTGCCTACAGATACAGACTCGGTTTGGTGTAAATAGCTGGCAGTCTTGGCTTTACCTACAGATATAGACTCGGTTGGGTGTAAATATATGGCAGTCTTGGCTGTACCTACAGATACAGACTCAGTTTGGTGTAAATATCTGGCAGTCTTGGCTGTACCTACAGACTCGGTTTGGTGTAAATATCTGGCAGTCTTGGCTTTACCTACAGACTCGGTTTGGTGTAAATATCTGACAGTCTTGGCTGTGCCTACAGATACAGACTCGGTTTGGTGTTAATATCTGGCAGTCTTGGCTGTACCTACAGATACAGACTTGGTTTGGTGTAAATATCTGGCAGACATGGCTGTACCTACAGATACAGACTCGGTTTGGTGTAAATATCTGGCAGTCTTGGCTATGCCTACAGATACAGACTTGGTTTGGTGTAAATATCTGGCAGTCATGGCTGTACCTACAGATACAGACTCGGTTTGGTGTAAATATCTGGCAGTCTTGGCTATGCCTACAGATACAGACTTGGTTTGGTGTAAATATCTGGCAGTCTTGGCTGTACCTACAGATACAGACTCGGTTTGGTGTAAATATCTGGCAGTCTTGGCTGTACCTACAGATACAGATTCGGTTTGGTGTAAATATCTGGCAGTCTTGGCTGTACCTACAGATACAGATTCGGTTTGGTGTAAATAGCTGGCAGTCTTGGCTGTACCTACAGAAAAAGACGCAATCAAAACATTGGGGTCTTTATAGCATGCTAGTCCTGTAGAGAACTATTTACCAAATAATATAATGACCACGCTCTGATGTGTCATGATATATACTACTCTAAATTAAACAAGATAATTCCAACATTTCATTTTAATTATTTCCAATTACATTTAGAGCCTGACATATCGAAACTATATTACAATGATGGGATTTTTTTGTACATATTGAATACGGCATGGAGTTTGAACTTTTGAACCCGCAATGCATGAAACCGTGACATTCCTGTTTTAGACCTGTCTCAGTTCCTAGTTACGTTTTTGTATCTACCGTACACAGACTTTAGACAATCTTCCGTACAGTAGCAGCTCTGGCGTACTATTCTAACAATATACAAATTAGATTACATAAAACGGTCAGTGGTGGTGTTTACACCTGTCAGCACGTATTTCAGTCTCCGTACCTGATGGTGAGGGCTTGTGTACTATAACGAGACGCTTTGTCCTGTCAATTAAAGGGAGATAATGAGAATCCGCATTAAACTTACATGATGAGTAAACAGTCCGATTATAAAATTCCATTATTTCTTCATTTGATCGCTAAATTATCTTGATATATAATGCGTATGATCTTTTCAATGTATTCACTACAAACAGTTACTCTACAAAAACCCGTCTGCGAATGAAGAGAATTTATAGGATAATCACATAGTAGAAATCTTTTTGTGAACAGTTTTGAACACGTGGTTTTCTGGGGAAGATTTAATGAAGTTCAATTTGATATCGCATTAACTGCTCTAACACTAGGACAACTCCTAATGTAACTCGACAGCCATACATCTGAGAAATCTGAAATTTAGGAGAAACATCACACTCTATTTTATCACTAATGTTTCCCTAGCTGGATATGTAAACATTGATTATTTCAACAATGTTTTGGCTGATGACAGAAACCAATTACTCAGTCACCAAGCCAGGAGAGATAGAAGATTCCCGCATAACGTAATGCTGAAAGTTACAGATATTTGTCTTACAAAATTTAATTGGAAATTCTATATTAGGATTTACGTCTGATCTCATAGAAGACCTTCGTAAGTGGGAAATACATGTATTGTCGTATTTGGTAACACATGGGTGTGAGTACAACCCCGTGACACGTATTCAATTTCTTACAATTATATATATCCATCTGCTGATCTCGCCTTGAATTCAGAATTTATTATACATTATCCACCAGCTTAGTTATTGATAACTTTAGTGTATGATAACCCAAGACATGTCATTTTATTAAAGGATTGACTATTGCATATTAGAGTTAGATAAAGTAAAACCAAAATGATTTAACATAATGGGAGTTTTCATTCTTACTACATATCACAAACATGCATTAAAAAACACCCACTATATATTACGGCAGACCCTTGCTTGCTGTCAATGTCATTATAAAGAATGCCAAGATTAAGTTTCCATAGTTACCAAAAGCCAAACTAAAGGTTACTGGAGATTAACTCAGGTTACCGGAGAGTTCAGGTAATCATGGTTAACTGAGGTTACCGGAGAGTTCAGGTAATTAGGTTTAACTTATCTAACAAGCTTATTGTAGGGCTAACTAAAGCGAACATGTAACAATCTAAAATTACTGGAGGTTAAGAAATAAAACCAATCTATGGCAATATAAGGTTACCGTAAGACTGACTAAACAATCTATGGCAATGTAAGGTTACCGTAGGACTAACTAAACAATCTATGGCAATGTAAGGTTACCGTGGGACTAACTAAAACCAATCTATGGCAATGTAAGGTTACCGTAGGACTAACTAAACAATCTATGGCAATGTAAGGTTACCGTAGGACTAACTAAACAATCTATGGCAATGTAAGGTTACCGTAGGACTAACTAAACAATCTATGGCAATGTAAGGTTACCGTAGGACTAACTAAACAATCTATGGTTACCGTGGGATTAACTAAACAATCTATGGCAATCAAAGGCTAACGTAGGACTAACTAAAACTAATCTATGGCAATCTAAGGTTTATGTAGGGCTAACTAAAGCTAATCTATGGCAATCTAAGGTTTATGTAGGGCTACCTAAAGCTAATCTATGAAAATCTGAATTTCTTTACCGTTTACAACTAACATCAATCTACGGCAATCTAAGGTTACCGTAGGGTTAATTAAAACCAATCTATGGCAATCTAAGGTTACCGTAGGGCTAACTATAACCAATCTATGGCAATCAAAGGTTACCGTAGGGCTAACTAACACCAATCTATGGCAATCTAAGGTTACCGTAGGGCTAACTAAAGCCAATCTTTTGCAATCTAAGGTTACCGTAGGGCTAACTATAACCAATATATGGCAATCTAAGGTTACCGTAGGGCTAACTATAACCAATCTATGGCAATCTAAGGTTACCGTAGGGCTAACTAACACCAATCTATGGCAATCTAAGGTTACCGTAGGGCTAACTATAACCAATCTATGGCAATCAAAGGTTACCGTAGGACTAACTAACACCAATCTATGGCAATCTAAGGTTACCGTAGGGCTAACTAACACCAATCTATGGCAATCTAAGGTTACCGTAGGGCTAACTTACACCAATCTATGGCAATCTAAGGTTACCGTAGGGCTAACTATAACCAATCTATGGCAATCAAAGGTTACCGTAGGACTAACTAACACCAATCTATGGCAATCTAAGGTTACCGTAGGGCTAACTAACACCAATCTATGGCAATCAAAGGTTACCGTAGGGCTAACTAACACCAATCTATGGCAATCTAAGGTTACCGTAGGGCTAACTAACACCAATCTATGGCAATCTAAGGTTACCGTAGGGCTAACTAAAACCAATGTATGGCAATCAAAGGTTACCGTAGGGCTAACTAAAACCAATCTATGGCAATCTAAGGTTACCGTAGGGCTTACTTAAGCCAATGTTTTGCAATCTATGGTTACCGTAGGGCTTACTATAACCATTCTATGGCAATCTATGGTTACCGTAGGACTAACTAAAATCAATGTATGGCAATCTAAGGTTACTGCAGGGCTAACTAAGGTTGCTAAAGTTACCGTAGGGCTAACTAAAGCCAATCTTTTGCAATCTATGGTTACCGTAGGGCTAACTATAACCAATCTATGGCAATCTAAGGTTACCGTAGGGCTAACTAAACAATCTATGGCAATCTAAGGTTACCGTAGGACTAACTATAACCAATCTATGGCAATCTATGGTTACCGTAGGGCTAACTATAACCAATCTATGGCAATCAAAGGTTACCGTAGGGCTAACTATAACCAATCTTTTGTAATCTATGGTTACCGTAGGGCTAACTATAACCAATCTATGGCAATCTATGGTTACCGTAGGGCTAACTATAACCAATCTATTGCAATCAAAGGTTACCGTAGGGCTAACTATAACCAATCTTTTGTAATCTATGGTTACCGTAGGGCTAACTATAACCAATCTATGGCAATCTATGGTTACCGTAGGGCTAACTATAACCAATCTATGGCAATCAAAGGTTACCGTAGGGCTAACTATAACCAATCTTTTGTAATCTATGGTTACCGTAGGGCTAACTATAACCAATCTATGGCAATCTATGGTTACCGTAGGGCTAACTATAACCAATCTATTGCAATCAAAGGTTACCGTAGGGCTAACTATAACCAATCTTTTGTAATCTATGGTTACCGTAGGGCTAACTATAACCAATCTATGGCAATCTAAGGTTACCGTAGGGCTTACTAAACAATCTATGGCAATCTATGGTTACCGTAGGGCTAACTATAACCAATCTATGGCAATCAAAGGTTACCGTAGGGCTAACTATAACCAATCTATGGCAATCAAAGGTTACCGTAGGGCTAACTATAACCAATCTATGACAATCTATGGTTACCGTAGGGCTAACTATAACCAATCTATGGCAATCAAAGGTTACCGTAGGGCTTACTAAACCCAATGTATGGCAATCAAAGGTTACCGTAGGGTTAACTAATGTTGCTAAATAAGTCTAATCAGTGGCAATCTAAGGTTACTTGAGAGCTGCATAAGGCTTGACAATGGAAATCTTTATCGGAGGTCTAACTGAAGCTAATCAGCGGTAATATATAATGAGAAGTAATTCCATTAATATGTTGTATAATCGTTAACATCTTTGACATTGTATAGTTGATTGGTTTTACGATATTTTGGCTAGCTCTGATTCCCTTTTGATGGTTATATGTTTTTTACTAATAAAAGTCACAAAGAATTCACTTGAACAGTTAAAAATGATTTTTATGCACACAGATATCATAAAATATCCCCAGGGACTGAGTGGCAGAAATGATTCGGAAATATCGGGAAGAAGGTAATCTTATTAGTGTTAATAGTCCTCGTGGAGACTTGTCACGTGATATATTTAAAATGGGGATGTTCCTAACATGATTTTAATTGCCTCACACCTCGATCCTCAAGGTTGCCATCGTTTACCCCGGTGATAATTTAACGGAATCTGATTTTAGCTGGTTAGAGCGAATGTGCCGTCTGGGATTAAGTAAGCGGTAGATTATCTCATCGTCCTCTCTTATTTTATTATTTTATTCTAAAATCTCTGTCAATATCTTATAGCAGGCTCCTACTTAAACCGGCTCAAATGTTCTGCCAACAGACCGTTATTATATTATGCTAAATATCTAATAAATTGTTTCTGATTATTGTCTTTGTATAAGGCACTCTAGGAGTAACTCCCCTTCCGAATACGGTGCCACAACACTATTTAATCAATTAAGAATGTTTTTACTTTTATATACCGGTATCAGACTGCTTATCGTTTAAAGTAAAATATTCATAGAAATGTAGACATTTTCAACACCAAACCATAGGCCGATCCATCATACCCCCATCCTGAGTGATCAGAGACGCTAACATCGCCATTGTTTTAGGTTTGCTCCGGGAAGTAGTGTTCTGTAAATAAATATTTACAAAGCCTAACAATCTGAAAATGTCTGTTTTTCTTCGAATCTGCTCCCGAGGCGTTTATACTGGACCAAAATTGCTTATATAGCACATGCAAGCTTGACACTGTTAAACAATTCCGAAGATTAATGTGTTAGGTTTATAAATGTACGAGATTGAATATCCTACCAAAGATAGTACTAATTGATACATTAAAACATTCTTTAACTTTGATACCTTCAATCGATTTCAATGATGTAACGATGGCTGTAAAATATTTCTTAAGTAATTCTCTTAACGATTCAGGTTTTAAGGAAAGTATTTAGAGGGGCATTGTAGCACCATGTTAGATAGGCACAGAGCACGTCGAAGGTTTGCAGTATAAACGGTGCAAAGTGGTGGTCTAACGGAGCTGCAGAACATTGAACATACAAATGTAGTTAAGGGAATGCTTATCTATTTGCATTCTACTATTAAAGTTACAGTACATGGCACACGGTAAAGGAGTTGCACGTATTTCACGTGTTGAAGTTGTCCACAATGAACTGTGCAACAAGAATGTCCAGTGCTATGTTGAAAGGTTACATTACATTGTACAATAATGGGTTCCCAGCGTTTAAACTGACGTACGTATGACAGATAAATAAATTCATTATTAATACTGGCACTCTTTGTGTGTTATTTCATTGTAGCACAAGAACTGGACTAAATGATCCTTTCGTAAGTAATATATCCATTCATTGTTCTGATTGCGAGTGTATATATGTTCCATTTGCCTACTGAGTTCACAGCCAGGGGCTGTGTTGGATTTCCATTCAGTACCTCCTCGTGAAGAATTGTTATGGTTTACCTTTCTGGCTTTTGTACTTCTACACCAGGAGCCAATTTAAATAAAACTAAAACTACATCCGAAATACCTGGGTTTATATATGTGTTTTTAAAATAATATCTAATGAGTACCTAGCGGGGTTGCTTGCAAACGTTCGTGTTGTTTTGTTTTGTTTTTATATATATATATATATCAAGAAAGTTTTTATAAAGATCTCGCAGCAGTCATTACCGACCTGTATTGAGCAGGTATCCAATGCATTGAGTAGTTTTATAGCCGTATCTGCTTGGCAGGCAGTGGACCTTAATATGCTATATAACAATGCCTGTCCCACCGAGGGAAGTTCGCCTTACTAACATCGCTCACGGTCCACATCCTATACAATGTTAAACAGATTGCAGTCCCGATTCGGTCTATTTCAAATAATGCTGGAATTGGCAGCGGAGGCATGTTTATGATTAATTAATTGGTTTACCTGGATGTTTTACACGCGCTTTCTCCAGATGCCACCGGAGGAAAATGTGCATCTGTGTCGGTATCCGCGCCCCAAACACTGGCTAGTTATTTACTTTCGAGACAGGACAGAGAGTCTGGTATTTATACAGCTCCGGAAACCATTTAACTAAACTCATTATTTATTATCTATCTACAAAGAAGTGTTCAATAGGAATAGAAATTCGATGGAAAAACAGACCGGGGCTGTGTAAGATAAAACAGCGATAAAATCATTTTATTCCTTCACCGGTCCATATGAATATTTATCTAGGTTCACTGAAAAAGTATTAGATTAACAATCAACGTCATCGGATTTGATTTAGGTGTAGATATAACCTTGTGATTGGCCAGTTTCTCATGTCTTGAGCCAATCTAATATGAAGGTTCGATTGTGTCATGACATATTCCAAGGGTGAAATATATGCACAGAGAGAGAAAACCTGAATTTCGAGTAACACTGACTGTTAATCGTGTTCATCATTTTAAAGCCAGTGAACTATTGGTGAAGTGATCAAGGATCACAGTATGTCCACAATGTATGATGCGAGGCCCTAGTTCTTGTAGATTTCAGTCAATTACGGTCAGGTGATATTTAAAGTAGGCACCCCCGTAAAATGCGTGCTGTTATACTGTTAACACGGATATGTAGAAACATGTGCTCTCTGTAATGCATTAAGCTCAACATAGTTCCATTCAATCTAGCGTATGTTCTCATGGCGATAAATTAGATTGAACTGTATACAAGAGAAAAAGATTTTCTGTAATTTTCATGAAAGCAACTAAAAAAATCAAAAGGGCAATATGGAAATGGAATAGATTTTATCGAATTCGTTTTGTTAATATCACATTTTATTACCAGACAAATGTGATTCTATAAAATAATCAAATTCCCTTGAGGTGGAAATGAAGCGGTGTTCTGTTCGGAATCAAATTAAACTCGATTGGTAACTTACTTAGGAGAAATGTCGTGCGGTATACGTTCTGCATATTAGAAGCGTTGCCGAAGGTCTACAGTTACCCTCCCAATGAAGAGTGTTTTCATGAGAGACGGTGGTCTTTAAAATCCCATTACATTGAAATACCGATTGGAAACAGGTGCCCGAATACCAGAATGAGAGCCAAATTAGGAAGATGATCGTGAGGTTATTACTGGCTACATAGATTTGCTGCCTGTATGTTATGTGGATAGATGTGTTTGGACACAGACACTCCACCAGATGGATAATTAGTTAAGTTTGATCATCCTTGCGGGACGAACTCGTTCATCAATATACAAACATTAGATCTTCTGCAAGACTTCGGTATATTTGGCACTGAAAATGTTAAATTGTAAGAAAAATGATAGTCATTGGATTAGATAGCGCCTGTATATTACTGTGTGTTTATGTGGTAAAATCTTCCCTAGTTTGAGGGTATAGCAAGGAAAGATTCTCCATTGCCTTTCACTCTATATAACTATACGATATGTCATTTCTAATCAATATGAAACAATTAAAGTATCACTATAAACATCTTTGAAATCTACTTACAGCATCCGTATTAAGTATAAAGCAATATTAATATCACACTTGTCAACTATAAGATTATATCAAAGTCATCGTTTACAACTAACGTAACGCATTAATAATCGACCTTATCGATGATAATATCATCAGCCATTCTTCATAACTATCCCATAAAAAGTAAAGTGCTATGCGGTTTCATTTTATGGAATCATGTCACACGTGAATAGAGGCCGTAACACAGTAACTGTTATGTAATATGAATTTAAGTTCTCCTCGCACGTCGAGGACGATACCAGTATGCTGTATAAATCAGTTAAGTGTTCATATTTGTGTCAACCTCCCACTTTAATAATTATATCACGTCAGTTGTCAAAGCTTTTTTGTACGTGGATTTAGTACATTAATTAAATTAAAGTAATTGAATAACGTCGGTTGTGAAAATGTTGTTTTTTTTCGTTGAAAAGGTGCATAACTCCGAATTTATCAACGGGTTCGTAGACGTGATGTCAGTCAAGCATTTTTCAAAATTAACGAGAATCTTTGACATTTCGCTTCATTTGAAGATGGTTTTTCAATAGATTCTCAATAGCTGCTCATTTGTTTAACACACACGCATTACTCACGAACGTTCCAATAGCTAATCCAGCTCAATCAGGATTCACTCTCTGGTTTTAGCCATTAGTACAACATATAACTCTTATGTTGGTAATAAAATTATCATCTGGCCTATTTACCAGAGGAGTACATTTATATGGGACCTGTAATCTCCAACATGTCCAAATTGACCAGAGATATTAACCTTTTTATAAACACGTCTTCCCTTTTATGTCAATTCGATGTCAACCTAGCGTCTCGTGAAGTTTTACGATATGTGATGAATAGATCTCGCTAAGAAGTCCCCGAAGTGGTGCTTAGTTAGGTGTTAATGCGCGTACAGCAGTAAATGTTCTCGATACTTACTACGGGATTGTTATCCTACTGGTAATGTGTCCCAATGGTGAAATTGACAGACGGCAAATGGCATGGCTATAAGACAAAAAGATGACGGTATCTCTCCCAGTCTCCTGTCTTCACACATAAAAGTGATGGTATTATATGGGTATATTGGCAATATAGTAGGGGCCACAGTAAGTGTAGAAACATCCAAATGGACATCTGACAGCAGAACAGCTATTCGGATTGGCACTCCTGTAGTTTTTTATCGAAAGCACCGCATTTTCTCCGGGCCGAGCAATAAAGGAACGTCTTGCTTTGTCCTCTACCCGATCTGAATTCTACTTATCACTCAGAAAATAGATCTCTCGGCAACCTTATAGCATTCTTTGTTCCAAGATATTTCTCTCGGGAAAACACGTAATGTGGACTACGAAGAAGTTTGGATTCAGATATTCTGACGTTTCAACATTTTAATCATCACCGGCCTCAATAAACCGTATGACAAAAACTTTTTATTAGCGTTATACCCGATAAACAGAGACCGGTGACGTGATTTATAGAGGGATTTTGTAAAGCCTTATTCCTAATTATGAATTGAATATCTAAGTGCGCCGTGGGTGTCAAGAGGTGTCTGACAATCTAGTCGTATGCCAGGACGAAAGGGCATCCGGATTGGTACATTCCTATCCTTATTTTATCAGTATATTCTCTGATTCCAAATGAAATTACCTCTTTGTTTTCTCTCTCGCCATATCGTATCCTTCAGTCATTTACACACCACTGTCGTTAGGTACAAGCTTTCCCGCCACGATTGAATTACGTATACAGTCTGTACAGAATGAACAAGTTCATCTCCTTATTGGTTCGTGACGATCACTTTAAGGCAAAAGACAATTCAAGAGGAAATTAACTTTTAGGGGAAATTGCTTAACAACTTTGTAGAATCAATATTGAATGAATTTTACATGCGCTACTGAATCAAATATTCAGATGGTTTAAAGTCCCTAGACATCAGATTTACATGGTATATTGAACTTCAATTATCGTACTGATTAAAGACAAATCGATATACCTATGTGGAATGATAGGTATTAATCATCCGAAAAGAATGATTAGCCAATATGTACGGGTAAATCAGTTCAGGTGCTTATATATTGTTCATCGATACATATTTTGTAACTAGGAGTGTAATGGTCTGGTATGTACGAGTTAAATGGAACCTCGCTGCCTGTCAAACATTTTGGATCAAACTATAGGGTATATGTAACATGAAATTATGTTTTGCATGAAACATATATGATAAGATTCTATCTTCGCGCGCCCAATATATTTACGGACAACTTACATTTTTACCAAATTCATAAGGAAACTGCCGATATATTATAGAGATATATGATTGACGATAATCATATTGCCTCTGATGGCCAACGAAATTGAGCTCAACGCTCGCCTATCATCTGGAAGTGTTAACGTCCTTTATAGCTAGCCGTTAGTGGTGTTCAGGGTTTACCTGATATCGGAAGTAGGTCCCTTATATTCGATTTACAATGTAAATTGTAGTATCTGAAAATAGCAGGATTGGTCACCAACACGACAGACTTGGCATTGAACACAAAATGATCGAGGGCAATATGTAGAATTGGTATTGACAACTGCAATCCTGGAAATATCTGGGGTTGGTAGGCTTCAGAATGACATGTTATTGGCCATCACAGGATAGATGTTGAAAACGACAAACTAATATGGGGTTTATTGAGCCAATTTCTTTGTGCAGATAAATACTGATAGACACACATCAGACACACTTGACAAATGGTGCGGACATCAGATAGCATTCTTTTTCAATTCCACCTGACTAAATTGCAGAGCGTATCACCATGTCTCAAAGTAGGCTCTAATTTTATCAGACATTGTTGCTGTATTTGGTTTCTGTCCCACTGTGCCTTTGCTCTTTCTCCGTGGACCTAGTCATTATATGGTGGAAATACATCAATGGTGAGCGTCTCCGTCAATAGGTCAACAATTTCATTAGGTGTTAAGACATTTAGTGGAAACATTATTTCTGACTGGCGTCTGCTCCGTCCGGTTTGGCGTTTAGGTATTGATTTTACTGTCTGTGTACGATAAGGAGACCGGTGATAGCGAGGATATACTTTCCCACATAGCACAGGTCATAAGTCCGTGGTCTCTCCAACTAATGAACAAGACGAACTTGGTGACCTTTATGTGGAATCCGGAAAACGTCAATCATTGTTCGGTCTACTTACACTCACATGCTTCAAACCTTTTTTACATCTAAGATTTTAAATTATCTTTTTAACGTAGATTTATGTGTGGTATCTTAATGGCAGAAACGATGACGAACCGACAACAGTACTGCATGACGATCAGTCTACTGTGTAAAGGAAGCTAGTTCGCGTGTAATGTTTTGTTTCTCTGTTGCCGTTAGTGTTGTGGGCTTTGTCGTATATGTAAATGCACATTTTATTAAAGATTTGATAGTACTGTTTTTGGTGAATGCATGATCCGGGATTATCAAAAGTTTTTACACGGCAGTGACTATCCAAAACAAGAGATTTTTATATCAGGGGCATACCTTCGTTCAGACATCAATCAGAAACGTGCAAACTTTTTATTGACAAAATCTATGCCCGAATGAGGAGTATACGAGTTTTGGTGCCTACAAGTAACGCCGAAATGTATAGAAAAATGACGTTTCTTACACATATACCGCCTGGCTTTGGGGTAATTAGTGATACTTCGGGTCGAATTGAGAATTTTTATGATATAATACTTTAGACACTTTGATTTCCCTTGAGAGTTAACTTGACATATTAATTGAAAGATGATAACTGATACTACTTTGGAAAAATGCACATTAAATTTCATTTGTCCCTTTAAAGAAAAAAACAAGTATATTTTATTTTAGTTGATATAATGACTATTTCTCCTAAAACGATCATAAAGGTCTGTCATTACCTTACATAATTGAGAATTGATAAGAACAAATGATAAGCATTAATAACACAAAATTTATTTTTCCTCAAAGTATTAGTAATCTCGAGGCTTTCTCCTGCTGGATTTTCCCTCCTAATTAGTTAGACGCAAACAAGCAATTATTTTACCGGACAAAATAATAATTGACACTATTATTCCAGAGTTCGCGGTTTAGCAGTTAGAAACTCTCACAATGGTCATGGTTTAGCAATTACCACGCTCGCATACTTCGACATCGGATGTCAGACTGTTCATCAGTAAGCTTCTCACCCACTCAATCATACTACGGCGATGTACGTCTACCTGTGCCCCCTTTTTACATACACCGACATCCACAAACCCTTTGATGTATTTTTTCAAAATATTTCAAAATCCAGTACTTAGATATTTCAATTTGATTCGATAACTTGGTTAACGGTTGTTTATAGTCAGTGTCGTGAGTGATGATATACAGAATGTATATGTAAGATAAAAAAAATTCCTCAAATATGACATTTTGCAATATGATATTTGTATGGCGTTTTGTGAAACATATTCTTTCGGTTGGTAATGATAGCTATATTTAAGGTTATCTAACACCGCCAATTAAGTTCTTGGTAATGATGTTTCGATATCAGCTCTGTCATCTTCCTCAGACTTTAATGCACGAGACCATTATTGTAATCATCTCGTACAAATTTACCACCTTACCACCAGCAATAACAGTATTGGTTGTGTTATATAACCTTTTATTTATTTGTATGGCATGTCTTTCTCAAATACATTTCTAAGAATTATGAGTACATTTTCTCACCACCGAAGAAAATGATATGCTAAGCGATCTTTGTTAACAGTATAACTTTATGGGATAATTTCACATCAAAATGTTTTATTTATTTTCCTCCCCAAGGACGCGGGATATTTTTAACATGTATATGTTGTCACTGAAAATCAACCTATACTTTCAAGAAATTGTAATAGTTCCAATATCGATGTGCTAGTCATATACAAACAAATCAAAATCATATGTCAAATGTTTTCGAAGACGGTGTGGAAGTATAGAAATACCACAACAAGAATGGTACGAAAACAATAAGACTGGTATCCCTGGTGATCACGAAGAAACTCTAAAAACGGGTTTTACTGAAGCTGCTTCCCTACCTTTTACGAAACGTTATGCTAGTCCTTTGTGTCTCTTTATTGTCAAATATATTTCGTACGAAGCGGCGGCTTTATTACTGTTTATAGAGTATTTGGCATGAGGTGATGGTGAATTTCATAAACGATCGTAAACGTCCAATAAACCTAACGCGATGTTGAATGTGTTCTATTGAAGCTCTCGTTAATATGATCAAAAGAGAGCATTTCACGACGCCATTCCGTTGTTCGAAGGTCAGAACATAATGAAACTAGAACATTCTGGTTTTAGATCAAGGCTATGAACATGACAGGTCACGTTGCCTACCATGCAGTGTAGAAAACACTGTCAGAGAATGCATGAGGTCACGTTGACATCTTTGCAACATCTAAACACTGTTAGTGATTTCAGAAAGTAGCATTGCTCAATTTGCAATTTGGAATGCTTTTGAGCGAATAAAGTAGGTTACGTTTGCAAATTTTGCTGTATAGACAGAAATAAATCACTATATTTACTTATTACATCTGCTGTCATCAGATGCATTATCTGTACAGACTCCATAAGACTACCGAGATAGGATATGAAAACTAATCGTGGAGAATGTATTGTTGGCGTTTTGTGGGCAGATCTATTAAGGACACTTACCCGTGGAAATTGTCTTAAATGTAATAATATGATAATACAAAAGTAGTATTTTGTGTCAGCTGACGACACTGACATGTGATTGACGATATTCCTCGTGCTGGTAGCCATTGTTGTCACTATGTGTCGCTACAGTAGGTTTATGTACTTCCGGAATTATACCAATCCCTGCAAAAGCGTGTTACCCAGTTAATGGCATTATAAATCTACTGTGCTGGTGTGTTAAATGTGTGATCGACTGTAGATCTGTTGCTTTGATATGATAATACCACAAACATTTTACCCTACACAAGATTTTCAAAATAGTAATCATATCTCAAAATCAACAGAGAATACCGACATTGTAACAAAATAGTAATTACATCTCAAAATCAACAGAGAATACCGACATTGTAACAAAATAGTAATTACATCTCAAAATCAACAGAGAATACCGACATCGTAACAAAATAGTAATCACATCTCAAAATCAACAGAGAATACCGACATTGTAACAAAATAGTAATTACATCTCAAAATCAACAGAGAATACCGACATTGTAACAAAATAGTAATTACATCTCAAAATCAACAGAGAATACCGACACATTGACGTAACAGTAATTCGTTTTTAAAAATCGATAAAACGAGCGCAAATTATGAGTAAAATTATCGATTTGCATGGAGACTTTTCATATAGTACAAGGAGAATGAGACCAGATGTTCCGGAAGGATAAACGTCTTCTGTTTCTGTCATACAAATCTATGTTAAATCCGGCTTAAAGCGACTATAACTATAAAAAAATCGCTTTAAAGGCACTCAATATGAGACCAAGGTGGCGAAAAAGGGACCCCACTCGGCATATATCAAACAATGATAAAATCAATTACATTTCGAATCACAAATAAAAGAAAATAAACAAGCCATCCCCAAGGCAAAAACGTTAAATTGTCGTACAAAAACATGGATTAGTTAGTATGTTTCTCTGTATTTGTATTTTCAAATGCAAGGAATAACACAATATGAGTTGTTTCGTATGACTTAGTTTCGGCAAATATAAACTAATTCAGCAGGGTTTACGACAGTTCTACATGATAGTATATGTAGTGGCCCGTATGATATGTCGTTTGGCGTTCAAATTAGAGCCCGCGTCATTTGTTGTGTATCCCCGGCGTCGGAGTCCTTAAGGTTAAGCTCCCATAATGCGACACAACAAAACTGGTGGCCAGATATATTAACAACGGCAAATAAAGCATACGTTAATGTATAAACGTCATTCCTAAGGGACAGAATATCGTCAGTGTTTGTGGTTTTAGGAATACAATACCACGATTGTATCTTTATCCACGACAACATGATGATTCAGTCAGAATGTTGTAAGCAGCGACAAAATATCCTATATAATAGTATATTTAGATCATTTGGCGGTATTAACAACGTTTGTATTTCCCTCCGGCTTCCTTCGCAGCTGCAAAGTGTTTTGGACTTTGTATATACCAGGAACCAGGTTATCTCCGGGCGGTAGGGAAAGTCTCCATTACTACCAGAGTATCATCGTAGTAAGTTGTAATTATAAGAGATTACAGCATGTCACATGTGATTCATATCTATCATGATTGTCTGGGTTCATCAATAAATAACTTGACCAGGGTTTTCTACTAGAGAGTCTCAAATATACGCGGAGGTAATTATATTGCCGTTATCAATAATCCTAGCTGGACTTGAATATACATGTATTATTACTGAGGCAACAAGAGGTGCAGATGACTGTGTTTTTGTCTATTCTTAAAGGATCTTAGCATACAGGCATTTCTTCACAGGGTTAGAACTAATGCTGCATTGATTCACATAGTTCAAAGCATTGTGGCATTGCTTCATAGTGTTCGAGGCATTGTAACATTAATTCATGGGGTTCGAAGCATTACGACATACTTATTTGGTTTCGAAGCATTGTGACATTACTTCAACGGGTTCGAAGCATTGCGATATTATTTCAAGGATTTCCAAGTACTGCAACACTACTTCATTGGCTTCGAAGCATTGTGGCATTAAAACATGAGTTCGAAGCATTGCGACACTAATTCATGGAGTTCGAAGCATTTCGATATTCATGGTTTCGAAAGCATTACTTCATGGGATTCGAAGCATTGCATATTTATTTCATGGGGTTCAAAACATTGCAGCATTAGTTTATGCTATTCGAAACATTGCGGCA
Organism: Pecten maximus; assembly: GCF_902652985.1. Lineage (NCBI taxonomy): Eukaryota > Metazoa > Mollusca > Bivalvia > Pectinida > Pectinidae > Pecten > Pecten maximus. The sequence goes on from NC_047019.1 coordinate 29,903,457, forward strand.
TTACTTCATGGGGTTCCAAACATTGCAGTATCAATTCATTGGATCCGAATCATTGTGGCATCAATTCTTTTGTTCGAAGCATTACAGATATCCTTTACGTACAAGTATACGACCCAGTACCCAATTCCGTAAACATAGACGAGAATTCATCCTTAAAGATCAAACATAGATCGACAGCATCGCGATATCTGGCGTTATTCGACATGCTTGACTGGCTTTACATTCTGGCGTCCATGTGTGAGTTTTCGCAAAAAACGACCATTTTCTGCCGTGCGGGTTTCCTGTGTGCCCGGGGATACGCCATCATGACACGATAACGCGAACCGTTACCATGGCTACACATCCAATCCATCACCGAGACCGAGTGCCACTAAGCATTAGACACGGGTATTGCGTCAAAAGACCTGTCATTTCTCATCACAACTCTCTTCACGTTTCAGACGATATCCGTTCATCTATGTCATGGCATCACTTCCTGTTTTCGTTGATGTCGTTGGCGTACAAGCAGTCATTTAGAAAAGTGGATTATATTTGGCTAGGCAAAGGCAAACAAAAAGCCAAATGTAGAGCTAGAAAAGCTTATGAAAGTATCAAAAAGATTTATATTGGTAAATGTATCAGAATGTATCGATACACATAGTATATGATTGGGAGTCCGTCTAGAACATTAACAGTATTCTATACAAACCACCGAGATTGATCACTCTATTCTTGGTTTTCGATATGATATGTTTAACACGTCTATCACAAAATATGTCATATAAGGCTATTTGTCACTTTAAGAGTTTTAAGATATTTTTCTGAACTAACATTCATAAAGAACAGAAATATGATCAACTTTGGCATATAATCGTTCTCTCTGAATGAATTTATCAATGAGAGTCATTTTATCATTTCCTATTTAACTATAAGTTTATGGCTATTTCTCACAAAATTGACAGAACTGTTGTTCAAATTTAAACATCAACAGCAACAGCAACAAAATCAAATACAATAACAACGCTTACAAAAAACAAAAATAAAAACATGAAAAATAATGTAAAATACAATGTAGGTATGTAAGTATTTTATATCAAGCGCACAATTAAGAATGTTATCCTCCAACTCTATTGCTTGCCGAAGCTTTCTATCTTACGCGTGATGCCGATACGGTAATGCGGTATTATTCAATCATTTGTGATATAGGGTAGTCAGCCAAACTACAATCGTGTCGACTTTTTCTCTCCACTGGTCATGACAGCCGCGCGGACTTCCAATCACAGGCGACACCTCTTCCCGCTCCCGAACCTTGTAATGTGTGATCGTCCAAACCGACACCAGAGCCATTTAATGTGCTAGAGTTGGAGGAATGTTCACAGCAGACTTCCGTTGGTGAATTCGTCAGCGATCTCTTTATAAAACAACAGTTTGGGTACAATGTTAGATGCATTGACATTGAGATTTGAAAGATTCCATTTGCAGAACTTTAATCTTTATTGCTTAAAATAAGACAAACATTATTCTGATATATCCTGCATAGTTTAAATAACAATTTCCTTTAATCGCCTCTTCTCTTCCCTTTGGCTCGGAATATCATATTCCAATGACTTAACAAATATTAGCCAGAAATAATCTACTTGGCGTTCGGGCTGTGGTAGTTTAACAGCGTCCTAATGATGAAACACTATTGCGTACACCTAAGCTGTTTCGGCGATTTGGCTTTAGCTGATGTCTGCGATTCTGACAGCCACTGTGTGGTATACCATTACGATTCGGCGCTATTGCATAGCCCGTCAAGCACGTTCGTTTGTACCGGAAGTACTACGGAGACGGTGTGTACGGTCCTCTCCGCGTGCTGCCACCTGAAACGAGCCTGCAGGTTTCTAGCTGTGATGGAGTCTTAAGATGGTCATACTTCTTCGGAAACTGTGCGTCGTAAGCATTTTTCACACATTTTCAATCTTCATATGGAAATAAATTGTCTTTTGATTTGTTCTACCTTCATTGATAACTCGCGACATTAATGGTGACCACTTTAACCCCGCCGATCGATTCTATCGTTATCAGCGTATACGGCTTACCTACATAGTGTTGTGACGTCATTGAGAAATCATTCCTATGGTGACAGTAGTGCATTATAATGCGCATTAGTACACGTGATCTACTAAACACATCATCCAGTTTTCTTCTACAGAGTAATATAATTATTGGGGTTTGATGGAACAGAATTAGCCGATAATTATTTTCCCTTCAGTGTCATATTTTCTGATAGGTGGCGTTGTGGTCGAGTAGCGCGTGTGCTTGGGTGCGTGGCTTGTGACTGTTTTGATATCAGAAAAGTGAGGTGTGATGATGATTTTGTACATATCTGTCGGCGATTATGCGCTCCTTATCAATAAATATTATTATTATTGTCATTGAAGAGTTGAGTTTTTCCTGTCAGAAGGTAAGGTTTTGGAGGAAATCATCTTCATCTCTTGGATAACATAAGCCTACATGCCATATTATCGCCCATATTTTGCCAGGTCGGCTTTCTCTTTTTATGTTATTATTTTACATTGTTTCAGTATTATCTTATTAAAGTAATCGAACTAATTAAGCGATGAGATAAGGACAAAATCAGCGTTATGATGCCGTGTTATTGACTATAGATATGTGATCTATGTTCAGATACGTGACATTTACACATACGATTTAGATTCTATTCTGCCTTAATAACGGCAAAGTAAAACACTTTATTAACCTGTAGGTAACAAGGGGGTTATGGGTTAGGTACGAAATATTGTAACGATCTTATTCCTTCAAATATCACAATTTTATTATGACTATTGTGAATTAGTTATGCATTTGTACGGCATGTAAGACTCCTTGTCCATTCGATATATATGTTGACTATTTTTCCGCGTGAAAATATTTAATCATTTCTATTTCTCTGGATTGTATAAGTTATGATTGTTACCGAAATACCCAATTTGTAAAGTAGCTCCTAGTATTAATAATCAAATGAAAAGACTTTTTCTCGGATTTACTAGATACCCGCCTTACATATTTGGAGGTAAACAGACAATCACGTGACAAAATGATACCCCATAATAATGCATGTGGCATTTCCCTACTCCAACCCATCGCACAAATGAAGTATAGACATGCGCACCGTCACTACGTAATTTTGGATTCATTCACGATGTTTCGGAACAACAAATGTATTTTATAAATATGCCTATAGATAAAAGGGGGTCATTACCAATGGCAAAATCCAGTAGAATGCCATTTCCTTCTGATACCTGCTATGGAACTGTCCATATATACATCAAACACAGCAATGCTACAATTGAACATTGTTTTCTTAGTACATGCATGAGTTCGCACGTACTCGATTTTCCCCTATTGTATACAAAACTGATGACCCCGGGTTCAGTAATACTGGTACACTACGTACGTGAGCATATAGAACATGTGAAATACTCATACAAACTTTTTGTTCAGATTAAAATGACACTTAGAGTTTTTTTTGTAATTTTTTACTTAGTTTCGAAATATTCTTTATAACGATAACTTAAAATGACAAAACAAAAAAGCGGCGGTGAAAAGAAAGCTTAGTAAATAGATGTACCAATATTTAACGGATACAGTTAGTAGGCAGTTTGATGCGGGACATAAAAAAAAAATAGAGGAAAAAAAAATCCATTCTATTACTTAATTATACAGCCAGTTACTTTACAAATTTTGTATTTATGCGAAGCTCATATCTTAGACATTCAAGGAAAATTATGGATTCTAAATATTTTACGGGGAGCAAAAATTGAGTGCAAAAAAAACAACAAAAAAAACGCGGAAGCCCATCTGTAAAAGATAAAAGAAACCGGAACAAATACACCGTAAACGGATAAACAAATGCATACCTAATTGACGTAAGTCGCAATAAAACTGTGACATTTTTAGGTGAATAAGATCTTAACTGTATTTCATACCGTCACATTATGATGAGTCCCCGCCAGTCTCCCACAGTCCCCGCCAGTCTTCCACAGTCCCCACCAGTCTCCCACAGTCCCCACCAGTCTCTCAGTCCTCACCAGTCTCCCACAGTCCCCACCAGTCTCACACAGTCCCCACCAGTCTCCCACAGTCCTCGCCAGTCTCCCACAGTCCTCACCAGTCTCCCACAGTCCCCACCAGTCTCCCACAGTCCCCACCAGTCTCCCACAGTCCCCACCAGTCTCCCACAGTCCCCACCAGTCTCCCACAGTCCCCACCAGTCTCTCAGTCCTCACCAGTCTCCCACAGTCCCCACCAGTCTCCCACAGTCCCCACCAGTCCCCCACAGTCCCCGCCAGGCTCCCACAGTCCCCACTAATCTCCAACAGTCCCCACCAGTCTCCCACAGTCCCCACCAGTCTCCCACGCCTGGACCAGTCCTGTAGACATAGACGACATTGATGAAGGGCGACATAGATTGGAAAATAACAAATTAATATGACGGCACTGCTATGCCTTGTTTGGAATTAATCATCTTATCTTGGCGGGAGGCCGCCGTATAAAAGAGCCATTTAACTTGAGTTGATGAAGTACTCGTTGATAAAATGACCAATGCAGATTTTACATATTGTACAAGGACACTCGAAAGAACGACCATTGACACACGGCTATCTGATTCTGTTGAAGGACAGGGACACTCGAAGGAACCACTATTGGCACGTGACTATCTGATTATGCTAATGAACAAGGACACTGGAAGGAGCAACTGTTGTCACGTGATTGATTCTGTTGAAGGACAAGATTGGTATAAGCAGTTTGTTAGCCTGTAACGTTAGAGAGTCCGTCATCAGGAAATCCTCGCTATTCAAGGAAATTGGCTCCCGATTTGGTGCGTTTGTGTTGCTAGAATTTTTATTTTCAATAACGGTTATAGGAAACTAAAGATAGCTTCTGTAAGAGAAGGCCGAACTATCAGGCCGATGACCTACCGGAATGCTTCACACGAAAACATGTTTCACTTCCCACTCGTGATTTTTAGGTTTAAAACGTTACAATAAACAACGGGACAATTTGTACTCCTCTCCTGTACACCTTATGTCAGTACCACCGTTATCATAGTAAAATGAATGTATTGTTCTGGTGAGATAAAAAAAAAAAACGCATTTTGTATGACATTTAATAACACGTCTTTTCAGAAATATTCGCCAATAACTATCTATATTTTCGTTTTACCTCATAAAGTCTCACTATAAATGTCAGACACCGCAAGTGACTCTGTATTGTTCCATGAGCTGTCCACATGCTAGACAAAACCTTTCATCAAGGGGATATAAAAGTATTCCTCCATGTGTCGTTAACACGGTAAACTACCTAGTCACCCCTCCAGTAACATAAACACACCATGCTATAGGTCGCAAGACACAACTCGAATAAATAGGTACATTTGGTCCCTCCCTCGGCATATTGTCCATAAAAGTGTCTGTGATCTACAAACCAGCCATACAAAATGTAATAGAGCAATCCTAGATCAGCCAAGTCACTACCTCATCAATCGTGTATACCAACATCCCCTCCATAGGGTGGTGGCATAGCTGATTCCATACATCTGCGCATGTACTGGTCTAGCCTACCTAAAGCATTGCTAAAGGTACCAAAGGTTCACGTCTGAGAGTAGCGAATTATCCTGGTCATTGCTACAAAATATGCCAATAATGTCTGTATACCATGTGACGAAGTACAAAAATACACTCCGAGAATATTGTTTATAAATTATTTTGGGGCATAACTATGATTTACTGTATTTGGAGCGAAATCGATATTGTCTATTAAATGTCGCTTTAGGAGTACATCTGACGTCATCGTCACCTCGTTTGGAGTAAGTGTGAGACTTAAGGTCATCTATGATTTACCATGAAAATATTTTTAATTACAAATGAAACATTTAAAGCAAATTTTGTTATGTTTTAACTATTAATCTATCACCAGTTACCTCAATAACAGAGACGGAAGTTTAGTATGCATCCGAAGAGATTTAGTCTTGCTAAATAGTTTTTTGTGGGTAAAGATACTGGTGACACACAATCTTTGATTGTTCTAATATTTTAAAGCATGCAAGATAGACAATTGGGGAAAGTGTTCAAGATAGGTTATAGTTGAGCTGACAAAAGTCGCATGTCAGAATTTACTTTATTCTGATGTACACCTCTTTGCTACTGACCAGCATGTCTGAAAATACTAAAATTAAATTAAAAACTGTACATAATGTAAATTGACTCTGATTTCAGTACATTTGTGGTGGTATGAAAGTATGATACAGATACATTCTGTGTGTCACATTAACGCAGTTCCGAATACATGCCTCTATTCGTTCATATTAGGAGTATATAGTAAGGGGGTAGCAGAATCACTCCTCCCTCTTGGTTTGGGGGCCTCCATATAATTACAGAGGCCCACAAATAAAGTATGGGGACGTTTAGTATTATGTGTGCCTAGCAGATCAGCTAAACATATTACTGTAGCCTTAGCTGTCCTTCATCGGATAAAATGTCGGGTTAAGGTTGTGAGAATTGATGCAATAGAATAATTAGGAAACGGTCTCTACGGCCAATACCTGTAGCTCCTAAAATACATTGTCTACATGTACTTTAATTGTATTATCAATTAACATCTAATTCAATAATAGCTACAAACCTAGTTGATTTAGATAAAACAGTTAACTTCTGTGTGGTGCTTGTAAACCGTTTATAAAACCACCAAATCATACGTCTGGGTATGACGGTATCGATATTGTGTCCTTTTGTTGAGTCAACTCACGACTAAAACTCACCAAAACGAAATAAAGAAGAGACGAAATGTCATTTTACCACTCCTCAAAATCAAAACGAAACCGAAGCGTAACGAAGATTTGATTTGAAAACAGTACAGAATAGAACGTAGTAGCATTAGATGCATGTTCCACAATTCATCGATTGCCTGGCTTCAGTAACTCTGTAAATTTGAACTAATTAACGTCTGAACTAGAATGCTCCAAGTAGGCATAATTGCGTTTAGAGATTAACGACCGGGTATTCAGGCTCCATGAGAGCCATTTCCCGTCCCACATCTAAAACCTCCATCTCAGTCGGTATGTACATTGCCTTTTAACCAACAGAGCTCTACCGAAAACGAGTCAAAAATCACAAGGGGCATCCAAGTTAAGTGTGAGAATCCTTTATCGCGATGTTTCCTTTCTGAAAGATGTACTGGTAGTATGGTTATGGCCACAAACATTATCTTTGATGGACTCCACAATGTACGAGACTACACAATCCTTGCTAATCCGGGATTTTTGCTTTTTGAAAGAGCAATGATAATACCGTATACATGTAAAAAACAACAACCTGTCAATTGGCCTCATTATGGTGAACGTTATACGAGTCACGTGCTCTTCGTTACAATCATTAAAAAATGTTCTGACACTTCCCATTATATAACAATTTATATAGCTAGCCTAAACTGACCTCTACAACTGTAACACTCTTTGTTGTAACCTGACCTAGTTTATATCGGACATAAGGTGCCTCACAGAATTCGTTAAATCCGCATCTGTCTGTTACAACCTGACCTAGTTTATAGCGGACATAAGGTGTCTCACAGAATTCGTTAAATCCGCATCTGTCTGTTACAACCTGACCTAGTTTATAGCGGACATAAGGTGTCCACGATATTCGTTATATCCGTGTCTGTTTGTTACAACCCGATCTGGCCCAAGCTTTATCAATGTTCCTTAACTTAGGGGAATTCCCTAACTTAAAAGTCTCTATAGGAAACCATTACAAAAATTAAGGAAAACTCCTTGACTGACATGCTTTTCTTAAATCCAATAATCCTTTTAAATGTTTTTTTTTAGTTAAGTTTCTCCAGTTAAGGACCGTTGATGAAACTGGTCCATAGCGAGCATTAGGCCTACGTGCCTCACAATTCTAGTCAAATCTGATTAGGTCCCTGGCGAACTTAACCCGCGCCTAAATATTTGTAAAACCCTTATTTTGTCCCTAGCTAACTTAGCATGCCGCATGTTACAGCCGGAGAGTCCATAGTAAACAGTTGATAACAGAAGGATTCAATAACTGTTTTGTAATAAAACATAATAATACTGACGATAAAGATGATTTTACCAAACTGTAAAATATCCACTACAAACGAGAAACTATTGTGATGTAGTGATTTAAGCATCTAACATGAAGTATTTATAGCCGATACCCACTGCTGATCGGGGCGGAAGGTCCTTTGATGGACCGACTTGAGTCGAATTATCCTTAAAACAAATATTTCTGTATTTAATTTTCTTGTTTTTACGGACCTGAACGATCATAAACATCAGTTTAACGACTCAGATTTTACTGAATACTGAGAAATCTGTTTGCAATCAATGGGTAATTTGATTGAGGGGATGCATTTATCTTCTAAAGTAAAATGATTACATTATCAACTATCCAGTTCAATATCCTAAACTGTTCCAAGTAGCTGGTATGGTCAACTAAACCATTAGGGCCTGGCCTGGTCACTCATTCTGGACCGTAAGGTACAGTCATAGTCACTGCCATAAGGAACCGTTTGTTGTATGTCATGGTCACTGTCATAAGGAACCGTTTGTTGTATGTCATGGTCACTGTCATAAGGAACCGTTTGTTGTATGTCATGGTCACTGCCATAAGGAACCGTTTGTTGTATGTCATGGTCACTGTCATAAGGAACCGTTTGTTGTATGTCATGGTCACTGTCATAAGGAACCGTTTGTTGTGGGCATGTCATGGTCACTGTCATAAGGAACCGTTTGTTGTGGGCATGTCATGGTCACTGCCATAAGGAATCGTTTGTTGTGGGCATGTCATGGTCACTGCCATAAGGAACCGTTTGTTGTATGTCACGGTCACTGTCATAAGGAACCGTTTGTTGTGGGCATGTCATGGTCACTGCTTTAAGGAACCGTTTGTTGTGAGTATGTCATGGTCACTGCCATAAGGAACCGTTTGTTGTGGGCATGTCATGGTCACTGCCATAAGGAACCGTTTGTTGTGAGTATGTCATGGTCACTGCCATAAGGAACCGTTTGCTGTGGGAATGTCATGGTCACTGTCATAAGGAACCGTTTGTTGTGGGCATGTCATGGTCACTGTCATAAGGAACCGTTTGTTGTATGTCATGGTCACTATCATAAGGAACCGTTTGCTGTGGGAATGTCATGGTCACTGTCATAAGGAACCGTTTGTTGTATGTCATGGTCACTGTCATAAGGAACCGTTTGTTGTATGTCATGGTTACTGCGATAAGGAACTGTTGGTTGTATGTCATGGTTACTGCCATAAGGAACCGTTTGTTGCACGTCATAGTTACTGCCATAAGGAATCGTTTGTTGTAATGTCATGGTTACTGCCATAAGGAACTGTTGGTTGTATGTCATGAGTTACTGCCATAAGGAACCGTTTGTTGCACGTCATAGTTACTGCCATAAGGAACCGTTTGTTGTATGTCATGGTTACTGCCATAATGAACCGTTTGTTGTATGTCATGAGTTACTGCCATAAGGAACCGTTTGTTGTATGTCATGGTTACTGCCATAATGAACCGTTTGTTGTATGTCATGGTTACTGCCATAAGGAACCGTTTGTTGCACGTCATAGTTACTGCCATAAGGAATCGTTTGTTGTAATGTCATGGTTACTGCCATAAGGAACCGTTTGTTGTATGCCATGGTTACTGCCATTAGGAACCGTTTGTTGTGAGTGTGTCATGGTTACTGCCATAAGGAACCGTTTGTTGTATGCCATGGTTACTGCCATTAGGAACCGTTTTTTGTGAGTGTGTCATGGTTACTGCCATAAGGAACCGTTTGTTGAGAGTATCGTCAGAAGTAGGACTCTGTGTGGGTACTGATTAGTGCTAAAGTAATCCAATTAGCTAAGTTTTTAGGCATTCCGTTGCGATTGATCCAAATTCTTGGCCTTTACAAATAATTACTTATTATGACCAAGAACAAATCTTCCCAATATTTTTTTTATTGGCATATGCCCTCTCTCCCATCATGTACTGATATCTACGCAATACATATATCCCCTACCCCTTTGTCCCCTATTCTGATATCTACGTCATAAATCCCCTACCCCTATGTCTCCTAATGTTATGTAGTCCACGTTAAGGTTGCTCTATCTACCCCCTCTGTCCCGATCTGCTGCACTTTTAACAGACTTTAACGTGATTATTTCATTATTGATAAAGTATGAGCCCGACCGCCGAGTTTGTGTAAATACCTGTAATCGCAATACCAGCGGACTAACATGAACGCCATCTGTCGGGAAGAGTTTTCCCGGTAGGGGACGCATCATTCGTTGGTAATTGTTACGGAAAAAACAATGCACGACGAGAATACGCTGCACGTGTAACAATGTAGTAACGTTAATGTCATTACCGACCACTGATTAGGACGAGTTTGTTTGCGCTCCGTACCGACTGGGATTGACGTTTATAGGACAAGAGGTCCACCCCAGGGGATGTTCTCTATCTGTCAGCGGCGACCATTACGAACCTTGTATGGATTTAGTTGTTGTTATCTGTATGTTAGATATGGTGTTTAATTAGTCTGTCCTCATCACGATTACCGTGATAGTGTCAACTGGCCACGGAAAACTGTTTTGAAAGATACAGGTTGATGAAGATTATCATCATATAAACCCATTTTGGAAAATTCAACTTGTTTTCTATTTTCGTCAGTAAGCCTTGTTCTTATATATATAATCTACCCCGGTTCCCATTTTGAGAAGGTGATTCGTCATGATTATACATCAATTTGCGTGGCGGATGTGACATCAATCAACAGCAGAACGCCTACAGTTCCAAAACTTGCGCGATTTCAATGATCCTCATGAGCATGTATGTTTAGTTCATATATTAATTGATTGCTATATCGATTTTAAGTTAAAATTACGTGTAAGCATCGTCTTGTTCATGTAAATGTTGTCTCAAATCTGGTTATATACATACGCTGATAATAAACTTCACATACATATGATCGTTCGAATAAGAAAAAACAAACATTCAAAGAAACTATCTAGATTATTGATGTTCAATGGAAGTATTCATTTACGTTTGAACACTTTATTTCAATGACTTCGTCTCTCTACTGAATATGTCATTAGGTTCATAGGAGTTTATAGAATCAAAGTTGAAATTCTGAATAATTGACTTCCCATTCATCATTTCAATTAAAAACTGGTGTTGTATTGTTGGTGACTCCGCCTACTGGTGTTGTATTGTTGGTGAATCCGCCTACTGGTGTTGTATTGTTGGTGAATCCGCCTACTGGTGTTGTATTGTTGGTAACTCCACCTACTGGTGTTGTATTGTTGGTAACTCCGCCTACCGATGTTGTATTGTTGGTGACTCCGCCTACTGGTATTGTATTGTTGGTGACTCCACCTACTGGTATTGTATTGTTGGTGACTCCGCCTACTGGTGTTGTTTTGTTGGTAACTCCGCCTACTGGTATTGTATTGTTGGTAACTCCGCCTACTGGTTTTGTATTGTTGGTGACTCCGCCTACTGGTGTTGTATTGTTGGTGACTCCGCCTACTGGTTTTGTATAGTTGGTAACTCCGCCTACTGGTGTTGTATTGTTGGTAACTCCGCCTACTGGTGTTGTATTATTGATAACTCCGCCTACTGGTGTTGTATTGTTGATGACTCCGCCTACTGGTGTTGTATTGTTGGTGACTCCGCCTACTGGTGTTGTATTGTTGGTAACTCCACCTACTGGTGTTGTATTGTTGGTGACTCCGCCTACTGCTGTTGTATTGTTGGTGACTCCGCCTACTGGTGTTGTATCGTTGGTAACGTCGCCTACTGGTGTTGTATCGTGGTGACTCCGCCTACTGGTGTTGTATTGTTGGTAACTCTGCCTACTGGTGTTGTATTGTTGGTAACTCCGCCTACTGGTGTTGTATTGTTGGTGACTCCGCCTACTGGTGATGTATTGTTGGTAACTCCGCCTACTGGTGTTGTATTGTTGGTAACTCCACCTACTGGTGTTGTATTGTTGGTGACTCCGCCTACTGGTGTTGTATTGTTGGTGACTCCGCCTACTGGTGTTGTATTGTTGGTAACTCCACCTACTGGTGTTGTATTGTTGGTGACTCCGCCTACTGGTGTTGTATTGTTGGTAACTCCGCCTACTGATGTTGTACTGTTGGTGTCTCCGCCTAAAGGTGTTATATTATTGGTAACTCCCCCTAATGGTGTTTTGTTCCTGTGTTCCCATTTCTTTCCCTTGTTTCCCCTTCGTTTCTGTGTTTCCCTTTCTTTCCCATGTTTCCCTTTCTTTCCCGTGTTTCCCTTTTTTCATGTTTCGGTGCCGTTCCTGTGTTCCCATTTCTTTCCCGTGTTTCCCTTTCTTTCCTGTGTTCCCATTTTTCCCTTGTTTCCCTTTCTTTCCCGTGTTTCCCTTTCTTTCCCGTGTTTCCCTTTTTTCATGTTTCGGTGCCGTTCCTGTGTTCCCATTTCTTTCCCGTGTTTCCCTTTCTTTCCTGTGTTCCCATTTCTTTCACTTGTCTCCCTTTTTTCTGTGTTTCCCTTTTTTTCCCGTGTTTCCCTTTCGTTTCTGTGTTTCCCTTTCTTTCCTGTGTTTCCCTTTCATTACTGTGTTTCCCTTTCATGACCGTGTTTCCCTTTCGTGTCTGTGTTCCCATTTCTTTCATTTGTTTCCCTTTTTTCTGTGTTTCCCTTTCTTTCCCGTGTTTCCCTTTCTTTCCCGTGTTTCCCTTTCGTTTCTGTGTTTCCCTTTCGTTTCTGTGTTTCCCTTTCTTTCCTGTGTTTCCCTTTCATTACTGTGTTTCCCTTTCGTTTCTGTGTTCCAATTTCTTTCATTTGTTTCCCTTTTTTGCTGTGTTTCCCTTTCTTTCCCGTGTTTCCCTTTCGTTTCTGTGTTTCCCTTTCGTTTCTGTGTTTCCCTTTCTTTCCTGTGTTTCCCTTTCATTACTGTGTTTCCCTTTCGTTTCTGTGTTTCCCTTTTTTTCCTGTGTTTCCCTTTCATTACTGTGTTTCCCTTTCGTTTCTGTGTTTCCCTTTCGTTTCTGTGTTTCCCTTTCGTTACTGTGTTTCCCTTTCGTTTTTGTGTTTCCCTTTCATTACTGTGTTTCCCTTTCGTTTCTGTGTTCCCATTTCTTTCACTTGTTTCCCTTTCGTTTTTGTGTTTCCCTTTATTTCCTGTTCCCATTTCCCCCTTGTTTCCCTTCCTGTCCCTTGTTTCCCTTTCTTTCCTGTGTTTTCCTTTCTTCCCCGTGTTTCCCTTTCGTTTCTGTGTTTCCCTTTATTTCCTGTGTTTCCCTTTCATTACTGTGTTTCCCTTTCATTACCGTGTTTCCCTTTCGTTTCTGTGTTTCCCTTTCTTTCCCGTGTTTCCATTTCTTTCCTGTGTTCCCATTTCTTTCACTTGTTTCCCTTTTTTTTCTGTGTTTCCCTTTCTTTCTCGTGTTTCCCTTTCTTTCTCGTGTTTCCCTTTCTTTCCTGTGTTTCCCTTTCTTTCTCGTGTTTCCCTTTCTTTCTCGTGTTTCCCTTTCTTTCCCGTGTTTTCCTTTCTTTCCCTTGTTTCCCTTTCTTTCCCGTTTTTCCGTTTCTTTCACGTGTTTCCTTTTCTTTCCTGTTTTCCCTTTCTTTCCTTTGTTTCCCTTTGTTTCTGTTCCTTTCCCGTGTTTCCCTTTCTTTCACGTGTTTCCCAAACAAAACAAAACACGAATCACAAAACAAAAGCAAGAAAACAACTGCCGTTTTCTTACAGCGCATCGTGTTATCTATAAAATAAACTTGGATGATTTCTTTTCATTCATCAGGCCTTCCCCTTCCAAAAAAAGTGATGAATCTCTGGATGAAATAGCTGAAGGAAAAAATAACTACCACTCGGCTAATATATGATGGTTAAAATAACCAAAAAAAACTATGGTAGATACGAGGTTTTTTTTTATGACAGCACCTACGGAAAGGCAAAGGCAGATTTGTACAAGGTCGTCTGCTAATCGACACAGCGAGGGTTCGGGGGAAGGAGACAAGAAGAATCATGCTAATTGTTTATTTTACACACCACGATAAGAATCTACAGACAGTTTTTTATCAATTACACTCAAATGGAAGACAGCTCCCCGACATGTTTCTGTAGTATGAGGACTGACAACGTAATTCCTCATTCTCTAGATGAAGATGGAGAAGTTAGCAGACTGTTTCCGTCTCTACCAGTGCTTTGTAAATACAAATAGAATGTGTTTCCATAAACACACTGACATCTGTGGTTTATTGTCTGATGAACTGACATTGTGTAGCCAAAAACAATACAACATGTCAAAATATAGATAATTTACACTATGTAATGCTTTCTGAGAGTCATGAAGACGAAAACTACAGGGAACATCAATTCCATGTGTGCGTCACATTCTACTCTTTAAAACTTGATAGACTCACTTACATATACGGTAAAAAAAACAATGCCAATTGGATCATTTTAATCATACTTCCATGAACCATGTTGTACGACACGGCCTGATAAACTTGTTTTATATTATTTAACGGCCATCGACAATTAGAGGCAGTAAGGTCCAAATTACGGTATTACTAATTATATATATATATAATATAATATAATGTTTTCCTATTATGATACGATAGCTCCCCGGAAACAGATTTATACCGGAAGTCCTGGTGAATGACTTGTGGTTTATCAAGTCCTAATTGTAGGTAATTCCCTTGATTGATCGGTCTGTGCTTACACGCGCATTAGGTATGTATGTGTAGTAAATCTAGACAGCTAGACATGTAATGCACGTGAGGCGTCGCCGTGATGTATCAGATCCTTAATACTACTATACGTAATAAGAACAGTTTCAGTAACACCCATGTGGTCTCATTCAGAGCCCCACAGGTAGGCTCGACAACCCGCCAGTTAAAAATTGTCGTTAGAGTTGCCTCCCCTGCCTCAATTAAATACTAATTTGTAGCACACTAATTCATGGTGTTTAAAATAGACCATCCCTCGTGCTTCAATCAGCAGAATATCCTGGACGAATTATTTTTAAATGTTGGATACATGTACCAATATCTAACATACATAATGTGTATCAAAGTGCGTGCATCTATCTAGGTAGGCATATGGATTTGCTAAATGTAGCTTCGAGTACAGTGTTATAATAATAAATTTAGTTACAGCCATATGGTATATACTCATATAGTTACAAGTACATGGTATCTTTTAAATCTAAGTACAACATTGTCTACACTGAAATCTTCTATTCAGCGGACATGAACGAGTCTAGGAATGGTTACCACGTCTTATATTTAGGGGACATTGAAGAGGCCAATATAAATCTACTGCCCTCATTGCAACACTTTGGATATTCAACTCTCTTCCTTCATTTCTTTCCTGTTTCTTCCTTTCTTCCCTGTATTTTTCCTTTTCGTTCCTGTCTGATCTTTTGTTCAGCATCCTTGTCCTTCCTTCCAATACGTGACATCCGTCCTGATGGTCGTAACATCCAATACGTGACGTCCGTCCTGATGGTCTTGACATCCAATACGTGACATCCGTCCTGATGGTCGTGACATCCAATACGTGACATCCGTCCTGATAGTGTCGTGACATCCAATACGTGACATCCGTCCTGATAGTCGTGACATTAAATACGTGACATCCGTCCTGATAGTCGTGACATCCAATACGTGACATCCGTCCTGATAGTCGTGACATCCAATACGTGACATCCGTCCTGATGGTCGTGACATCCAATACGTGACATCCGTCCTGATGGTCGTGACATCCAATACGTGACATCCGTCCTGATAGTCGTGACATCCAATACGTGACATCCGTCCTGATAGTGTCGTGACATCAAATACGTGACATCCGTCCTGATGGTCGTGACATCCAATACGTGACATCCGTCCTGATAGTGTCGTGACATCCAATACGTGACATCCGTCCTGATGGTCGTGACATCAAATACGTGACATCCGTCCTGATGGTCGTGACATCCGTCCTGATAATCGTGACATCCAATACGTGACATCCGTCATGATGGTCGTGACATCAAATACGTGACATCCGTCCTGATGGTCGTGACCTGGTTGTTGCGAGGACATTAAACCTCTAAAACAAAACCAACCAAAAATAGCTGAAAGAAATGATATCTACTAAATATAGATTAAAATGCACGATATCTGTTAATTGCTGTGTGACGTCATCGGTTAGAAGGTAAATGTCTGTGACGTCATCAGTGAGAAGGTAAATGTATGTGACGTCATCAGTTAGAATGTTAATGTCTGTATGACGTCATCAGTTAGAAGGTAAATGTCTGTGTGAGTTAATCAGTTAGAAGGTAAATGTCTGTGTGACGTCATCAGTTAGAAGGTAAATGTCTGTGGGACGTCATCAGTTAGAAGGTAAATGTCTGTGGGACGTCATCAGTTAGAAGGTAAATGTCTGTGGGACGTCATCAGTTAGAAGGTAAATGTCTGTGGGACGTCATCAGTTAGGAGATAAATCTCTGTGTGACGTCATCAGTTAGAAGGTAAATCTCTGTGTGACGTCATCAGTTAGGAGATAAATGTCTGTGGGACGTCATCAGTTAGAAGGTAAATGTCTGTGTGAGTTAATCAGTTAGAAAGCAAATGTCTGTGTGACGTCATCAGTTAGAAGGTAAATGTCTGTGTGAGGTTATCAGTCTGCTGTTCAGTACAAGTATTACTGACGATGAAACATAAAAACACAGGGACTGGATAATTAGGTAAAACATCGCCAGTAATGTGTATACCCGGTGTGTGTATAAAAATACACCAAACATGCGAAAACCTGTCCTACGTTCTATTCCGATAAGTTTACACATAAACAAAATATTGGGTCTCCAAGTAGTCTATTATATCTTACATAAGCATCCACAACTCCTTCAAATAACAACTGGTGTTTTGTCAAAATACACCCTGTATTATCTGTTTTTTTCCTCCGCTGGTTATTATTATGATTTCTATTTCGCCTTTATTTACACTTACACATATACATAAACAGATTCATATTCATTGTTTACCGATATGTTTCCTATAAATAAGCTGCAGCTTTTAGATAAATAAATTCAGCGCTACTTGTGGTAAGTCCGAAGTGCGCTTATCCTCAACACCAACAATGGTACTTAGATCACTGGTCTAAGTCCCCGGTATGTGTTTAGTACGCAGTGTGTTTATAGGACTCTAGTTTATATAAATACAGTACTGTTGTGGGCTAATTATTGTGTAAATTGAAAATGTAAATACAACACGTATTCTTCTACTAAATACATCTTTGTTTCTTAACATATTTTTGTTTAAATCTGAAACACAAACTCCTTCCTAAGCTAATTATATCCTTGGTGTAAATACCAAAAGTCTTTAACTGGTCGCTCCGATGACTGATGCCATTAGTGAGACCAAAACCTACAGACAAACATGAACAGATAACGAGGAGAGCAGCTGGGACTAACATTGATCTCCCTTAACCACCAAAGCAAACAAATCATAGAGGTAAAAACCATATTTGCCTGTAGATATAAGCCGGTATTTCGTTCCAACTGAATTTGAAATATATTGAAGTTAATACTATCGAAATCCCGTCCTGTGAGGTCTGTTTAGTACTATTTTCGTCCTGGATATTGGCTATGTATTTTTGTTGGTCCTGGTGTAAATGGAACTCCAGATGCAAAATCAAAACCAGCATTTTTTGTTATTATGTCTCCGGGACGTGACTTGGGGCGAAGCGCTTAAAATGTGCCCGTTATCGAAATACTTCTCGCTGAATTAGACCCCAACGCCTTATAACACTGTACAAAGACTAGAATACATACGGAACATATTTTCATCGTTGAGATACAGAGAGGTATTCCGAATACGCTGTGATCAGAGCTCTCTGTACCGTACAATATCATTACATGAATTATAAAGATATAATATTATAAAACCGTATTTTGCTGTATATATTCAAGGAACATTAAGTTTTAATTAAAGCATATCCATAACTAAATGCTTTAAAACTCATCACTCGGTATTAATAGTGAATCACATCACATTCGAGTTATACCATCATAACGATGTTTATAATGTAAACACCCTACTCGACAGTTATAGTACAACCCACATCTACTCTAAAACATAATGATATTGTTTCGCCCAGATCTAAACGTTGAGATAGCATGGTTCAGCTGCTGTTCCTTTTCCGACTAGTGGTAAAAGGCAATCCCAGCCGTCTACGATGTCTAAGTTTGGAGCTGTACCGATATTTGGCCATAGCATCGAAGTTTAGACTAGTACAGATATTTCTCTGTAGTGTCAAAGCCTAGAGGCGTACCGATATTTGTCTTTTGTGTCAAAGTTTGCAGTCGAACTGATTGTTGTCTGTAGTATCAAAGATGGAGTCGAACTGAAATTGTCGATGTTTAGAGCCGACATTTGTCTGTGGTTTTAACGTTTGGAACAGTCATTTAACAACATGGCTATCACCATTGTATGGACGGACAGGTGTGTAAAGATGTACGGTAGTTGGTTGTCACCATTGTATAGACGGACAGGTGTGTAAATGTGTACGGTAGTTGGTTGTCACCATTGTATGGACGGACAGGTGTGTAAAGGTGTACGGTAGTTGGTTGTCACCATTGTATGGACGGACAGGTGTGTAAATATGTACGGTAGTTGGTTGTCACCATTGTATGGACAGACAGGTGTGTAAAGATGTATACGATAGTTAGTTGTCACCATTGTATGGACGGACAGGTGTGTAAAGGTGTACGGTAGTTGGTTGTCACCATTGTATGGACGGACAGGTGTGTAAATGTGTACGGTAGTTAGTTGTCACCAGTGTATGGACGGACAGGTGTGTAAAGGTGTACGGTAGTTAGTTGTCACCATTGTATGGACGGACAGGTGTGTAAAGGTGTACGGTAGTTGGTTGTCGTCATTGTATGGACGGACAGGTGTGTAAACGTGTACGGTAGTTGGTTGTCACCATTGTATAGACGGACAGGTGTGTAAAGGTGTACGGTAGTTGGTTGTCACCAGTGTATAGACGGACAGGTGTGTAAAGGTGTACGATAGTTAGTTGTCACCATTGTATGGACGGACAGGTTTGTAAAGATGTACGGTAGTTGGTTGTCACCATTGTATGGACGGACATGTGTGTAAAGGTGTACGGTAGCTGGTTGTCAACATTGTATGGACGGACAGGTGTGTAAAGGTGTACGGTAGTTGGTTTTCACCGGTGTATAGACGGACAGGTGTGTAAAGGTGTACGGTAGTTGGTTGTCATCAGTGTATAGACGGACAGGTGTGTAAAGGTGTACGGTAGTTGGTTGTCACCAGTGTATGGACGGACAGGTGTGTAAAGGTGTACGGTAGTTAGTTGTCACCATTGTATGGACGGACAGGTGTGTAAAGGTGCACGGTAGTTGGTTGTCACCATTGTATGGACGGACAGGTGTGTAAAGGTGTACGGTAGTTGGTTGTCGTCATTGTATGGACGGACGGGTGTGTAAAGGTGTACGGTAGTTAGTTGTCGCAATTGTATGGACGGACGGGTGTGTAAAGGTGTACGGTAGTTGGTTGTCGTCATTGTATGGACGGACGGGTGTGTAAAGGTGTACGGTAGTTGGTTGTCACCATTGTATGGACGGACAGGTGTGTAAAGGTGTACGGTAGTTGGTTGTCGTCATTGTATGGACGGACGGGTGTGTAAAGGTGTACGGTAGTTGGTTGCCCGGCATTACTCAGCGACTACGGTTCCTGCCACCAGACACGGCGTTCCGTTCTTCGTTGCTATTTCAGAGAACTTGTGAGATGTCGGTTTTGTGCAATTTTTCAGAGAAATCGATAGCAGGAAGAAAACGACACCTATAATCATATCTAATTCTGTGGAGTAAAAAAGTTGAGTACTTTAAAGTTGAAATACAAAAACATTCCTCTTTAAATTGACCTAAATTGTAGATCAAGAAATTCGATTTTCCCCGAGACTATAATCATTTGCTCCGTGCCTGCTTTTTTCCCGACAAGTATCCGTAAGTTCAACGAGAAACGAAACTGGAATGTCAATAAAATCGTCTGCTCTGTCTCGAGGATTGTCAGAATTTCTTTTTTGGTCTTCAAATGCCAGCGTGTCCATCGTAAGAACGCCTGTAAAACAGTGGTTTCGTCCCGGGTTACGAAGGGAGGGAAGTGGAAAGGCTGTAACCTTGGCATCAACGACAACGTTTTGGAGACGTGAGGATGAGTCACAACTTTGTTCTCTGAAAAGCTAAAAGGATCTCGTCTCATAAGACACGTGATAAGTACTAAAAAGTAACATGAACATTCGATCTCTTAGTATAAAATACAGATAATAAAACATTTAACTTGGTAGAATACTTGGAAAGGCTGGATTTTTTTTATTCTTAATGGGTATTACAAAACACACAAGGGAAAAGCGGATTTAAATTTGAATTTAGTAATATAATGTAAATAACAGTATCAAATACATATTGTAGTTTTTTGCTCATTAAAACTTTATCATGCTCGTCAAGGAGAAATATCCAGAAGCCAGTTCAATTTGACAAGAAAACTTTATCCTTACTCACACCATACATCAACCATTGGATTTGGATACACGTCATCTTCCGTCGGAGTTACATACACGCCATCTAGCGTCGGAGTTACATACACGCCATCTAGCGTCGGAGTAACATACACGCCATCTAGCGTCGGAGTTACATGCACGCCATCTAGCGTCGAGTTACATACACGCCATCTAGCGTCGAGTTACATACACGCCATCTAGCGTCGGAGTTACATACACGCCATCTAGCGTCGGAGTTACATGTATATGCACGTCATCTAGTGTGGAAGTTTTTATACGCGCCATCTAGCGACGGAGTTAGATACACGTCATCTCGCGAATTACAGATACACGCTATCGGCCATCGGTACATAATACACACCATCTAGTGTCGGATTTACATAACCTATACACCATCTTCCGTCGAAGTTAGAAGCTACACGTAATCTTCCGTTCTAGTTGTATTCACGTCTTCTACCATAAGGAAATCACGGGATTTACTACATAAAATTGAAAATTGAATACTAAACCCCATTTTAATGAACTGTGACTAACTTTGTTCATCATCTTAGCTGTCATTTGCCCCTGATCATCCTTAAGAGGGTGTGAGGAGTGATACCACCCAGTCAGTACCACACTTCCAATACCGTCCCTTGTCCTCAGATCTCTCTGCGCACCGAGACTGTCCTTGGCTGTAATTATTGTAGAGGTAATTGTCCATGCGAAACAGCCAGCTGTTATACATAAAGACCATGCTATACTCATGAAATATGTACGTTCGTCGTGCATCACACGTCACGCTCGTTCGCCTGCATAGACATGTACTCCGTACACTTGTTCCGAGCAACGCTGGCAGGTCAATGCCAAAATGACGATGACCTCAATATACTCTTGGGAGAAAAAGTAATTTTGTGTAATCCTATTGCAGCTTTAAGTTGTATTCCTCTTGTAGATTGTTTGAATCCCTAATGACCAAGCATATCCTTTTTTATTAGAAGAATTGTAAAACGCAAAAAGGCACTCCTCTTCATCCGTCATTTCCGTTTCCTCGTCAAACAGCATTAATTACGTCATTATCGAAGGTTTGATTGATATCAAATAGTGAGGAATATGAAGGATGCAGAGGGAGCAGCATTTTTGAAAACAGATCCCAAGGCAAACAAGTAAGGTTGGAACTTCATTGTCAAATAAATAACGGAATATTTGGTAAAGTAATTGTGTAGCGGAGCTGGATCGGGTCGACCATCGGCGACCAGGTAGGTCAATTGGTAGAGCATCCGGCTGGTGTTCGGAGGTCCTGAGTTCGAACTCCGGTCTTGCTGTGCATTTTTCGACTCCTCTTACATGTGGTGCCTGTGGCCAAATATTTTTAAAGTGAGGTGGATACTTGACAAGGGTATACCCGAACTTGGGCTGTGAGTTGTTAGGTCTTCGGGGTCGAAGACATTAAAAGGGAGAGAAGATTCTAGCGGAACTTGACCGGGTCGATCATCGGCGACCAGGTAGCTCCATTGGTAGAGCATCCGGCTAGTGTTCGGAGGTCACGGGTTCGAATCCCGCTCTCGCTGTGCATTTCCCCACTCCCCTTACGATTGTTTGGAATACTGGATGGCAGTTATACATTGCCCATGCCAATAAGACCTGTATGACATAGAGCCTGTGGACACAGTATTGATATACACTGGTAGAAACTGTATATTGGTATTGAACGAGATAAATGTATTTGAACCTTGAGGAGGAATTAGCTCTGAAATCATGTATATCCAAATACGTACACACTTAATATATAATGAATAAAACAATAGGATGGATGACAATGTCGGTAGATACAAGTCTGTGGTCGCCCCACATGGTCGTACCACGTGATTCCGTGACAAGTTCATATTAGTTGGATAATGTCACAAATAGCAGATTATCTGTTATACGTGAAAGCCTGCTTATCTGAAACGGAAGCGATAACGTTATAGCAGAGCATGCTGGGATGTCAGTTGTTGTCATGGGAACTAGAGAGCGCTGTTCTTGACATCGTGAAACAGTTGGATTTGTATGTAGGGATACTCTTAATTAAATTTCCTTTTATCGTTATATGGAGATATTTTCAGAATGATTTGTTAACCAGATTAAAAATGTACATGCATACAATCTATTAAATTACCAAATGTTCACCTCGTGAAATTTCAACTTCATAAGAAATTCAATTCTAGTTTATATTCATACTGTCTTTCTTTGAATTGACCAAAGGTTAAAAAGCGTGTCCTCCCCCTCTCCAGGCCTCTCTGTCGTCTGTAGATACCCAACCTGTCCTCACACACATTGCTGCTGCATTTTGTAGGTCCTGAATTCAACAATGTCCCCTAACCTAAGGATTAGTTTTAAGACATTTGTTTTAGGTTAAGAAATGTCCTTAAGTTGGGGGATATTGATGAAACTGGGGTCAGAAATTGCATATTCCAATTATGTTTTGCCTTGCCTACACAACACATGTGATGGATGTTAGGTCGACTTGTCTGGACTATTAATGTCAAATACTCACATTAGACGCCTATTACCGGTAGATTGTGCACGATATAAAATGATATCACCGTAACAGCGGCACATAGCTTAGTATCGACACATTGTCCTTAATATCAGGCATATGACTCCAAATATCGCCTCCATGACTTCCGCCATAACGGTGACAGTCACGCAGAGCCAGGCGATACGAAACTAAAATGCCGTTTAGCAATATTGATGTCGAGCATGAGAAAGGGTCATTTTTACTGCGAGGATGACGACGACACATAACCAACGCCGCTTTTATAAAAAATAATTACTACTCTCTGATGAGTAATTCCTGACATGGTCTTTCACTAGTAATATAGACGAGGAGACACATTTACTTGTCACGATATTTGCAAGCAAACGACTTTTAAATCGTACCTAGTTAAGCTATGTGATATATATTTGAAAACATGCCGCTTCAACGTTGTTTTTTTTTTTTTTTTTTTAAGATTTCTTAAAGGAGAATTGTGACTACGAAGAATTCAATAATCATTTATAGAAAGCTGCAGGAATGCACATAAGCCCTTTACGCCAGAGTGAATTAAGCGTCACACATTCCAGACCTTCGCCTCTTCCTTAGCAGTGAGGAAATAATTAAAGAAATATGTTATATAAGGACTGTCTTTTTATTTATCATTCCAAAAACATTAATTTGGAGTTATCCCCCTTTGTCACGTTGTATTGCATATTGTTTTGCTTGTCTTCAGCTCGTGTATGGCTTCGACTCTGTTCCCTGACTGAGTCTTCAAAATTGGTAGTTACGATTCTCTTCTTGGTACTTGCACGATATTAAATAGTTGGCGATAAGAAGTCCGGATCCGTTGTCAGTTTAATTGGAGCGCGTGGGAGTCGGGGAGGTGTAGTGATATCGAGGTCAAGTTTTTTTGTCATTTCAGCCTGATGGCGCTGTAATACAAAGACGTAACATCATATACGTGTACGTTCGTGCCTGGATCTGTGATGTGTGCCATTTTTCTATCTTGCGTCGCTAGTTTCTACCAATCAAACGGTCGCCAGAATTGTATTTTGTGACTAGAGTTGTACCAGTAGCACAGTGTTACGTCATTCTAGTTGTGTTGATACATTCCAGAAGGTGCTGCCATCCCCACGGTAGTTTATTAGTAGTTGACGTCATTCCAGGCCCATATCTTTACATCTCACCGACGCATAGTTATCACAACCTTGTCATGTATAACAAATCCTTTGTACTCAACTCCATAGAGTATCGAATTCCAGTCGTAATATCGAGACCGAGAATCCATCGTGTAGCCCGACCCTTCCTTGGCGTCCTCCTACATCAACGCTACATCGCGCTACCATTTGTACGCCGTGTGTAATAACTATCGCTAACATTTCGTAAAACATATTTCACGCTTGTTTGCCTGAGAGGCACACCTCGTGTTGTCAGCAGAGCCATTTCTGGAACTCTGATGATATATTTCAGGGATATCATATGCTTTCTTCTTATCTCATTTTCCGCTTTCAGTGCACGACAGAAGACATAACGTTTTGTCCAGAGGTATTGTTGATAGCATCTCAAAATTCCCTATAGTTCTAGAGGGGGCATCGCACGGGGAATTGCCAACAACGAAAATTACACGGAAACAAGCACGTATTACCATAGCTTACACAGCCGTTATACACAGCAGCCAGCAGACTGCTAATGGAACATGAAAGGTAATGACATTTTGTGGATTTCAAAAGGCATACTACGCCGATTTCCTTCTTGATCGCATCGAATCCCGGGATGCCAAGCGTATACCTGACTGTGAGGAAATGGGGCTTGTCAGTGAGGACGTAACTGTGTAGGTTAAGTGTTCCGTTCTGTTAATGTCTCTACGACAGCACCATGCGGTGTGAAGGTAACTAACCGTTGTTTACACCACACCTTGTCTGTAGACGACTGGTCAAGGTCCAATAAAGTCTAGATCAACCAGGGACACAGTGTGACCGGCCAATGTCCAGTAATGTCTATAGATCAACCAAGGACACAGGGTGACTGGTCAATGTCCAGTAATGTTTATAGATCAACCAGGGACACAGGGTGACTGGTCAAGGTCCAATAATGTCTAGATCAACCAGGGACACAGGGTGACTGGTCAATGTCCAGTAATGTCTATAGATCAACCAGGGACACAGGGTGACTGGTCAATGTCCAGTTATGTCTGTAGATCAACCAGGGACACAGGGTGACTGATCAATGTCCAGTTATGTCTGTAGATCAACTAGGGACATAGAATGACTGACCACAATCCATTTTTGTCTAGATCAACCAGGGATACGCGAGGCATGCCTTGGTCCAGTCTGCAAACTCAAAATTGTGTCGGTCGTGCCAAATATGTTGTCTTTTTTGGCCCTGACTTCTTATCTTTTACACGTTAGGGACTTGATTTAGTTGGCAGCATTTGTGTATTTTTTCAGCATCATCTGTGCCAATATTAGCGATCACACATATAGAAGTTACATCAACATTATTATCTGTTATCCCATTTATTTATTTATTTTTTATTCGGTATTTTGCATTTCCCTTCGACAGCCTCCTATATCATGTATCATCTCATCATGTATCAACACGGTCAGAAGTCAAAGGTTACACGGTTCAGATTCCCTAAAAGGCAAAGGATGTATCCGTTTCAGGAAGGTCAAAGAGTATTGCGTGATCCGTCAGCTGTGATTTTTACCTATAGGATATGTTAAATTCTAGTGTGCTTAAAATAAAGAAATCTCTTTGAAAAATACAAAAATAGAACTATTTATTTAGATTGACAGTAGGTCGTAAATATTGCGTCGCAGCCAAGCAAGTTTTAGGTTTTGCACCTGTTCTTGTCAAATTACGGCATTTGTTTTTTGTATGTTGTCAATGGGGGGGGGGGGGGGGGGGGGGGGGATTTAATCAATGTTTATTTAGATCCCACCGGGAGAACTACCTTCCGGTACACATATCAATGTTTTATATTTGTTATTAATCGTGATGACAATCATCAGGGTGGTGATTTGGTTTGGTTTGGTTTATTTTGTTTAACGTCCTATTAACAGCTAAGGTCATTTAAGGACGGCGACGAAGCTTTTTAGTGCCAAAATAATATGGTGAATGTTTTATTATCACTGTATCCATTCTGTATCTTTAACCCTGTATCTTCACAAGTTATGATTTAGTTGGATTTGTTTTGTGACCTACGTTGATCTAATAAATATATCTTTCGCTGAAAAAAAAAACCAACAATAAACAAAACACACAAAAAATGCTCTAAGTTCAAAAAATAACCTCAGTAAAATCCCTGGAACAGCCACTCGTTTTATTAATATAACAGGAATATACTTGGCGATATCAATGCCGATAGAGTTAAGAAGATGGATATTGTCGTAAACCCGATGCAGTATTGTGTGAGAACTCATTTAGCAAAAGAGCATGCGCTGTTTACCTAAAGGCATTTCCGGGCGGAAGCCACAATGTCGTCAAGTCTTTCCAATCAGTACCACAGAAAACACTGAAATCTGTTATAAAAACGGCCATTAGGTATATTTCATTCATGTTTTCACGTTATGTCGGTCTAAAAGTACACGTTCTAAACGCTTGCGACAAATTAGTTGACGCCTTACATGCAAATTTTGGATGAATATTCTTACGTTGTATGTGCCCGGAGTTACCCATGTAAATTGCACCATCTACGATCATTGATTGAAGAATTGCTCGCCCTCTTCTTTATGATGGAAATGTTATACATTTGGGCTGATAAATGTATTTATGTCATACGTACTAGATAAAGTCAAAGCCAATTGGTATCAGGTTTAACCACAAGTTTTAACTTATTTTTGTGAAGCAATATTGATGCGTAGTCTGTCCGATACGCGAGTATATTCCGCGTTGATATCATCCATTATGGAATTCGTTAAGATCGATTCAAGGAATTGTTTACATGAGCAAGGTGATTTTCCACGAAGCTGGAGGGCGAGGGAAATAGCATCTTTGATGGCTGTTTCTCTTCTGTTTAGGTGACATTGGAGAGCCCAAGAATAGGGTCCACTTTATCCATATTCACTGTGATCGTAGAAGACGATTAAAAGTGGGCCTCTTAAAGAATCTGGGATTTTCTCCCTTGTTTTCTATAAAGGGACATTGAAGAGAACCCCAACACTTGGGATCATGAATCTTTGATTTTCTCCCTTGTTTTCTATAAGGGGACATTGAAGAGAACCCCCCTACACTTGGGATCATTAATCTTTGATTTTCTCCCTTGTTTTCTATAAGGGGACATTGAAGAGAACCCCCCTACACTTGGGATCATTAATCTTTGATTTTCTCCCTTGTTTTCTATAAGGGGACATTGAAGAGAACCCCAATACTTGGGATCATGAATCGTCCTTTCTCCCTTGTTTTCTATAAGGGGACATTGAAGAGAACCCCAACACTTGGGATCATGAATCTTTCCTTTCTCCCTTCACTACTCTGTCTTTCTTTGCTTTGTTTTCTTACTATAAGTGTCTCCTTGGCACTATCCCCATATGACCCTGGCTGTAGAGATGACGTTTAACCTCTAAAAAGCAAAAAACAAAAAGGGCATTTAACCTTTATTACATTCCTCATCTTCACTGAAAGGGCTTTAGCCTCTACCAATTAGATTTTCAAAGTTAACGTCATGACCTTGTTTAATAATTCTAATAATTCAGGATTATCGTCACCGATGTTCCCTCGCCGATATTGGTGTTTTTCTATATACATGTATGTTTACTATAATATTTTGTAGATCGGTATCCAAAATACAGTCAAATCGTTTTCTATCGAGGCCGACAGAAGTTTCATCTGCCGTTTTGTTAACGATGGTCACAGCCTGATGATCGACAATACTCTTGTGTGATTGGTCAAAAATACCGAAGACTTGGTAAAATTTCCTGTTACTGTTTTCAGTCCAGGTTATCAATTTGCGACGTTAGTCTCTCGTGTAGGAATATTTCAACTGTCGGAGAGGTCTCGACCAATCTGAAAACGGCAAAATAAAAAACAAATTAGCGCACGTGTTTAATAGTATATTTATTCACGTGCATGTGAGATATCTCATATATATCGCCCGAAAAGCCAGTATAAAAGCAGTTTGTCATTCCTGTTTAAGCCAGCCAATCAAAACTGCCATTCACCCATCGGGATTAGATTATTGTCTATTATTGTTATTGATCCGTCCATTGATTGGATAATTAACACAAAGTATACGCACCGTGTCCTATAAACATAGGAGGAATCGAATGCGCCAATAGAAGAGTACCCGTATGTATATATTCTGGTACGAGACTGGACGAGAACAACATGTGTGTCTATGATAATGTCAGATCTATATCACATTTGACTACTTGGCATCCTAGTGTACACAATAGCGTATCGGAGTATGTTTCTTGTTTTATAGCTTTAACAGAAGAGTGTTGTTTGTTTCTGTTTCTTTGTGAAAACCATGCAGCACATCCCCACAAACACATAACGTGAAGAAAGCTAAATATATAATTAATAATATACTGTTAGCATTTTGAGAAAATTAAACAAGTATCAAACAGCAGGTTGGGGGGGGGGGGGGGGGGCTTAATATTTTTCTACGTAGTGTTATAGCTATTTATTTTTGTACTTTGCACCCGTTTTTCACTCTTCCGTAATTTCCCAATCTCACTAGTACCCCTATTTACTTGTTGCATACTATTTATGGTGACGATAGAGTACGACATCCTTTATCAGATAGAAGACACTCTGAACAAAAGCAAAGATAACATTTCTTCACCGCTAATGTCTTTTAGTTGGTCCTAAACTTACAAGTAAATGGCGAATGATGGCCAAAAACTTCAACCACATGACAGCTTTCAAAAAAGCCAGAGCAATCTGTTGTCTTCCAGAAAAATACCGCCAGCACCTTCTGCATGTCGTGGTCGAAGTCTTGACGAATTGGAGAACATGTCTGCAAATATAAAACAGGAAAACCAAATGCAGAAAAGGTGTTAAAATGGGGAGGGGGAAGGGGGGAATTAACCTGTCTCGGTACCTTTTCCAAATATGCCTACCGGATATACTGTGCAAAGGGCAATAACTCCAAGATTAGGGGAGGTAACTTGGTACACTGCATAAAGCAAGGAATAAAGACATACGGCGTGTAGTTGTATGATTCCTGTGCATAATAGAAAAGGGAATTTTATAAATAGATATCAAACTAGCCCGAAAATTAATAAGCTGATCTTCAGATGATAAATTAAATTATATTACAGAAATAATTTTTAAACCTTCTCATCCAAACATAGGCATGACTTTCAGACAGTTCTAGCATCAATGAAATGACTTTTTTTTTTTAATTAAATACGGAAGAGGTTTAGGGAAAGTTTTTTTTAATGTTTCCCGAAGAAGGGTGTTTTTCAGCAAAATAAAGTACTTCGCGTGTATCTTATTATAGGAGTATTACACAGAAGACACTAGTAGGTTTACAAATATTAGTGTAATATTATCGTGTGTACCGTATGCCCTGTTGTCTAAGTAACGACCGAAGTGTACCGAGATGACACGAGACTTCCGAAAATGTCAGGTCTGATAATGCTCCAACATTTCCAATGTCCACAATGCTGTGATATTATGAAGTAATCAGAACTCCAAATTTTTGTGTTAACATGGAATGGTAACTCACGTGCCAGAACACGACAGCGTTACCGTACACTGTAGACTAGCATGTAAACAGATGTTGACCCTATTTATATGGCGGGCCCTTCCGTACAACCCTCCGAGAATATCACTTTTTTGATTATTATTAAGCGAGCACTGGTAAGTGTTATTCGTATCTTAGTCAATGTCTACCCTAACGGCTGACCACCTAGAGGTTGAATGAAGATACTGTACAACATTAAAGAGGAAAACAATTATAAATGGTCTGAAGCTTTCCTTCTGTATAATCAAAATTTGAAGACTGTGGGAGAGAGTTACGGTCTGAAGGGCCACCGGGGATTTCCTATGATGACGCAGCATGTCGTTAGTCTGCCAAAGATCGTGATATATACGTCTGATACGGAAAAATTGGACAGGAAAAAATCAATGACATTTTGAATTATGAAAACAAATCAAAATTGATGAAGCTGTCGGTAAAATAAATAACTGTGACAGGCCGTACCCAAGACGTGGGGATTCTGGACTAGGGATATATGACATAGGTATGAGGACCTAACTAAATCAATCATTTGTTCGTAGTTAATACTTGTTTTTATCGGTTTTAAGTTCGAACAAGGATTTTTTGTACATATTCGTATTCCAAGTTTGTTCTGATGGAATATTGGATTCGAAAGATCAGAAGTGTTTTAAATGATCAACTTGTGATTGGATCATCCTGACCACGATGTCACCCTACTATCTGCCTTTGGAATTACCATCGAGAGTTATCAAACACGTGACGGTGAAACGGAGGGAACAACTTTG
Organism: Pecten maximus; assembly: GCF_902652985.1. NCBI lineage: Eukaryota > Metazoa > Mollusca > Bivalvia > Pectinida > Pectinidae > Pecten > Pecten maximus. The sequence continues at coordinate 29,933,993 of NC_047019.1, forward strand.
GTATATATTATTACCATATTTACTACGGGAAACCTTGTAATGAGGCTAGACATAGTTCAATCAGCAAAGTAATTATTTTCTTTTTTAAACTCCCAAACATTTAACTACAGCCTCTTAACCTTAGTTAGATGTTCGGAATCATGTTTTCGTGTTTGGATATGATAATGTTGCTTGTTGAAGTACTTATATATTAAAGAAGGCTATTGGTTACAGTGTGAGGTCATTGTAGCTTGCCACCAGGTTGCTAAGGTTACGATGTGGTGTGCATGGTGAAGCTTGTGATGACGTCAGTGACAGAGATGTACCGTGTGAAGATAGATATCAGTGAGGACGACATGATGAACACCTTTGAGGATGTACCCCTACGTTGGTCTTCCCTATATAATGTCCCAACGACTCGCCAACCCCGCTACTAACCACGCTGTCAACAGAACTAGTTACAGATAACCAGTTATGGCACTGTGTAGGCCTTTTTACCAGCCCTTCAGAGCTAACGTTTCTTTTTCATATATACGACTATAAATACAATGTCTTGTATCTTGTATCTGTTGTCCCTGTTGTTCCGACACAATTCCTCACGTAGGAAGAATAGCACTCCAGAACTGAAATCTAGTTTGTTGCTCTCTGATACCCCATACAAGTAACCACATTACGCATATCTACCACTGTTCAGAGTATGTTTATCTCTCGCCTGTGATTCGAACTACGATGTAGAATAATTTGGACAATTTTTGACTTTATTTGAAATTGTTTGGCCTTCGTTTTCCGGACATGGCTGGTTGATGGCTTTGATATATCTTAATGGATAATGTTAACTTTATTCGGTTATTTTCGCTGTTTATTCTGGAGAGTAGTTAGCGATATCAACTATTTTTACTTTGTAGTATCTTGGTTTATTGTTACATTTAATATTTTAGTTTATTACAACTGTGTAGTATTTCAGATTAAATTCTTACATGTCTATTTCCGATAGACAGCGCCCACAAATACATCATACGTCGGACTGACATTATCGGCAAGGATTTCTCTTGTTTACACTTGTAGCGTGTGTAAAATGAAGCATTGTTGATGACATTGAACCGTTTTCCGCTATCTTTTGGGCGTGAGGTCGAAAGTAACCGACATAATTCAATCGAGTTTCAGCTCCAAACAAACGTCAGAATTCGGTAGCCGATATGGAACCTTCAGCTTGTGTTTACAAAAGCGAAGTGGCGACGTTGTGTATTATTCAAAGGAACAAGGTTTCAAAGAGGATTCTTCTGCGATATTAACCAGATGCCATCTTTGAAAGAAACTGCCGTTGGAAATATAAATATCGACCAATGGAAATGGCAGAATTGGTCGCGTGGACATGTGGAGCAATCTGAAGATATATACAATTATGCAGAATGTGTCACTTTTATTTTTGATGAATATTAAATGGATTTGCATATGATTATTTCGGTATGAATAAAAGACGGTTTAACGACATTGCGAACGTTTTGTTTCAGCATTAAGGCAGAAGTTAAAAACTAAATGGTTTCAAGAGTTGACGAGAGTTGACAAGAGTTGCCGATAGTTGACGAAATGTGTAATTTCGCTTCTGATGCTGATCTGAGCTGCCGTTTAGAAACAATTAGCTCAGTTGTATGGACACTCCGCCTAAAGCGATGTTCCAGTTATCTAGAGCCTGACACCATCCCCTGTTTGTGATTTACACGAGGAAATGACGACAACAAGATTACCCTTTTGACAAGAACGACTGGTAAAGATGACTAACCGTTTAACGATATTTCGCTGATGTACATGCTAACGGGATCAAATGTGTTCAATAGAAACGTCCAAGAGAGTTGATAAGTTGAGGAAAAGAGCCTCAGGTTGAATTGTCTGTGAATATATTGCACATTTACACTTGTAGTCAAGCGGCTGAAGTTTGGTAATAACGAACCAACTATACTACACGATTAGGTGTACCTCGGGGGCAAAATCCGCGCAAAAATAACCTGCCCCATATCTAATAATGTTATTTCGATATATGGTTTTTGTCATTTACTGAATAATTAACTTCCGTTTGTTATGAAGTAAATGTCTAATATAAGATTAGTTTTATATCGTTTTTCGGTAGAAACACACAATGCGGCGAGTTATGTTTGTTTAGAACAGTTGAATCGTCTACATAGGAAATATCAAAAGACGTTGATAACTCGAAAACCTAAAGACAGATATTGCAACAAAAAACCGTAGATGTGCTTTTAATCACCCTAGATGGTATCGGATGCCCAAGAAGTGTTTTAATATGTAATAAGAGCTAAGCGATATACGTCTAGTCAGTGTATTCCGCGTCTGGTACATTGACGTAACAAAAATACCCTCGGCCGTATAACTCCGCGGCTATCCAACTCAATCTCGTACTTTTTTTAAATCTTTGTGGTAGCACGAGTTTATCAGTGATGGTATGGGGAGTAGGGGAGGGACGAGAAATACTGAAATTGAATATTTTAAGGGCAGGTTTAAACTCTAGTTTATATTAGTGTTTACGGTTTCATAAAATTCCGTCTGATATCTGCCTCAGGGCACTGACAAAACGTGTTCCCGCGATTAAGCACTAACCATAACGTTGTGTGTTGGTATTGGCGAGATAAAACGTGCCATAATCGATATAGGGTAATTCAACAGTTTTGTTCCACGCCCTCACATCGCATGCTAATATTGAGTTTTTCATCAACAGCTCTCTTCCATACCGTTGCAATTTGCTTGTTTCATGCCCCCGTATTTCGCTTCTTCACTAGATTTCGTTTTGTCCTCCCATTTGTCTAATAGATATTGTTATATTCCCTCAAATTTGTACAATAGATATCTGTTTATCCTTCCATTTTGTCCAATAGATATTGTTTTGTTTCCTCCCAATTTGTCAAATATATATCGTTTTATCCTACAATTTTGTTCAATAAAGATTTTTTATTCCCTCCTATTTTGTCCACTTTATATTGTTTTATTCCCTCTCATATTCTTCGATAGATATGGTTTTATTTCCACCCAATCCAGTGTCCAATATATATTGTTTTATTCCTCCCATTTTGTCCAATAGCAGATATTGTTTCCTGTCCCTGTAGATATATCTATTGTTCCATGCCGTTGTATTTTGTCTGATGCCTTCGTATTATATTTATGCAATATTCTTTCATATCTTCGTAATGTCGTCAATGCAGGTAAGAAGTAAGAATTGCACCTTTTTGTCCCCATTCCATGATTGGCTTTCTGAACATTTATTCTCGTAATATCTTCCTCCACACTTGCCCACGTTTGGCCTTAGTTGAGAGTTCGCTGTTGTGATGAAGGTTATGTTCTGTCCTCAGCTATTTGGAAATGGTACTCGATGTTCCCTGCCTGACCCACAGTACTGAAATGAAAAAAAGTATTACCCAGGACTGATGTCAGTATAATAGACAAGGGAAATGTTAAACTGTACTAATGGACCCATTCAATTAAGTGTTATGTTTCAATAGGCTAGATATGTTGATAAAACGTTTAACAGTGACAACCATTCACGTATAGTGTCTGCTTAATATATGTTTATCAGTCTATCGTTTTTGACCTTGCGTCCAGTATCACAGTTATAAGAACAATTTAACTTCCAGTGATTTTAGGGTATTCAATGGACATTCAAATAAAGGTCCTAAAACGCACAGTCGAACGTTTAGCTCCCATAGATGTTTGTTCATGTAATATTATAGCTTATAGAGAAATACGTTTCACTTCTCCTTTTTTTTAATTGAGAACGCGTGAAGGTCTCTGAGGCTGATAACGACTGTCGGATAGCCATATCAGACTATAACTGTCTACACTTGCCTCAATCTACCATTCATGCAGCTGATGTTAAGAAGCAAAACTTATCTTCTATAAAGATATTTGTACAATGTCGCTCTGTTTACAGAAGTGGATTTTCAACTTGCATATAACAAGAGTCAAACAAAGTCATGCTATATATAGGATTTCTTGGAACATCACACTACTCTATCCATCTAATGTAAAATGATGTCATACGAACTGGCTGTCGCTATGTATGCAATTTCTCATTTCCGGTCGACTGGACGATGTGATGTTCGCGCCGTGGTGCTCGTCTTCCCTTCAGAGAACACACACGGACTGTTAAATGTATACATCATCAAACGACAGCGATTTGTTGAGCCGATAGTGTTGTGGGTACAGTAGCAGGAGAGATGGCCGAGAGTTTGTGTTCTCCTGTCATTGTTATATGTTGGTGGGTATTCATGCTCTTTTACGATTGCCAGTAAAATCATCTGTACTCTTATTGGCTTCTGTTGTGGGGTCAACTAAATTACCAATTATTGGAACAAGCATCAACGAACATTTCTGATGAAGACCCAAGTATTCTCCAGAAAAGAAGTTGCTTACGCTTGATTCTATCCTAAAAAATCAAATCATCATGTTTGTCTTCATACTTTGGAGTATAAACATGGTTTTGTATGAAAGCAAATAGTAGAAATGATAACTTGAACTCTGCCAAATGTGTGGGCCAGTTGATAACAAGACTAGAAACTGAAGACCCTTCATGTACAAACACTGTCGCCATTCAACAATATTGAGCTACGCGTGTAGAATCCGACATCTTAAAGTGCACGAGCTTGTTCGTGCCACGCCCACTCGGCGAGAAGGCGACTTGAGGATTATTTCCTGTGGAGAGTCCGTATGAACATGGCTTAAGGTCGAAATTAATTGAAGTAAAACGTCATATTTATTCATCTTAGTAACAAAATGATAACCTAAAAATAAATGTTAGGAAAAAAGATTCTGTTAACCCTTAAATAAACCAGGTCAGTAAATAGAGATGTCTATCCGTGTAATACACTATATGTTATGTATATATATGTTTAAACAGGGAAAAAAACATAATATTTAGTCATTTTTGGTGAAAAAAGGATGGTGAGGCATGAAGAAACAGGGGAATGTAGATTTCAATAACTATGAGGAATTTTATCATTGGTTCCTTATTCTGTGTGTAACATCTATAGAGACGAGGCTCCTCAATGTTGTTACTCGTTCCAAATTATGAGAAATATCTTATTCCCAGACCATACCGCTTTTAGTGCATATTTTCTTTTAAAAATAAATGAAACACAAAGAAGGCTTTGTTCCATAACAGAGAGGAAAAAGATTAAACGAACCGAAAGCGTTTTGATTAAAACTCTTTTTATTTCTCTATCTGGTAGATGTTTCTGTAAATAAGCAATTATGACGCCCATTTATTTACCTCCTTAACTTGAAACAGACCCAGTGGCGAGTGTTATAGAGCCAGTGTAATGTTCGACTCTACTGAAGGCCAATTATCTACTAATACCATTACAAATACATGAAAGACGACCTATCATATTTGTTCAAGTGCTCAAAAGATAAAGAAAGTCTTTATCCAACTCGCTTTGTTTTATAGTATTGATATTCGAATCGTACACGAATCTCCATTAAATGGTGTATTACCGTAGAAATTGGAATCATGGACGAAAGTACAATGGTCCGGGTTTTGTTTATACATTGTTTGCGTGTGCAGGGGCTTCAGTGCAGGTTAAAACCGGAACTACACGAGCGGGTCAGAAACAAATATGTTCGCAGTAGCATGGCTTATTGAATTAGTTGAACTCTTCTCTAAGGTTTACGATGTGTTTTATGTTTGGAAAGTTTATTGATGTAGGTAGAGGATAGTAGACAAGGGACACAGCTATGTTACTGTGATATGGTCCACTGGTAAACGTTACACATTTATAAACAAACTACGTACTCATGTCAACTTATAACCGAATGAGGTGGGGATGGAGGGGACAAAAACATTCAAACGAATCATATACAATATTATCTACTATCTAATATTTAATTATTTCTTTTTCTTCCAATGAGTAGCATACATCGAGTTGTACAGACATACTATTTATGCCTGGTTTTGTCAATGTACCCATCAGCTTTCGATTCAAACAATTGATATACGACTATATCGGGAGATGCACGTCATGGTGGCATGGGAGTGGTATACATGTACTTTTCATGTTCTCCGCTGGAGGCGCGTTAATCAAGGTGATGGTTTATCAGTTTTCACTTTGGCAGTAACCACAGGTATCGGATTGTCTCCCTTTGATATATTCCGAGTTTCTTCCTTTGTATTGAACGCCTATATGGATCAGCCCATACGATGTATACCTCATTATATTCCTCATCGTCTCCGATGTTTTGTTCTCTTATTGTGCTTTCTTCTGTATGCTCTGGTATCCGCTTGCTTTTTAATTACTTAGTTAGCATTCAGGCTTATTGACGAATTCCATGCACGTTGTGTCGTCAGCTGTCTAATCGCCATCTTGGACAAAGGCAGGGGTCACTGAGCAGCGCCCTGTATCGTATGTCAGATGGTCAACACATTAACTGGTCATCTCTCGCCAAGTTATTACCATCTTCACATGTCGAGCCCCGAGATATTCCGCATGCTCCAATCACGTTGTCTGCTCTCGTCATCCATCACTCGCGCACGATCCAGATTGTGTGTCTGACACTCGGATCGCTCGTTTCAGCTACCGATTTTTAAATGGATCTGAGGAAACTTTTACGCAGGACCAAATATCAGATGGTCTGTAATGTTATGATTCTCCCGTCGCAACTACAGACACGTGGATATATTCTTACGAAATACACTCCCTTCTTCTAACTAGAATACTACATTCTCTACTTTTCACGACATTTAAGTTTTTGATTCTATCAAATAACGATAAACAAAACGAGTCCTGTAGTTTATCTATCATTATTTATTTCAAACTATCAAAAACCGCCTTGAACAAGAGTTTATATTTCCAGCAGTTATGTTATGCCTCACATGGAGTATATGAACCTGCTATCGTCCTCCATACCACTTACAGTAGTACATCTGAATATGTCGTATTACAAAGTCGTAAACAGGTTTATCTGTAAAACTGTAGAAGACCTTAACTGGTTATATTCTGGTGTTTGTACGACTCGCATGACCTTTCAGTACCGTTCTGTCGCTCTTCTCTATCTTATATATCAAGACTTAAAACATAGAGTTTAATATGGATAATTTTGGGCAAATACTCTTAAAGATGAATTTAAATATTTTTATTGACTTCTAAATTTTCCAAGGCTTTGCAAATTTACTTAATTGCAGTAACTGTAATTTATAGTTTGGTAATAAAATGTTTAATTTGTATAATTAAATACTGCAACATTGTGGCAGATTTATTACACAACATCTTGCACAAGGCAATGTAGGCCGTAATTACACACTACACATTACATAAGGAATACAAATACAGACTTCTTTCGAGGTGCATTTAAGAACTCGTCAACCTAATGCTTGTAGTTGTGATGTAATTTTGTCACTTCCTGTTCGTGGTGACCTGCATTGTTCAATGTATACTATAGTATCTGGAGTATGTATCGAATGTGTATGTGTAGTATACTACTAAAGGTCAATATAGAACAGCTAATTCTGGTTAGCGCTCTCGTTATTTCTAGTCTGTTAATACTATTCATATTTTCCTGATTTATAGCGTCACGTGGTGTCACATTTCGTGTGTTGTTTGGGTACTCTCGGCAAGTTGTGCTGGGCCTACTGCTTGACCTGATGGCTTGTATGCTTGACACGAAACCAAAGACCTACTCACCGTACATGTAATACTACTCAGAAACATCAGTAAACCTGCCCCTTCCCCCCTATCACCTAGGAACATTAAGAACATCTTTCAGCCACTTCTCACTAAAAAGCAATGAATCTTCATCCTTTCGCGAACGAAGGAATGTTTGTAAATCTGGGGGCTCGCGTCCGACCTTTTCTACCAATCTGTTTCGGTATTTCTGTCTTCAGATCGCTTTCACTCCCCAAAAGAATGTTTTGAAAACATGAGTATGACTGATGTTGTTAGTCGTGAGTGATACCTAAGTGTTTACAACTGGTCTTAATTCAGTAACCGGCCGAACGTGCCACGGCGCTACCTCATCCTGCCTTCTCGCCTCCCTCCATCCCCGCTCCTCCCCCTCCCATCAACCCCAAAGAGAAGCTGTTCCAGGATTTAGTGCAGTGAAATAAATAGCGACGTTTTCTGTTTTAGGATGAGTTACTGGAACCGTTTATTGTGTTCCCGTCAGCTTGCCCGAGTAGAGGGGGAAGCAGACGATGGTGTAGTCGATCCTTGACAGGCTACACCTCTACGCCTGTAGGTAGTCCGTGTAAACCCGACTGGGGGTGCGTAACCTTACTGACATTTAATGGCCAAGCTACTTTCTCCAATCAACCCAAGGGGGTTATAACATATTACGAGGCTTAAATGACCTTCAAATGAAATATAGCAAGAAATATCATCAATATATATAAAACAAATATCTTCGATATTTTACTGAAATCATACACACAAGATAAACAGTATTTGACAGAATTTTGAATGTGAATATTTATGTTCACATTCTGCTGCTGAATTGAGAGTACCGCACACCTGAAACGCGTATCAGGGCTTCCGTGGCCCAAATTATCCCCCAGCCTCATGCAACTGAAGCTACACAAATACTTTATTCATACATAATTATTGCAAGTGTATACCATGTAATCACTATGTCGATGTAGAGTTATGTGACTAGTTGAATTCGTCATTAACAAAATATTATTGCAGCTTCTAATAAAATCAATATGGTAGAACTTGACTTCAACCAATCAGGAGCTAGGACGGACATCTTGGAATTCAAATCTATAGAAATTACAACAACACATTGTCTATCATTTAGTAAGTTACATGTATATGAAAAGCTTATCCATACCGGGAATAGCTAAAATGTGCTTGGTTTAACATCAGAAATCTCCGAGATAATCTGATACTTTAACCAAATATAAGACAGGATAAAAAATTTCAAAAATGCATATTCAAATTACTTCCTCATAACTAGAATTTGATTGTTCTCGGTAAAAAAAAAACGTGTAATATTTCTATTACATGTGTTTGTGCTTCATTATTCTAGGTGATGTGATATATAATGAAAAACAGCAATCTTTCCTGTTTACGCAGACTTATCTATTCATCAATACGGTTGATCTTTTTCTTCAATTAAATTTTTCATATCCGGAAACTTTATCCTTCCCGTCCCCGACATATTAGAAGGGTGGGATGTGATCATTTATTGCTGCGCGATTGTTCACGCTGTCCTCGCCAGCGCCATGACGAATCACTTTTCTTACACTCTGTGGAGGATTGAAATGTTACGACATTTCATGGCGGCTTGTATTTCCTGTTGTTCCACTCATGACAAAACGTACATGGTTTCCCTAAGCTGTGATGGTAACAACTTCAAGGCTATACGTCCCGTATAAAATAGAATGCTTTAACACATGTTTTAACGAGGTATTTAACGTGTAAATGCAAGGATGGCTTAGCGACGCTTGAATTACCTAACAGTGATTTTTACAAAACAAATAGAGCCAGAATCGATATGTATACTCGAATATCGCCATAACCATACTAATCAATTGGGTAGGCTATCTTCCTGCTGGAATGTGGTAAGTTGTGTTTTGAAAACTGTTACTGAAAACAGTTGTATAGGTAAATGAAATGCAATTTCATAGTAAAGCTTGCCAAAACAACTTCTGTCACTTCACAGAACAATCTACAGAGGTAACTGCAGAGCAGACAGCATTTTGATGAGTTTTCCTTGGGGCCTGATATGGTACATTCTGTAGCCCTCGGGCCACACTGAGGTATGGTATGGTACATTCTGTAGCCCTCGGGCCACACTGAGGTATGATATGGTACATTCTGTAGCCCTCGGGCCACACTGAGGTATGGTGTGGTACAATCTGTAGCCCTCGGGCCACACTGAGGTATGATATGGTACATTCTGTAGCCCTCGGGCCACACTGAGGTCTGATATGGTACATTCTGTAGCCCTCGGGCCACACTGAGGTCTGATATGGTACATTCTGTAGTCCTCGGGCAACACTGAGGTCTGATATGGTACATTCTATAGCGCTCGGGCAACACTGAGGTATGATATGGTACATTCTGTAGTCCTCGGGCCACACTGAGGTCTGATATGGTACATTCTGTAGTCCTCAGGCCACATTGAGGTATGATATGGTACATTCTATAGCGCTCGGGCCACACTGAGGTCTGATATGGTACATTCTATAGCGCTCGGGCAACACTGAGGTATGATATGGTACATTCTGTAGCCCTCGGGCCACACTGAGGTCTGATATGGTACAATCTGTAGTCCTCGGGCCACACTGAGGTATGGTATGGTACATTCTATAGCACTGTTACCTTATAATTATTACAAAACCACCTCAATATCTCCAAATATAACATTTCGACTAGTATATGTTTATATTGCAGATTTCAAGTCTACCTGAATTTTTTTTTTTTTTTTCATTAATAACTTGCTACAAATTCTGCTAATTTGTTTATCAAACCTCCCATGATTTTCCATTTGAAATTAGCAATTGTGGAATTCATCTCAAAGATTTTGTTTTGGCTCGCGGGGACACAAAAATGAAAAAACGTTGTCCGTTTCATATATCTCATATGAAATATGAGCCGTTTTGGTACCCTGCATACTCCATCAGGACTGGAGTTATGTATCAACGTCTGGTAACATTGATGTGGCATGTCCTGGAAGTAGTGATATTATGGTGACACCGATGACCTAATGATCTATGTATATTAAGTAACGTGTAAGAAGAGAGCAGATTTTGCCGACGAAGATTTAAGTAAACCGATACCGAAGTGAAAAAAACGACAGCAAACATACATGTGGTGTACCTTTCATCAATCACGTCAACAATGTACAAGTCTTACCTTCAATTGTGAAATAAATTGAAAACCGTCTTTTTTTCTGAAAGTTGCCACCACGGCCTACCTAAACCACCTGGTCTGCGTTTGCCATCAGAATGACGACGCAGGTATCAACTTACCTGGGTGAGTTCTTAACTTACTGGTCAGGGTCATAGTACCTTACACGAAAGTTGTGTTATAGGACACTTTGGCACGGTATGATCGGGAAAGCATTCACGGATCTCTGCGTTTTAGGAATTAAAGAAATGAACGTTTACTTGACTATGTCGTTTCCCTATATGTTCCAATGGTTTAGCTGTCCACTGACGTTTTGCCACTCTGTGGTCACTTTAAAGGGTGATCTCTTTGAAACATCATATCGTGGATTGTCATATCACGTCCTGTCACTTCATACTGACAACTTGTTAACCAGACATATGAAAACACTAATTCACACCAAATCAATAAGACTTTGCCACAAACTACTTTCTACAACATTACACCGCTTCAAGTTACCTATTTCGAACATGACGGCATTGGTTGTTAAAAATACGGAATGTGTGGCCCACGCGTAACAAATACAAAGTACGAAGAAAATAGCTATTCGTTTGTTTTTACCGACCGCCATTTTCAATCCGAGTTGTTACCGGAACGAGGCCTGGAATTGTAAATAATCATGATTTTGTGTGTTTGAATGCTATTTTTGTGGATTTAATGATGGGTTCATGAAAGAGAGGTAATACCATAAACCATTAATCATGTGATTTGAAATTATCAAAACCCTAACTTAGAATTTAAATCCACTTTGGGAAGTTAGAGTTTACATAGGGCGCCCGTCATAACTTTTCCGCCGTTTAATCCTCTAACATTGTTGGAATAGCACCGACTGTATACCATGTCAGTACACGATTTGTTTCTATAATTATTATTCATTTATAACATATCACCACTTTATATTACTTAATTAGTGTTTAAATTCACGAGGAAAACGGTGTGGTCATTCAAAAATGTACCCCATTGCTACATACACTTCGCAAACGACAAAAACTAGCATTATCGGCGATGTGATGATCGCCCAAATAACGTTAACATTCTGTACAATGCTTTACAATGGTATACTGTGTTTCTTAATGGACATGCAATGCTTTATTCAGCAAAAGAAATAATCTTAAATTTGTCCCGTTGAATGGTAGAGCTATCTATAATGTATACATTGATAAATCTTCACTCGCACAACACACAGAAGTAACTTAATTAACTTAGTTCCATGAGCACGGTTTGTGACTGCTGTTGTCTTTGCGACTTTTTAATTCGCAACAACAAAAATATAGTACTGGATGGACATTGTTTTCAATGACTGGTCATGTACGGGTTCAGCCGAGATTACATCAGGTCAGAGGAGGAAATTCCATCTATGGAAATCAGTGTTGACAGTAGCAGACATCTGTAGAATACAATGTACAATGGACCATTACCTCAGTCTCACTCTGAATAATGCAGGGTCTACAATGGACGTGTCTAAATAACGAAATGGACACAAGCCTTTTACGGCAAATACATACATCATACTAATACAGCACGCGAGTTAGGGAAGGTGACGCTTGTGTTATTTGATCTAGCCGACTTCGATCACATACGATAAACACGGCAGATCGGGGACGTCCGGTCCCTCTGTACGGCGGATACGTGTCCATACCCACCAATAACTTGGACGACCCGGGACCATCTATCACGCCCCGGCTGGACGTTACCGCGGGCTCGGGGAGGTATCGGCGCGTGTCTGGACGTGTTGGGATACCAAACAGTGTATGTTTCTTGTCGACGTGAAGGGTAATTTTGAATTAAGTTTCCTATTTCACCGAAATGACGCGTTTATTTAATGGATAGCGACAGAGGCCATCAGTTGAATGTCTGGAACACATAAATGGTGCCACTTTGTTTAATTTTCTGTGAAGCTTTTATGATTGAAGGCTACAATTTCGACAAAATATGCTTGAAATGAACAAATAAGGCGTATCTAATATATCCTTGAAACAATAACAGTTCGCTTCTCATTGGGAATTTCACACGGAAAAGATGCAACCCCATACAGATATCTCACGGACATTTAAAACATCGTTATTTTTAACTGCATGCATTCCGTTTAATTAGAGTTAATCATGTCAATAACATATTGAACCATGTTGTGAAATTGACACGCATTATGTTAATATCCCGGACCAACGCGGCACCGCAACATACTTTATCTGTGAGCGGCGACCTCGCGTGACAAGGAAGAGTTAAAACACACCACAACAACACTGATCATAACTTACTGTAATTCCAGAATTTTCCAACCTTTTCAATCGCGTGAATATTTCGTGTCTCCTACATTTGTAAAACATCTAGACATCAAATTACGCATGTTCATATTTCTGTATTGTCCCTTGAGATTGGCTGTCCTGACCCCACTGGATTACCTTGCCTGACCCCGTCACAGACGAGGCCATCTCTCCCTATGGGGGGACAAGGTTACCTTGAAGGTAAAGATACTCATTTTCAATAAAGCTCGCACGAAACACAGACTTCATTGCGACAATTAGTAAGATATATCCTACACGCCTTGTTAAGTATGCACGAACACACTCTGATGTCGAATTATGTCTCTTTAGAACCTCTCTGTCAAAGGAATGTAGTTATAATTACGATGTACACGTACACAATGTTGTACACTTCTCGAATACCGACTCACCATCGCCCACATCTTGATGGGTTTATTATAATCAAGGGTATCTCCGATGGTTATTGCTATAGTCTGTCCTACAATAAATACGGAATTGGTAATCTTAACAGACGATAACAGATTCAATAACTTTTCCCCTAATTACCTCCCCAGATTTGTGTAAAAGTTTACACCACGATCTACAACACAAACACACGACAGATACGGGTGTGGTGTCTCTATGACGTCAAGCCCTGTACACTTGATGTGGTAGATATTACTTCCGTATAACACCCTAGAGAATATAACGTCCCGATAAATAGTTCTCCCTAAACAAATCAGTGTTGTCCCCTACAAAACTTGTTGGTTTGGGATTCTAGTCCAGGCAATGAATGACTTAGGTTAGACAAAAGGTTTTTCAAGTGAAATGGGCTAAGTGATAGTACAATAGAACACAGAAAAAAAGTCAATCCGAATCCCTCCCTGGCAAAACCTCGTTTTCGTCCAAAATCCAAGATGGCCGCCATTACAGAAGGTTCAATTTTCAAACGGTCGTAGTATTGGAACTAGGCCTAAGTGACTAAGAAATACATTGTAGGTGTCATTCTCAGCTAATTTTAGGGTAACATATTGTTTGATTATACTTTCAAAGTCATCAGAGGTCAAGAAAATAATTGTAGTGGAAGTTGCAAGTTAAAAATTTGACCAAAATAAGTAGTAACACTTTGTCGGTTCCAGACATGACTATTTGCCATTTACAGCCATTAACAGCCATCGATTTGATATTTAACGGTTAAATATCATAAATGTAAGATGAAGTTATGTTTAAGCCATGCTATACAACGTAAAATGTAAGCCCAGAGCTTTTATCAAATGGATATGAAGAGGAAACAACACATATGATGCCATTGTAAACTGTTTTAACTGTTTTACTTGTATCTATTCATAATCAAATGATATAGCATACATATTATTAACGTCTGTTTGAACATCGGCGTTCAAGGACCCATCCTGACTATCATCCCGCCATATCATCGTCTACCTCTACGTCTTCATCGTCCAGGGTCATTTAAGACGGCGTGTTCTACAGATGGTGTGGTCTACAGATAGTGTGGTCTATAGATGGTGTGGTCTATAGATGATGTGGTCTACAGACGGTGTGGTCTACAGATGGTATGGTCTACAGTAGTGTGGTCTACAGATGGTGTGGTCTACAGATGGTGTGGTCTACAGATGACGTTGTCTACAGGTGATTTGCTCCACAGACGGTGTGGTCTACAGATGGTGTGGTCTACAGATGATGTGCTCCACAGACGGTGTGGTCTACAGATGGTGTGGTCTAGAGATGGTGTGATCTACAGATGATGTGGTCTAAACATGGTGTGGTCTACAGATGGTGTGGTCTACAGATGGTGTGGTCTACAGATGATGTGTTCTAAACATGGTGTGGTCTACAGATGGTGTGGTCTACAGATGGTGTGATCTACAGATGGTGTGGTCTACAGATGGTGTGGTCTACAGATGATGTGGTCTACAGATGGTGTGGTATACAGATGGTGTGGTCTACAGATGGTGTGGTCTACAGATGGTGTGGTCTACAGTAGTGTGGTCTACAGATGGTGTGTTCTACAGATGATGTGGTCTACAGATGGTGTGGTCTACAGTAGTGTGGTCTACAGATGGTGTGTTATACAGATGGTGTGGTCTACAGATGGTGTGGTATACAGATGGTGTGGTCTACAGATGGTGTGGTATACAGATGGTGTGGTCTACAGACTGTGTGGTCTACAGATGGTCTGTTACACAGATGGTGTGGTCTACAGATGGTGTGGTCTACAGATGACGTTGTCTACATATGGTGTGGTCTATCGATGGTGTGGTCTACAGATGATGTGGTCTACAAATGGTGTGGTCTACAGATGATGAGGTCTACAGACGGTGTGGTCTACAGATGGTGTGGTCTACAGATGATGTGGTCTACAGATTATGTGGTCTACAGATGGTGTGGTCTACAGATGATGTGGTATACATATGGTGTGGTCTACAGATGGTGTGGTCTACAGATGGTGTGGTCTACAGATATTTTGGTCAAATGGGTTGTGGGTTAAGATGGTGGTTACAAGGGTGTGGTTACAGTGGTGTGGTCTACGTGTGTGGTCTACAATGGGGTGGTTAAACGGTGGTGTGGTCTACAGATGGTGTGGTCTACAGTAGTGTAGTCTACAGATAGTGTGGTCTATAGATGGTGTGGTCTATAGATGGTGTGGTCTACAGATGTGTGGTTAAGAATATGGGGGTGGTCTACAGTTGTTGTGGTATACAATGGTGTGGTCTCAGACGTGTTGTTGTGGTTTTAAAAGATGGTGTGGCCAGATTATTTTCACAGATGGTGTTGGTCTACGGGATTGTTGGCTAGATGTTGTTTACATATGTGTGTTTCAGATGGTGTGGTTACAGAGGTGTGGTCTAAAATGGTGTGGTCTACAGATGTTGTGTCACAGATTGTGTGGCTACAGATGGGTGGTCTACAGATGGTGGTTCCAGATGGTGGGTTCAAGAGGGTTTGTGGTCTACAGATGGTGTGGTCTACAGATTGTGTGGTCTACAGATGGTGTGGTCTACAGATGATGTGGTCTACAGATGGTGTGGTCTACAGATTGTGTGGTCTACAGATGGTGTGGTCTACAGATGATGTGGTCTACAGATTGTGTGGTCTACAGATGGTGTGGTCTACAGATGGTGTGGTCTACAGATGGTGTGGTCTACTGATGGTGTGGTCTACAGATGATGTGTTCTAAACCTGGTGTGGTCTACAGATGGTGTGGTCGACAGATGATGTGGTCTACAGATGGTGTGGTCTACAGATGATGTGGTCTACAGCTGATGTGCTCCACAGACGGTGTGGTCTAGAGATGGTTTGGTCTACAGATAATGTGGTCTACAGATGGTGTGGTCTACGGATGGTGTGGTCTACAGATGGTGTGGTCTACAGACGTTGTGGTCTACAGATGGTGTGGTCTACGGATGGTGTGGTCTACAGATGGTGTGGTCTACAGATGGTGTGGTCTACAGATGATGTGGTCTACAGATGGTGTGGTCTACAGATGGTGTGGTCTAGAGATGGTTTGGTCTACAGATAATGTGGTCTACAAATGATGTGGTCTACGGATGGTGTGTTCTACAGATGGTGTGGTCTACAGACGGTGTGGTGTACAGATGGTGTGGTCTACAGATGGTGTGGTCCACATATGATGTGGTCTACGGATGGTGTGGTCTACAGATGATGTGTTCTAAACATGGTGTGGTCTACAGATGATGTGTTCTAAACATGGTGTGGTCTACAGATGGTGTGGTCTACAGATGATGTGGTCTACAGATGGTGTGGTCTACAGATGTTGTGGTCTACAGATGATGCGGTCCACAGATGATGTGGCCGCTGGTCGGTACGTTCATTTTGCCATCATACTGAAAGCCAATAGGCGACCAAAGTTTACAACTTAAAAACAGAGGGCTTACATTTTACCCTTGGCTGGCAGGTAGAACCCATAACCTTCCTTGTTTGAGCGAATATTTGATGTTCGATTAATTTATTCAGAAACCGGAAATGAAGTTTTCTAACCTAACAACAACGGCTGCCTTAACGTGTCTGTGTCAGTCTTGACTTGTATCTTCCTGTTTCCAGAGTACACGGTACCCTTGTCTCTAGTAGTGTCCGGTCCTCCTCTCAGTCCGATTCTTACGCAGGTCATACATATTTAATGGACTTAATTTATTTTGTATGTATTTATTATTTTCATTACGGCTAGCTCTGAGTTTGTTTTTTTATTTATTTTATTTTTTCTATTACGAAATATCGGCTCTCCTGAGGAATAAATTGGCACCCGTATACAATTCGGTGTAATATCATTTCACCACGTGGTAACTTACACTTGTGTATGAATAATCAACAAGGGTTGATGTCGTTGATGTATATCCTGCTGAATTCCAATCGTCACTTACTCCAGTGAGTAATTGAACACCGGTCCAGGTGTTTGCTTGCTATCATACTTTATAACATCAGGACGCACTATTTACCTATAGGGTATATAAGCATAACTTATCAATTGCAAAGTCATATCAGATTTCTACGAATGTTAATCTTTCAAACGATATAAGAGAGAATTAAAATTTATGATTTTATGTCTATATGTTAAATTAAGACATAAATAAAATCATTGTGATCCAATCACCTACTAAGCTAGATATTTCTGAGCGCCTACATTTGTTCTGAGCCAAATTTTTGTATCACCGGAAAACACAATAAAACCACAGGATCACGATGTTGGAGCTATACTGGAACAACGCTTCCATCCCGTTCTATATCCTGTGAGTGCCACCAATGAAGTGGTGCCCCACTACCGCCCCGTTATATACTGATGTAGTGGTACCCCACTAGCGCCCCGTTATATACCGATGTAGTGGTACCCCACTACCGCCCCGTTATATACTGATGTAGTGGTACCCCACTACCGCCCCGTTATATACCGATGTAGTGGTACCCCACTACCGCCCCGTTATATACCGATGTAGTGGTACCCCACTACCGCCCCGTTATATACCGATGTAGTGGTACCCCACTACCGCCCCGTTATATACTGATGTAGTGGTACCCCACTACCGCCCCGTTATATACCGATGTAGTGGTACCCCACTACCGCCCCGTTATATACCGATGTAGTGGTACCCCACTACCGCCCCGTTATATACTGATGTAGTGGTACCCCACTACCGCCCCGTTATATACTGATGTAGTGGTACCCCACTACCGCCCCGTTATATACCGATGTAGTGGTACCCCACTACCGCCCCGTTATATACCGATGTAGTGGTACCCCACTACCGCCCCGTTATATACTGATGTAGTGGTACCCCACTACCGCCCCGTTATATACCGATGTAGTGGTACCCCACTACCGCCCCGTTATATACCGATGTAGTGGTACCCCACTACCGCCCCGTTATATACCGATGTAGTGGTACCCCACTACCGCCCCGTTATATACCGATGTAGTGGTACCCCACTACCGCCCCGTTATATACTGATGTAGTGGTACCCACTTCCACTCCGTTATATACTGATGTAGTGGTACCCCACTACCGCCCCGTTATATACCGATGTAGTGGTACCCCACTACCGCCTCCGTTATATACTGATGTAGTGGTACCCCACTACCGCCCCGTTATATACCGATGTAGTGGTACCCCACTACCGCCCCGTTATATACCGATGTAGTGGTACCCCACTACCACCCCGTTATATACTGATGTAGTGGTACCCCACTACCGCCCCGTTATATACCGATGTAGTGGTACCCACTACCGCCCCGTTATATACCGATGTAGTGGTACCCCACTACCGCCCCGTTATATACCGATGTAGTGGTACCCCACTACCGCCCCGTTATATACCGATGTAGTGGTACCCCACTACCGCCCCGTTATATACTGATGTAGTGGTACCCCACTAGCACCCCGTTATATACTGATGTAGTGGTACCCCACTACCGCCCCGTTATATACCGATGTAGTGGTACCCCACTACCGCCCCGTTATATACCGATGTAGTGGTACCCCACTACCGCCCCGTTATATACCGATGTAGTGGTACCCCACTACCGCCCCGTTATATACCGATGTAGTGGTACCCCACTACCGCCCCGTTATATACCGATGTAGTGGTACCCCACTACCGCCCCGTTATATACCGATGTAGTGGTACCCCACTACCGCCCCGTTATATACCGATGTAGTGGTACCCCACTACCGCCCCGTTATATACCGATGTAGTGGTACCCCACTACCGCCCCGTTATATACCGATGTAGTGGTACCCCACTACCGCCCCGTTATATACCGATGTAGTGGTACCCCACTACCACTCCGTTATATACCGATGTAGTGGTACCCCACTACCGCCCCGTTATATACCGATGTAGTGGTACCCCACTACCGCCCCGTTATATACCGATGTAGTGGTACCCCACTACCGCCCCGTTATATACCGATGTAGTGGTACCCCACTACCGCTCCGTTATATACCGATGTAGTGGTACCCCACTACCGCCCCGTCATATATCGATGTAGTGGTACCCCACTACCACTCCGTTATATACTGATGTAGTGGTACCCCACTACCGCCCCGTTATATACTGATGTAGTGGTATCCCACTACCACTCCGTTATATACTGATGTAGTGGTACCCCACTACCGCCCCGTTATATACCGATGTAGTGGTACCCCACTACCGCCCCGTTATATACTGATGTAGTGGTACCCCACTACCGCCCCGTTATATACCGATGTAGTGGTACCCCACTACCACTCCGTTATATACTGATGTAGTGGTACCCCACTACCGCCCCGTTATATACTAATGTAGTGGTACCCCACTACCGCCCCGTTATATACTGATGTAGTGGGACCCCACTACCGCCCCGTTATATACTAATGTAGTGGTACCCCACTTCCACTCCGTTATATACTGATGTAGTGGTACCCCACTACCACTCCGTTATATACTGATGTAGTGGTACCCCACTACCGCCCCGTTATATACCGATGTAGTGGTACCCCACTACCGCCCCGTTATATACCGATGTAGTGGTACCCCACTACCGCCCCGTTATATACCGATGTAGTGGTACCCCACTACCGCCCCGTTATATACCGATGTAGTGGTACCCCACTACCGCCCCGTTATATACCCGATATAGTGGTACCCCACTACCGCCCCGTTATATACCGATGTAGTGGTACCCCACTACCGCCCCGTTATATACTGATGTAGTGGTACCCCACTACCGCCCCGGTATATACACGATGTATGGTACCCCCACTACCGCCCCGTATACGATAGTGGTACCCCACTACCGCCCCGTTATATACTGATGTAGTGGTACCCCACTCCGTTATATACCGATGTAGTGGTACCCCACTACCGCCCCGTTATATACTGATGTAGTGGTACCCCACTACCGCCCCGTTATATACCGATGTAGTGGTACCCCACTACCGCCCCGTTATATACTGATGTAGTGGTACCCCACTACCACTCCGTTATATACCGATGTAGTGGTACCCCACTACCGCCCCGTTATATACCGATGTAGTGGTACCCCACTACCGCCCCGTTATATACCGATGTAGTGGTACCCCACTACCGCCCCGTTATATACTGATGTAGTGGTACCCCACTACCGCCCCGTTATATACCGATGTAGTGGTACCCCACTACCGCCCCGTTATATACCGATGTAGTGGTACCCCACTACCGCCCCGTTATATACCGATGTAGTGGTACCCCACTACCGTCCCGTTATATACCGATGTAGTGGTACCCCACTACCACTCCGTTATATACCGATGTAGTGGTACCCCACTACCGCCCCGTTATATACTGATGTAGTGGTACCCCACTACCACTCCGTTATATACCGATGTAGTGGTACCCCACTACCGCCCCGTTATATACCGATGTAGTGGTACCCCACTACCACTCCGTTATATACCGATGTAGTGGTACCCCACTACCGCCCCGTTATATACCGATGTAGTGGTACCCCACTACCGCCTCCGTTATATACCGATGTAGTGGTATCCCACTACCGCCCCGTTATATACCGATGTAGTGGTACCCCACTACCACTCCGTTATATACCGATATAGTGGTACCCACTTCCACTCCGTTATATACCGATGTTAGTGGTACCCCACTACCGCCCCGTTTATATACTGATGTAGTGGTACCCCACTACCGCCCCGTTATATACCAATGTTAGTGGTACCCCACTACCGCCCCGTTATATACTGATGTAGTGGTACCCCACTACCTTCTACATTCACACTAGATCAAGGCTAGAGTACCACAACATGAGATATCCCGAGCTAAGGCGATATATAAACACCAGGTTCGCGAACCTATTACAACTGTTCAGTCAACAAATAAATATTGACAAAGTAAAGGAGCCTACTTAGTGCCTACAATATATACCCACTGAATGTATTGATAACGTGATTTTCTTAACCAAATACCGTACTGTAACCAGTGGATCACACATACACGAGTTTCCTCGCCATAGTAACACATATGTGTCTCATCTTGAACCAGGCATAAATGTCTTAAATATGAATGGGTAGGGAAAACACGGAACATATCTTGTTTGTCTGGCTTGACATTGTCCGCTGTTTATGATATTGTTATACGGTATGATTGAGTTGAATGAATCATTATTGAATACTTCTGATATAAAAATTTAGCCATTCTTCATTATAGTTACGTTAATCTAAAATTGAATTAAGTCGTTGACAGGCTTGGTTAGAAACACGAATTCTCCAAAGTAACAAACATACTGCTCTGCTATATCAGAGAAATTGACGTATTTCAATATGTTTTGGAAACACTTCAGAGATAAAAGTGATCGTAACTGCTGTTAACAAATAGATTGATTTAAATTGTATGCGGCCCGTAAACCTGTACTCATGCAGATGTACTTGTGTGGTGAATTCATGATTCATTCCGTGCAAATATCTTCGTTGCCCATAGAAGACGAAATTTAATGTAAATTTTATTTTCCGCCACAATTTACCATTAGATCTCAATGCGTATGTGCTTTTTAGGGACGGAATGAACGGAAATAAAAGAGAAATTCGTATCGAATCAAAAACTGTGTGTTACACCTTTCAAGTCACGAGACAAGACCAACTCACTAGTAAAATCCGTCTGTACGACCGAGAAGAGACTTGAGGAGTCCCTGTCTTATACATGTACAAAGTATATTTATACCAGACTCTGTATAATCCTGAAACTTTGATACAACTATTCCTTACTTGCCATGGAAAAGTAAAATGTATCTATGCATAACTCATACCGGGCGAGTTTTAAATCCAATTTTACCACCAGGAGTTTTAGCCATCGTTCAATCGGCTTGAATAACGTGATTATCGTCTATCTGTACCGACTTCCCAAGGCTGCAGTGTGATGTAAATAGCGTGACCAGATTTGTCGAGTGTATTCGGCCGGGACAAATAATTCAATATTCACGATGCATAAATCTTGTTTATTTTTCTATCGTTGTCAAATTTGGGAGATATGTCAATAAGACGCCAATAAGATACCGTCCATACAAATATATCACTCTCGTCCATACTCTACGCATTCTAACGGAGATTTCCGTGTGCACACATTTGAAATATCTTAGCTACATTGTGTTAACCATGAATGCCTACAAACTACATAAGCTGTCTAGTCTCTTTCTGAAAGTATGCATTACGTTACGTATAGAGACAAAAACAGAATACATGTAATCCGACATAAGAACCATAAACGAGGACATGGGTGGATACTGTTGATAGTGTACGGGGAGAATAGGACCAGGTGTTCCCGGGGGTAAGCGCCCTCTGCTTTATCGATGACACAACAAAGCACACAGATATAGGTCACATCCTACCAAATGAGAACTTGGGTGTCAACAGGCATCGGAGACGTCTGACTTCATATCGCACAAGGCAATAGAATACTCACAAACCTAGTCTACTTATATGTATTGTGATTAGAGAATTATTCATGCTAAAATGAAGACGATTACAGCGGGTATGCTTCATTAAATTAACAAAGATGGATTTTAACTCTAATGTAATTTCGCCCTAAACTACCTTTAAGAAATGTCTTTTCCTCGTTCACAATCGGAAAATTCCGTTCGGAATTCTCGATACAATTGCACTCGGAACACTCGGGATTTATCCAGTTCCCTCATTTTCTTTTCATATCCCGCTGATGTGTGAAATGTAATCAGGTGTGATATATACAACGTTTACCTGTGTTCAGATTTACTTTTAGCCTATATTGGTTCAAATAGTATCAGGTATGCATGGTCGATTTTACGCAAACACGATGAGTGATAAGTTCACCGTGAAGTCTACTGACCAGTGTTTTCTTTTGTTCATTTGTCATCGATGGAAGCCACAAGTGACGGTGAACTCATAAAATCAGTCTTCACAAAGGCAAGAATTTGATGCTATTTTGTGTGCATCATTTTAAGAAATGATTGGATTTTAAAAGTTACTTATTATATACTAAACCAAGTACGCTGTCTTAGCCCATATTCTCGATTTAACTCCACGTGATATTGCAAATACTAGGCCTAGATTTAGATCTAGATTTTATTTCACATGCATAGATTGGAATGAAACAATAAAGTATTTTATAAATTTAGTGTAAATATATAACACGTGTTGCTTGTAACTGTATAGGATAAAACACACTTGAAACGTACGAAGGTATGTTTTGGATCGGACCACAATTAGCCTATGTACGATAACTTGTAAATCCCTGCAATTGAACTTGAAATTTTCGCCGTCATCTTAAATTCGCCCTATCATCAAAGGCGAAAATGGCGAAAATTAAACGGGAGCGAAAATTACCAGGTATACAGTAGTGAAGGGGGGGGGGGGGGGGGGGGGGGGGGGGTCGCTGCGCCACTTAAATCGTCACAAACATAGTCGTAAGAATAACACACAACACACTCGTACGTTACACTACATTTATTCTGACATCCAAGAAAATAAATTAATTTTCGTTTCCTGCGCAGTTCTGTTTTGCTTGGCTACCTTCATCCATCAAATCCGGAATTACCTGGAATTCCGACCTACTAAACACAAAGGATCAGTCCTATCTAACGTGTACATGTTCTGTATTCAGTAAGTCAGCAGTATATCGTGTTTGTATATCGTCCTACTGTCGCCTTTATGTACAAACCTATTGAGGTGTTAATACGAAAATCAGAAAAATACGCGACACACAAATCGATTAAACAATCATCGCATTCTCCCTTCATTACCTGCTCGTTCAAAACACTATGTCATCATACACATGATAAATAAATGTTTAATACTTCTCGTCACAACACCACCCATACATGTACCTGTGAACACGTCATTTGTTTGTCACATTTACTAATATTGATATCCCTGCATTCCTCTTCTAATGACCTGACTTTCTATTCAATAATTATTTCTACTTATTATTACCCATTGCGCAACATACTTAAGATTAACTTATTTATATGATTTATAGCCTACCAGACTAGTCCCACTCTGCTCTAGAGCCAGTTCTGTGGGCTACTACTACATGGGGGTAGGGAGCTAGTACGATTTAATCTCAAATGTATATTATATATATATCTTTACACGTCCATGTTTTTAATTTCTTTAAAGAGAGACAAACCACTACACATCAAAGCTTTAATCAATGTTTTATCAGATTTAAAAGGTAACGGTCGTGCGAGATGTTTGTTGACGAGACAGAAATAGGTGTATTCTGCTAGAAGACCTGTTCGTTTTACCTGTATAGATAGAGAATATTAACACCTACTTAAAGACGTTTCTTATAATAAAAATGTTTATTGACATTTTGTCTGATTAAGGAGAAGCCCACTCTGACAGTGAACTCATGTAAGGGTCGTATTATCACGACGGTGACAGGCCTAATTAGGAGATTTACAACCCCTAAATCAATAAAGTATCGTCTCGTTAAAATACACACTTAGGAACATGTTAGTGGTAAACGTAATGATATCATCTTTATCAACAGATTTTGCTGTGAATGCAGACGACAATTAAAAAGGAGCAGTAACCCGCTGATATGGCATTTTAACCTGCCTTCAATGATAGAATTACAAAGATTCTTTACGACATTCCATACGAACATCATAGCTAAGATGGCGTCAATGTCGTCTGTCTAAATAGTCGTTCAGCACGACAGTACAGTTTGGGTAGGAAGCTAGTGATACATTTCTTTATCAAGTAGGTTATATATTTCACGGTAGGCAGCCGACAGACAACGTTCTTAAAAAATCATGAATAGCTCCGATAAGGTGTATTCAAGGTTGCATATTGAGGGAATTTGAAATGTAGATTTGATAGCGCTTTATAACGTAAGCCACCTGGTATCGAATCAGACTATCGTATACACTGTTAAACAGCGATATTAAATTCCTAGATTGTCAAAGTTTGTGTCAAATAAGAAATTATTCAAATATTACTGCATGGTTAATGTAAACGCCGAGATTCTGAGTTTGTTAATTTTCCATTTGACGACGTGGGAGGTGGCTTGATTCATCACACACGAAAGTAAAATTCTCATGAAACTTAAATACAGGAGAAATATTTTAAGAATGAAATGCATGAAAAATCATTATTATACCTGATATATAATGTCACCTCGTCGAGTTAGTGGATCGTGCCACCACACAAACCGTATGGGTGATATCTACTTTTATCTAGCTCCACAGCATCCGCAGAAAGGAGTGACTTTTGGACACCGGATTGGTCAACAGGAGACAGAGAGAAAGACGGCACAAAACGAAAAAGGCCGACAAATGTCAAACAGCAATACACCAAACGAAAAAGGCCGACAAATGTCAAACAGCAATACAAAAAACGAAAAAGGCCGACAAATGTCAAACAGCAATACACAAAACGAAAAAGGCCGACAAATGTCAAACAGCAATACAAGCATGTACACAAAACGAAAAAGGCCGACAAATGTCAAACAGCAATACAAGCATGTACACAAAACGAAAAAGGCCGACAAATGTCAAACAGCAATACACAAAACGAAAAAGGCCGACAAATGTCAAACAGCAATACAAGCATGCACACAAAACGAAAAAGGCCGACAAATGTCAAACAGCAATACACAAAACGAAAAAGGCCGACAAATGTCAAACAGCAATACACAAAACGAAAAAGGCCGACAAATGTCAAACAGCAATACACACAATGGAAACAAGTAGAATTCACAAACTTATATATCTATTTCGTTACTTTTTGTTAAAGATGCAGTCGAGGAGTTTGGTGTTCATCTATTTAGTTAAACAATTGACGTTTGTATGATGGAATAGTATCAAAGTAGTAAACATCTTTAAAGACGTATCACATATTCCATAGAAACTGCCACATGTAAGTAGATTTGATGATATAAAGTGCAATTAACTTTCTTTTCCCTATCATTTTACCTGGAATCAATGTGATTAAGACATTTAAGGAAGTTCACAATTGATGGGGGAAATGGATGACGACTGTCACACATGGACACGTTAGCGTGACACGAAAACCGGGTACATTATAATGACACCAGGCGGAATAGTACCAATTTGATAGACCATGATTTGTCTCAACCAGGGGACAGAACGCTCTACCAGGGGACAGAACGCTCAACCTGGGGACAGAACGCTTAACCAGGGAACAGAGCTTTCAACCTCGGACAGAACGTTCAACCTGGGTACAGAATGCTCATCAGGGGACAGAACACTCCACCTTGGGATGTAACTCTCAACCAGGGGACAGAACGGCCAACCAGAGGATTGAACTCTCAGTCAGGGGAAAGAACGGTCGACCTGGGAACAGAACGCTCAACCTGGGAACAGAGCGTTCAACCTGGGGACAGAACGTTCAACCAGGGGACAAAATGCTCAACCAGGGGATTGAACTCTCAGTCAGGGGACAGAACGGTCAACCTGCATGGGGACAGAATGCTCAACAAGGGAACAGAACTGTCAACCTGGGGACAGAACGCTCAACCAGGGGACAGAACGCTCAACCTGAAAACAGAACGCTCAACCTTGGTACAGAACGTTCAACCTGGGGACAGAACGTTCAACCTGGGGATTGAACTCTCAGACAGGGGACAGAACGGTCAACCTGCATGGGGACAGAATGCTCAACAAGGGAACAGAACTGTCAACCTGGGGACAGAACGCTCAACCAGGGGACAGAACGCTCAACCAGGGGACATAACGCCCAACCAGGGGACAGAACGGCCAACCAAGGGACAGAATGCTCAACCAGGGGACATAACGCCCAACCAGGGGAAAGAACTCTCAACCAGGGAACAGAACGCCCCACCAGGGGACAGAACGCTCAGCCAGGGGAAAGAACTCTTAACCAGGGAACAGAGCGTTCAACCTGGGGACAGAACGTTCAACCAGGGAACAGAACGCTCAACCAGGGAACAGAACGCCCAACCAGGGGAAAGAACTCTCAACCAGGGGACAGAACGCTCAGCCAGAGTCAAAGACCTACAAAATGAGCGAATGAGTGTAAAGGAAAACATTATGACGAAAAAAAGTTGTTAAGCTGGAAGAGAAAAGGCAAAGTCCCATATAACCCGTCTCTTACGAATAATACAATACTATAACTATGCTTACCTGCAAGACTTGTGATGAACCAACGGTTTCTCATATTGTTAAAGTAATTTTTCTTACTCCTCACCTCAAAATCAGCCGAACAGTGTTTATGGTTACGTTTAATGGTAAACATGTTTTTTGATAATATTGCAGTCTTTTTTAAGGTTTTCACTTAACCCATATCTAACCTATATTTGTATAGTGATTGTCCTCGACGAAGCAGAAGACGCTAATTCTACCGTGATGCCTGGTCTTATTTTACTTGGGATTTTACTGGGATCTCCATGCAAATCTATTTAATTTGTATCCCCGAATACGTCCACATGTTGAGTGTTGTATACAGAAATACAAAGTCACATTTGCATCCAACACATCAAGGGACGTCAATAGAAAACTTAAAAAATATTTTTTACATAATAAACTTGTGTAAGGTCAAGATCACAAGGTTCAAGATTATAATTCACAGAATTTAGATCGTAAATAATCAATTCTTCTATATAACATTTACAATATAAATCACTACATTTACAATATAAATCACTACATTTACAATATAAATCACTACATTTACAATATAAATCACTTCATTTACAATATAAATTACTACATTTACAATATAAATCACTACATTTACAATATAGATCACCAGTTTTACAATAGAAATCACCAGTTTTACAATATGGCAACATTTGACATCCCATAGCCAGATGACACGTAGAGATAAAACATCATATACCACATAAATTAGTCCGCAGACGTACGATATTTGAAATATAACATTTAAGATTGCGTTTTAGAAAATTAATCAGTGGTATTACAAAAGATACGCACTATATACCGGGGGAATAAAGATATATATCTAATCACCAATTTCTCAGATACATATCGTACATTTGTATTATGCATTTAAGCAGATTTCATCAATAAATATTCAGTATAATGTATTTTATTGCTTACTTCTCTTCATTTAAAATCAGTTATCGGCTCCCATAACGCGCGTAAATGTTCATTGCGAATGGCAGCAAACTACCTTACTTTAAATTTTACATGATATTTATATTTTAGTATACATGGTGCAGAGAAGTGTCTGTTTATTAGTCCTCGGATGATAATTAGCCTTACCTTATCTATCAACATGGTGTTTTATTGAAATACCCCAATATTAACACGCACTCAAGAAGATTAATATTTATTATTTATTATTATCATATGAAATTCAGGGTCACGTTCATCATCTCGACCTTAAATGTAATTTTTATTTCAAAATACATGTATAACCTTAATAAGCTATGAGTCTCATGAAATGATCATAG
The DNA here is from genome assembly GCF_902652985.1 of Pecten maximus. NCBI lineage: Eukaryota > Metazoa > Mollusca > Bivalvia > Pectinida > Pectinidae > Pecten > Pecten maximus. The sequence continues at coordinate 29,963,037 of NC_047019.1, forward strand.
AGATCGAAATACCAACAACGGTAATCAAAGACCCATTGACCACAAACCATTTAATAAGGGTTTAATGGGCAAAAGCAGAAACAAGTAAACGTTTGAGTGGGAGGGAAACAAAACGAAAGCCATTTTAGCTTGATTCGGCGCGAAATACACGTGTTAGTAGCTTGTCACGTGTCCACTTTATATCAATTACAGGGTTTTGATTTGACGGCGCCTGGCTGACGTTTGATAGGTGACGAGTTTGCCGGTTTAACACCGCGGCGTTGGTGAGCCCGACTGGCCACATTAGGCCTACCACTAACGCGTAAAACACGTGTTTATAGAAGGTCTAGTGGGTATCCTGTCACTTTGTGTAAATGTAGATAAGATTCGCGAACATAAAAAGCTGACACAAAATCGATCATATAAGCAAATTCAGTATTGATAAAATATTAGATGTTAGAAATGATAATGATTGTTACATGAACTGTTGTATAGATCGATATAATAATTGTCACTAAAGACTATTGATGTACCGTAGTACTACATCCCTACGTTAATGTACCGTAGTACTACATCCCTACGTTAATGTACCGTAGTACTACATCACTACGTTAATGTACCGTAGTACTACATCACTACGTTAATGTACCGTAGTACTACATCACTACGTTAATGTACCGTAGTACTACATCCCTACGTTAATGTGCCGTAGTACTACATCACTACCTTAATGTACCGTAGTACTACATCCCTACGTTAATGTGCCGTAGTACTACATCACTACCTTAATGTACCGTAGTACTACATCCCTACGTTAATGTACCGTAGTACTACATCCCTACGTTAATGTACCGTAGTACTACATCCCCACGTTAATGTACCGTAGTACTACATCCCTACGTTAATGTACCGTAGTACATGTACTACATCCCGAAGTTAATGTACCGTAGTACTACATCCCGAAGTTAATGTACCGTAGTACTACATCCCGAAGTTAATGTACCGTAGTACTACATCACTACGTTAATGTACCGTAGTACTACATCACTACGTTAATGTACCGTAGTACTACATCTCCACGTTAATGTACCGTAGTACTACATCTCTACGTTAATGTACCGTAGTACTACATCCCCACGTTAATGTACCGTAGTACTACATCCCCACGTTAATGTACCGTAGTACTACATTCCCACGTTAATGTACCGTAGTACTACATCCCCACGTTAATGTACCGTAGTACTACATCCCCACGTTAATGTACCGTAGTACTACATCACCACGTTAATGTACCGTAGTACTACATCACTACGTTAATGTACAGTAGTACTACATCCCCACGTTAATGTACCGTAGTACTACATCCCTACGTTAATGTACCGTAGTACTACATCCCCACGTTAATGTACCGTAGTACTACATCACTACGTTAATGTACCTTAGTACTACATCCCTACGTTAATGTACCGTAGTACTACATCACTACGTTAATGTACCGTAGTACTACATCCCCACGTTAATGTACCGTAGTACTACATCCCCACGTTAATGTACCGTAGTACTACATCACTACGTTAATGTACCGTAGTACTACATCTCCACGTTAATGTACCGTAGTACTACATCACTACGTTAATGTACCGTAGTACTACATCTCCACGTTAATGTACCGTAGTACTACATCTCCACGTTAATGTACCTTAGTACTACATCCCCACGTTAATGTACCGTAGTACTACATCCCCACGTTAATGTATCGTAGTATTACATCACTACGTTAATGTACCGTAGTACTACATCCCTACGTTAATGTACCGTAGTATTACATCACCATGTTAATGTACCGTAGTACTACATCCCTACGTTAATGTACAGTAGTACTACATCCCTACGTTAGTGTACCGTAGTACTACATCCCTACGTTAATGTACCGTAGTACTACATCCCCACGTTAATGTACCGTAGTATTACATCCCTACGTTAATGTACCGTAGTACTTCATCCCTACGTTAATGTACCGTAGTACTACATCCCCACGTTAATGTACCGTAGTACTACATCACTACGTTAATGTACCGTAGTACTACATCCCTACGTTAATGTACCGTAGTACTACATCTCTACGTTAATGTACCGTAGTTCTACATCACTACGTTAATGTACCGCAGTACTTCATCCCCACGTTAATGTACCGTAGTACTAGAAATCTTGTCGAAAGTGAAATATGCAATTGTTGACATACCTTTGATGACGATTTTAGAAAATATGTAAATTTCGGAATTTGAAAGTTCCAAAGATATAAGCAAAATAACGTTTTGTTTTATTTCTAAATTTCATTTTGATTCATTTTACAACAGTTGCGAAACAAGTTATATCAACTTATATCAAAAACTCTCCTTGGTCCTGATGGAAACGCACGAGGGTTCTTAAAAGGAGTAACCGGAGAAAGGCAACCATGTCACCCATACCTTGTCATGCCCGATTGTGGAGGTCCTCTCGGCAAACGGAAATGTGTTATCACTGCACCACCCGACCACCTGTTAATCTGTGTCGTTGATCAGTTGCGTTCAATTTATTTTGTTTTCATTTACATTGGGAGACAAACATGGTACAACTAATACTAAACATCGACCTGACAAAAAACTAACAAACAGAAACCATCGATACCATATTCAAACTTTCCTATCATGGTCCCCAAAAAGCTGTATCCTTCATTTCTGCAGCATCCTCTCCTTCTACGGTTATATGTTACCGACTTAGGTCCAAATATCTATTTCCCTTTATTTCTGTCGGAACCATACCGTTCATTTGTACCACATAGTCGTAATCAATGATTGTTCTCATTACGATATAGAAATCAGTTACCGCTACAGTTAATATGATATGATTTTTAAAAAAAAAGTGAAAAATAAATCAAGCATTAAAATATTAAGACTATAATTATTATGATACGGGTACTTTTTGAACAGATTTTTTGGATCTCACTAAAGAAGCTGAATTTGTGTAGCTCGAGCAGTATTAAAACAAATAAAGCAAAAAAAAATCTTTCTCAGAGACGTTAATAGACCACCATTGTGATCATAGCGATTCCAAATGATTCCCAAAAGGATGTGTTCAACCAAGATTATTCGACTGAGTTCAAGATATGATGTAAATTGGTCATTGCGACAGTGTATTTCGACAGTATACGACCCACAGGAGATGTTCCATTCTTTAATACCAGCTCTAAGATGATGGTAACATATAATGCAGGACTGTTCCCTGCTGTCATATGAGTTACCAGTTAGTACTAACACGCAGAGTGTCTGAAAGTATTGTCACAAACGATACCAGCGAGGGTCCCCGAACGTCATTTAACCATTCGTTTCACGAGGAACCATCGAATTGGAAATGTGTGAGTCTGGAAGGAGTACACCAATATAGAGTAAACGATGTCTTTCGAAATTATTTTTCTGTGTTCTTGTTTTCGACACTTTAAAGGGAATTGCTGAGCTAGCCATTGGCATGACATCCGGTCTCTACCTTGTACAATTATTGGCATGACATCCGGTGTCTACCTCGTACAATTATTGACATGACATCCGGTCTCTATCTTGAACAATTATTGGTATGATATCCGGTCTCTACCTTGTACAATTATTGACATGACATACCGGTCTCTACCTTGTACAATTATTGACATGACATCCGGTGTCTACCTTGTACAATTATTGACATGACATCCGGTCTCTATCTTGTACAATTATTGGTATGATATCCGGTCTCTACCTTGTACAATTATTGACATGACATCCGGTCTCGACCTTGTACAATCATTGACATGACTTACCGGTCTCTACCTTGTACAATTATTGGCATGACATCCGGTCTCTATCTTGTACAATTATTAACATGACATCCGGTCTCTACCTTGTACAATTACTGACATGACATACCGGTCTCTATCTTGTACAGTTATTGGCATGACATCCGGTCTCTACCTTGTACAATTAATAAAACGACATGCTGGTATCTGCCTTGTACAATTATTGGCATGACATCCGGTCTCAACCTTGTACAATTATTGACATGACATCCGGTCTTTACCTTTTACAAATATTAACATGAAATCCGGTCTCTACCTTGTACAATCATTGGTATGACATCCGGTCTCTACCTTGTACAATTATTGACATGACATTCGGTATCTACCTTGTACAGTTATTGGCATGACATCCGGTCTCTACCTTGTACAATTATCGACATGGCATCCGGTCTCTACCTTGTACAATTATTGGCATGACATCCGGTCTCTACCTTGTACAATTATTAACATGACATCCGGTCTCTACCTTGTACAGTTATTGGCATGACATCCGGTCTCTACCTTGTACAATTATCGACATGGCATCCGGTCTCTACCTTGTACAATTATTAACATGACATCCGGTCTCTACCTTGTACAATCATTAGCATGACATCCGGTCTCTACCATGTACAATCATTAGCATGACATCCGGTCTCTACCTTGTACAATTATTAACATGACATCCGGTCTCTACCTTGTACAATTATTGACATGACATCCGGTGTCTACCTTGTACAATTATTGGCATGACATCCGGTCTCTACCTTGTACAATTATTGACATGACATCCGGTCTCTACCTTGTACAATCATTAGCATGACATCCGGTCTCTACCATGTACAATCATTAGCATGACATCCGGTCTCTACCATGTACAATCATTAGCATGACATCCGGTCTCTACCTTGTACAATTATTAACATGACATCCGGTCTCTACCTTGTACAATCATTGACATGACTTACCGGTCTCTACCTTGTACAATTATTAACATGACATCCGGTCTCTAACTTGTACAATTATTGACTTGAGAACCAGTCACCAGCAACCATCCTGTCGCAAAAATTACAATAAAATCTGTTTTCCCTGTTTCACTCCAAACCGTTCCACCTGTTCTGCCATGCCCTACAAGAGTGTGTTCCATTCGGGGCACGTTTCCTCTAATGAATTCTTTGCCCTCAGAGATGAATCCAGTTTTTGCATTGATAAACATTGATGACTTTTTCCCTCTTTTAATCTATTTTGATATAATTGCCCCATACTGACAGCATAGGCTCTATCATGTCCTTTTCTCTTTTAATAAGCCATTTGATAAAGTGCTGAAATGTATTCTGCCATTTATCAACATCGCAATGCATTACACAATTATATGTTGTAACGATGCCGACTTAACGTCCTGGCATGTCTTCACCGACGTACAACCATTATCGAAAGGTTGCATGTCGAGCGATAATTGAAACCGCAACCAAAATTATAATTACATCTTAAAGTAATGGCATCAAGCTGAATCACTGGGTACGGAAAAAGTTGAATTCATGATATAAAAGTGGTACTCTGGACGATCTTTATTGTGTGTCATTAGCCTTGTTATAACGAATATTCTTAAATATTACAGCGCCGATCAAGCCGACGTAAACGTGTATCATATAGTGTTTGTAGCGGAGTTTAAACCGTCGTTAGTGTGCTTTAACTGAATATCTTCAAAAAAAATTATCTGCCTTAACCTGTGTCAGTGTCACAGTCAAACCTATTTGAACGCATATACTCTGACATATGGAGTGTCGCTGTTTCCGTTAGTATGCTATAACAGAACAGTTGTTACCGTCCCTTTTCATATAACACATTGACTGTTGTCGTCCCTGTTGATATAACACATTGACTGTTGTCGTCCCTGTTGATATAACACATTGACTGTTGTCGTCCCTGTTGATATAACACATTGACTGTTGTCGTCCCTGTTGATATAACACATTGACTGTTGTCATCCATGTTGGTATAACACCAGGGGGGCCGCGGTGGCCGAGTGGTTAAGGTGTGCCGACACTTTAACACTAGCCCTCCACCTCTGGGTTGCGAGTTCGAAACCTACGTGGGGCAGTTGCCAGGTACTGACCGTAGGCCGGTGGTTTTTCTCCGGGTACTCCGGCTTTCCTCCACCTCCAAAACCTGGCACGTCCTTAAATGACCCTGGCTGTTAATAGGACGTTAAACAAAAACAAACCAAATGGTATAACACATTGACTGTTGTCGTCCCTGTTGGTATAACACACTGACTGTTGTCGTCCCTGTTGATATAACACACTGAGTGTTGTCGTCCCTGTTGATATAACACATTGACTGTTGTCCTCACAGTTGATATAACAAATTGACTGTTGTCGTCCCTGTTGGTATAACACATTGACTGTTGTCGTCCCTGTTGATATAACACATTGACTGTTGTCGTCCCTGTTGATATAACACATTGACTGTTGTCGTCCCTGTTGATATAACACATTGACTGTTGTCGTGTCTGTTGATATAACACATTGACTGTTGTCGTCCCTGTTGATATAACACATTGACTGTTGTCGTCCCTGTTGATATAACACATTGACTGTTTTTCGTCCCTGTTGATATAGCACATTGACTGTTGTCCTCACAGTTGATATAACAAATTGGCTGTTGTCGTCCCTGTTGATATAACACATTGACTGTTGATATAACACATTGACTGTTGTCCTCACTGTTGATATAACACATTGACTGTTGTCGTCCCTGTTGATATAACACATTGACTGTTGTCGTCCCTGTTGATATAACACATTGACTGTTGTCCTCACTGTTGATATAACACATTGACTGTCGTCCCTGTTGATATAACACATTGACTGTTGTCGTCCCTGTTGATATAACACATTGACTGTTGTCCTCACTGTTGATATAACACATTGACTGTTGTCCTCACTGTTGATATAACACATTGACTGTTGTCCTCACTGTTGATATAACACAATGACTGTTGTCGTCCCTGTTGATATAACACATTGACTGTCGTCCCTGTTGATATAACACATTGACTGTTGTCGTCCCTGTTGATATAACACATTGACTGTTTTTCGTCCCTGTTGGTATAACACATTGACTGTTGTCGTCCCTGTTGATATAACACATTGACTGTTTTTCGTCCCTGTTGATATAACACATTGACTGTTGTCGTCCCTGTTGATATAACACATTGACTGTTGTCGTCCCTGTTGGTATAACACATTGACTGTTGTCCTCCCTGTTGATATAACACATTGACTGTTGTCGTCCCTGTTGATATAACACATTGACTGTTGTCCTCCCTGTTGATATAACACATTGACTGTTGTCGTCCCTGTTGATATAACACATTGACTGTTGTCGTCCCTGTTGGTATAACACATTGACTGTTGTCATCCATGTTGGTATAACACATTGACTGTTGTCGTCCCTGTTGGTATAAAACATTGACTGTTGTCATCCATGTTGGTATAACACATTGACTGTTGTCGTCCCTGTTGATATAACACATTGACTGTTGTCATCCATGTTGGTATAACACATTGACTGTTGTCCTCCCTGTTGATATAACACATTGACTGTTGTCGTCCCTGTTGATATAACACATTGACTGTTGTCGTCCCTGTTGATATAACACATTGACTGCTTTCATCCATGTTGGTATAACACATTGACTGTTGTCGTCCCTGTTGATATAACACATTGACTGTCGTCCTCCCTGTTGATATAACACATTGACTGTTGTCGTCCCTGTTGATATAACACATTGACTGTTGTCGTCCCTGTTGATATAACACATTGACTGTTGTCGTCCCTGTTGGTATAACACATTGACTGTTGTCATCCATGTTGATATAACGCATTGACTGTTGTCCTCCCTGTTGATATAACACATTGACTGTTGTCATCCATGTTGGTATAACACATTGACTGTTGTCGTCCCTGTTGATATAACACATTGACTGTTGTCGTGTCTGTTGATATAACACATTGACTGTTGTCGTCCCTGTTGATATAACACATTGACTGTTGATATAACACATTGACTGTTGTCGTGTCTGTTGATATAACACATTGACTGTTGTCGTGTCTGTTGATATAACACATTGACTGTTGTCGTCCCTGTTGATATAACACATTGACTGCTTTCATCCATGTTGGTATAACACATTGACTGTTGTCGTCCCTGTTGATATAACACATTGACTGTTGTCGTGTCTGTTGATATAACACATTGACTGTTGTCGTCCCTGTTGATATAACACATTGACTGTTGTCGTCCCTGTTGATATAACACATTGACTGTTGTCGTCCCTGTTGATATAACACACTGACTGTTGTCATCCATGTTGGTATAACACATTGACTGTTGTCGTCCCTGTTGATATTACACATTGACTGTTGTCGTCCCTGTTGATATAACACATTGACTGTTGTCGTCCCTGTTGATATAACACATTGACTGTTGTCGTCCCTGTTGATATAACACATTGACTGTTGTCGTCCCTGTTGATATAACACATTGACTGTTGTCGTCACTGTTGATATTACACATTGACTGTTGTCGTCCCTGTTGATATAACACATTGACTGTTGTCGTCCCTGTTGATATAATACATTGACTGTTGTCCTCCCTGTTGATATAACACATTGACTGTTGTCGTCCCTGTTGATATAACACATTGACTGTTGTCGTCCCTGTTGATATTACACATTGACTGTTGTCGTCCCTGTTGATATAACACATTGACTGTTGTCGTCCCTGTTGATATAACACATTGACTGTTGTCGTGTCTGTTGATATAACACATTGACTGTTGTCGTCCCTGTTGATATAACACATTGACTGTTGTCGTCCCTGTTGATATAACACATTGACTGTTGTCGTCCCTGTTGATATAACACATTGACTGTTGTCGTCCCTGTTGATATAACACATTGACTGTTGTCGTCCCTGTTGATATAACACATTGACTGTTGTCGTCCCTGTTGATATTACACATTGACTGTTGTCGTCCCTGTTGATATAACACATTGACTGTTGTCGTCCCTGTTGATATAACACATTGACTGTTGTCGTCCCTGTTGATATAACACATTGACTGTTGTCGTGTCTGTTGATATAACACATTGACTGTTGTCGTCCCTGTTGATATAACACATTGACTGTTGTCGTCCCTGTTGATATAACACATTGACTGTTGTCGTCCCTGTTGATATTACACATTGACTGTTGTCGTCCCTGTTGATATAACACATTGACTGTTGTCGTGTCTGTTGATATAACACATTGACTGTTGTCGTCACTGTTGATATTACACATTGACTGTTGTCGTCCCTGTTGATATAACACATTGACTGTTGTCGTGTCTGTTGATATAACACATTGACTGTTGTCGTGTCTGTTGATATAACACATTGACTGTTGTCCTCCCTGTTGATATAACACATTGACTGTTGTCGTGTCTGTTGATATAACACATTGACTGTTGTCCTCCCTGTTGATATAACACATTGACTGTTGTCGTCCCTGTTGATATAACACATTGACTGTTGTCGTGTCTGTTGGTATAACACATTGACTGTTGTCGTCCCTGTTGATATAACACATTGACTGTTGTCCTCCCTGCTGATATAACACATTGACTGTTGTCCTCCCTGTTGATATAACACATTGACTGTTGTCGTCCCTGTTGATATAACACATTGACTGTTGTCGTCCCTGTTGATATTACACATTGACTGTTGTCGTGTCTGTTGATATAACACATTGACTGTTGTCCTCCCTGTTGATATAACACATTGACTGTTGTCGTCCCTGTTGATATAACACATTGACTGTTGTCGTGTCTGTTGATATAACACATTGACTGTTGTTCTCCCTGTTGATATAACACATTGACTGTTGTCGTCCCTGTTGATATAACACATTGACTGTTGTCCTCCCTGTTGGTATAACACATTGACTGTTGTCGTCCCTGCTGGTATAACACTTTGACTGTTGTCCTCGCTGTTGATATAACACATTGACTGTTGTCCTCACAGTTGATATAACACATTGACTGTTGTCGTCCCTGTTGATATAACACATTGACTGTTGTCCTCACAGTTGATATAACACATTGACTGTTGTCGTCCCTGTTGATATAACACACTGACTGTTGTCGTCCCTGTTGGTAAAACACATTGACTGTTGTCGTCCCTGTTGATATAACACATTGACTGTTATCCTCACTGTTGATATAACACATTGACTGTTGTCCTCCCTGTTGATATAATAATTTGACTGTGCATCCTTATTTCTAAGTTATAACCGATTGGCTACTCAGTCCAAGGTCAAGCCAATACATTCGTTATCGTTATTGTCCAAATCAAGGAAAGTATATTAGGACAATCAGCCGTGCTATATCAAATTGATGAATGATTGCTCTATTGGTTTGTATTTCTGCAAGACTCGTTTGCTAGGAATATAGATATGTTTTGTTAGATTCTGTTTATACACAAATTCCCACGATGTCGCGAATTCGTTAGGGAGATTGGACATTTTTTATATAAATGACGTCTATTTTTTGGTTGTAGTTTATATATATATATATATATATATATTCTCTTCTATTTTCTATTTAGCTATCAGCAATCTTTTAATCTTGAAATACTGCATGGCGTTTCTTTATCTTTCTTATCAAAACGGAATGATCCCATGATAAAGAAAATATTTGTGAAATATTGTACATGGAGAGATTCCAAAAGCTGGAGTTATAACAGCTGTTTACATTACATTACACGAAATTACACCACGATATTCAAGTATAACAGCTGTTTACATGGCACGAAATCACACCACGATATTCAAGTACAACAGATGTTTACATTACATGGCACGAAATCACACCACGCTGTTCAAGTATAACAGCTATTTACATTCCATGGCACGGAATCACACCACGATGTTCAAGTATAACAGCTGTTTACATAACACGAAATCACACCACGATATTCAAGTATAACAGCTGTTTACATTACATTACACGAAATCACACCACGATATTCAAGTATAACAGCTGTTTACATTACATGGCACGAAATCACACCACGATATTCAAGTATAACAGCTGTTTACATGACATGACATGAAATCACACCACGATATTCAAGTATAACAGCTGTTTACATAACACGAAATCACACCACGATATTCAAGTATAACAGCTGTTTACATAACACGAAATCACACCACGATATTAAACTGTAACAGCTGTTTACATAACACGAAATCACACCACGATATTCAAGTATAACAGCTGTTTACATAACACGAAATCACACCACGATATTCAAGTATAACAGCTGTTTACATAACACGAAATCACACCACGATATTCAAGTATAACAGCTGTTTACATGACATGACATGAAATCACACCACGATATTCAAGTATAACAGCTGTTTACATAACACGAAATCACACCACGATATTCAAGTATAACAGCTGTTTACATAACACGAAATCACACCACGATATTCAAGTATAACAGCTGTTTACATGGCACGAAATCACACCACGATATTCAAGTATAACAGCTGTTTACATAACACGAAATCACACCACGATATTCAACTATAACAGCTGTTTACATAACACGAAATCACACCACGATATTAAACTGTAACAGCTGTTTACATAACACGAAATCACACCACGATGTTCACGTATAACAGCTGTTTACATTACATAACACGAAATCACACCACGATATTCAAGTATAACAGCTGTTTACATTACATAACACGAAATCACACCACGATATTCAAGTATAACAGATGTTTACATGGCACGAAATCACACCACGATATTCAAGTATAACAGATGTTTACATAACACGAAATCACACCACGATATTCAAGTATAACAGCTGTTTACATAACACGAAATCGCACCACGACATTCAAGTATAACAGCTGTTTACATAACACGAAATCACACCACGATATTCAAGTATAACAGATGTTTACATAACACGAAATCACACCACGATATTCAAGTATAACAGCTGTTAACATAACACGAAATCACACCACGATATTCAAGTATAACAGCTGTTTACATAACACGAAATCACACCACGATATTCAAGTATAACAGATGTTTACATAACATAACACGAAATCACACCACGATATTCAAGTATAACAGCTGTTTACATTACATGGCACGAAATCACACCACGATATTCAAGTATAACAGATGTTTACATAACACGAAATCACACCACGATATTCAAGTATAACAGATGTTTACATAACACGAAATCACACCACGATATTCAAGTATAACAGCTGTTTACATGGCACGAAATCACACCACGATATTCAAGTATAATAGTTGTTTGTATGACATGAGACGAAATCACACCACGATATTAAACTGTAACAGCTGTTTACATAACACGAAATCACACCACGATGTTCACGTATAACAGCTGTTTACATTACATAACACGAAATCACACCACGATATTCAAGTATAACAGCTGTTTACATTACATAACACGAAATCACACCACGATATTCAAGTATAACAGATGTTTACATGGCACGAAATCACACCACGATATTCAAGTATAACAGATGTTTACATAACACGAAATCACACCACGATATTCAAGTATAACAGCTGTTAACATAACACGAAATCACACCACGATATTCAAGTATAACAGCTGTTTACATAACACGAAATCACACCACGATATTCAAGTATAACAGATGTTTACATAACATAACACGAAATCACACCACGATATTCAAGTATAACAGCTGTTTACATTACATGGCACGAAATCACACCACGATATTCAAGTATAACAGATGTTTACATAACACGAAATCACACCACGATATTCAAGTATAACAGATGTTTACATAACACGAAATCACACCACGATATTCAAGTATAACAGCTGTTTACATGGCACGAAATCACACCACGATATTCAAGTATAATAGTTGTTTGTATGACATGAGACGAAATCACACCACGATATTCAAGTATAACAGATGTTTACATAACACGAAATCACACCACGATATTCAAGTATAACAGCTGTTTACATGGCACGAAATCACACCACGATATTCAAGTATAATAGTTGTTTGTATGACATGAGACGAAATCACACCACGATATTCAAGTATAATAGTTGTTTGTATGACATGAGACGAAATCACACCACGATATTCAAGTATAATATTTGTTTGTATGACATGAGACGAAATCACACCACGATATTCAAATACAGAAAACAAATTCATGTTGCTAGATAAGTTTCACTGTTTCACGCTCCGAATGACACCGTTTTACCAGGCGTCATTTGAGAAAACGAAAAACAAAGATATTGTTACTCTATTATCGTTATTAACATTTTATTAGATCGAAGCATTCAAAAAAATTTTAATGTGTAATAAAAGTTTATATTATGAAGAGGTATTTTCTGGACAGAAGCCCCCACTTCGTGGAGCTTATTGTAGTTATATTTTCAGAGATAATTGTGAAATACCTAACGTTTTACATGTATATCCCAGTTGTAAATGTATTATTTATTTATTGAATCTATCTATTCATGAGTATTTAGTTTAATACATGTACTAACATATTAGCGTCTGACTTTGATTCCCATTAAAGGAATCAACACGAGTGGCCGTTGATATAAATTAATCTGAATCAATCCTAATTAAGGCGCCGTGTTAATTTCCAGTCTGTAAACAGTCAGTCGTGTCATTGTGTGATGGAATGTACCCCGGTATAATGACGAAGTAAGGGATGAACATAACGCCAACCGCCTCAATAACCACCAACAAATGGTAGCGTGCATCGTAACACTGGTCTCCGGAAAAATGTCCCCTCCACTTCAGATCGGCGTGATAGTCTATTGACCAACTTCAGATGACCGTGATAAACTAGGGAACAAACAGTTTATTTGTTTAAAGGCTCTCGGCTTTTGTATCGGTTTGTGATACTTGTAAAACACAAACTGATACATATCACATGAGCGTTTCTACAAAGAATTGCTGTAGGACCTTAGAATATATTGTCCGTGAGAATCCTTTCTGGTCAGACAAAGAGAAGCTAGGTTTTCACACAAACATGTCTCCGTGTTGATCATTGGGCCTGCTTCATTACTTGGTTTTAACAAAGACGTCACGAAACAAACCCGTACAGGTAAGTAACCCTGGAAGGGTGATCCCTGTATTGTTCCGACATCATCCTGGCTACATACCGACGTATTATCCCTATCATATTCGCACAACATGCCCAATCTTCACGCAATCTAGATTTGGAACCTATTCGAAATAAAAATGTACAAAGTGGCGTTTTTAATCCTACAGTCTGGAATAAGTATCTTGTTATTGTTTGTATTCTGGTATTATAAGATATGCTTGATATTCCTTACGCCAGCCTCCAGTCACGGCGTCAGATACAGAATTTGAAGCATGTCTGATGACAATACGGTCACTAACTGTCGCAGGTTTTATGGATAGACCTTTCACAAAAGTTATGTGCAAAATAATTTCCCATGATCCTTACGGGGCAAGAAAGATTAACAAAAAATGAAATTCTTACGACTGAGCGTGCTATTTGTTTATACATTGTACAGGAGACATATCATATGTAGCATGGTATCTACTATCGGTTATATGTACTTTGTATGTAAAAATAATTCCGATCTCGTCCTTGTCCCTTCTCCCGGGTATTTCACGATAAAAACCTCATCACTATTATTCAGACGCTTTGTACCGGAAGCGTGAAAGGAAGCGCCCAGATGATTTGATATTGATCTGCTGGAAGCGGTCGACCATGCATTTCCGTCATTAGAGAGGGTTGCGTATCCCCATAGAATGGCATACCTGACCAGGTGTAAACTCTAGGTAAGGCCAGGGAGACTGAAATGAAATTGAGAAGTTCTGGAGTGCGGGTCAGATAAAGACATTTCCATTCTTTGAGGCGTTCTCACCCTCGCACGATTTTTCGTTTGTTCCGAGTTTAATCCGATGTTATTTCAGCTCTGGTCACTTTGAATCATGCTGAACATCCCCATACACAATACGTAAGCCATACCCCTATATGGAATGTTGACAACGTAACTTCACACATTAGCGAGCGATGTATTGCGTTGTTTTAAAACTGCAGTGAGGATGTTTGACATAGATATTTGATCAGTTTAGATGCATTTAATTAAAACCTATCCTTTACATACAGTAAATCTATACCAAAAATAGTCCACGCAATACTGTGTGGCTAGTATGCCTACAAACATGATTACATCGATATCTGAATCATTTTACCGGCGTCTCTTTATACCCCACTGACACAGCCCACATAAACACGTTATCGCGATGGTCCACATGGACACATTGTAAAACAGCTGGGCTGCGACGTTTAGATTTTCACTGCGGTTTCATGTCAGATCTTCAACGAAATCCCTTACTGAGTAAAGAATGTGAAGTATAGAAAGCAACAGATTTGTTGTACGAATCTGTAAATGTACTTTTGTAAACTTTAAACCACATTATACTGTGATTAAGTGTAGATACAGCGATGTTTAAGTAAATTTTGTACAGTGTCCGCGTTTGGAGATTATGTAGAAATAAAGTCTAATGTTTTAAGTTACGAATACGCTCAGAAACGATAGCGCGCGCCTGGAAAAGGTGTGTATGAAATGTAAGAAATGTATTGTCTCTGTGTTTACTGCACACCATTGGTTGGTTCCACCATCAGTCTCCGACTTTTCAGTATTAATATTAGCATGGGTAATTACCGAATCGATAGTAGACTGATAGCAAACGCTTTATACCGGATAATCGAGAGTAAACTGATAACAAACCCTCTATACCTGATAATCGGGGAAAAAAACTGGTGACAAACGCTTTATACCGGATAATCGAGAGTAGACTGATGACAAACGCTTAAATATCGGATAATCGGGAGAAGACTTGAGAGCAAACGCTTAAATATCGGATAATCGGGAGTAGCGATTATTCTTGTGAGCTGTGAATCAAACCTGTTCATTGGTACCGGCTAATTGATGATCATTTATAAATTTATTAAAGTATATTTGAATATTTGTTTTTACTGAAGAGAAATCTTACAAACAATAGGTGTACTACATAGACAATGGACAATTATATACCTACCATACGCTGTTGTAAGTCTATATACGGGTATACCTTATACATAGTGACTACCAATATCATATAACAACATAACAGTATAGTGATATATAA
This sequence comes from Pecten maximus, assembly GCF_902652985.1. NCBI lineage: Eukaryota > Metazoa > Mollusca > Bivalvia > Pectinida > Pectinidae > Pecten > Pecten maximus. The sequence goes on from NC_047019.1 coordinate 29,979,170, forward strand.
GTCATTATAGATAGATACTTCAATTGATACAACACTAAGCTATTACATGTCTGTATTGAACTATTTGGTGGAAACGTTAAGATTTGTATCTCTTGGTTTTTGTTCGTGTCTATAAATATATTATGATATGTAAAACCTGTAACTGTAGAATGTACAATCTGATAGTGTTGATGGTATGATATCGCACCGTGTGAACTATGTGATATGTGTCTACCTATATGTTAAAATCTGCCCCCTTAGAACAAACTCTGGCGTGGTGGCTTCTTCTATGTACCCCGTTGTTTTTACCGACAACATTAACCAATAAGAACGCTTTCAAATCGGTTGATAGGTTGGCCGGTGTCGATGAATGATCACCACTTTGAAACAAAAGGTCAGGTTCGATGGTAGATATAATTGGTCGTTAATGACAACTAATGTCGGTCGATTGGCAGATATTCCATGCCTTGACAATCTAGAATTGTTATGTGTGTCAAAGGAATAGTTATTTATAGATAATTCGGTTGTTCTAATCCGACGGACAGAAGGACGGACGTACAGTCGTATAAATAAAGGCGATATCTGACGGACAGATGGACGGACGCGAACGGGCCGTCTTACAAATAAAAGCGGTACCTGGCGGACATATGGACGGACGTACAGTCGTACAAATAAATGTGGTATCTGACGGACAAATGGACGGACGTACAGTCGTACAAATAAAGGCGGTATCTAACGGACAGATGGACGGACGCGAACGGGCAGTCTTACAAATAAAAGCGGTACCTGGCGGACAAATGGACGGACGTACAGTCGTACAAATAATGTGGTATCTGACGGACAGATGGACGGACGTGCAGTCGTACAAATAAAGGCGGTATCTGACGGACAGAAGGTCGGACATACAGTCGTACAAATAAAGGCGGCATTGACACGGTTTGAGAAGCTCTGAATAATTCGATGAAACCACAAACATGTTGACGTTCCTCATTTTGCTGGTCCTGATTTCCATAGAAGAATTCTTTGCAATCTCTCCAGAACATCACACTTGCCGAGAAACAGCATAACCTAATACTATACCTTTCTACAAAAAACATAACATTCAAAATGCTGATGTTTCCCATCAGACTATGCATGGCTGACTTCACGTTGTGAAAAAACATACAACCGACATTGAATTTATCCTAAAGTATTGGCACGGTACTTATTTCGAGGTGCCCTAGTTGTAGGTCTGCCGATAACGCGAGTCGTACCCTCCAAATTGTTCGTTATCTCGTAAGATCTCGGGTGTTGATGTGTCTATCTAGCCGACCATTGATGTGCTTATCTGTCCGGTCACCGGATCAAAAAGATCCACGTGTACATCAGTAAACATACACATATCTCTATTGACAATCAGTAAGTGTTCAAACAGTCCACGCCATTTTAAAACCCATCATACACCAGTTGATAATCAGTGTTGTAGTATCAAGCATCAGATGCAGACAACCGTCAAGCTATCGACCGAAGTTTAAGAGAGCGGAATTGTGTTTCGGATCTGCCCAGATCACATATTACACAACGATGTTCTGTAAACGCCGAATGAAAGACTTCAAATCTGGTTTACAAAATACCAGTCATTGCGTCAAATTTGTTAGTGACTTGTTAAATAATAGTTATTGCACCAAAGGTTTTAGTTACTTGCTAAGCACCAAAGGTTTTAGTGACTTCCTAAGCACCAAAAGTTTCAGTTACTTGCTAAGTGCCAGTTATTTCACCAAAGGTTTTAGTTACTTGCTAAATACCAGTTATTGCACAAAGGTTTTAGTTTCTTGCTAAGCACCAAAGGTTTTAGTTACTTGCTAAGTACCAGTTATTTCACCAAAGGTTTTAGTTTCTTGCTAAATACCATTTATTGCACAAAGGTTTTAGTTACTTGCTAAGCACCAAAGGTTTTAGTTACTTGCTAAGTGCCAGTTATTTCACCAAAGGTTTTAGTGACGTATTAAGTATCATTTAGGCTTTTCTTCCATCATTTTTATTACCAGCGATGTAAATTTCTATAACACACATTTTATGGTGGAACAATCTAAGATATTTTCACACTAAAGGATATTTCTTATGTATTAACCATGGGTTATCTTTTATCTTAGTCACATTGTATGTATGCAGTAGGTACAAGAACATCGTCTAGGCGACAGTATGCACTATTAAACAAAAAAATTAATATTTTTATTACGTTTTGAATTGTTGTTAAACAGCTTTACATCAAACGCCATTTTTCTTATAAATAAAAACACATGTCGTCAGCTCGAGTTCTCTCATTACACAAATTTAATGTTTTCTGTGTTGTATGCTTAAATAGCCAGCTTAATTCACGCCGACCGTACACATCACCCTCAGATGGCAGAACAACTGTTAATGACTAGGATTTACTATAAAGTAATAGTTACGGCTGTTCCAAGTACGTATGGGTGCGTTGCTGGTTATTTCAAATAAAGAATTAAGTGTTTCTTTAAAGTAAATGATACCCATGTTGTTACGGTGTTCTCCGGTCTTAACTCCTAAATTTTGATTAGAAAAAACGCTCTGAAAGACTTTGCAAGCAAAAGTTCAAGAAACGGATTAACTTAACCAACTACACACTTAAATGTAAAGCAAATGTAATGTTCCAGGCGCAGGGGTCCGTGCCTCTCCGTACATCTAAGTGTAATATATTTGGATGGAGACAGCAATCACTGTGTGTATGTAGCTTGTTTGTCAATGGAGCGAGCCCTAACGCATAGTTACCGTCCCAATGTCACTACAAGGTCGTTCATGATTTCGTACTCAGCATCTGACTCGTTCATCAGATTTAGTAGGATGTCTTAGAAGATTGGATTTCAAACTAGTCTTTTCTGTGATGCTCACTCATGCATTGCCGCAACATAGATAATTCTAACGATTTCTCTCAAAATCTAGTGAAACATATAGAAGACATTCCATAATTCGTAAAGAATTCTTCGATACATTGAAAATGAATTTCGAATTTAAATGATGTTAATTTGAAGACAAAGCAAGATATTGCAAAATGTTTAATTCAGTGTTTAAGATGAAGTCGGAAACTTACAAAAACGTATTAAAAATCTGTATCTTTTATTAATAACCGTTTATCTTTCACAGTAATAATTCATTCCGAATGCTGTTCAGAGGTAGATCAGCTGTCCCAGTATTACCAAATCCTGCAGGTAGGTCGTAAGATGCGTACTTTCCATCCCCATACTTTGTAAACGAGACTTTTGGGGGTCTTTGTGTCTTCTGATCTCCATAGACAGTATTCTCCTAATGTTTACCTTGATGCTGCTTCACTTTTGGCCTTTCAGTTTCAGGCGATCGCTTCAATAATTAAAGCTACTTGTACTCTCCCTAGACAGCGACATACCAAATTCTTTAAAATGGTATATGATGCTCCCAACTTGACGTTAAGCACTGAAAGGGACTAACAATGAAACCTAAATGGCCAACCAGATGTGCTGGGAGGTCACTAAGATGTGCTTTCGGCTTGACATTTAAGTGGAAATGGGCCCCTACCCCCGGCTTAGCACAATTCAAGTAGATACTGTTCTTTTTAAGAACATTCGCTAGCATCCAACCCTCCAGTATAACGAATGACAATGTCGGGCCGACATAACACGTGTCAACCACCACAGTCGGGATTGGCATAATTACCACCATTCTCAAGAAGGCGAAAATCGCTGACTTAGTTAATAGAACATCTCTCAAACCTTAACCATAATTATTTTCTTGTCATTACGTAAGCAAATCTACCAACTCTCTCTAGGTTTGACGATGATAAGTTGGAAATTTCGACCCTTTCCTGCCGCTGACCGTATCGGCATGATGTGGGTAATATGCCCCAGTCCTGTCGAGTCCCACCAGTCTGCTCCAGCAATATCTAGAAACATCATCAGGCCTCGAGTATAATCTCATAGACGGGCATGGAATAAGAAGAATTTTTTGTTATAATAACGATAATATTTGGTCTGCGGGCATCACTGTAAACATCAGTTAGGTAGACTGTATACAAAAACCGGATTCGATGGATGTGTCTCCGGCTTTGCTATATCGGCCACGTTTTGTGTGATACTGTCTTGTGAAATGCCAGAACTGTTAATCTTTCGTTCACCATTAATTGCCTTTGGCATTTTGTAAATCTTTACAAATGTCAGGAAGCCGCTTGGGTTGCATGATAACTTTCATTTACATATCAAAAGAAATTTGCCGATGATTAAGAACAACTCTAATAATATGAGAAAAAAATTCATTTGTTTTACAGCAATCTTTAGCCATCCCTGTTTGACCAGATGGTTACACGCAGGGTGGAGTAAACGTTATCTGTTATAACACTGATTGAAATTATATTGTTTTAATTTACAATTTAAGATGATTAATATCACTTTTCATAAAACTTTCATTTAGAGCTTCAAAACTATCATTGGAAGGTCGGACGATCCCGGACGGAAACTAAGGACCATCCACAATTACAGATAAAAGTAGAGAAGAAAGCTGGAAGTAGCTTGTAAGGAAATGAACATGTGTTGAAAAGGTAGGTATGGCAGTGGACACCAACTTCAGGGATAGTTTGTTGTGCATTTCACTGGAACATTCTGTCACATGTATTTGCATTTCTTTTCCTGTCCATCATACAGTCGTCAGAATGAACCATTTACCCATCCTTTAGAGGAATTTTATCTTGAAGAATTTAGATTAGAATCCGTACATGCCACAAAAATGAATGTTTGACTAGTATGCATAGTTGTAATACAATATGTGACACAAAAATCTGGATTTTTTTTCGGTCTTATTTACATTCAAATAGGGTTTATTATGACTGAAGCAAAAATACGTTTGAATTTCCATTTATCGTATAAATGACGTCAGTAAGCTCAAACCCCAAAACAGCCGAATTTTCCAGAAGAAATAATATAATATGAAATGGTCTTAACACAAATTTAGCTTCATCATATATTTCACATACATTTTACCTGTGTAGATATGTTAACGATTGCATAATTTAAGAAGAATTATTTTTATCATTGAATGTATGCAGAATGCGGTTTCTGATTGATTGAGTTTTTATTTTTATATCTCTATATTTACACTCTCCAAGCTTTTTCACTATTCAACAATAGCAGAGGTATTTGCTATTCTTGCTTGGCACCATTGACATTTGAACTTGTCAATGAAAATGTTACAGTACAGGAACTACTTTTACAAAACATGTAAATGCGTGACAAATTACTGATCATTTGAATCGTTATATTTTGTTTTTGTAAGTATCCAAGTAGATACAAAATAATATGATTATTTGACCTGATTAAATGTAATAATGTTGAAAATGTTTGTGTTATTTATGGTCATTTCACACGTAAAAATAGAACTATTTGTCACCGCGTAAGAAAGTTCCAACTGTTGTATTCCCTCCCACCACTAACCGACTTTTACGGGATTATGATGTCATTTACAAATGAGGATTGATTTACATCAAAATAAAATAGAAAGTCGCGTTAATGTAAATACAGTCATCGGAATTTGATTTTATGTTAACCATGTTTTAATGGAGCAATTCACAATTTGGCATTTAAAGCATTGATGCCAATATTCGTTTAGTTCCATAGGGATATGAAAAAGATGTTTGCAAACTTTTGTAAGAATCCGCTACGCGGGTTCATAAAGTTTCCAAACAATTTTTTTCATATCCCTATCAAGCTGGAAAATATTGACTTCAATGTTTGATTGTTTGAAATTAAACCGTGTTTTCTGCGCACTGATACAACGTTGTCGTTTAGAAGTGATGCGACGTTGAACTGGTGTTCCCTAGCAGTAGGTGAAAACGATTTCAAGGATATATCGTTTGAAACAGATTCTATGTCTAATCGGTCAGATCAGCGTCTCTAGGTAGCAGACGATGTTAACAGAAACCCGGGTGTGTTAAGTAAAGAAGACCTTTGACATAAGTGAATAACCATAAGACTAAAATTCAGTATCATACACATCCGAAAACCATGTCGATATCCCAAATTTTACAAGGTTTTTATAAATACTGGACTTTTAGTGTTGTCATGTCTTGCATCTAGATATTCGAAAAATTTCGTATCTAGAACTAGAATAGCACTTACATTTGTATAATACTTGTGTCAATTACATTTCTTATAAGAAATGTGTAGCGCCATAACTTGTGAAGTTGCTTTATCATTATTTCTATTTATTTATTTATTTATCTATTTTATAATCATATTTTTTTTTCTTTTTCTGTGGCTTACGTGACTGAATGCTTACTAAAGAAAGTTCTGACATAATCACTGTAAATTACAGTCTCATAACTACAATATGGTTTACTAACGACATATAAGCAAATACAACACAGAATGTTAATATATTTATATATTTTACATTGCCAGGTTAACCAATAATACATTACTAATGTTTCTATGTATGTATTTTACGTTGCCAGGTTAACCAATAATACATCACTAATGTTTACTATGTATGTATTTTACATTGCCAGGTTAACCAATAGTACATCACTAATGTTTCTATGTATATATTTTTACATTGCCAGGTTAACCAATAATACATCACTAATGTTTACTATGTATATATTTTTACATTGCCAGGTTAACCAATAATACATTACTAATGTTTACTATGTATGTATTTTTACATTGCCAGGTTAACCAATAATACATTACTAATGTTTCTATGTATGTATTTTACGTTGCCAGGTTAACCAATAATACATCACTAATGTTTACTATGTATGTATTTTACATTGCCAGGTTAACCAATAATACATCACTAATGTTTCTATGTATATATTTTTACATTGCCAGGTTAACCAATAATACATTACTAATGTTTACTATGTATATATTTTACATTGCCAGGTTAACCAATAATACATCACTAATGTTTACTATGTATATATTTTTACATTGCCAGGTTAACCAATAATACATTACTAATGTTTACTATGTATATATTTTACATTGCCAAGTTAACCAATAATACATTACTAATGTTTACTATGTATGTATTTTTACATTGCCAGGTTAACCAATAAATACATTACTAATGTTTCTATGTATTTATTTTACATTGCCAGGTTAACCAATAATACATTACTAATGTTAACTATGTATGTATTTTACATTGCCAGGTTAACCAATAATACATTACTAATGTTTCTATGTATGTATTTTACATTGCCAGGTTAACCAATAATACATTACTAATGTTTACTATGTATGTATTTTACATTGCCAGGTTAACCAATAATACATTACTAATGTTTACTATGTATGTATTTTACATTGCCAGGTTAACCAATAATACATTACTAATGTTTACTATGTATGTATTTTACATTGCCAGGTTAACCAATAAATACATTACTAATGTTTACTATGTATGTATTTTACATTGCCAGGTTAACCAATAATACATTACTAATGTTAACTATGTATGTATTTTACATTGCCAGGTTAACCAATAATACATTACTAATGTTAACTATGTATGTATTTTACATTGCCAGGTTAACCAATAATACATTACTAATGTTTACTATGTATGTATTTTACATTGCCAGGTTAACCAATAATACATTACTAATGTATACTATGTATGTATTTTTACATAATTGTACGTATGTCACGATTGTTATTTATTATGTATTACATTTTATTAATGTATATTTTTTGTTTCAATGTATATATTATTATTAACACGATCTTTGGAGGAAATAAATATGATAATGAGGTCGTCAGAATGAATCCGTTACGTTCTATCTTATTACTGAGGGTCAAGCATTGAGCACCAAGTAGAACATTTTAATGACTTTGGTACGCCCAGGGCTGTGGATGTAGTATTAATGGACGAACGTCAAATCCAAGGTAAAAATGTGAGATTGTGTCAATGGAAACATCAGGAAGCACAAGGATAGAGATAAACCCCCAAAATAGTCGTCTATTGCGATTAATGTCAATTCTTACACGCTCCCTTTATAACGGAAATCGGTGGAGAGTGACGTCAAGGATTGACCTTACTGGGAAAAGAAGAAAGGACAAGACCGGATATTCTCCTAAACGTATATCAATAGTACTGGATACTGACGGACGAGAACCGGTATTACCAGGCTCACGGAATAAGGCGGACAGCACCGGATACTGTCGGAGATGGACTAGTATTATAGGAAGTTGACGGAGTTTGACGAGCAGTAACAGATACTGACGGAGATGAACTGGTATCACAGGAAACTGGCGATGTGTGACGGGTAGAACCGGATACTGTCGGAGATGGACTAGTATTACAGGAAGTTGACAGAGTGTGGCGGGCAGTACCGGATACTGACGGAGATGGACTGGTATCACAGGAAACTGGCGATGTGTGACGGGTAGAACCGGATACTGTCGGAGATGGACTAGTATTACAGGAAGTTGACAGAGTGTGGTGGGCAGTACCGGATACTGGCGGAGACGGACTGGTATAGGAAGCTGACCGAGTTTGACTAGCAGTAACAGATACTGAAGGAGATGAACTAGTATTAGAGGATTCTGACGGAGTGTGGCGATCAGCAACGGAGACTGGGAGACCTGTGGTACCGAAGGCTAATACAGTACTATTACTCCGGAACGTCACATTAATGATAGTGATCACAGTCGTATCGTATTTGATGAAGTACCGTATTTCGCAAACTTAAAAACGTCATAAATAATATCTACAGAGAGACAATAATGACAGTGTGTGTGTTCCTGCTCTCGGTAGTCATATGTTATGCAATACTCCGTCTATAAAGCGGCTTTTTCTAGCTTCATCTGATTTCACGTTGAATTTTATTTTCCTCTCTTTATTGGTCAGGATTATTACATGGTACTAACGCCAAGCAGTGCCTGGGAGGTTCAAAGGAACGTGTCTGAGGTCATGTATAAAAAGGAAAAATCTAACACGATTTTCGTGTATGTTTTATGTTTGTGTTTAATGAATCAGGCTCTTCACAGTTTTAATTTTAAAATATATAAGTTAAATAAACTCTATGCTATATCGTTTTTACAGAACGGCAATATTGCAAGGCAAATTATATAATAAATATGTATTATAAACAGGCTGTCGTGTGTTGTATAAGAAAAGGGCCTATATATTATCTTTACACGTTTTTATACCACACTAGATTTTGTACTGAATGCATCGGTTGAAAAAAGAGGATGTTACCTCTATTTGACATTGTGACGTCATCATTCCTTCACTTCTAGACGTCAGTTTGTCTGCCTTGTCATTTAGCTCATATTTCAGGAAGCAGATTGGTAATTTTGAGAGACGGTAAGTAATGTTTTCGCAGCATATATAATATGAATATTAAGAAAACAATTACGGATATAGTAATTATCTGAAGTTGTAATGTTTTTTAAGAATTTTCAACTCTGGTAAAACCTTCCGTACAATATATCTATATGCGCAATACGCTCAGCAGCCGCAGACATCATAGAACAACTTCGTCGATACAGAAGATCGTTATATGTAAATACAACTATGCATCTACGAAGGGAATTATATATAGCATTTTGTTTCTTTTAATAGCATTTCGGTTAGTTCTAGGCGCCAAATCTGTCTAACAGTGTCAGATATTTTTTAGTCTCGGCTGTTATTCTTGCTATACGCATGTCCCGTTACATTACCAGTGGCCAGGAACACATTTATCAGTTGGTCAGAAACTTACTGTCATTGCTGAAATGAGATGTCAAACCCGGTTACGCAATTCGTGTTGGAATACATATCATAAAATGTGTTTTTTGGTTTTTTTTATCTGAAGCTGCACGTCTCATTAGATTGGTCGTCTCTGACGCAGGGTTTCCCTTACACATACCAGGACTGACGTTCCCTGACAGGATCAAAGAGACCGGGTAAAATACAGTTTTAAGTAGTTAAAGCGTAAACACGCGACTGCGCGAGCAGCAAAACATCTCCTTGTTCCAGAAGAAACTTTAAACGATTTCCAACACTCTACAAATCGTTCTGAATATTTTCTGGAAATGTCAGACCTATTGTAATCTCACAATGCCATCGCTATTTTTACATGTCAACTCCTCTTTTTGTCATTTGTTGCCTCATCATTAAATTATTGAACAGTTACTACCAGCGTTACATAACAGAGCCATTTCAGAGCACTTCAAGCAGCGACGCGTCCGCAACGTCCAAAGCGCATTGCTTCAAACAGCGGCACCATTACATATACAATGATATAGCCATCACTAGAAATTTGAGGAGTAAGATGTACTATATATATATACAACTTAATGTTTTTATGCATGTCGTACATGTATAAATGTATGTCATTTTGTTTAATATGTCACTTTTGTCGCGATCGTTATCTTCTTCCTGTATATAAATAATTGTAACAAATGTAAAATTGTGGTCTGTTAAACAACCTGAATACATTTTGAATTGTAATAGCGTTTGACGTATTGGTTGGTATTGCAGTCTCATTGCCGAGGAAAACCGTTACGATTTTTTGTAACGAGACGCCGGTGTACGACAGATGTAGATAAAATTACGGTAATAGACGGGCAATTATGTCAAATAAAAACATTTACTTCAAGTTGTCATAGTTAAATTAGTCATAATGATATTATTTTGTATTTAGCTTTTTTTCTTTATTTTTTATAAAGTATCAATATACCAGCTTCATGTTTTTTTCTTATATTGGTAACGTTTGAGAACGGCGACCCGACAACATCACTACCATGACGGCATCGTCTCACATCGCCACTATGACGTCATCGCTTCATCACATGACACAACCTAATCAGTAAGATGACATCGTATCATAACCGCATTATTTTGTCACAATAATCGTCACAACATAAATGCCCAGGACATCATGTTAACAAATGGTCGTCATGGCGTCACTTAGTTTTCACCACAACGACAACTGCTCAGTATCTTAACTCGGCATAGCAACATCGCGTGAATTAATCGTCGTGTTATCAGTAAGATGTGGTCTTGAGCAACAAATATGGATCAACATGTCGCCTTACTTATCGCCAGAACTCAGCTCGTCCATTGGTTTAATATGGCTACAAAACCTTATTGATGAAGCTCATATGTTAGTGTTATATAGGGAAGTACAGTCGAAATGTACAAATAATTAGACCAGGTGTTCTGAGTTGAAAACATCAAGATCAATGTCATACACAAATCTAATCACTCGACTTTCCTTATAACAAACAATATTTTATTTCCCGTGGGCGTTGGTTTGGAGACCAATAACAAGCTTTCCTTTCAAACATATGTCTATGTAACCTCGATCTGTTTCTACGGGGAAATAAAAATGGAAATGTCTCTATTCTATTTCGGCTAGTATGCATCGAATGACGGACGGAAGAAACTAGTGTAAACAAATAGCAGGTTGATGATCGAACAATGCCTCTGCTGTGTAGACTGATTTTTGTCGATAACTAGAGGTTATTGTGAAAATTGTCCCGAACTGCCAATATCGTGATGCCCAATGCCAGAAGGCCTGACAGCGGCCGGGACCAATCTGCTGGGGTTCAAATACGAACTCCAACGGGTAAAACGTTAAATTGGTTTGAGAACGAATAGTCCGATTCCAGGAAATTGAAATATTTTTTTCTCCTTATGCATGTTTGAACAGTTATAAAAAGATAATTAAGTGTTAACATGTGTTTGTGAAACACATTTTACATAAATTCAAATTTCCTTTGATTAAAAACGTATAAATATTAACCAAAATATAGTGAAATTTCTGAAATTCCTATTTTTTGTTCAACTTCAAATTAACAAATAATTATCTTAATTATTTATGTTATTAATTATTTCAAAATTTGTCAACTTTGGAAAGTTGGTAACAAATCTAATCGGCGCCGAAATAGCAAATATCCGACCCGAAATCGTGATTTTACTCCTACGAAATTTTTGTCGCCAGAATGGACTTAATATATCGAAGACTATAATTCAGTTTTAACAAACGCCCATCGTTATGCGTTGATAATTTGAATTCGTGACTGAAGACCACGAACACTTCGTTTTAAATGCTAAGAAAACAAGGACTTTTGTCAGTATGTTGGCATTAATTGTTCCAAACGAGTATCTAGCTACACTTCCTTGAAGAACAATAAAATATAACCCAAACTTCACTGACTTAACGAAATATTTTACGCACAATTTTTGTATCAAAGAGTTCAATTGACAAAAAGTCTTGGTGCTGATCTAAATCCTAAAATTAATCCTAAATGTAGTGAAGCTTTATTTGAAATATTCTAATTGTTTGTGAATTGTCTCTTATCCTTCAACTCCAACAGTCGAAAAATGACTTCACACGTGCTTTACCATTTGATCAAACTTTTAAAATATGCATATAATCCACTTGTTCGGTATGGAATGACACTGCTTCAGAACTGAACTTTACTCATTATGGAGTCTGTAAGCATGCTAACCTAACCAATTAATTAATGTTTAAAGGGGCAATAAATCAGCTAACGAATTTTAAATAGATCACTCCTAATGAAATTCCCACAATCGAGCGCAATCTGTTACCATGCGATAGACTCAGTCAAGGAACCCGTTAGCCTGAACACTATATCAATTAATGGAATTCTGTTAATTCGTTAATCTTTAAATGAGTATTAAAACTTGATATTTTTTGGAGTTATTGGATAAAACTAATTCACTAAATCCATGATGTAAGTGTGCTTTCCGTAATTGTGCTTGCTATTCTGTTTGTTTTGTTTTGTTTTCGCGGTTAAGTGCTCAAGTGCGGAATGTTTTTTCCTGGGCAACGATTACTCTCCGGGACCGCCATTAGCTATTGAATGAGTACTGTGCTTTTGTTTTATAAACCAGTTTAATGGGTATGTATTCGTTTACTAGAGTACAACATAACTTACAAGATCAGGACAGAGAGCTGTAAAACGTCGTTCGAGGAAGACAGGACTGGAATGGAGAACGACAACAAGGCACGGGATGTGACGAACAATAGAATAGTTGAAAGCTATGTAAAGTGAACCAGTGTTTCACTTGCGCTGTCCTTGTCGGAAAAGATCTACCACATGGTCTGACATTTAAGCATTGAACTGGTAACAGGTCAATACTTATACCTTCATAAAGTTGTTTTTTCTGCAGCGTTTAAATTTGCCGCTTACCATATCACTGACGTCATCAAGTTAAAATACCAGAACAGTCGAAATTTCCAGAAGGAATGATAAAGTCCCTTATGCCGCCGTTAATAACAAACACATAAATGTGTTTTGCACAAATTTGCCTTTATCACATATTTCAAATAAGTGTGTAGATGTCGACTATCGACTGGATTTACGTTATTTCCAGAAGAATGTCAGCTCTTCAATTATAAATGAAAGACGTCTTGGCAGTAGGTGAAAACGACTCCAAGAATATTTCGTTCGAAAGCAGATTCTATGTCTAACCGGTCATATCAGTGTCGCTAACTAATTAGCAGACACTGTTTAACTTGACAGGGGGTCGGTTTCGGAGTTTGGAGTATGGTAGGCTTTGACATCAGTGAATAACCATAACACTAAAATTCAGTATGCACATCCCGAGAACCATGTCGGTACCACCGATTTATCTACGTTTTTATAAATGATGTACTTTAGATGTTGTCGTGTCTTGCATTTCTAAAATTCGGAGACTAGCCCCTGTGAGTGTAACGACGGTTAACAAAAATGTCGTATCTAGAATAGCTTTTATAATGATTTTTGTGATAATAATTTTTGCTTGTTTGTTTTTTGGTGTTTTTTTTTTCATTTGTGGTGGCTTATGTGACTAAATGCTAACATTGAAAGGTTCTCTAAACCGAAAGTAACTGGCGGCCATTTTTGTTTTTATCCTACAACACCTGAAGCTGTAACTGAATCACTGCACTATACAGTCTCATAACTGCAATTTGGTTTACTAACGACATATAGGCAAGTGAAATACAGAATGTAAAAAATACCCTCAATAAAAATGATGATATATGTGTGTGATTGCTTGTACATATGTGAGCAAGAAGCTTCAAATGCATACGTATAATGTATGCCGGTGTGTTAGTTATTAATTAAATGATGTACGACTTGAGATGTAAGAACTTCTTAACCTCCTTATCACTATCATGTATTATTTTATCTTTGGAACATTCAAAATACCATGATCTCTCCCACTTTCCCTCTCTTTCTTTCCCTTTCCCCCATCCAATTATAATAGTATTGTACATAATTAATACTATTTAGCCATCTTATTATGTATACCTACGTTTAATTATATCATTAAGAACGGGCGTCTATAATGTTCATGTAACTTGTGTCTACTCCTTTTGCTTTATATTGGCAATAAAACACGTTTAAACTAAAAAGTCGTGACAATAACAAGGATATATGTTGATCTTTGTTCCAGGCGAAGATGAGTGGTATAGCCAGAATTCTGCTGAAAGACTCGGGTAAAGTAATTTGTGAGTAGTGTTCTCCAAAACGTCAATAAGCCTAACATCATATCTCTTTTACATACGTCCTTTCTTCAGAACAAGATTCACACGGACAGAAACAGTTCTTCTTTTGCCAAAATGTAACTCATTATCACATGTACATAATATCTACTAATAGATATTCCGGGCCTTTGTCGTCTCATAGTTAAATCACGATTTCTTATTCTCACAGTGCGCGAGTTTCACAAGCCCACCAAAGACGTTCCGAACAAGGGTATGGAACATGAAAGGTTCCATGACGACTGATACGCTATTCGGAACTCCTCCTCTTTGACTCCAATAAACAGCAAAGCTATTACTTATTACATCATTACGGAAGTTTGTTCCGCCCTCAGGGTAATTATCTATTGTTGTGTACTCAGCTATTAACTCAAAAGAAGCTAATTCTGGTGATGTAAATTCGAGGTCTACAGAAACTGTTTAGGGTTGGAACTACAGATCAGACATTGGCAATGGCAATAACCCAGTAGCTATAGTATTCTTTTAGGAAGTATGAAAACAGTTTAACCACAGAAGCTTGACGTCTAACATACACGTAAAAATGAATCCCTCATAGCAATATATTTACCATTGTATGGCACTGCCACTATATAACCCTACCATTTCAGTTGCGAGTTCACCAGCTTATGAACTGCCAACTGAAATTTGAATTCGAAAATTTCAAAAAAAATATCGCACGACAAATAAAAAATCGCAGATAGTAAATATAAGCATTGAACGACTTTCAGTTGGCATTCATAGTCAAAATGAATGCCAACTGAAAGCCGTTCAATGCTTAAGTAATCATATAATAATGATATCGTTGTTTGATCTTGACTATGAAGCCATCGCACATATGATTGCAACGTTTGGAATGACAATACACACACTACAGTTCGTCATAAGAATTTAGATTGTGAAAAATCATTTTCAACTTCTGTAAACCATCGTCTTCGTAATCACAAAAACGTTTTGTGGCAGTTCTCGAGAACAACGGCTTCTCCCGCTCGTTAATTATTAATAGAAGTTCACAAAAATAGATATTAATCCTAGATAATTCTTGTTAGTGAAGAATTGCGTATAATGAACGTACATTGTGTATTTGGCAACTAACACATCCTATGGTGCGTGTTATCTAATATAACAGAAGTAGTGTACATAGTTGTTAGGCACAGATTCTCCTAAATCAGCAAGTCACAATTAAACATTGTAGCAGTAAGCTAGTGTTTTTCTGGGTCATATTTATCTACAGTGGCAATGTAGTTGACTTATGAAACATTTGAATCTGAAAGTATTATAAATTATGAAATCCGTAAACATATTTACAATTTTTGCAGATGAACTCAAATGCTCTGAAATGAAGGAAAATACAATATTCTCAATTCAAATAGTTTGACATTTTATAAACTTCCGTTCTCAAACTTCTTATTTCCTGATTATAAATAAAACCTTACGCACAGTTTCCCGCCATTAGTCCCTGCGGAGGTATTTACTTCCGGTGTTCTATGAACCTCGTAACACATTATCTGTATAAAGCATTAATTCATTAGAGAGATTGTTTGTCCTCTCCACTCTATGGATTTACAGAAAGCTCTCTCTGTGTAATTACTTTCAAACATAAATATATTCTAAACAGATCAATATTGAATGACGTATTTAGCGACTAGCTGTAGATCTATGATGTAGCCACCCTCCAACCCACTAGGACAAAAAAATGAAATTTGCTGTAAACTAGTTGTTCGATATCGACTGCCCAAGAACTGAACTTTACACATTAAGGAGTATGTTAGCATGACAACATAATCCATTGAACCTGTTTACGTGAGAATATAGCCAATTCCGACTTTTTACTGAAAATATATGATGTAGAGAAAGAAAGCTGAGACAAGATACGGGAAAGGATGTGGAGACAGCAAGCGATTGCTGTATATGGAAACCAGATGTGGAGACAGTAAGGAATTATGGGACATGGAAACAGGATGCGGTGATAGCAAGGAATTGTGGGACATGGAAACAGGATGCGGTGACAGCAAGGAATTGTGGGACATGGAAACAGGATGCGGTGATAGCAAGGAATTGTGGGACATGGAAACAGGATGCGGTGACAGCAAATGATTGTGATATATGGAACAGGATGTGGAGACATGATATGAAGACAAGATATGGAATCATGGTCCGACGACGACTAGAGACAAAATAAGAAAGCACAAATGGAGAGAAAATTAGCAGACATGATGGTTGAACAGAATGTGTTGTCAAAATTGAAACAGTTATTTTAGGCTGATGCAAAATTGCTGTAACCCACGACAACACAAAATAAAACTTCCTGTACCATTGTATGACTTGTTCACCAGCGTCAGAGGTTGATTACGGGACAGGAATCGAAAAATAATGCATCGCGTGTCCAAACCTAAATTGACAGAATTCTTGACGATTGTCTGAAATATCGACCGACCATGGAATTAATCAAATTCGAAATGTTGAAGAAAATCATCTCCGTAGTATGCGTCATTTTGACAAAAAAAAAAGAAACAAATCCTCAAACGCAAGACATAACGAGAACAACAAGGAGATTCCCACGACTATTTCGGGGATATTGACATATTCACTAATCTGTGTGACATATTGAAATTTGAAACCGATTCCGTGTTAATCGTGGTAACAGATTCGGATGACGTTAAACTTTTGTCTTGGATTTATGCCAACTCCTTGATTGCTATTTTGGTAAACCAAGTTTTAAGAAGTCAGTATTAACGACGCATGTCATTGTAATTGCTTCACTTCCGGTCGGCTGTCATCCTGTATTGAAAGTGCGTGCTTTGACACGATTTCATTGCCACATAACGAGATTCTAAGTATTTTTTTCTATTTTGCTCTAAAGTTCCACAACAGGAACATTGTATTAACTGTATTTTTAAAGAATTAACCAACAGTGTCATGTCACAACAGCTAACGCTGAATGATGAAATTTCATTGGTGATTACATGGCACGTTCACTGTTGATGAGAAAGGCTACATGACGACACGTTCATTGATGATGAGTAAGGCTATATGACGACACGTTCACTGTTATTGAGTAAGGCTACATGACGACACGTTCATTGATGATGAGTAAGGCTACATGACGACACGTTCATTGATGATGAGTAAGGCTACATGACGACACGTTCATTGATGATGAGTAAGGCTATATGACGACACGTTCACTGTTATTGAGTAAGGCTACATGACGTCATGTTCATGGATGTTGAGTAAGGCTATATGACGACATATCATTGATGATTAGTAAGGCTACATGACGACACGTTCACTGTTATTGAGTAAGGCTACATGACGATACGTTCATTGATGTTGAGTAAGGCTACATGACGATACGTTCATTGATGTTGAGTAAGGCTACATGACGACACGTTCACTGTTGATGAGTAAGGCTACATGACGACACGTTCATTGATGGTGAGTAAGGCTACATGACGACACGTTCACTGTTGATGAGAAAGGCTACATGACGACACGTTCATTGATGATGAGTAAGGCTATATGACGACACGTTCATTGATGATGAGTAAGGCTACATGACGACACGTTCACTGTTGATGAGTAAGGCTACATGACGACACGTTCATTGATGATGAGTAAGGCTACATGACGACACGTTAATTGATGATGAGTAAGGCTACATGACGACACGTTTACTGTTGATGAGTAAGGCTACATGACGACACGTTAATTGATGATGTGTAAGGCTACATGACGACACGTTCACTGTTGTTGAGTAAGGCTACATGACGACACGTTCACTGTTGATGAGTAAGGCTACATGACGACACGTTAATTGATGATGAGTAAGGCTACATGACGACACGTTAATTGATGATGAGTAAGGCTACATGACGACACGTTCAATGTTATTGAGTAAGGCTACATGACGACACGTTCATTGATGATGAGTAAGGCTACATGACGATACGTTCATTGATGTTGAGTAAGGCTACATGACGACACGTTCATTGATGACGAGTAAGGCTTCATGACGACACGTTCATTGATGATGAGTAAGGCTATATGACGACACGTTCAATGTTATTGAGTAAGGCTACATGACGACACGTTCATTGATGTTGAGTAAGGCTACATGACGACACGTCCATTGATGGTGAGTAAGGCTACATGACGACACGTTCATTGATGATGAGAAAGGCTACATGACGACACATTCATTGATGATGAGTAAGGCTACATGACGACACGTTCACTGTTGATGAGAAAGGCTACATGACGACACGTTCACTGTTATTGAGTAAGGCTACATGACGACACGTTCATTGATGATGAGTAAGGCTACATGACGACACGTTCACTGTTGATGAGAAAGGCTACATGACGACACGTTCACTGTTGATGAGTAAGGCTATATGACGACACGTTCACTGTTGATGAGAAAGGCTACATGACGACACGTTCACTGTTGATGAGTAAGGCTATATGACGACACGTTCATTGATGATGAGTAAGGCTACATGACGACACATTCATTGATGATGAGTAAGGCTACATGACGACACGTTAATTGATGATGAGTAAGGCTACATGACGACATGTTCATTGATGATGAGTAAGGCTATATGACGACACGTTCACTGTTGATGAGAAAGGCTACATGACGACACGTTCATTGATGATGAGTAAGGCTATATGACGACACGTTCACTGTTGATGAGAAAGGCTACATGACGACACGTTCATTGATGATGAGTAAGGCTACATGACGACACGTTCACTGTTGATGAGAAAGGCTACATGACGACACGTTCATTGATGATGAGTAAGGCTATATGACGACACGTTCACTGTTATTGAGTAAGGCTACATGACGACACGTTCATTGATGATGAGTAAGGCTACATGACGACACATTCATTGATGATGAGTAAGGCTACATGACACGTTCACTGTTGATGAGAAAGGCTACATGACGACACGTTCATTGATGATGAGTAAGGCTACATGACGACACGTTCACTGTTATTGAGTAAGGCTACATGACACGTTCACTGTTGATGAGAAAGGCTACATGACGACACGTTCATTGATGATGAGTAAGGCTATATGACGACACGTTCACTGTTATTGAGTAAGGCTACATGACGACACGTTCATTGATGCTGAGTAAGGCTACATGACGACACGTTCATTGATGATGAGTAAGGCTATATGACGACACGTTCACTGCTATTGAGTAAGGCTACATGACGACACGTTCATTGATGATGAGTAAGGCTACATGACGACGCGTTCATTGATGATGAGTAAGGCTACATGACGACACGTTCACTGCTATTGAGTGAGGCTACATGACGACACGTTCATTGATGATGAGTAAGGCTACATGACGACGCGTTCATTGATGATGAGTAAGGCTACATGACGGCTCGTTCACTGTTGATGAGAAAGGCTACATGACGACACGTTCATTGATGATGAGTAAGGCTATATGACGACACGTTCACTGTTATTGAGTAAGGCTACATGACGACACATTCATTGATGATGAGTAAGGCTACATGACGTCATGTTCATTGATATTGAGTAAGGCTATATGACGACACGCTCACTGTTATTGAGTAAGGCTACATGACGACACGTTCATTGATGATGAGTAAGGCTATATGACGACATGTTCACTGTTGATGAGTAAGGCTACATGACGACACGTTCACTGTTGATGAGTAAGGCTACATGACGACACGTTCATTGTTGATGAGTAAGGCTACATGACGACACGTTTTTATTTCGTCATCATTGTGTTGATTTTGAGAATTGATTTTAAGTTTGCTTTCAAAGCCAGTGTTCTCTGTTGTTTGTATTATATCTAATACGGCTCAAAGTGCCAATATGAAACTGCCTATGCAAGGGTTTTTTTCATGAAACGATTGATTGATGTTGAAGATTGTTATCGATAAAGGCTTGTTTCAACAACAAACCAAGCCAGTGATAAGACGTTGTTTTTAAAGACTTTTGAAATTGTGGAATCCAACTTAGATATAACCGTCTATTTATCACAAAGTTGCATTGTAAAAGAAGCTAAACAAACAGACTTTTTGTTGACGTACCAGCGTCTGCAGAAAATGACCAAGCTATCGGATACCTTGTCTGCATACAACTATAGCCTATATCCTTTATAAAATCCCATTTCGTACTGTATATTAGTAAGCATTGCGTTTCATGTAGTACGTAGAGGTCAACGTCGTTTGCAATAAAACGTCTCTGATGGATTTCTTTTCTCTTTGTTTCCTGTTCCAGACTGATACATTTCATAATCTTGAATGGCATTGTCTACAGATGTTGAGGCAACCCAAGCGCGACTTAAAAAAGCATTTCCACTCCAGAACCACCGTAAAGTGTTGTCACAATGAATGGTGCGCTGTCGAGGACCCGGGAATGAATTGTCCTTTATAAAAGGATCCCCATCCCCCACCCCCGGGGAGCACATTGATCGTTCCATAAGACAGGACGGGCTAATTATTTTCCCACAAACCTGCCTAGGTAAGCACGTATATATATACACATAACAACAGGCCTAGATATATAGCTTTTGTTAGTCGTTTCCCCACCATTCCAGAAATACATTTCACAGTATGTGTCGACATGACGGTCATACTACAACAACTAAGTCCGCGTAAGTGTTTCATATATTGGGGTATAACTGCCGTGTACGACGTGAGTACCAACAGACAGGCGGGGCCCTGTCAATGTCTGTACTAGTCCTGGTTTTATAGCGAGTTTATAATCCCCCCGCCATTCCATCTGATGGTTTTCCTTCTGAAAACTTGTTACCGCAGTTTTTATACGAGCTAATAAACAGAACAGGACATTTTATCTCTCGCTTGCCCCGTATACTGCTAATATAGAAAAACCTCGTGAATACTACTATTTTAGTACCCATTAGATCTTGTAGTTAAATCTCAGCTTCAGGCAATATACTGGTGTCACCGAGATACAATACAGTGTCACTGATGTAAATATACGTTTAAAGATCATGTTTTTAATAACGGTTCTTACTCTGTGCTAAGTGTGTAGACGCCCTCAGGGTATCTTTATCGATAATATACATTTGTGTTTTATCAACGTCAATAAGTCAGAAATGAACCTTTTGTAAATATTTCTTAGATGTTTCTTGGCCGACATAAATCACTTAAAATACCTAGAAATGCTTGAGGAGCTGCCCTAGTGAATAATGTGTACTTGTTTTTTAAACGATTTGAAGAACAATCAAGTATATTAGCGTTTAAAATTTGCTAAAATAACTGTGGTTAATCTCAGGCACCTACCATAATAGACGGCCGTGGAGGAACTGGACACTGCTAGTTTATTGATGTTTATTCTCCAGTATTACGCCGACATTAATGCCACCCATTACCATTGTTTCATAATCAATAAATGTCATTTGTACGTTGTAACGTCCGTAAATAGTTGTTTTAGTACCAGTGAAGTTCACCTCTGTATGCCCCCCATAAACAGTCGCTGTATTATCACCAATATTTAGCTTGTCTTGTGTCGCGTTCAACGTAGAGCACTTGTCTAATTCGCTATCTGATATAACCGTGTTCTGTTCCGTTTATTCTTTAACAGTTCCTCTGAACTGTCTACCGTCATATTCCGCTAATTACTTCTAAGCATACCACGGTACAATAATCTTACCAGAAAATTAATAGAGAAATAAAACTACTGCCCAGACAATCGATCCGTATCATAACAAGATGTTGTATCATGGGGGGAAAACACATTGCAGTGTTGATGATGGGACAGAGTAAGTAAAAGGACTCAATGATCTGCTGACAAATGAAATATCCAAAGAATAGTTGCCATCAGTCAGACTCTCTTTTTCGGACTTAGTAATCATATTTCATGCATTGTTTGCTTAATGTATTAACATTTTTAATGATTTTCCCCTGTCAAGATAGAAAGATAATTGATACTACCCGAATTACACCTAGATTTACATGACATGTGTCGTCCATGAGACAAAAGACGAATACTCTACTGGAACGTCTGGTCTTATTATCCATGCACATACTTGTTCAATAGGCTCCGTGTCATTCTTATATTGTTCGTACCTTACACTCATTCTCTTTTATTGAGAATTTGAATCGTACGTGTTGGATCACAACTCCGCCGTATCATTTTGCTATTAGACCGACCTAGTCAGATATTCCAAGACAGCCATTTACAGTGCAACCAATATCGAGATACTGACACTTAATAGCCCAGAGAAGATTGCTGAAAATAGGAAGATAAATTGAAAAGGATGAACAAATGGAAGTTGAGAGAAACACGAAACATGGATGGAAGAAGCCGAGAGAGTATCGAAAAGATGACAGCATGGGAAAATTCCAAAAGAAAAAAAAAAAAGAAAAAAGAGATTAAAAATCACCTGTAAAGTAGAAAGCTGAAAAAGTGGTGCCAAATGAAGCGAGTAAATAAACTAAAAAGATAGAAATTGTAAAGAACTGAGTGGATATCAACAGTAATCCTCCAACACTTGATCAGCACAAACGTGTAAAGTGTAGAAGAAAGTATCCGCTGTCAATTAAACTTCAAACGCTGATGCACCAACAAGAAGCTGAAATGCTCAAAGCGTCATCACTGTGAATGAGAGGGAAAAGGATGTCCCAACGGGCTGACAAAGAGGCATTGTAACCAAGCTACAACGGGAGAGGACTTGTCATATTGTGGCAACTAGAGGCTTTTGGATAATTGCAGTCAGATTGTCGTAGAAATGCACTCCTGGGCGGTCCTGTTGATAATGGGTTTTCCCAAGATTTACATACTTGGTTAAATAATATCGACCAGTAAATAGAATGAATACGTCCTCTATTGATCATTTGTGGACTTCCGAAAGGATACATCCGGTCAGAGAGTCGATGGTCAATACTCGTTATCAGTGGATTACCCAAGAAGATTACCTACAATGTAAGAGTGTGCCAATGTCAATTTCATGAGCAGCAATCATATTTGGTTTACATGGATGCGACAGCACAAGGATATGTGATATATGGCATACTACGTTTGGTCTTTGACGGTTTCCAGAAAAAAAAGTGAGAAAAAATCTTCGTTATGACAATCCGAAATCACTATTACATGCTACTTTTTCAATTACTTTAATGAAATTCATCAAACAATTATAAAGTATATAAAAGTATTAATTTCTCTTACAAAATCATTGAAGAGCATTGACATCAAATCTTTAGAAATAAACAGGTGATTTTCGTTATAACTTCAACAAAATGATAGCATCCAAAACAACTGAGAATACTGACAAAATAATGAAACCATTTATCTAACTCAGAATCGACAGTGACAAAACACGAAAAAACTGTAGATTAGCATGGAGACCTTAAAAATAAATAGAGAATAAGACCAGGTGTTCCGGAAGGGAAAACGTCTTCTGTTTCATCGACAACGACACCCACCATACAAATCTAGGTCACGACGACACCCGCCATACAAATCTAGGTCACGACGACACCCGCCATACAAGTCTAGGTCACGACGACACCGCTATACAAATCTAGGTCACGACGACACCCGCCATACAAGTCTAGGTCACGACGACACCGCTATACAAGTATAGGTCACGACGACACCCTCCATACAAATCTAGGTCACGACGACACCCACCATACAAATCTAGGTCACGACGACACCTGCCATACAAATCTAGGTCACGACGACAGGCGCCATACAAGTCTAAGTCACGACGACACCCGCCATACAAGTCTAGGTCACGACGACACCCGTCATACAAATCTAGGTCAAGACGACACCGCCATACAAGTCTAGGTCACGACGACACCCGCCATGCAAATCTAGGTCACGACGACACCCGCCATACAAATCTAGGTCACGACGATCTCGCCATACAAGTCAAGGTCACGACGTTACCCGCCATACAAGTCTAGGTCACGACGACACCCGCCATACATATCTAGGTCACGGCGACACCCGCCATACATATCTAGGTCACGGCGACACCCGCCATACAAGTCTAGGTCACGACGATACACGTCATACAAATCTAGGTCACGACGACACCCGCCATACAAGTCTAGGCCACGATGACATCCGCCATACAAGTCTAGGTCATGACGACACCCACCATACAAATCTAGGTCACGATGACATCCACCATACAAGTCTAGGTCACGATGACATCCACCATACAAGTCTAGGTCACGAAGACACCCACCATACAAGTCTAGGTCAAACCTGGATTACGTCACATTCTTAAAATGACAGCAAGGATGGTAACAATGGAAAACTACTTGATAAGTATACCCTGTATTTGCATTTTCAACAAAGTTAGGCTCAATGTCAGTCCTTAAATGATGGAGCTATGACAACTTTCCGTTTCTGAAAAGTAAGGAGCGATGAAACATATGATTCTCTTAAATGTGTATCTTAAAGAAACTATCAAAATGTCGTCATACTCCAATAAAAAGAGAAAGTAGATGCATAAAGCCTAGCGATTTGTCTTGTTTTGTTCACGCTTGGTGATGTATTGCATAGCTCTTAGCAAAACAATGATATTTCACTCAACCCAGACAGTCATAGGGATCTTAAACAGTATAGATAACTTGATAAAACATGAGTTACATACTTCCACTAATCGTATCTCTAAGTTAGACATATACACATACAAAAATATATATATATCTAAAGTTGTTTTCAATAAAGCTTCATCGCTGGTGACAATTGTATTTGCAGTCTCAAGGACAGTAAGTAGATGATCACCATAGTAACGCGTCCGTAACCCTTGGAGCTAGCTGTGTCGTATGTTAAGTAGACAATGGGAAGACTTTACCTCAATAAGTAAGGAAGATAGTTTACTGTGTCTAAAACATCCAGGACCAGCGTATACAAAAGCCGATCCTGACGTCACTACCTAGATCCCTCGTAATAAGAGAACCATGGTGTTTTACATTTTTCAGCCAGGTAGCGTGCGAGGGGATCATCTAACTAGGAGAGGCCACAGGTGTGGTCATAATTTTTACTATTTCGACAGCATTCTGGGACCATCTGTATAAAACAACATTATAAAATGTCACTTTTGCTCCTGTGAAAATGCGGCTGCGAGCAAGCGATGAACAGTTTAAGATGACAGAAAATAATCATTTCCCCTTGTGAGTTTTAAATATGTTGTTTGCTGAAATATTACAACAAGCACTATTTGGGTGTCGGGTGGTGATAGGTCAATGACTTGGTAAAACTATCCCAACCATATCGGTCAACGGGAAACATAGATAACAGTCACAAAATTCAAATATATAATTCAACTTGGGCCCTTTTCTGTCAGAACTTCCTTGGCTTTAAATGATTTCCCTGTCTTGTACGATAGTGTATGTGCAAGGAAGAAGGAAATACGCCTGGTAGTATGTAATTACTGGGTCATAATGACAACAATCATGGCGTTTATAAAGCTACTAAAAAACTAGTTCATGGCTGGTATAAAGGGTACGTGTGACTGGAGACATCCATATTACACTATAACACCTAGGCCTAACCCACATATGGTCAGTACATGTTGGTTCTACACTAGTACAGAGTTTTATAAAACTAGGTTTAATTCATATATTTGGTATATAACTCAATATTTAATACTGTATAGCATACGTCGTAATGAACGCCTCACGTTTTAAACACACTTTTAAAACAGTGTCAATCTACGACGATTTAACACGTCTAGGAAGACATCAAATCATAATTGAGGCAAACTTTTCCGACTCACAGACTTTAAACCTTTTTACCACAGTTAACGAGTCATTGATCACAAGAAAAGCTATTAAGAGTTATATCAACTTTTATCAAGCTTCACACTTCGATACCGAACAATGACATGGGGGTTGTCTTATTGTAGAATAATCACTGGGATGTGATGTAGGAAATATATCTGGCTCAATTTCCCACTTCTCATACCCTACATATAATAGGTATAGTCATACCGGATATAAAATAATGTATTAGATAACATCATAACCCATAACAGACGCAGGGAGGTATACTCAACTACAGTACAAGGCTTTTATACCCTACAACCACGTGCATCTTTCTAAAACATAAGTTCGCATGTATTTCTACAAGACATTGCTATGCGAAATAGACAGGCATGTAGCTATTAACAATACAACGACAAGATAATGTGCATTTCTGAAATTTATTGACATGCGTAATAGCAGTCCATGTACCTTTACACAATTCGAGAAACAAAAAAAATGGACTAGCACCTTTCTGCACTTCAATGACATGCACCATAAAAAGTCATACACCTTTCTGTAATTCAGTGACATGCACCATAAAAAGTCATACACCTTTCTGTAATTCAGTGACATGCACCATAAAAAGCCATACACCTTTCTGCAATTCGGTGATATGCACCGTAAAAAGCCATACACCTTTCTGCAATTCAGTGATATGCACCATAAAAAGCCATACACCTTTCTGCAATTCAGTGATATGCACCATAAAAAGCCATACACCTTTCTGCAATTCAGTGATATGCACCATAAAAAGCCATACACCTTTCTGCAATTTGGTGATATGCACCATAAAAAGCCATACACCTTTCTGCAATTCAGTGATATGCACCATAAAAAGCCATACACCTTTCTGCAATTCAGTGATATGCACCATAAAAAACATACACCTTTCTGCAATTCAGTGATATGCACCATAAAAAGCCATACACTTTTCTGCAATTCGGTGACATGCACCATAAAAAACATACACCTTTCTGCAATTCGGTGACATGCACCATAAAATGCCATACACCTTTCTGCAATTCAGTGACAAGCACCATAAAATGCCATACACCTTTCTGCAATTCAGTGACAAGCAGCATATAAAGCCATACCCCTTTCTGTATTTCAGTGACATCGATGCACAAAAGAAGGGCATGTGGACTGGATTGGCTGTCGTAGTTCCCACTCTCCGCTTGGCCTCGCTTCACCACTACTTCAATGCCAGAAAGTGTTATATATATTGGTATTCTGATTGCCTAATGTTTATAAACGTCACAGGGATCTTCTTTCCCGGATAGCATCTGGGAATTCTGGGAATGTTCTATTTCGTAAAATCGCCGCTACAATACTGTATCCAGTACACCATGACACTGTACATGCTCCAGAACATTAAGTGTGTGCTTATTGGAAAGAACTTTAAAGCCATTGGTTGTATATTGACTGAAATAGAAAAGTATAAATTTCAGAGCACATTCGAGTTTTCCGTTACTTTCAACACGCTATTTGACACGGTATATGTAAATTACTTTTAAATTTGAAAAAAAAAATATTTCCAATACCAATATCTTTACCCAAACTTGTCGTCAATCGATCTAATTGATCAACAAGATCTCGTTTGGTCGGGACCCTGACCAAAGTGATAATCCTGGCCTGTTCATCGAGTGCAGCCCAAACGGAGAGAAATTGTACCAAGGCAGGCAATCCAGACATGCGCCTTTCTGGGTTTTAATGACATCAGTAATTAAAGGCGTGCAGCTTTCTGTGATTCAATGGTCATTTACCTTACTACAAAGGGTATTTTATCTAAAATCCTACACCCTATGACACTTATAATAAAGGGCATGCAACTTTTTTCACAATTTACACCCGTACGTGTTACATGGTCTAGGTACTGCCAGCACGGATATTATATATTTACGTACAATAATCAAAACGTGTACGAGTTAAAATGTGTTCATATAATAACTTTGTTCATCCATGAAATATATTGGGAAAGGTTTACTAAATGATATAGGCGGAAGTTGGGGTAACGATGACAACGGTTCCTATATGTCTGACTCACGTGCGAGCATGTGCTTCCAGTTAGGATATACCGCCTTAAATCCACAGTGCCGTGGTATGTAGAATGTTATTGATGGAAAAGGAAATTATTACCGTAAACTTCAGGAACTTTAATGTATGTTCTGCATAAACCCCTGGAGTCTTACAGAGAAACTACGGATGTCAGAACAGCACACTGAATTAACTATATTATATGAATTTAGTAGTATTGATGTCCTTAGGATTAGTTTCATGGAATCTATTTGCAATTAATGCTCGTTGGTCAAATACGTCGGTATCATATCGGCAAATGTAAAATACATTGAGTTGATTCGCTAGAGATGTAATGGAAAGGTGTCGTGATTCAACTTACAAATCGATTAACATTAATCTCGATCCTGGTATAACCTATCCTGAGTTTTTATTTGCTTTAGCTCGAAAGTTGGAAAGTATCACATTCATTTTCCTCGTCTTATTACGGGTTTTTGTCGCCGTGTATCTTAACGTAGTAATCTAATAGTTAACCGCTTAGGATGGTTCACGTGTTACACCAAATATCGCCAACAGAGGGCGTGACGATAGCTCGGTTTGGCGCGCGCGGCTTGTGAAATGGTTCTCTATTCGGATGATTGTAGGCTCGTGTGGAAATAAATATTGATCAACACGGAATATCCATTTATTGGGAAAGTTAAAATAAAAGATATATATCAATGACGCCGCGAGATATGTGTTAAACCCCTACCAGTTATAGCTCCGAATCATTTACTACAACACATTATCGGCGGCATCGCGTTGGCACTAGAATTATGAATGTTCGTGATATTATTTTTGAAATTATTGGCGATGGAACAATACTTCATTTGAACTTTTTCTGCTCTGGTTACGAGCCATTATACGAAGTAACATTATTCTGAACGTTTGCTATCGACACCCTGCTGTTTAAGCTGTTGTGGAGCTGACTCCATCACCGATACCCGTTCTCTTGTTATTGACAGTTGGTAGCGGCGGTAGTTCACCATTGCAAATAGTCAATCATATCCACCGACTGAACGACATTTATTGAGCATTATATGAGTATTTAAAACAATTAGCGTATGTTTGCACAGCTTCTGTACTGTCGGCTGCTTGTCCCTGGTGACAGTAAATCGTAATGGTGCTCCATCAACGCCGTTCGTTCACAGGGTATCTAAAGGTAAACCAACACCAATTAAAACACGTTAGGGAACCTGTCACACTGTGACCACAGAAATACCTTAACGACAGAATATCAACAGGATATCAACGCCCACAAAACAAAAATTGTCTTTTTCTAAACCTTCATAAGACATTAAAAGGTACATCACCAAAATGGTACTCAACCTCTACCTTAAAGTTAAAGGGATACAAGATAAATATATAGAGGATATTGAATGGTTTCTCGTTTAATATAACATATAGTTCACGAGTATGACAGAATATCGATATTTTCACGAGTGCGAAGCATGAATAAAAATATTGCAGTATTCTGTCATATGAGTGAAATATATGTTATATTAAACGGGAAACCATTCAATTTTCTTTTTATTGCATTTTATATACTTAAAAACAAAATTAAAAACATCGAAAAAATAATAGTGTTAAAAAAGGAATCAGTAACATAATTAATGACGTCATTACTTTGTGGCGTTACTCCACGTCAACTTGACGGTGCCAATTTGAAAGATCGGAGAATCTGTGCATGAATAACTAACGTCAAGTGAGTATTTTGTCAAAAACTAGTCTGAATATTTCAGAAATACAGTAAAATAACCAGTAGATCTATCTTCGCTTCGGTTGGAAAGATCGACAAGGTTCAATGAGGTGATTACAAAGGTTCGCTCTGATTGGTCAAAAACAAAAAAACTTATATTTCCACTGCAAAATCTTATACTTCCCCCCATTTTGTAACATTTAGCTGGGTCCCAATAATTGTTCGTAACTGTTCTATAATAGCGTGTGTGTCTTCTGTACAATCCTTTGCGGTGGTAGACACTGACTAATGGGATTTACAGTCCTATTGGTTTTTCGAATAATGAAACAGTTCGGAATATACACAAGTACTGTACTTAATGTTTGGGGGTTTTATCTATTTATTTATTTAATGCAACATTGATTATTATGAAATTTATTCAAGATTATCAAATTCTCTCCGTCTAGAGTATGACATGTCGTTTGATCTACTTCGAGTTTTGTTTTTGGTCGCCTCCTATCATCAACAGTTTGACGAGTCCTATAATTATGTTGCTGTCTAATTACTTAGATATAACGTAACTACCTCTCAATGTGCTTTAAGAGGTGGTAATATCTTGTATGTCTTTTGTTTAATCCTCCAATAACTACCATATTTTCGAATTATCATATTTTCCAACCAATGTCTTCGTTTAGTATTGCACTACATCTGTATTCCTAATAGTTGTCTTCATCTATATTCCTTATAACAGAGTATATTACGACCACGTCAGTGACGCGTAAATGACCTTTTAAGCATTCCTGTGAGAGGTTGGACTTGTTGATAAATAGACACTCCAATATACTTGTCTCCCTTTGGTATTAAGTATTTAGGTGTTTGGTTATAATAAGACGTTAAACTACTTTGCAATAGTTGCCATCCTTGTCGGTTGATGGTGAGGTCACTCGAGGATTCACATAAATTGGCATCGTAAAGAAATGTCATAACTTGTCCCGTACTAATCCAGACTGTCGAAGAAGACATGTCAAAAATATATAACCAGACAGCTACATGACTAGAGATTGTCCGTGATAAGACCAATCTGAAAAATGCAAGGGGACATTTGGGTTAGTGAAAGCTTCATAAATCACAGACAACACTAGACCGGGGATATACTGGCATCAACAACACCAGACCGGGCAAATACTGGCACCAACAACACCAGACCGGGCAAATACTGGCACCGACAACACTAGACCAGGGAAACACAGGCACCAACAAAACAGGCCGGGCAAATACTGGCACCAACAAAACTAGGCCGGGCAAATACTGACACCAACAAAACTAGACCGGGCAAATACTGGCACCGACAACACCAGACCGGGGAAATACTGGCACCAACAACACTAGACCGGGCAAATACTGGCACCAACAACACCAGACAGGGCAAATACTGGCACCGACAACACCAGACAGGGCAAATACTGGCACCAACAACACTAGACCGGGCAAATACTGGCACCAACAACACCAGACAGGGCAAATACTGGCACCAACAACACCAGACCGGGGAAACACTGGCACCAACAAAACAGGCCGGGCAAATACTGGCACCAACAACACCAGACCGGGCAAATACTGGCACCAATAACACCAGACAGGGCAAATACTGGCACCGACACCACCAGACCGGGGAAACACTGGCACCAACAAAACTAGACCGGGCAAACACTGGCACCAACAAAACTAGACGGGCAAATACTGGCACCAACAAAACTAGACCGGGCAAATACTGACACCGACAACACCAGACAGGGCAAATACTGGCACCAACAACACCAGACAGGGCAAATACTGGCACCAACAACACCAGACCGGGTAAACACTGGCACTGACAACACCAGACAGGGCAAACACTGGCACCGACAAAACTAGACCGGGCAAATACTGACACCGACAACACCAGACCGGGTAAATACTGGCACCAACAACACAAAACTGGCCGGGCAAATACTGGCACCAACAAAACTAGACCGGGCAAATACTGACACCGACAACACCAGACTGGGCAAATACTGGCACCAACAACACCAGACAGGGCAAACACTGGCACCAACAAAACTAGACCGGGCAAATACTGACACCGACAACACCAGACAGGGTAAATACTGGCACCAACAACACAAAACTGGCCGGGCAAATACTGGCACCAACAAAACTAGACCGGGCAAATACTGACACCGACAACACCAGACTGGGCAAATACTGGCACCAACAACACCAGACAGGGCAAACACTGGCACCAACAAAACTAGACCGGGCAAATACTGACACCGACAACACCAGATAGGGTAAATACTGGCACCAACAACACAAAACTGGCCGGGCAAATACTGGCACCAACAAAACTAGACCGGGCAAATACTGACACCGACAACACCAGACTGGGCAAATACTGGCACCAACAACACCAGACAGGGCAAACACTGGCACCAACAACACAAAACTGACCGGGCAAATACTGGCACCAACAACACCAGACAGGGCAAACACTGGCACCAACAACACAAAACAGGCCGGGCAAATACTGGCACCAACAAAACTAGACCGGGCAAATACTGACACCGACAACACCAGACAGGGCAAACACTGGCACCAACAACACCAGACAGGGGAAACACTGGCACCAACAACACTAGACCGGGGATATAATGGCACAAACAACACCAGACCGGGCAAACACTGGCACCGACAACACCAGACAGGGAAAACACTGGCACCAACAACACTAGACTGGGCAAATACTGGCACCGACAACACTAGACTGGGCAAATACTGGCACAAACAACACAAGACCGAGCAAACACTGGCACCAACAACACTAGACTGGGCAAATACTGGCACCAACAAAACAGGCCGGGCAAATACTGACACCGACAACACCAGACCCGGCAAATACTGGCACCGACAACACCATACAGGGCAAACACTGGCACCAACAACACCAGACCGGGCAAATACTGGCACCAACAACACCAGACAGGGGAAATACTGGCACCAACAACACCAGACAGGGGAAACACTGGCACCGACAACACCAGACCGGGCAAATATTGGCACCAACAAAACTAGACCGGGAACACACTGGCACCAACAACACCAGACAGGGCAAATATTGGCACCAACAACACCAGACAGGGGAAACACTGGCACTGACAACACCAGACAGGGCAAACACTGGCACCGACAAAACTAGACCGGGCAAATACTGACACCGACAACATCAGACAGGGCAAATACTGGCACTAACAGCACCAGACCGGGCAAACACTGGCACCAATAACACCAGACCGGGTAAACACTGGCACCAATAACACCAGACTGGGCAAATACTGGCACTAACAACACCAGACCGGGCAAACACTGGCATCAATAACACCAGACCGGGCAAATACTGGCACCAACAACACCAGACCGGGCAAATACTGGCACCAACAACACCAGACCGGGCAAATACTGGAGCCGAAAACCCCAGACCGAGGAAATACAGGTAACGACAACATCAAACAGGGGAAAAACTGGCACCGACTTGGAACATGTTGACAATGAACCGCAAAAATGTTGACGCTGACAAAACCAGGTCGGGGATATTTTGACACTGACAACACCAGACTGGGAACATGTTGATAGCAATAACACCGGACTAAAGGCATGCTGATTCTTACCACACCAGACCAAGACCCTGTTGATTCTTACAACACCGAACCAAGGGACATGTTGATTCGGACGACACCGAACCAAGGACATGTTGATTTGGATGACACTAGACCAATGACATGTTGACTCGGACGACATTACACTAAGGATATTTTGATTCAGACGACACCGAACCAAGGACATGTTGATTCGGACGACATTACACTAAGGGAAATATTGGTTCGGACGACACTGGACCAAGGACACGTTGACTAGGACGACACCGGACAAAGGACACGTTGACTAGGACGACACCGGACAAAGGACATGTTGATTCGGACGACACTTGACCAAAGACACGTTGACGAGGACGACACTGGACTAAGGACATGTTGGCTCGGACGACACCGGAAAAAGGACATGTTGATTCGGACGACACCAGACTAAAGACATGTTGATTCGAACGACATCGGACAAAGGACATGTTGATTTGGACGACACCAGATCAAGGACATGTTGGCTCGGACGACACCAGACCAAGGACATGTTGGTTCGGACGACACCAGGCTAAGGACATGTTGATTCGGACTACACCGGACAAAGGGAATGTTGATTCGGCCGACACTAGACCAAGGACATGTTGGTTCGGACGACACCGGACAAAGGGCATGTTGATTTGGACGACACCGGACAAAAGGGCGTGTTGGCTCGGACGACACCAGACCAAGAACATGTTGGCTCGGACGACACTAGACCAAAGGAATGTTTATTCAGATGACACTAGACCAAGGACAGGTTGATTCGGACGACATCGGACCAAGGATCGACACGTTGACTCGGACGACATTACACCAAGGACATGTTGATTCAGACATTACACCAAGGACATATTGATTCGGACGATACCAGACCAAGGATATGTTGAATTAGACAAATTCCGGTCGGTGACATGTCGATACCAAGAATCGGACATGTTGACTTTGACGCCACCACACTAGGGTCATGCTGACACCGACAACACCAGACTAGGGACGTGTTGGCTCTGACAACAGACAAAAGACATGTTTACAATGATTACACCATATTGGGGACTTGTTGACTCTGACAATGACATCAACAGACTGGACTGGAACATGTTAAACATGTTTGAATAAAATAGGTTCGCGTTATTCTCGATTATGTGCGTTGTATTACAGTTTCGGTATCATGAGTAACCAATGATTTCTTAAATGGTGTCTGGATTACCTAGAACACAAAACGCAATAATTAAATAAAGATATCTCGGATATTCCACGAAAGGTAGACAACATAAAAATTACGGTTGTTGTAACTATTTATATGCAAACCTTGGATTGTGAATTAGTTTAGCGTGGTTTAAAAAATGTAATCACCAGCCATATCTGTAGCGTGGCCTAACTTGTGTTTACTGGTGTTTTATTTATACACATCAACAGTATCAATCGTGCAGTCCTGGGCCAACATAGATACATACCTACTATGATATAGCACTGGTTAGTCAGGGGCTATTTAACTCCGCCATACCAATCGAAGATCTCCAAGGCTAAAACGCTTTAATTAAATCTATTCATTGCGTTGAGTTGAGGACTCGAACAAAAGGCCGAGGCTGCCAGCGCGAGGTTCCGCAAAGTGTGGCGTGTCAATGCCTGTAGCGCGTGTAAAAGATCGCTCTTTTTTGAAAGAATTCGGCTTTTAAGTCCCTGTCATAATAGCGGAATTTGGACTGGTGCTTAACTGGAAAATAGGCATTAATTTGGCCTGTACCATTTTTAATCCCAGGTGGAAAAATAATTGCTAGATTTACAAATACCCGTGTGAAAGAGGTGATTATTTGTAAAGGAGATTATGGACGATAACTGTCACAGTAGAAAACTGTATATACTGTATGTGGTCATATGAAATACTAGACAAGTATGTCCTACATTTCAAAATACCTTTTTATAAATGTACAAAATAAAAAGAAAGAAAGAACGAAAACAATATGATGATTTATTAATTAAGTACACCTGCTTGGATTTTTATCAATTATCGGCACGTATTTAGGCTTCAATAGTCGACAGGATCTGGCTCAGTTGGAACTAGTTCTGTTCTACAAATGACCAGTAATCCGTACGTAATCACCTTAAATACAAGTTAATACGGTAGCATGTAAATGAACGTTAATTGGACTCATGGTTAATCTGATGTTTGTTGAACTAATGGAATTTTGTTTTATTTATGATTCATATAAAATGTATTACATAGTAACATTCGCTTTTCGA
This sequence comes from Pecten maximus, assembly GCF_902652985.1. NCBI lineage: Eukaryota > Metazoa > Mollusca > Bivalvia > Pectinida > Pectinidae > Pecten > Pecten maximus. The sequence goes on from NC_047019.1 coordinate 30,015,140, forward strand.
ACCCTTAGAACCTCATTTTGTCACATGATGACGTGCGTTCAGGTTGACATATTACATTATGACTCCGTCTCATCAACACAACTTGGTAGTAACGTAGTACATCTCTGTCATCAAGAAGTATGGATCCACCGCTAGACGGTGCCTTCATACTGAGATACACGTGATGGGTATGAATATTCATATTACTGTATCTAATGAATGTATTTTATCATATGTGGCATAATATGTCTGGTATTTACTCGTTATCATGACGAATTTTAAATCTCATCATCATCAGTTTCTGTTAGGAGTAATAAAAAAAATCTTGCATAGCAATGATGCTATACGTGAATTATTTGATTGACATGTCGGACAGCGCGTGTCCCCGGGGTAAACATTCCCCGTACAAATCCCGGTCTGATTATAGATCATCGAACTGATTGATAGCACATAACATGGTACTGACACATTCAGCCCTGACGATCCTCACACCCAACAGGCGGACTGTGGTAGCGCTATACACATCTACAATTGCTGAAAATTATCATTATTATCATTTAGTAACACATTTATGCTTATAAACACGAAATAATATTAAGCCATTGGTTTCACATATAAATGTGTTTATCAAAATGGCTGTCACAAAAAGAAAAGAAAATTAAATAAAAGAAAAAAAGAAAAAACACACACAAACAAATTATAAAAATATTTCTTTTATAAGAGAACATACCATAAACTGCTTGATTATCATTTTTAAAAGAAAGGATCATATTACCAATCTACTTCATTATTTCTATCATCTACAACGTAAAGACAAAATGATAGACTAAATATATTATAGATTTAAAAAATGTAATTGAATTAAAATAAATTTCCATTTAAAGGCAATCCACACTAGAGTGTTATTATATTCATCATAAGTTCTTCCAAAACAGTAATTCATTAAGTAGCATATGATTTACCATACACATCAAGTGAAAGTTGTACAGCCAAACTAGTTCTGGTCTGAAATGATAATCCGTATCTAACAATGCTTGGTCAGGGTGGTTATATTCCATGTAAAAAATGATTTCATTATACAAAATTAATGCCGGTACATTATTTTTATATTTCAACAATCAATACTAATGTTTTATTGGCAATTAAATAATTTTACTAATACTACCTTATATTGCTAAAATTCAGAATAATCCCATAATTAAACGAAAATAACTACATGTGTCATGTGTATTACTTCTAAGACACTGATCGAATGTATGTTGCCATAAAAGGTATTTTCCGGTTTGGTCACTCTAGCTGTCAAAAAAGACATATTTGACATTTTTTACCGCACTATAGGCCTAACTAGGACCTATGTGTCAGAAGAGAGGTCACTCGTCGTGCAGCTAACATCTGTTCTGAAAAAACGAAGTTACATATTGATATTTTACTTCTATTCCAATTCTATATTTTTACTTTGATGCTAGTACAGCAACGAAAGAAGACACAACAACAGCATACTCCCTGATTCTTGCTTCTGGTACAGTAGCGCTGTAAACGTGTGTGTATTGCAGTGTACACCGCAACAACCTGAACACCCCTCTCTAAGCTCCGAGTTCATTGGTCCGGTCAATGACATGCGCAGACGGCAGCACGTGTTCATAAACAAATTTTCATGAAAGAGGGATCACAGAACTATATAGTAGTGACTTGTAGTTTGGAATCTAACCCTTCTTAACTCAGGTAGTTTGCTACAGAGCTCAACGCTTGTTAACATGGGAACTGAAACTAACAAAGATGAGCGTAACACGCCAGAATATTTAGCACAGTTACTAAAAGACAAGAAACAAATTCAGGCATTTCCGAATGTTTTTGTACACTTGGAAAAACTTTTAGATGAAGGTAAGTTCACGTGAAGCTTGAAAACGTGCGAATTTCTTGGTGTTTCTCGCCACAAATTTCGCAGAAATTGTTATTTATAATTCGGAGTGTTTATATGAATTGATACGGACGCAAAACGTATTGGAATTTACTCGTGCCTGTGAATTCTGATGGTGTATTCTAGTTGGGCCTGACCCACATGGAGGGGAACATGTCTACCAAAAGTTTTTGGACTAAAAATAACACAAGTAATATACTTCGGAAAAGTTACTAAATTTCTCTTTAGTTGATATTTTGCTATTCCAATATTGAGTTTTTGCTAATTGCTAATGATTGCGACCAAATTCTGGGCTATTGTGTGGGAAGTAAGCTACATACTCGCCGCATACCGACACAAAGCGAACAGCCCAGATTTTGGCAGCCATTTTGAAACTTCTCCCGTCACTGCACAAGCTTGGAGTGTTTTTACACTGCGTGACTCATTCTTACTTCTTGATTTTAAGATTTCTCTGATTTTCTTTTAAAATAATAACAATCTGACACCGGGAAATCTCAGTTTGGAGTGATATCAACACGTAATTCCCGCGGTTTCTCTTATCTCCAGATTGTAAATATTACCTGTTGATAAGGTATGATAAATGAGCTCAGCTGATTTGCTCAGGTAGCGCACTATCTCATAGGTAAATAATTTAGTTAATACGCGAAAGAAAGAGGTAGTATTTTTTTTTCGATTTTGATTAGTAATTGTTTGCCTTCATTTAAGTATGACAATAATATATAGTACTGATTATAAAGTTAATGTTTGCAATTGTAAAATTTTGTTTTAATCTGTATTGAATAATTTAACGCTAAATAAATAATTCACGGATAATTATCATCAAAGGCTATTTATGAGTTAATGACAAGTTAAATATTTGAGCCAATAATAATGAAGATCTTGTTAAGGAATTCAGAAATCTGTGCTTTAAACAAATCTCGTGATAGACCTATAATTAACTAATCAATAGAAAATTTGTCAATGAACACTCTTATTTACATTAACCTGATTGGATCAATAATTTGTACTGCACGTTTTGTTGGGTTAAATGCCTGGACTATTGGCTTATGTGTAACCTAGGTTGGCCTATACCCATGTATATGTGGTTATTTAGGCTGTTCATTGAGCTACTGTATGATGTATACTATTGTAGTAATATCTAAAATTGTATTGAACATTTTTACGTACTAAGCAGCATCAAATGACTATGCACCCTTTCCCTTATTGAAATCACCTGTCCACAGCACGGGATGTTTTAGCATGTCTACCTCTTAACCAGTTCATCATTTATGCTTGTCCGTCACTTCTGGTAACACTCATATGTCTAATATTTATTATCTGCATCTCTCTTGCTTGATTGTCAATTTTTTTGCGACATGTTGTCCATCTAAAAGAAATTGACAAAGGTTTGAGTTTGTAAAAGAAAAAAAATGTATGGGTGCGAATCACATGTCACATGAAATATTAATAACCTTGTTTTCATTAAATGTATTTCTCAAATATACGAGAGTCTCTCATCATTTAACCTGTGGTAGCTATTTAGAGTATTTTGTGTAAAACAGTAACATTTTTCCCACCATATTTTACATGTTCTGTACCATATATAATGCAGTCTTCAGTGTGCCAACATCTGAGCACTGGGTTACCATCTAATCTACTAATATCCCTCCCTATCAACAACTATTTACTTGTTGTTTGACACCCATTAAAGGATATACGCTAGAGAATATTGTGATCCCAATATGAGAAAAAAAGTGTTTCCAAAGAGGAGGATGGATTTACGAGCGGCCAATACACTGAAATTGTCGGTGGTACTTCAGCTAATAATATCAGCTACACAGAACAGTGACAGGTATGGTAAAATATATATTTTGATGAATTGTGGCAGATGTTGTAGTAAATGTTAAATATATCTGAATATTAATTATTAAATAAGACTTTTTTCTACATATACTGTATTCAGTGTTAAAGATGTTATTGTTTTATCAACTCTAAATTTAATCTTAAGACCTTTTCCAAATCTATGCATTTTGAAATAGGTCTCCCTGTGCAATTATATTTTATTGGTGACATATAGTTGGATAACTTATTGGTGCAGAAACTTGGATTTTTTTTTATGGAGGTTCGTTTACTATAACCACACTGTGTATGTATATATTCTGTCTATAAATTGATATCTTGTGACTTTTGTGTTGGAACAATACATTTGGAATCATATCTTATCATGGATTTACTGAGCTCATCAACCCTGGAAAGTCTACAAAAGGAAATGAAAATTGATGATGTGTTCAACATTTGAAGCCTGGACAGAACTATTTGGGAACTCTTAAAGTGGATTTTTCAGATTTTCCTGAAATGATGACTGAACATGTAGCTCAAACTGGAATATTTTTTACTACTAAATCAGTGTGTGTGTGTATATATATATAAATGTGGAATAGAATACAACTAAATGCGTGTGAGAAAATTCTAGTATACACCTGATAGTATGCTTGAGATATATTACTTAAGATAAATAAGGAATGTAACAGGTTATGAAAATAACAAAAAAATGTAAAATGTTTTTAATTTTAGAATATCATAATAAAACGGTCCCTTTTTTTTTGTAAATTGAATCATTTTATCAGAAATAGAGAATGTTTGAAAACTTCATTGTGCATTGTACATTCATAGATGACAATTTGACAACCCAAGTTTACTATAAATAACGCTTCAATTTATTTGATCAAATTTACCACAAGGTTGATCAGTATTTTTGCAGTCCATTTCACCATTTTAAAAAGTTTTGGCTTTTTAATGAATTTTGATTCAAAATATTTTTAAGCATGCTGTTCATCAAATTTAGAAAAGGAGGTAAAAGTTAATCTAGATAGAAATAAAACAGACTTGAAAATCTTGAAAATGGATCACATTCTCGAGCATTGAGCTGCTGACATTGGCCTAGTGTGATTATTGAGAGATAAGCCTTGCACTGACTGTATGTAATGGGGAGGATTTGAGACTCCATGTGAAGAGGACACAGACAGGCTTTGTGAGTCTGTCCTCTGTATGGCTGTGCTTGTTGGCCTGGAAGGGTGAATAATCGGTGTGTAATTACAAACCTACACAGATACTATATATTTCACACCCCATTGCACAAGAAGACCTGGCAGTGCCCGTTCCAGACCAAGGTTGGGTGGAATATCACAAAACCTTCCTGATAAAGTGATACTACAGGGTTTATCTTTGGACTAGTCAGTGTTATTTAAACATTCTTTCAGAGGCTTCTTTCAAACCAAGAAAAAAAATTACGCATTTGTATGGCATTGCACAACTTCATAAGTTTTTTCGCATTATTGTTTATAGAAATATCTCTTCAAGGTAATTATGTTACTTGCTTTTGTGTGAAGATATTCCATGTACATTGAAAACTGTTTACATGATGTCTCAACTCCCCTAATAAGTTCCTTATATGACTCACAGGTGCAATACAATAGTATTGAATACTCCAGGCATACAATATCTTCTTTGAAGTTAGTTCAACATCTATAACACGTTCTTTGCATGTCGTCCTTTAAGTATCATACTGACTACCTATAAGTATGGCTTATATGCCTAAAGAGGGATACAAGGTTTCAGGGGATCTTTTTAACGTCGATAATAGGCCCCATCTCCCATTGAAATTATTCACATCTAAGCCTGAATTCCTAAAATTTGCAGTTTTACTCCTGAAAGTGTTCTCTCGCGACTTTTCTTCCTAAAATGATCCAAAAAGGCTCCATATCCCAAATTGCAAGAACAAAAATTGGTTATTTGCAACATTCAGGATTGTTCAAAATTTTGTCTCCAAGGTGTGATTGAATTGTAAGCTTAAGACATTTGATCAAAATAGAGTGCATCACAGATTAATCCAACTTTATCTATATAAAGAATTAGAGACTTATTTTGAACATAAGATTACTATATTATGTAATGCTCTACATATATATGGGTCCTCGTTTGCACTGTTATGATACTAAGAATAGTAAATGTATCAGGAGAAATCTGGTAGCTATGACCTGCAAGATTTTATTGAGGGTTTTAGCCTGTTTATCAGTGAATCTAAATATATGTTGATACATTTAGAATTTTCCATGGGGGATTGGATACAACCAATTGCAATGTTGTGATGTCTATGATGATCTTATCCATCCTCATGTTCTGGAATCTGCAGTTGTCTCCTGATCTACAGATTTGATAGTTTCATGTATAAAACTTATGAAATGCTGTATTTGTAAGTCATTTCGACATTAAAGCCCAGGTTTTTATTGCCAGGACAATCAAAGGGATCTCCACTTGTGCAGAAAAACTGTGAATTCCTAACCAGATATAGCTTGTCTTTATGCTGGTGGTTGTGATTGTACTAGCAGTGAGTCTGGAAACCAGTTTACTACACACTGTGTATACTCTGTTCATCAAATCAATAAACACTGTCACACTGTATGGTCAGGATTTTGGTTTTAAAGTTAAAAAAAACTGCCCTGTAGTAGAAGTTGAAGAACCTGAATGCAGTTAGCATTAATGTGGTTGGGATTGTGGCATTTATATGCACTAGTGTACATACATGTATAAATCTGCATTGATTATTTGATAGCAAACTTTCCATATGGAAAATGGAATTAATGCATAAATCATATAGAGGTCAGTGTTGGAGAAATCCTCTATAACACAATACTGCCCTGCTTGACAGTGAGAGCCTTATGAAAACAATTATTTTAACAGCAATGATATATTGGAAAGAATTAGAACCACATGTCGATTGACCAAGGCCACTGTGGATTGGCACATTCTCACTACAAAAAGATCTCCATCAGTGCTAAGACTTGTTGTAAATGCCCTGCTGAGCTGGCCTCTTGAGGTTCCTGGCCTCCTGTGTGTGCCAGCCCTGCCCAATCTGGAGCATGTGGAGTTCTCACAGTCCTCATTATGGGGCCATGTGGGGCTGGTCAGGGAGTCTCTTTGGAGGGAATAATGGGGGCATCATAATTCAAGCAACATCTTGTATTATAACATTAATTTTTAGGGGTTATTCTAAAATTACACATAGATTTGTATTTAAAACATTAATTAAATGGGCACTTTGTTGGTCATCTTATTGTATCAGATTTAATGTTTTTCTTTATAAAAGTTGTTGAGTTTTATTATCTTGGTAACAATAGATGACCTTGCTCACTTCTGAAATAATTTTTCTGGGCCTTTGAATAGGTTAGCCTGTTTGAGTCTTTGAAACATGTGTTTGCAGTTGGTCAATAGAGAAGTTTAGTTCTACCAGGTTCATGGTATATAGGGGTATCTGTTTACTCCTCCTAACCTATAGTAGACTATAATCTAGATAGCTGTGATATGGGATTTATTCTCATTTTATGAAGCAGACACTTTCCAATTCTATCACTCTTCGTAATCTAGGAACAGGATTCAAACTTTGCATTCAGGTTGAGAAATAGTTAAATTTGATACTCCATTTTATTTTTAATCATGTTAAATTCAGTCAATACGACTAACAGGTTTATGCCCATCCTCAGCCCCAGTTTTGGATTGGCACATTCTCGCTTCAAAAATTGAAAAAAGCAATGTTGCTATTTAGTTTTTACCTGGGGAATAATACAGTTAGTAGCTCGATGGGAAGGGTTCAATGGTGATACTACCTCTGTCAAAAAACTGTATACGAACTAACCGGAGGTTTACTGTATGGTGTATTATTACATGGTGTGGCGGAGTCATTTTACAGGTGCTTTCCTTCAGGGATAAACTAAAGTATATAGTTCTTCATCTATTCATTTAGTAGAAATTGAGATATGATGAAAAGTTAGTGGGATCAGATACAAAGCAGACACAATTTAATGCTTGAACATTTGTATGGCGAGCCACAATGTTATTTTGAATCTGATTTATACATTTTGGTGAGTGCTTCTGTTATTCTGATGCTGGCTATGTCTGTCCGTTGTTAAGGGAATTGGACTATGGTAATTGGATGGTTGTATACAGTGATGTTTCATGTTGATTTGCTTACATTTATAGAGAGTTGTATTGAAGAACAAAACATGGAAGAGCAGTGCAAATTGATATAGCATTGATGTATAGAGTTCATATTGTTGGACCACCATGATGCAGACATCATTATTTGTGTACACAGTACTAAGAGCTCGGGAGGTATTTTATCTTTATATTGTTCAATGATGCAACTTTCATAGTAGGTAATACACCCATATTACATGCAATTTTACATCTGAAAGGACTTTGTTATGATATATACAGTCTAAGTGGGAGGAGTTGAAAGGGTGTAATACCCACAATGCTTCAATGGTTGTGTATGCCTCATGGTTATGTGCATTCCTGGCCTCAAGTCGCCCTATACCCAGCTTATTATATTTTAGTTAAATATATGTGTTTTATGGTGTAAAGTTTTTTTCAAAAAAAAATTTCAGTGGTATTTAATCGTTATGATTTTCTCATTCTTTACGACTCGTTTGTTTTTTAATGGCTCCTATATGTACATCAAACAAAAGCTTCTTCTCTGTTAAAATGGTAATTCATATTTTCAAGTTCAGACTTAGATTTTCATGCTGACATTCAGTTTGGACTTTAAATATAAGGAAGTACAAAAGAGAGGTCCTTATGGTTTTAGCTTAGAAGTTCCTTCACAAGTTAACACGCTTGCAATCATCTCAAGCTGTTTGACATTTTTTAGCAGTGAAAAAAAAAGAAAAATGAGGAAACAGCAGGGTATTGCTGATCATAAGCAGATGTGTAGGGATATATGTAAGTATGAGGGCACCTGCAGGAGGTTGTGTAGTCCTGCTTCCCCACTTTATAGAAGGGGATCAATCACCCCCTCACCCCTGCCTCTCTGTCAGTCAGAAATGTGCCCTTTCCCCTCCCAACCATGCCAATCATCTTGCCCATTCCCGCCAGTATGCAACATACGGCATGCATTTTCTTAGGCCCAAGTCACATGTCCATTGTTTAGCCCCAGTCACAGGTCCATTGTTTAGCCCCAGTCACAGGTCCATTGTTTAGCCCCAGTCACAGGTCCATTGTTTAGCCCCAGTCACAGGCCTAGGTCCATTGTTTAGTCCCAGTCACAGGTCCAATGTTTAGCCACTGTCACATGTCCATTGTTTAGCCCCAGTCACAGGTCCATTGTTTAGCCCCAGTCACAGGTCCATTGTTTAGTCCCAGTCACAGGTCCATTGTTTAGCCCCAGTCACAGGTCCATTGTTAGCCACTGTCACAGGTTCATTGTTAGCCCCAGTCACAGGTCCATTGTTTAGTCCCAGTCACAGGTCCATTGTTTAGCCCCAGTCACAGGTCCAATGTTTAGCCCCAGTCACAGGTCCATTGTTTAGTCCCAGTCACAGGTCCAATGTTTAGTCCCAGTCACAGGTCCAATGTTAGCCTCTGTCACAGGTCCAATGTTAGCCTCGGTCACAGGTTCATTGTTTAGCCCCTGAATCGCAGGTTTATTGTTTAGCCCCACACACTTCCTTTGTGAAGTCTGTATACATATATATAAATTGTAAGGCTTCACAGGTCACTTTTTGATTTCTTTTTTTTTTCCTGGATACTTTTTCAGTATAATTTTATCGGGCTTTGATAGTGAAAATTTTTCTTGTACACAATTCTATATTGCGCACTTTAATTGAAAAGTTTGTTTGTCAGAAGACTATTCCCCTTGGCAGCAGAACCTCAAAATTGATATTTTGGAGGCAGAGAGTGCAGTGTAGAGTCTAGTGCTGTAACAGTCCCTAAGCTAAAACATGCATCTATCATGGATATAGATTGCCCTCGACTTTCACTGGGACCCACCAATCATACAACATCCTGGCACATTTAGTTTTCTGATTTATGTACTGGTCTGCTACATATGTATCTCATACCTTACACTTTATACAGACAACACTTCAAATTCATGGCAACCCAAAACAGTTACTGAAGTTTCTTTGGATTTACAAAGTTCCTTCTTACTATCTATTATATAATAATAAAATAAAAGATTCATGTACAGTAATCATAATTACCTGAAATTGCAGTCAAAGTATGAAAAATATTTATAGACTATATATAGCTATAGCTAATTGTACAAGTAGATTTTTTTCAATAAATTTGTCTTTTGGTATGATCAAGCAATCCAATCAATTGCTGATCTTGGAACAGGTGGAATGCTTTAGAATCTCGTACTTCTTAAGTACATGTAGCTAGACTGCTGATGTTTGGAAGAGCAAAGATCTGTATGACCGATACCCGAGAAAGATATTCAGCATTGATATACAGATCTGTTTTACCTATAAGAGTATTGAAAGATGTAATCAAGGATTATTGAAATACATCGCATCATGTTCTAGAATATCTGTATCTAGGAAGTGTTTTTAAACTGCAATGTATTAGCCAGAGGTTCATTGACAGAATTTGAAATTGGCTAGACAGAATTATTGGACTATACATGTACACCAGTATTAAAATATTTATCTCTTTTAATTTGAGGATTAAACAGCATATTGACAAGTATATGAGCAATACATTATTTTCATTATTATACTTTTGTTATTTCAATATCATGGACAGTAGCTTTGGATTGTTTTCAAAAAGTCACAATTTGTAATTTTACCACTTTTAGGAACAAATTTCTCCTTTGGAGGTCTAGGAAAAAACTAGAATTTCACAGAAAATTAAATAAAATATTGACAAAAATTGATGAGTATATCAATTTTATATCAAAGGATTTATAATAACATTAAGGCAGTTGGATATTGTTGGCAACATTACTAATTTGTATTAGAAAAGAAAAGGAAATTTTTCTCCAGTTTGAGGAAACAAAGGATACCCAAATTTTAGTTTGATCTCTGTTAGAGGACTTACGTAATGTCTGTTTTTGGAACACAAAATCAAGTTGAGGACTGGTAGAATGTGTCTTGTTTTCTAGATGAAAACAGCAAGTTGAAGGATGTTAAGACTGTGAAATGATGTCAGTATTCTAGATGTAACAGTTGAAGAATTCTGTAGGGTGTCTGTGCTGGCTTTCATCACATGTTTATTGTCATTGTTACACGTTTTCATTTGAAGAACTGCATCATCAATTCCAATTCTGCACCTTCAGTAGGTTTAAGGAATGAAGGCTAGTTTTATTGTCCAATTAGGCATAACACTGTTCTATTCGTTTCATTGCCATAGCTATGTTACAGGGAAGTTCAGCACCACATAAAAGACATCCTATAGTGCACTTGTTGGAATCGAGAATCAATACGTTCATTTATATAGCATGAAATGATAGTGGTTTTTAAACGAACATTAATGTTCGGTTATTGCCATCAAGAACTGGACTGAGAAATATGACCATATTTGGTAGCCACATTCACCAATACGCCATCTACTGTCTGTTTCAATGAAATATGGCTGCCCCCATTGCCTTACGCTTCAAATAGTTTACTTGCAAAAACATCTTCGTTTTATGTAGTAGTTTTACCGAAAATGTTGAAATGTATTCAGTAGATGTTTTCAAGATGCATACGATTTGAGAAATGCATAACGCTAGCGAAATGTGAAGACTGCACCTGAACTTTGCGAATAACTCCAGGTCAATAGGGCCTATATTTATGTAAACAAATATTGCGCAGGCGCATTCGTCTCCGGATGTTTAGAAAGTTTTGCTCTTCCGTGTTCATTCCAAAACGGCTGACATTATAGCATCGGTCTGCAAATATGTCCGCGATTTACTTAAATGTGTATTATATATATTCTAGAATGTTACATCATTATCAACTAGATGAGTATTTATATAATTTAGAGAAAGAAATATATCAACAACGGCATACGAGACGATACATTGTATCATACTATATAGGTTACTGTACAGTACATGTTTGCGAGAAAGGTGGATACTAGGTGGCATTTGTGGTCAGGGTGACTGGTCATAGCGTTAACATTGTCATCGATTTCCATATTCCATTTTCCTTTGACGAAAAAGACCAATAAATCAAATGCAAATGATAATATCTTGTTGCCATGTGCACGGGATTGGTTGTTGTAGGCGATACTTAGAACGTATTTACTGTTGTAAGGGAGGTAACTGCAAGATTACGGAAATCAAACGTTAAACCAATTTGATTGGTCGATTCTTCCATGACTTTGGCAAAGGGTTTACAATCGAAGTGACAGATAACTACGGCAATATTCAGATGATATCAACACTAACACTTTTAGATACGTGTGGTCGGCAGTTGTCATGTTTAAAATGAACAATTATATAGCTTGTTTTTATTTCGGCAAAGTCGAGAATATTTACTGAAACGGACCACAGGTGAAGCAGACTTGGAAATACCGAAACGAAGAAAAATGGGGCTTAATTATAATATAAATTGGCATTATTTTCAGAGAATTGACCCACATATATGTTTTTCAATGCCTAATTGTATCATATGTAAAATATTAGAGGTTTACGAATTTTAAATTAATTTTTCATTTGCGAATCGCGGCCTGATTGTCGTTAGAGTTGAATTACCGAAATGGCCGATAGTGGACCCAAATCGATATTTTTAAGAGAGAATGGACCCAATATAGGATCTATTAATCTTTGGTGTGTGTATAGAGACCATATGCATTTTTTCCTTTACCTGGAAGTATTTTGAAAGAATTTGCAAAATACCGAATTCACGATCAAATTTTCGATTGTGACGAACTACTGAGACGGTGTTAAGTTCATGTTAAGTCAATCTGATTGAAATCAGCTGTTACATATGTACATATGATATGGCTACGTTTACTATGCAATACGCCTACGTAATTTTTTTTCAAAGACGGAAAACGGAAATCCGGATTATCTAAAAACAAATGCAAAAAGAATTGTGATATTCACTTAATTTGACATTCAGCCATTAATTATTATTTGTAGTTTTATAACTTCTCAAATAGTGTGATCGATTCTCTATATAATATTGCTGTGGAACTTGTGTTATTTTTCAAACAAATTCATTTTGATAATTTGTTAATTTAGAACGTTCATCAAGTCATGATCAAGACTTGAAATTCTCGCTACACCATACTTCAAACACAGTAATCAATGAATTGATAAATTGAAAATTGAAGTCAAGCAAATGAGTTAATATTTACCTAAATAATTTTTCAATTACCCGGTATATATATACAACACATGTTCAGATGACTATTTGTGCCATGCTGTTACAAGATTTCAGTTACAATTCTAAAAGTCAAGCAAATGAGTTAATTAAATATTTACCTAAATATTTTTTCAATATACAACACATGTTCAGATGACTATTTGTGCCATGCTGTTACAAGATTTCAGTTATAATTCTAAAATTGAATTAGTATGTAAATATATGTTATACTGTCAATATCCACAAAGCGAGTGTAGTCTACTGTACTCAGTCATGCCGGTAGATAGCGGTACATATACGTACTGCTTACATCTCGTGCTTACTTGTGTGAACTAATATAAATTAATAACAAAAATGGTTCATATATTTCTATATATGACTTCACAAATTATGCGGTGTCTGAAGATCTAAATGAAGTGAATAAACGATGTATTAAATTATTTTTATGAAATATTCAAGTCATAGATCTTTTTTTTTTTTTTAAATACTGATTTCAGGTCCATTTTGGTAATTCAACTATAACAGCAATTAAAATACTTCTCGGTTTTTTTTTAAAGCCAGAAAACCGAAATCTGGATTATCTAAAAACAAATGCAAAAAGACTTGTGATATTCACTTAATTTGATATTCAGCCGTTAATTGTTATTTGTAGTTTTATAACTTTTGATATATTGTGATTGATTCTCTATATAATATTGCTGTGGAACTTGTGTTATTTTTCAAACAAATTCATTTTAATAATTTGTTAATTTAACATTTTCATCAAGTCATGATCAAGACTTGATATTCTCACTACACCATACTTCAAACACGGAGTAATCAATGAATTGATAAACTGAAAATTTACCTTAAATAATTTTTCAATATACAACACATGTTCAGATGACTATTTGTGCCATGCTGTTACAAGATTTCAGTTACAATTCTAAAATTGAATTAGTATGTAAATATATGTTATCCTGTCAATATCCACAAAGCGAGTGTAGTTTACTGTACTCAAAGTCATGCCAGTAGATAGCGGTACATATATTTACTGCTTACATCTAGTGCTTACTTGTGTGAACTATAAATAATAACAAAATGGTTCATATATTTCTATATATGACTTCACAAATTATGTGGTGTCTGAAGATCTGAATGAAGTGAATAAACGATGTATTACATTATTTTTATGAAATATTCAAGTCATAGATCATTCTCTTAAAAATATTGATTTCAAGTCCATTTTGGTAATTTTACTATGATGGCAATCGGGCCTAGAATGGCGAATAAACCCCTAATATTTTACATATAATTAATTTTGACATTGGAGAACATAAAATTGTGTCCATTCTCTAAGAACTGGTAGAATGTACAGAATAGAGCTTCATAAATATGTTCTCAAAATTACTAATTACCCCGGTAAATATAACATTTTACATAAACCTCCCATGACTGATGGTGAACTTAAACTTGCAAATCTCCTGTGTCATTCCAATTTTGATATGTGTAAATATATACACGTACGGTATATAATTACATAGATATGGAATGCTTCACAAATTTGCATACAGTTATGGAATCTTATAACACACCCAAAAATGTCCTCACCACATAAAGGTGTGATTTGTGCAATTACATTGCTGAATTGTGTGGTTCAGTATGATTAGATGATCAACATTGGAAAAGGACAATAAATAGGGAATGTGTCATCCCATCGAATGGACTGTAATCTTTGTGATCAGGTTTGAAGTTGAAAATGAATCTTGAAGTTTTCTTTTCCTGTTTGCTGAATTATTCAATGAAGATAGTCTTTATCTGGTTGTTATTCTTTATCACATTGTTTATAATACTGTAATTATAACCGAAGTTTATCTTCTCATATACAGATTTATTAACATCAAATGATTCCTGAACAAAAGGAGTCAGGTTTTGTTTTGTTTTGAAGTACCATAAATGCTTGAGTACAGTTTCAATAGGATACATTCTTAATTCGGGCCTTGATTAGCAGCTCTGGTTTTGGTTTTCAGTAATTCTTTATGTGTGTTTCATCATATTTAGTTGAAATACAACTATGTATGCTAAACTAACGATGGAACTAGCCAAAATTTAGTGCATATTAGAAGTTGGCATCAATAAGGTCACAGAGTCCTAGCTGTATTATAACTGATGATGCCTTCCCGAAAGAAAGAAGACATATTTTATTTTCATCGATCCAAGATAGATCAACAAACTTCCAATTTCAATTAGGACCTTACAGAAACATGCATGTGTACAATCAAATCAGAACAGCTGCAAACATTTCAAATTATTTGCAATTAATTCCTAAACCAATATCAGTAAATTTATCAACTTAAAACTAAGAAGATTACTGATTTTGCATTAAACAATAATGTTCGTTTACAGTACTTCCAGTACTTTGATTTTTGTTCCTGTTTTGGGGTTCTTTAATGTTGATTAATTTGAAGAACAAACAAGTAATACAATCTTAATCAGACTAACCGTAATGTATCAACAAATGTTCCATTAAAAATTTTTTTATTGGGCAATACCAGTACATTGTACATGTATACATATATCTAACTCAATGATTCTACATGTATACATATATCTAACTCAATGATTCAAAATGTCCTTTATTACCTCTTGGGAACAATTGTTTGTCACGTTTTATGATTTTAAACAGAATTGTCAGTATTCAAGATACTGTCGGTGAGAAGGGTGCAGCGTGTATCTATTGTCACTAGATTTTTGTCCTAACTTGTACATGGTTTATCTGTCCATGTATGCTAAAGGTTTATAATACCAGGGGGAATGCTTACCAGCTTTATCTAATTGCTGGCAACTGTTCATCCTAGATTAACATCACAAACCGTAAATGTGTTTTATACCAACATTCAGTATACTCTGTCATGTGTGAAGGCAATGTTTCTACAATCAGATTGTCATGTGGAGCTATTTAGAATAGAGGCACATTTTTTTGTGTCAGATTAATTCCCCTATTCTTGACATTGTCATTTGTATAAGAGGTGCTGCTATTTCAAAACTTTGTAGGAGGTTCTGATTGGGAGCTATGAAATAAGCTAATCGTGAAAAAGCCGCTTACTGCATTTAGAGCCATTGTTTCAGTTTGTGAATGTTCATATGACCGAGTTTACATTCAAATGTGGTAAATAATCACATTATGAACACAAATCCTCTGTTACTACAGGATTTCAAACCGATACTTGAAAAATTGTAGGTAGCAGTCAGTAGTTCATGGCTGTTTTTTTTTTTTTTTTTTAACTTTGGACATTTTACACGTACTGAAAGTATATACTGTAGATGTTGTCAGAACTATTGTAGTTATTTATGAGGGAAAGGATTAATTTAGATGTTAAGCATAATATATACGGTATATCATTTTTTTAAGAATTTTACTCTTGTTGAAAACATGTAATCGATTATGTCATTAGCATCTAATGCAATACAATTTCGAATGAGACAATTATAATCAAAGTTCTTCAATTTTTGCCAAAAAATAAAAAATTCTTTTTGTGCACAACTCATTTCGTAATTTGCAAATTTTAATAGATACATGTATAAGGTTTATGAAAACAAAACTTGTAAAGTTTAGATTATTGCATGTAGCCAGTATGAAATATATACTATATATCTCATTTGAAATATAACACTAAAAAGAATTTGGAAACATTATGTCATTAACTAAATTTATATAGATATACTCAACCTGCCCAAATGGAGTCATTTTAAGATGCCATGATTTAGCAGTACCTTTTTTTTTTTTTTTTTTAATCAAATTTGAGGTTAGTGTAAAATGTAAGCTGGGATGTTTCTGAATTTCATCACCTTCAGAACTGTATACAATGTAGAACATCTTTTTTGAGTGGGAGGAACAGGAGTGTTCACACATCTTTTGTGTTAGTTATACACTTGTAAGAGGTCATCTTTTGTTCTTAACATAGGTATTCTGTTATTTCCGACTGTCCCCTCACAAAGCTTTCGTTGCTTTAGTTGGCACCAATCAACACTGTCCTGTCCTGTTGAACATATAACAGAAGCCAACATGTCGGGCATGCATGTCTGATCTTTTAGGCATGGTGTACATCATATGGGAAACACTCTGTAAACATCATTATGTGTGCCAACATCAGCTTCCCCATTCTGTCTGAAGCCAGTCATGCATCACTAATGAGGAGGCCAAGGCATTCCATCCCACCATGCTCAACACTAATTGGGGAATGGTCACTGGGCAAAGCTACCCTGATAATTACACTCACTACTAAATCAAGTACAATGTTGAAGATAATGATGTTAATACTAGATGACCCTAGAAAGTTTATTTTGCTGTTGGTAAATTAACTACCGCTGAAGATTATTGCTGTGAAATATTCAAGGTTGAAAGCTTAAGGCATTCCCTTTTTTTGGCAATTTTACTAGTTCTCTCAAGTTTTCTGTTAAGGTAATGTCTCTTTTAACCAAGGAAACAAAGTGTAATTAGAATGCAGAGCTAGCTACACCTGTACATGTATTTAATACTATTGTGATAAATTTGCTGTTTGATATTATATATGTATACAGTTCCTCCCTCAAATTGTATTTCCAGTTGTGACAAATTTGAATTATACTTTTTCAAAGTTCTGTTTTATAGGTAGGGCTGGTAATTAGTTATTTTCCGGAGTTACTATAGGTATATTTAAGATATATATAACCCCAGGTCTGTGCAACTTTGATTCACATTTAGGTAGGGATTATGCTTCACTATAATATGTACCTTCACAAATGTCCCCCTCTCCGAGGTAGTCTAAACTTGGTACAGTAGTGTACTTATCCCTAAGTGGTGTACTGGGAAAAGTGACAGAGCTTTTAGTTGTTGACCCTGTGAGTAGTTGATGTGTTATATAGTTTGTTAGCCCTATAGATGGGGACAGGAACTTGGGGAATGTGCGAGTACACATGTAATCTTGTGATAACATTTGTAAGAGGTAAAGCTCGGTGTAGAAATCAAGCCGATACAGATATATATACACACAAATAATGAAAAAGTATGCAACAGTAATTTATGTCATGTTTACCCTGCATGAACTCTGGATGACTTAATATATATGCTAGCTCTCCGTTCATCAATCATACCAGGACAAGCCATAAAACAAAGCCATGAAGATTCTACCTGTAGGGGCTTTCACACAAATTTACTGTCAAGAAGACGCTTACTTTTTATTTGAGGAAAATTGATCACAACAAAGTGTATCCTAAAAGAGTTGTTGTTTGAACTTGAATGGCTAGTCTCAAGGTCATTCAGTATATCATGGACATACCTTTTTACATGGTCAACACAGCAGGGGGTTTTAGTGTTTGTGTACTGGGGTTCTGGTCAGTGTCAGATATACATACTCATAAAGGCCAGCCATGCCCTCAAGGGCCATGTGGTATTTGACCTTGTGCCTGCATGCCACAGGCCCTAATTAAACTAGAGGTCAAGCTAACCCTCTGCTTATGCCATGGAGGAGCACATAATAATTGACAAGGTCAAATGGTAATGTTTTTGGTGTCTTGGTTATGATCACTACAGATTAGTTTGATGATTCTTACAATGTAAACTTCAGACACAGAAAATTAGTATTTTTATCCATGAGAAATTCACTATAAAATGTAATTATGTTTTCCCCAGAAAATTACTTAACATCCCATATGTACTATGTATACTTGATAAAGGTGGGTTTATGTATATGGATAGGTATATTCTGGTAGGTTCCTAGCTTGTATATTGGATTGTAGCTTTAGTACAACTGGGTATTAAAACATTTTGTATGTACCTGAATTAATTTTTTGTTTAAATATAGATTGCCAATGGACTTCCTTTATTTTAAATCTGTGTGATTTCATGGTGCAGTACATGTTCAATATTAAGTACCACTAGGACAGATGAATGTTGTAACCTAAGACTGATTGTAGAGATAATGTCCAATTCCTAATGGCTATAATTAATCGAATTCATTATGAATTGGTTCAAACCTGTACATTCCACTGGACTTTTTGTGTTATATCCTGTGTGTATATATATACGTGTATCAAAATACAGTAATTGAATGTTAAATTATGATATGTCACATAGATGTAATGTACAAAAATATATACAATGACAAATTCAATTACTGCATGGTTTTTGTTATGTACAACAGTCTACCATAGCTAGCTGTTTAATTATATATTTTTTGATTTATATTATATGCACTGAGTAAACTGTTTTTACCCATGATAAAACAAGATCAGAATCTTGAGTTGATGTTCTCGATAACAATGACAGACTGTATACTTGTCCATTTTTCACAGTCACGAAGTCAAAATGCTGATGAATAACCTGAGCTCATGTTTATTTATGTCAAGTCAGAATTGTATAATTTAGAGTCATCACATATATGTACTTGGCCAGATAGTATTGTTGTATTTTCTATGTGTGTTCAGACAATTTCGTTAATAAAATGTAGTCCAGATTCCAGTCCTGATCTCAAAAATATAACATTAATGCTTTAACATAATACAAATTTAAGAACTTTAAAATATTAATTGTTAGAAATTTAACTTTTTAAAATCAGCAACTAAAAGCATCCCCTATTGAAAATACTAAGTTAATAATTAATTAGCTAATATTGATAACAATAGTGTGCCGATAGTTATAGCAGTTAGGGTGCCATGTAATGTTGACAGAATGTTGGACAGTTCATGCTGCTGACATCAAACTATGTCACTTACATCAATATTGTTGTTCCAGTGTAGGACGTCCCATTTTAAGTGTTAAAATCTAAACAGACTTAAAAACTTTATACCAGTTTTCAAAATCTTTGTTTGTCCGAACGTCTATCTCATCTTTAATGCTATATAATAGTACACATTTCAAATTCAAGAAAGAAATGTCTACAAAACTTTGAGAGTGAGGATGTTTTTGATGCAAACTTTTTGTGTAAATGGTGGCAGGTGTTCACTGTTAGACCTGTATTCAAATTTTATACGAGAATTGATGTTTGTGTATTTTCAGAAATCAACAGAGTTCGATTACAATTATTTCACCACAAAGGAAGCAATCGAGATCCCCTTCCGCTACCTGAGGTACAGGGACCTACTGTTACACTATCAGAAAAATTATATGTCCCTGTTAAAGAACACCCAGATGTAAGTATACAAGGAGACATGGTAAAACTTCTCAGGTTCATGGATGGATTTTGAAATCCTCATGGACGGTTTATCAGCATTGTTTTGGAAGCATTATAGGTATGGGTACTTAACACCTTGTTAACATATCTGGTGGATAAAGTTATTGACAATTCCATCAGTTAAAAAATTTAAAAAAAATTATAGAAAAAAGAAACTTTAAAAAAAAGAAACCTATATATATATACAAGTTTGAACTTTTGTATCATTAAATAGTCTGGCCAAGTAATTGGCACTGCTATGGTTATATATAATTACTTGTCTGAGAATTTTGTATCATCTCTCCAAAGTAAGATTTCTTATATTTGGCTTTGATGGTGTACTCCTTGACCAGATTATTTCTACGTGCAGGTGTCTTGAGTTGAAGGTAGCCTCGTGGCCTCATTATAACTAGATGGATCAGTAGATATTGTACAGACTTTTACAAAAAGTAGTCTTCTCTTGTGCAAGAATTCTTCCATTTGAAAAATGAATAGCAATATAATAGGATAGCTTTACATGGCGATCAGAAAACCCCAGGGCTACTTGTGTAGTAAAGAAATGTTGTGTGGAAGTTTTTAGGCTCTGACGTCAACCAGGTTCATTTAATCCCATTGTACAAACTACCAGTCTTGATGGCTCACTTTTAACGCATTTCTGAAAATAGTTCTGAGCGGGATGTAAAATATGTGAGATAGGAGATTGATATCACATGCATATGTATGTTTGTGATCCTCATCAGCTGTGTGGGATATAATCTTTAGTTAATGCATGTTCTTGTGTATATATACTAAAGATACATGTGAAGTTTTGTTTTATCCCTTTATAAGTACAATTGAAATTATTTCATGCATTAGATAATAATTAACAATATTGTACATGATCAAGAGATAAAACACAAAATTTGCATTGCTGAAATTTATAAAAAAAAAAAAAAAGTAATTGCACTGGTCAAATAAATGAATTCAGAAATGTAGAGAAGATAGTTAATGTTACCCTATAGCTAATGAATCAAATTAATATGGAGTGTCTGTGTCGAGCAGTGTAGATACAGGATTTAGTGATTGGTTTATGCTGGTGTAATTCTATGTTCATGTTGTTAAGGTAATGTAATTAATTTCTCTCATCTCTTCCAGTTCAACTTTGTGGGGAGAATATTGGGACCAAGGGGGATGACAGCAAAAGAATTGGAACAGTTCACAGGATGTAAAATAATGGTCCGAGGCAAAGGATCAATGCGAGACAAAAAGAAGGTAAATATCACCTGGGTTTATTGTTTGCAGTGATAGTATTGTACACTATGAACTAGAATCTGAACCTTTATACACTGTAGTAGTAAGAATTTATATCATTTGGTAGGAAATTTCTGAACCTAAGGTTATGTTATTACATACACTCTATGGACATTTCTGAATCTCTGTTGAATCCATTCCTGTTGCACTTTGAAGCTCATAAACTAAAAACCTATGGACAGTTTCTGAACCCAGGTTGATGTAATTATGGACTTTTTTGGCAGTGTCTAGATTTGATAGTTAGTGGTATTTCTGTGATATACTCAGGTGTACATATGGTCCTCTCTCTAATTGACAGCAATAGCAACAGTTGTAAATTGTGATGAGTGTTGCTGACCTATAAGCATTGATTTCAAGTCTAGGGAAGATCCCCTTGCCATCTGGTCCCCATCCACTTCCAGAGGCACAACCACACATAATATATGAAGGATAATGGTACAGAGTACAACCCAGATAATAAAACAAACACTATTACCCCAAAAATTGGAAGCACATTGGTAAGGACTTGGTCATGCACTCTGCCATTGATTGTGTTGGTACAAGTAATGGTTCCTGTACAGGTCAGGGTTACAGGTAACAAGATACAAGACGCTAACCTTCCATACTGGTGCTGTCTTGTGTAGGAAATAGGGCACAGATATCTGTCCTGTTAGCAAACAATATTCCCATACAGATTTTTTTTATGAACAAGGAAAGATTTATAGGAGTATATATAGCTGGTGATCAAAAATGATGCAAATAAGTCTGCTACATTCTGGTTAGGAAAAAAATAGTTGTATAAGATGCACTGGCTTTCATCTATATAACTAGCCATATAGCAATTGATTGCACAACAATGGAAATTAGTAGAATACCACATAAATGCTGTTAAGTAGTGGAGGAGTTACAACCATGTAGTGCTCTACACTTAGTACAAAGGATAACACTCAGCTACATAGGAAATCAGGTGGATGACGCACAGGGAGGGGACTGGCACACAGAGAGCCAGGACAGATCGACCACTGTCACAAGTCACATACACAGAGCCAGGACAGATCGACCACTGTCACAAGTCACACACACAGAGCCAGGACAGATCCACCACTGTCACAAGTCACATACACAGAGCCAGGACAGATCCACCACTGTCACAAGTCACACACACAGAGCCAGGACAGATCCACCACTGTCACAAGTCACACACACAGAGCCAGGACAGATCGACCACTGTCACAAGTCACATACACAGAGCCAGGACAGATCCACCACTGTCACAAGTCACATACACAGAGACAGGACAGATCCACCACTGTCACAAGTCACATACACAGAGCCAGGACAGATCTACCACTGTCACAAGTCACACACACAGAGCCAGGACAGATCTACCACTGTCACAAGTCACATACACAGAGCCAGGACAGATTCACCACTGTCACAAGTCACATACACAGAGCCAGGACAGATCCACCACTGTCACAAGTCACATACACAGAGCCAGGACAGATCTACCACTGTCACAAGTCACACACACAGAGCCAGGACAGATCCCAACCACTGTCACAAGTCACATACACAGAGCCAGGACAGATTCACCACTGTCACAAGTCACATACACAGAGCCAGGACAGATCTACCACTGTCACAAGTCACACACACAGAGCCAGGACAGATCCCAACCACTGTCACAAGTCACACACACAGAGCCAGGACAGATCCACCACTGTCACAAGTCATATATAATGCAGGTTGTATCCCTCAGAAGCTAAAAATCTCCATAAAATTTACTTCTGTGGGGAGAAAGTGGACACTGGACAGGTTTTGTTATCAACAGCCCTTATCTTGCATCCCTTCTTCATTGCCAAAGTTTCGTTCTTTTCATTTCTGAAATTTTCAGTTTTGGAGTGTATCTTACTTCCGAGTACATATTTTATGTGTAGCAATGAAACATGTTTTCCATATAATCATTCCAGTTTGTGGGGGGCTAATCCAATTTAAAGGCTACATTTAAAGTCACTTAGTAAGGATGTAATCACATGGACAGTATTGGAAGGGAAATATGTATCATAGAATTATGTAAAACTATTTCTAGCCTGAAACCTGGAGATGGTGACTAAATAGAATATATACAAACCAGCTGTTAGTTGGTGAAAGGTTGGTTACTTGATGGTACTAGGGGCTGTATGATAACCTATCTATAACAGATTACCAATGGAGAGAGACATAAAGGATGTATATATTCTACACTATCATGGTTTTGTTAAACCTGTTGAATTGTTCCATGTGTCCTACAAGTTCTCTCCTCTAGATACACTGCAGCTGTTCTACAGTAGATTCGAGAAAATTTTCACAAGGCTAGAAATGAGAAAGCTGCAATGGTGGAGGAAGTTTAGTGTTGTTTTAGTAGCAATTTAATAAGCCAAATGGGAAAGCAGACATTTGAGGTAAATGGAAGCAGATTACAACTGTTGTTGAAAATAGAAGGATTGGTTGTGTGGGCTGTGATATAGACTGTGGGTATATATATATACTCCAGACATTACTGGGCATGGTTAGTGAAGACATGAGGGGTCAAATCATCACACATACTAATCATTGTTGTGTGTAATATAACAATATGGTGATAGTGTAGGGCACTAGCTGGTGTTACCCAGCTTTGGTTGATATACAGCTGCTATACCAGCACACATGTATACATCTACACAGCAGTGAAATACAGATTTCAGATGTTCAGGGATACCTCTGATTGACTTATCTATTTTATTGTCAGATTGGGTATATTTTACATGCAATTATTTCTATCTTCGGACTATGATCAGGGAACTACTTATCTTAACAACAGACTTGCTGTCCAAATTTTGTATAAAATATAGAAAAATCTTTGTTTAACCGTTAACAAGTTTTCGGGATAGGTATTGGGGAAGAGATCTTTTGGAGTCTGGCCAATGCTGGCAATGACCCTTAGTGAGTTTACTCTGATAAAAACCAGATTCTTTAAAAAAGAACTATCTGTAGATATATAAATATCAAAAACATATTTCAGTTTGAGTTTTCCCTACAAGTTAAGGATTTGCAGATCTCTACCAATATTAAAAACAGATGGAGTTGAGTTCTTGTATGATTAAGATTTTGATCTGCATTGCAAATGAAATTCATATCAATTTGGCCCTTGTCAAATATGCTATTAATGACTGTTCTATATATAAATATATATTACACTTGTGACTCCATGTTAGCAGTTTAATGGCATAGATCTTAAAATTATGGATAGAAACAAATTTCTATCAAACTCTACTAAGTAGTATGTTATGCGTTCTGTTGTAACTTTTAATACATAAAGTTATAGTGTGATTGAGATGGAGATGTATCTTATCCAGTGCACTACAACTTATTTAGCATGAACTATCCCCGATATCTTACTTCTAGGTCATTCATCCCATTTCTAGGTAATTGAATTCATATGGAGATGAACATTTTAAATGTTTATTGCTTAAGCATATGTGAGGATTGTGGATGGCCTAGTTTCTCTGTGTTGTGAATGTCATTCCTGGGTGTAATTAATGTTCTAAATTAAAATGTTAAGATATCATCTGTTTGGTTTATCTTTATTATCCACCAACTTGCTTTAATTGCCTTTATTTGTCATTGAGTCTTCTGATATTGTAATAGCTGATGAAGGATTTCTAATCCAGTCGGTAATTAAGAAAGATGACAAGAGTGTTTAATGACCTGTCTTCCTTGTGGTAGCCTGGGATCAGGCTCCTGTCAGCAGTCAGGTCCTCATCACAGCAGTAAGGGCACGCAAAAAGCTGCCTTTAATAAATATACTACTGGTTAAAAAATCTCCATTGTGTGAGAAAAAAAATTGAAACCCTCCATGGGAATTTTAAGGGGGGGGGGGGGGGGAATAAATACCAACATTACACTAGAACTTAATTGGGGGATGGAATTAAAGAATACCATTAATGGGACACTCTTTCAAGCAATATGCCCAGAGATGTAGATGTTTATGTTTCCTGTCATTGTATTGGATATATTGAAATGGGTTGTAGTCATTTGAAAAAACTTAAATTTGTAACAAGTTGAATCATTTCTGGATTAAATGGAGTGTTCATCCTCATGAAAAGTGACCTTTCATGAATAACTGCTTATTATTCTTACAAAGATACATTTGTTTTTGAATTTCTATAATTTGTTTATATTTTTTAGCATGTATCATTTCAGGAAGAACAAAACAGAGGCAAAGCCAACTGGGAACATTTAAATGAAGAATTACATGTACTCATCACAGTGGAGGATGCCAGACAAAGGGCAGAGGTCAAGATGGCCAAAGCCATTGAAGAAGTAAAGAAGCTGCTGGTGCCTGCGGTAAGTTGTAATGCTGTTGTGAACAGGGATGGTTCAGGTTTGGGTTGTGTAGGTAAATGTGATTTGACAACTGATAACTATAATGTTACCTGGTCTCCGCAACAAATAGCTGTAATGTAGGTAAACGTTGGTTAGTGGGAAGATTGTAGATACATTTTCTGTTATCTGCTGGATTTAAATAAAACCATTTTTAAATGTGAAAAAAATGTAAAGTAGAAATTTTAAATGTCCATAATAAAACCTATCTATTGGTTTCCAATAAAAATACACTTAAGAAATTTAATTTTCTATATGGAAGGTATATGTATAGCCTTTTGAGGTTGGAATTGCTCCTAGGTATGTGCAGCCTAGCTCGGGTGTCAACATTAGCATTTTAAAGTGGTGAACATATAATGATTATTTTGCCTGCCTAAACTTTTCTAAGAATTTCAGTTCTTAGTAACTGTGATAAAAAAGAACTATTCCCAAAATATGACAAAAGGGAAATCACAAGGGTATTTTATTTTATCACACCCCCAACACTGACGTTAGAAGTACAGGTATATTGCTTTGCAAGTTAAAGACCAAGTAAATGTGGAAATTGTTGTGTTTATGCATGTAGCTGGTTATATGAAACTTTTCATTGTGAACCATCAAAGATGAATTTGGATAGTGCTGATATGCACTGCTGCATTCCACATTGAGGTCTGTAAATGGACACTTCTTGCCAGGATTAGATTTCCATAATGGGGATTTATAGCCAGCCTTCAATAAATCATACTTGTGGAAGTGTACAAGGAAGTTTGTGTGTGATCAAATATACTCTATTTTAGAAGGAACATGATCTTTTATAATTGGTTTCTTAGGTTGGGAGAAGGACAAGTTATTTATCAGATTGTAAAGTAAAAATATCCTGGAGTATAATTATAATTTGAGTTACTATTGTTAAATAGTTAAATATTTAAAAAAAAAATTATACAGGTTTGACTGTTTTGACTGAGTGCATGTATATATGTACACATAGCTTTGTAATCTTAACAGTTACTGTTTAAAGTTATTTCTTTGTCAAATTATACTCCAAATAGTTCAATTTTCTGTTTCCCAACCTCTACGTATCCAGTAAAAACCCGAAATTTAAAAAATGAATACCACTGCCATGTTGTAACTTGTGTAGAGACATCGCTTAAGAGTTCACATTAGGTTGAGAGGATCTAGCCGGCTTATGTGTGTGTCCCTTTACAAAAACACTTGTTCCGTAAGAATGTATTTATTCTGTCATTACCTGGCTCTCAAAGAGAATTTCTCTTGTTGTGAAAAGTTGTCTGGTATTTCCACAAGCTTAGCTAATTTGTTGGGTTTAGGAATTCTCTGTGTTACCAGTTTGTATAGGAGCTCCTGTGAAATCATAATACATACATATTGTATATAGTGTAGTGTCGTTGTACAAATACTCCCTGAATACATCTCAAAATAGAAAGACTGCCTCTAGCAGCGAGTCCTACCCTTACGATACTTGGAATTATTTCAAAGTTCATATAAACCATCCCTCATCCTTTTGTCAAAATGCCAATAGCAAAATTTTCAGAATATTAAAAAACTCTATTATTAATATTACCACATGACTACACAGAATTTTTTTGGCTATATATAACAAAGTTAATACACAGTGATGCCAAATTCATGATTGTTTTCATCAGTCTTGAGAACAACTTATTTAGGCGGAAAGACTCCAACATACTCCAATGGAGAAATGTAAATAATTCAAAATTCATTAAATTGAAGAAATCTAGATAGTCTGATATTTTGACTTGACTTTATCATTATATTGTCAGGCAAAATTTGGCAAGAATTACTCTAAGAAAATCATAAACATGCATCTTGTCAAGTCAGATTATGGTAAACAGACATGTTAATTGTGTAATGTGATTTTTTATTGCTAGACCTAAATATCAATGACTTGCCAGTAGAGGTGTAATTATATTATAGGTTATAAAGTAAAGGTATCCCTACTACTTGTGGATTACTTTAAAATATTTCAAAGATTTCGTGTTGAATGCTTATTTCTGTAACTGGTATGTCTAGCTTGTAGATGTGTCCCATTGCTGTTAGGAATACCAATGTAGGGAAAATCACACCTCAAAGTTAACAGTAGAATGTAGAAATGTGCAGCTGCAAGTTGTATCTGTGGTCCATAACAAATTGCTTGTCACAAACATTTATACCACATTTCCAGAGAACTTTGCACTGTAGATACATAAGAGGATGGTGGCTTTAGTTCCCAGCTCAGTACACCAGACCAGAGATAAGACCTGGTGAAAACTGAAACATGATCCTTTCAGCTCCTGTGTAGGTTCATCTGTATGAAAGCTAGCAGTGGCACAGCTTTCATGCTGAGTTAATTTATTTGCCCCTCTGCCAGTTCCTGTAAGGGTTGCTGGCAAGGGCCAGTGCACAGAGAATAGGTATTGTTTCCATCGGTCTCCATTGTACTGTTCTTTCAGTACCAAGCACGACTGCCCTCCTAAGCTATATCCATAACCAAGGTAACATTTTTGTCAGTATTTAGTTGATTAGTTCTGACAATATTTTAAATATCTATGTACCTGTTTGGCCAGTGCCCCACAATTTACCCTGTATCAGTGTGATGTTAGAGATAGTGGAAACACTAGGAGCTCTCTGATGTGAATAGTTCTAAACACAAGAGCTGTTTTATATCTCTGGTCTTGTCAGTCTCAATTGGGAAAATCATTAAATGGCGTAGTAGACTTAAAAACGTTTGTGGATTAGGAATAATTTTGTGTATGGAGAGGTATAAAATACAGAGTCTAGCAGACAGATCTATTTTAGACTGAAAGAGATTTGCTGGCACATTATATATACATAGAATTGAAGCTTGGGTATTAGAAGTTTGTCATTGAAAGTAATAACTTACTCGTAGGGGAATCATATACACAGCAAGTTATACAAATATATCTTGTAAAAACATCTGAAAACAATTTCTAGATTTGAAATTGAATTTGTTGGATAGGAGGCAATTTTCTAATTTAATTATGTAGTTTCAATTTTTACCAATAAAGAATGTGAACATATGTTTGATGTTGATATAGCTTGGTTTCTGTGGCAACCTCTCTAAGATCAGATTTGTATTGAATGTAATTCCCATTGCTTCAAAAAGCACTATCTTTCAGTTTTAATGAAATCAGAATATTTGAAAAACCATTCAAATTGTATATTGAGGTTATTATCATAACTGCTTTCGATTTGTTTTTGAAATTGAAAATGATCAGATAGGTGCTGTTACTTCAATACAGGAAATTATATTGACAGCTTAACTTCTATACAGAACTGATAACTGATATTAAAGACAATTATTTATATGAAGGGTGATATTTTGAGTATATTGTACATGAAATTACTTGCCCAACATGTTTTGTGAGAAGGTGAACAAGCTAATTGGATGGCCTAGATAAAAATATCTTTTTTAACTTATAATGAAAAAAAAAAATCCTATAAGAAAACGATAACTTGTAGAAATTCGTGATAAGCATTAAAAATGTGACTTTTAGATTAACACTTAAATATCTACGTTAGTTGGTATATCAGAAATTTTTAAATTTATAATTAATTCAAAAAAAAATATTTGATAGTTGATTTTTTGGTAGTTTCTCATTTGTTGACTGATATGAGAATTTGAAGATACCTGAGCATGATATTGTTCACTGGTGATAAAAGTCTTTCGATGTTTCATGTTCAGACACCATGAGATATATTTTGAAAAGTACTTAGCAGTGGCCAGCATTACTGTTCCGTTAGTACAGGTGCTTAGTTTACAACTGATACACCCAGAGATTAGTAGTTTTACAGCTCTATACATTAACATTATTTAAAATAAATACTCTAAGTATAGAGAAAAACAAGGGTGCCATGTTTGTGTAGGATAAACCTTAGGATTGGAGTCGTCTTTGTTCAGTGTACCTGTGGTCTCGGAGCTGTTTGTACACTGGGTATTGTACTGGTCTCTATACCAGAGACCAACCAATTACAGTATCAGCCCAGCCACATAGCTAAAGGGTCGCATGAATAAACCCATACAACTTCTCTTTACAAACACCAAAAATGTTCAGCCCCCAGCTACTGTCGAACTGTTGAGGAAAATTGTTGCAATGCTTTGTTGCTCAATTTTCATAATTCAAGGCCTGTGGCAGAAAGTGTTCAACATAGCATAGATAATGATGACCTACCTATGTCTAGTAATCGCATGGCTGCCTTATTTATTGCCTTTACTCTATAACACGGGCGGCGCACAACAAATAACTTAGAATATAACCGAGACATTGGGAAGGAATTAAATTTGGTGGTAATGGAGATGATATCATGATGTAATTTATGGAGGGAAGCTGTAGAATAGAAAGATCAACTGTATTCAAGTCCGTGATAATTGCCATTTATAAACATGTGCTAGTATTGTTTTTCAACAGATGAATATTTTCATTTCCTATGTTTTGAGTCCTGTAGAGATGGAACGTATGCAGGCTTTCAGTTGTTCATTAATAATGTCCAGAGGTCTCCATAACGGGGATCAAATTTCAACTAAAAGATTAAAAAAAATCAGATAGAACTAGATTTTTTTTATGTTTAGGTTTGTGTGAAATAGAATTAAGATATGATAATGTAGCTTCTAGGTAATTTTGCTGTGTTAGTGATCCTCACTATCCATATATGTACAGATGCAGCTCAGTTTCCTTTTACATCTCTTATCCAAACAGTGTCTAGACCAGAAATGTCCTCATACATAGAGTGGCTTACTAGGAGTTGACTTAAGTACAGGGTACAGACTACATCTCTTGATTAATTACAAATAATCTCCGAGAAAACTTGTAAGCAATCTTCCATTAGCTGTAGACGACCTGTTAGTATGTAATACTTGGTGATTGATTGAACTAGCCATAGATAATGTTTGTACTACTGAATTTTTAGCTTCGTACTGATTGCTTCCACATAGAAAATTGAAATCCAAAGCAACAATAATGATCTGGGTACAGTCTGAAATTTAGTTTACAGTATCTGTATCTTAATTTACTTAAAGCTGAACTCGGAGAGCAGTCATCTCCATATATAGATATATTGACGGAGAATATTTCAACACGTTTTAGTTAAGAAGTGATTTAAATAAATAGATTGTATTACACAAATTAGAAATACAATCAACTAGGTAGTTCATACATAGATGCTGTTAAGATTTAATTTTCTGTTTTCGAGGTTACAGGGAACACATCTGGGAGGGGCATCAGTGTAGGGGGGAAATACTGGGAGATACAACCAAACAATAACCACATTGTTGTAAAGATATTAAAATCATTTAATTAAATTATGTTCCAACTGCCACAACCCAAGAGGGATATTAGTCTCTGTTGATAATCTGATCAAATAATCTGCTTTTCAATTAGGGAGACTACAGTTATAATAGAGATCAAGAAAGGTATCAAAGGTCTTTAGTGGTGAAACCAAGGAAAGTTACATTGACAAGGGAGATAACTTTTACGTACTTTAACCCATGCTATGAATGCCATTATGTTTACAGGCGGAGGGAGAAGATGATTTGAAGAAAATGCAATTGATGGAACTTGCAATTTTGAATGGAACTTACAGAGACTCAAAACTTGTTGCTCCCCCAGGGTTCTCACCCACTGGGCTTGCCCGTAAGTTTCTTTTCACCCCCTGATCGCCATGAAGACTAACCAATGACGAACAGGGTGGTTTTGTTGACCATTAACAATTTGATGTTTGACTGGTGTTGTTGATTTGTTGCAGCCGGACGGAGAGGATGACTTAAAGAAACGCCAACTCATGGAGTTAGCTATCATAAATGGCACATACCGTGACACTTCTAAACCCTCACCTTCATCGAACTCTCAAACATCAACGACTCGTAAGTCACGGTGACACCTCCTATGGGCCACCATATACCAGCAGCCAACCCTATCTTATGCCAGTGTGCGGTGTTTAGCTTTCCTCTATTTTTTTTACCTGTATTGCTACATCTTTTTATTTATCTTTGCATCCTTTTGGCAAGAGGAACTTTAATATCCACACCCGTTTTCTGTGTCATTTACTCTGTGGCTGAGTGGTAGATGCATGAAACCCACCCTTGCTTAACTGGGGTAGATTGGACCGGACAGCCCAGTTTTGGGGACCATATAGTGCTGCTTCCAGTATAGATGTAGGGGGTTTGTTGTCTCACTGCTTATCATCAACATCTTCATCATCCTCATCATCTTTCCTCACCTCTCCCAGTATAACAATCACTTCACCGTCCATTTACTCTAGGTATTTGGATTTCATCACTTCCTTAAAGCCTGGTAATCCTAGAATTCCTAATGGTAATTTTTTTTAATATTTTTGTATATTATTGCTAACAAGGAGTGTAGAATTTATAAGTGATACAATCTAGACTAGACAGCTTTGTTAACATGTTTTGAATAAAACTGCACTGAAGGTTTATTATAATGCACATAAACAGGCAAATCATTATGTACCTGTTTATTTTCCCGTAATTGTATTTATTTATTTTGTTTTCTGTATGAGGACAGTTGTCTTAAAAATCAAGTTGGTATGTACAGAAGTATATCTCTAGATGTTTTTACTTAACCAATAGTCATTCTTAAATGACCATATATAGCTGTTGATAGAACATTCAACAATACCAATCCAAACCTTACAAAAATATGTGGATCATTCCCTTTTCCTGTCGTCCTTCTCCAAATATAGATCTTTCCAAGAGGAGAGGCCTCTGTGATGTTCTCTATTTTGTACTGAACCTGTCCGATATCAAAGTTGTTTAAAATTTACAAAATATCAGTTTAGGCCGATACCGATTCCGATACTTTCTAAAGATATGGTGTGCAAGTTATTATGGTTTAGACACTCCAAAGTATCATTCACTGATAAGAGACCATTCCATATCATTCCATCTGCATGTGTGTTGGAGGGAGTTACAGGCCAAGGCCCTAGAATGCATGGGTGAAATGGCTGACTTTTTCTTACAGTACTGGAACGGTTTTTGTGCATGACTTTCAGATGAAATACACATCTAGTGACCTGTTTTGGAACGGATTTTGTTTGCTTTACCTATTTTGTATTTATTACACATTGGTTTTTTATGTATTTTGCTAATCAGACCACAAACGCTACCTACATTAGCTTCACATTTCATATTTGTATTCTGTACTAATCAAAATGCTTCTGTTCAAAGAAAGAAGGTCTGCTTGATGTATGATCCACGTAGCCACCCACATGGAAATCTTGTATCTTGAACTGTTTAGTTTCAATTAGTTAACGTTCCATATTTTGTGTTGAGAAAAATAAATGTTATCGAGAATCTAAAATATGTTTTTGTGAAAAAAGATGTGTTCCAAATAAATGTGGACTTGATAAAAACCAGTTTTTATATATAATTTCATTACTCCTTGGAATGGAGGTTAAAAGCTCTAAACAAAGAGAGGTGTAAGGCTAATTAGGCTATGGTAGCTTTTGTGGTACTATTTTCTTATTCTTCAGGTCTTAGTAAACTAAACATCTGATAGGAAAATGCATCTCTTTGTACTTGACTTGGAAGATTTTCTGCCTTGATTTAATTTTCATGTATAAAAATTCCCATAACATAATTCTTATCTTATAAGCGAGAGTTTGAAACAAGTTTCCTTCATCTCGACAGAAGTTAGATATAAAAAGATAAATTGCTTTCTGATGGAATTCTTATATTTTTGAGCAAAATTTATCTGTTGGAATATAAAGTCAGAGCGATTAACATTTTTTAGCATATTTGATTGATAGACAAGAAACAAAGCCTACATCCATATGAATAACTTTGCATAAATATAGTTCTAATGTCATTGGTTTCATTTGTAAAGCTGTCAACATGACGAAATAATAGAAATATTGAAATGTTAAAATTTACTGAAATTTGCAGATTATTTTTTCTATTTTTTTTTTGATTTTGTCAAACTTCTTGAATTTCAAATTTTATTGTTCTTGTTCTTTTAGAGCAATAACTGATAA
This sequence comes from Pecten maximus, assembly GCF_902652985.1. NCBI lineage: Eukaryota > Metazoa > Mollusca > Bivalvia > Pectinida > Pectinidae > Pecten > Pecten maximus. Next base: position 30,048,988 of record NC_047019.1, read on the forward strand.
ATATTTCAATTTAGAAAATGAAGATTTGGTCAATTTGTACAGTTGTGATTTAGGGAATTTTTTTGGAATTTTAAGCAGTATACTAACCTTGGTTTACGTTGGTGTTGACATTGATAGAAATGCTTGTAGTATTTGTGCCACGTGTATATACAATGATTTTATGTGACAAAGGTGCAGCAAACATCTCCTGTTAACATGTATGGGCTCACATTTTCAATGCTCCTACATATGTAACACTATATTGGACCTGGTAGATATCTTTTGAAGAATTCATTGTTTGATAAATTTTTGCCTTTTCACTTTAAGCTGGTATGAAAAGACCGTGGGATCTTGCAAATATTCAAGGTGTAGGAGTAGGCTGCCTTTCCCCAACGTCAGTGGGACAAGGAGGTTGGTTAATCAAAGCTATCCTATCACAAGACCTCATCCTTTCTCTACCACTTCTAACAGGCATTCCTAAAGGCTGACATTTGAATATTCACAATTTAAGCAAAAGTTTTGTGTTGATGTAATAACTTTTGATTTTAAATTTATATACAACTATTATATTAGCAAATTGAAAATGTGTACCCATCCATTGTTTGCAGTATGTACAAGGTGTTCGAAGCTGTCATAAGTATTTCCTCTAATTCTATTTTTGATGTCCTGAGAGAGAAGTTTGTGTTTTATCAGGTCAAACTGCCCTGGACTGACATATTACATGTATTCTACTTACAGAAGCACCCAGGCTAATCACCACAGCACAACAGTTATCACACATTCCCAACCTACGCACGCAAACGCCACAAGGTGCCCCCATCATTCTGACGCCCAGGATCCCAACGAGTCAGGCTGGTATAATGAACGGTCCCCCACCACTTGTGTCACCAACAGAGGCCGCCACTGGTCTGGTGTATAACCCTTACGAGTACAGTCCCTACTCTGCGGCCGCCTTTCACCAAGCAGCAGCCCTCATTGAATATCCTTCTTCATTTGACCAAGCCAACATTGGTATGTTTCCCGTAGTGCGTTAGATGTTGTCATCGAGTGGCTTATCAACAGGGGAAATCATTTTATCAATTGCACAATCATTATTTGTCTATATATATATAGTATATATATATATGTTGATATTTTTATCATTATTTTTCATTTATGTGGAATGCTGTTTTATCACATGAACATGAATGAAATCCACCTGTTTATGAAGAAACCATACATGGGCTATTCCAGGCATGACTATATAGAGGGGTGCTCAAGGGAATGTATGGCTGGCGGGATCTATAGTTAGGAATATTTGCTTAGTAAACTAGTAAACTTAGAGAAAATATGTGTTTTGGTTCACATAGATGTGCCTTTCTGCCAAAAATATCCTTACCTAATACCCACCATATATTTGTTTTTTTTCTGGAATAGCCCTAAAGGGCCTAGTTAGGTTATGTGACCATTTTATCATTTTATTCATATACATTTTATTCTTATTTTTATTTTTTTTTTAAATATGAATTCTTAAATTTATTTACACATAAACTTCATAAACCCTCATGTTTGTAAATGATGTAAATTTCCTCTATTTACTGTTGGAATCTATTCCCATATTTTACACAAATTTATGTTTTCGTTCACACAATGTAATTCCTCGACATTCCAAACTCATAGTTACTTGTGCTAGATTGTGAAAGTAGCCCGTGTCTTTTGTAAATAATGATATTACACGTTTAAGTTTTACTATGATTATTTTAAAAGTCCCATATCTATAGAATTGATGTAGAAATGCAATGAAAAACGGGTCCTCCATGTATGTAATGTAGAATTCTTTTCCACTTTACATGCTAATCATTGTGTAGGACAGACATGGTATGTATGATATACCCAAAGCAACAGTCCCACAAATGGAGCACAGAAAATAGTTGAGAATACTACTAGCGTTATTGCTTTCTACTATTTTAATGCTTGTTATGACTTCACCATTTCCCAAGTCAACTTCACCAAAAAGTTGTTACAGTGGTAATAAGACTACGCATGCTATTTAAAAAAAGTGAAAATACTTTGTAAGTTAACTTGTTTTAAAGAAAATAATCATATATAACATTTTGATAAATTCACTAGTCCTTTACGTAAACAAGTGTTAAATTTACTAACGGAATACATTGTGCATTCCATATCAAATAGAATCTGTAATGGTAAAAGTGGGAAATCTAAATTCTGTGATTAGCTAACAGCATCTTCAACAGAAGAAAGTCAAACATTCTGTGATTTCTGCTTTTCAAGCATTCCATTAATTATTCCTTTACAAAGGGATGCTGAAATATTTGTATATAAATTAAAATACTAGCAGTAACCAACAGATGTACTAGAAATATAATCTGCTTGTTTATATATATATCTGTCCCTTCTAACTAGTGGAAAACAGTTGACTTTAAGGATAGTTTATATGCAATCGTTTTTTATAGTTTCACGATTTATCCACTGTGATGATATCATACCGGTTCACCAACCAGTCAACACATTATCTCTTTTTCTCCTCGCAGGCAAAGCATAGCCAATCAAACTGGAGTGGCTCAATCTAGGCCTAAACATGCGTCCCTATGCTTTGTAAATTGGAGGTAGTCGTGTCTGTAGACATTTCACTTGTGTGCCTCTACTTTCACCATTTAATATTTTTTTGTTGAAATAAACAAAACATAATTTTCATTTGTTTCTTAAAATAATCTTATGTTTGGTGATGGATTGACACATAAAAAATACATAAAAAAAAAAAACCCAAACCAAATACTACATATATATTTGATTTAATATAGTTGTGTTTGCTTTTGTCAAATATTTCCCATGAATTTAAGCACTCTTAAGAATTGTTAATAATCCAATAATATGTATTAATTTCAGCTTGCGTTTTTCCTTGGTCGATTTTTTTCGATCATTTTTTTGTCGTGACATCTCCTGGTTGTAACAGCACTAGATATTAAAATAGATTTATAGCTAAGAAAAAGTTTGATTTTTTGTTAATTTCAAGTTTGCAATTTTAATAATTATTTATATTTTTCAATTTTATTTGTAAAGAACATTTTATATAATAAAAACTGTTAATCCTATTTTTTAACTAATTGATTAACCTCACGATCTAACAAATTTAGATTAACACAATTATTTTTGTAAGATTTCAAAAATGAAATATTCATAGCACAAAATGTGCTGATATTTGCTTTAACATGAACCAGTTGTCTTTCACGCTGAAAGTTAATATAAAGATTGTAAATATACAAGCCATAACATGATGTTGTGGATGTTGATATTAGGTAAACCAGGAGGTGTGGTTGACTGGTGCCATTGGACTTCAATGATAGTGTTTGCTTTCTGTCCTTTCATATACCTCTCTTAATTCTTAACACATTAGGATTGGATGTTAACTTTCACATGCCAAGGCATTACAGAAATATATCCCTATGGTAATGGTTTAAACGGAAAACCTCACATCCTGTAACCTTAACAGTTTCCTTTTAATAATCTCCTGCTAATTTGGCTGAAGCCATTTCAGTAAGCTTGGCTTGAGGAATGACAGCAGAATGAAAACTGGAGCAATGCAGCCAAATTATCTACCAATTATTGTCTTATTTTTGATGAACACAAAATTAAGGGTTGAGAGTTCAGATAGTTCATGTTTTTCACAGATAGTTCATGTTCTTCACTTAATCACACTTAGGGGCAGAATTTTGACGGAGATTATATACCTTAAATTAATTCAATTAATTCCCTGCCTGATGAGCAAGAGCTTTAATAGTGTATTCATTATTCACATTACATGTATTAATTCGGCTTCAGGCACATTCCATGCTTTATCTTACACTTGTGTTAAATCATCATTCTGTCTGTAAGGTTTCATTAAGCTGTCAGTAACTCAAGTTTAGTATACTCAGAATAGTTAATTAAAAAAAGGGAAAAAAAAAAAACCATCCTGACCCCTACTTTATTTGTATTGTACTAAATGGAAATAAAACATACTAAGTTTAAGCATCTTAAATGATTATATTGTAGATTGTTCTAAATTCAAATCCGTATTATAGTGGACAAAAGCCTATAACAGTTACTGAAATATTTATAACTTAGCCCAAAAGACAAAGTGCCAAAGATCTCGTATAAGTAGAATTAACTTTTAGACTAATTAACCTATTAAAATTTTGTGACTTTGACCTACTTTACCTATCATAAATGCCAAGATGTATAGACTGTTTATTAGGGCAGGTCGGAGGTCAAGTCACTGAGAGGAATTGTGAATGAAAGCAAACATTATCAGGCAAGTCAAAAATACTGAGAGGGTGTCTCTCCTTTATACATATATAATTTTTTTGTATTTGCCGAGGCCAATATCTAAATGTCTTGGGATATTGTAGGTGCAGTGCCTAAAATCAGGAGAACGCTCGAGGGAATGAGAGCACACCCTTACGCAAGGGTTTCTCTTCCATAAATGTGGAAGGTTAGTCCCAGTTATTATATTTTATTTGAGATGTTTTACCCTAGTGGAGTTTCATTTCGTATCAAAGGGGATGGTTACCATGGATAATGTTGATGTGAACAAAAGAAAAGTGGATTTGTATTTAAATTGACTGGGCGGCATCATTGTTTTGCTTTTGAGCATCCTTTTCAAAAAAAAATTGGTCAGTTGCGCATGCATAACTATGCATTGTAAGAACATTTCTAATTTTGAAATATATATCAATTACAATAATGCAAATTCAATTATGTGCCTATGTAAAAATGAAAATACAAGGATCCATTTCTTTTGTTTTATCTGATTTTGGGGTTAACCATCGCCATTGACAAAATGTTCTGTATATGTTTTACATACATATGTGCTCTTTTTATACCCATCAAAGTTATTTATATTTTACATGAGGACAAAAATCAAATTTTACCTATCCAATATTGGATGGCTGTGCATAATACTTTATTTAAGTTTGATATTTTGATGTGCCTTAAAGGCGGATGTTGTAGAGCTGATGTCAAATGACCATAGTGTATAGTCTCATCACAGCTACATATAATGTAATGCAAATAGTGTCGGCACCGATTCCCAACATACCACAGCCATTTGTTGGTGAGGGTCATATCTTGTTTCAGAAATATTTTCCATATCCAATTCATCATGTCTGCATATCTTAGAGATATTTCGTTCCTTTTTTCGTTAGCATGTTTTTTTTTCTTAAATGAATATGTTAGTTTTCATTGAGTTTTATACATATATTTACAATGATTTGACTGCGAAAACTAGAAGCAATACTCAGGATGTTTGATTTACATGGTATTTCCTTGTTTGTTAGTCAGTAGGTATTATGTTGACCATCAACTACAGCAAAATTTCTTTAAAATCATTTAAACAATTTATTTTGCCAAGATTTTCCTGTCAGTTTGAACCTTTTCATCTCTTTGTCATATTATACAGTTGTATATTATATGTTTCTCATTCTTATGTAGAAGCCATTCAAAATTGTAGTTGGGTTTATTTAACCGAAAGTATAAACCATACCAATCCATTTCGCCAATCTGTTCGTAAATGAAGCAGTTTGCCAAGGAAGTCCAGTAAATGCTCAATATCTTGACATATGAATTTGAAAAACGAAAAAAAAAAAAAAAATATGTCATTGCTCAAGTTCAATTCATATAAAAATATTTAGTGTTCTAACCCAGCAATCTCTATACAAATAGTAGCAGAGGAAAGTGTTACCAAACTATGCAGGCTGATTGATTCCAATGAAAAATAGAAAAGTTAAATTATAACCGATACAAATGTTAAATGATGTTAATGATTTTTAAATGTTTCAAAGTAAATAGTGCAACTTTGGTATGGGTAGATTTGTTGAAACTGTTGTATACATTTTGTATAAAAGGATTCTGAAACATGCCAATGATCTGGTAATACACTAGATAGAAATGTTTGTTCTCCATGCATTAAGTATTTTTTCTCGGGATATTTGTGCAAAGTCCATGCAAGTACAATCATTAGTTTCTTTAGGTGGATTAAGCCAGTGTATAGTTGTATGTCCCCTTGTTTAGATGTCCACAGTTGTTAACTATATATATATGACATCAACATTTTCTTTCAACTTTTACAATGAAAACCGTGTGACAAGAGACACGTGCAATTGTTGTTATATTTTAAGTATGTTTAGGAATAAAAGCACATCAGTTGAGCGAACAACAGTGTTGATTTTCATTTTATATTAACGAGGTCGTGATCTTAACTGTAAATCTGCTTATTTTTCAATACGTAGAGTTATGGCATGCATAGATTCATAGAAATTTGGAAATTTTAAACTAAAGATGAATTTCTGTAAGTAGAAAAGAAAAAGAAAGATAAATTTTCAGAGTTTTGTTCTAGTTACAATGTTAAAACTTTTACAATGCTATTTCTACTTCAAGAACAGCAAGTACATTTACAGTTATTCACCGTATGTACTACTACTCACCATTAGGGTGATGCATACATACAACATGGAAACATCTAGAGAGATGGATGGTGTGGATAAGTTTTAAGTGATATTGGGGAGGGGGGGGGGGGGGGGGATATCTGGAAGGAAGGTTCGACTGCTGTATGTAGCTCTAACCAAGTTTTATTTTACATAGGGAGGGGCCACTATTATGCCTTATTCTAGTCGCTATATGTTAAATTTTAACTTTCTCAACTCTGCTTTTAACATTGTAAATTTCCATGATTTGTGAAAACATTCACAAGGCCATGAAACAGCAATATAGAGATATCGCTTTTAAATTAAAACTCAATTCAGAATGAATGGAGTTGAGACTGTTATGTATGGACTTGATGTTTATCTGGACTGTGGTCATTTTATTAAATTTTATTAAGATATTATTGACTAATACCAGGAAATTGTACAGCAGTCCAGATTTACAAGGTTCATGTGAAGTTTGTCTTAACATTTGTTTTGTGTTGATAGAAGATAAAGCTATGACAGTAGTATTGCACAGTGTTACAGATAGATATGCCGTCCTCTCGGACATTTTGTGTAATATCATGTAGGCTTATACCTGATTGTACTCTTTAAACTAATGACAATACATGTACTAACATTTTGAGGATTAAAGGTGTGCTATCTTAATTTAATTTGGTATACAGTTATACATTAATCACTGTTCATTAATTAATTGGGTCGCCTTGTTGATTGGTCAATGGCTGCTTGACCTTTGACATATGCTTTTATCTGTACACCATTCCTTCCCCTTCTTTCTTACAAAACGAGTTGTGGGTTCGGCATGAGTTGATATAATCTTTTTAAAAGCATGAGGTTTTTACTCTCACTTGTAAAGCACACTTTAATCTGCAAACTGTATAGTAGTATCACTGTTATATGGGTAACAAATGTTATTATTATCAATCAGAATTAATCATAATAATAATTTCTGTAATTTTCATATTGAATGCATACAAAGACAATATTTATGGTAGCAGTATAAACTAACATTTCTTCTTTTTTCTTTTTATTTTTCACTAAACCTTCAGCTGCCTACCAACTAACTCATACCTGGTCACAGTTAAAGTCGAACCCCTTGCCTGTCCGTACGTATCCATGCTGTGCTGCTGCTACTACTACTTCTGCATCGTATCGATCAGTCGGTCAGTCGGTCCAAACCTAACACATGTACTACTGGAGGGGTTTGTTGGGTAGCCGACACTGCACCACTATAGACGGACCGACAACCGTATTTGTTGACTTGCATCACGAACCATCCACCTTAACGCTCCATTGGTAACCGTGTGGCAGTGGGACTTAGGAGTACTACTACTACTACTACTTACTTCCAGACGTACTGAATCGGTACCCTGCCTTCTGCAAACAACATCCACTAACATTGCCTTCTACCAGCCTAGTGACTTGGAGGCTGAGCCGATTAACATTCTTTTATCAGAACAGATGGACTAAAGTGTGATTATAGTGTTATATTTACACGTTTGTATGAAAGAGCCCACCGTCCTTGTGTATAAAATATTTTGACAGAATCGTCAGAATGTCTAAGTGCCTGGAGATTACTCGTTAACTAATTCCTTTGTACTAATTTGACTGTTGTGTCAGTTTCCCACCGTAACAAATACATAGCATTGTGTGCAAAGAAAATATTGCAACAAAAATTTACCAATCAATATTTTTTTCTTTGAGACATGTCTATATATAGTATATATTCATATATATCATATACATTAACCTTGTTAAACCAGAATTTTATTAACTTTTTTTTGTACAGTTTTTGGTACTGGCTCTCTGTAGGTGTTTATACTTTTGATATTATGTCCCGGCCGTTTTTTTTTTTCTAACTTCAGGGACAAGTTTTTTTCGCTAAGCAAAGTCAAAATATGATATTGGATCTAAAAGGTTAAAGGAAAGTTTGATTATATGATTTTGAAAGAATTTTTTAAGACAGGTTCAAGGTCAAGGCTATACAATTAGTTGGCTTTTAAGATCATTGCCCTATGATATAATAATAACACCTGTTATTGGTGCAGTATGTGGTTAGAGAGACTGGTTCGTTGATCATGTGTTGTCCTACCAAACACCTTTACTTCTGACATGGGTATCACCTCTTAAGTAAATATTCAAATAGTTAAATTATAACTATATATTGAAGTGCTCAATACTCTCCCACCGAAGTATATATACAAAGCAATATTTGTTTGGTATATATGAAAGTAACAGCCTCCCATTTTGTCAGAAATGTAATGTTTTATGACCTTACAGAACGTGTTTGGTACGATGACTTAGTGGTTCTAACGAGTGAATTCCATGTGTTATATAACCACGGAGTGGATATCTCAGTCCTTGGGTGTTTGGTGACAGTAGGTCACAGAGGTGACCTAGTGCCATCAGATCTCAACCTACACACATACATAAGGCCTACAGATATCTGGCACGGAAAATTGGACACAGGGACAAGATAGAATCTCTTCTTGTGTGGTAATTTTCTCCCGAACTCGGAGGTGTTATGTATTTTGGTTGATATTGACATAACAAAATAATTGTTTTAGATGCAATGATGAGAGCTCTACAATTTCCTCTATCCTTTCAATATTAATTGGTCTTCATAAGAAAAGTTATTGTGCTGGCAAAAACTTGTCGTTTTGATTGCTTCCCATTGACACTAGAAATAAGGAAGAAGAGACTGACAATCCACAACTGGTGCTTTTATATTGACCCAGCATCATTACATTTCATTACACTGTACAATTGTCATCTTTAACATTGCACAGTTTCATGGTAGATCTGCGTGTCAGTGATTTAGATGATAACCTGGGAAGTCATATCAAAGCAACAGGTGTCTGAGCCATTACTGCTGTAACCGTTGTTGTCCTGAGCTTCTGAGCACAGCTTTCTGTTCCTATCACCAATTTGCACAGTGCTATTCCCACTTAAAAATCCATTTCCTGTGAATTTTGACTGCTTCACCCCATCAAACACATATCTAGCTTTAAAACATCTGTAGACTATACAGAATCGTATATAAACCAAACTTATTTTCTGTATAGAGAGTGTATCATGGTAATTTTGCTTTATATATGATGTTTTGTGTTAAGTTTGTAGGGTTTTACCAGTCAGAATCCATTTGAGGATGAAATATTTACCAATTTGATACTCGTTGTACATATCGTTAGGTCTTTGATGATAACAGGGTATACTTATAAAAGAGATCTTATTTTCTGTCTAGATAATCTAGATGTTTTTATCTGTCCTGCAATTTCAAACATATCAATATTTTATATTATTGTACTGAGAAAAAGATCAAAACACTTCACATTAAGGCAATGTACTTACTATATTATACATTTATATCAGTTTTTGTGTGTATCTCTATGCATTAAGTGGGAATAGCACTGTCCTAACTCCTGTGTACAACTGGATGGGTTATGTTATATTTTGTTTGATAACATTTGTATAGAATGTCACTGCATATGTAACATGTATATAATCTTCATATAATATACATTGATAAGAATATGGAGAGATGTATTAAGAAATGAGTGAGTGAGAGTGAGAGAAAAAGAGAAGAAAAAAAAAGAAAAAAAAAATATTGAAAAGAACAATAGTAGCTATGCAATTAATGATCATATCCCTATGCTTCCAGATTTACATACTTATTATGTGTAGCAGGCATTTGTCAAGTATTCAATGAAGGGTTGGAGAATTATTGAGATTTTTTATATTTCAATTTTGGATTGTCTTCCAAAGATTGCACAAAAATGGGATAGTTTATTTTTTTTACAAGACCTGTAAATATACTCGATGAATATAATATTTGAAATGGGAGTTCCTCAGAATATATGCACACATTTTTAAGTTAATTTTATTAAGAATTTATTTATTCTGATGGTAAAAGTGTGATGTTGAGCGATGAGAAACAAATAATTACAAGATCATGAACCAATCAAAATTCATCAAGGAACTGATTTTCTTTTTCAATTACTAACCTTGATGGCTTCCACAGTTTTAGCAAATTACTTATTGATCAAAATGGTAGGACTTGAACAATTAGTTGAGTGTTCCTTTCCTTGTTTTCACTTGATATTAAAATGTTTTCTATCTGTTTGCCACCAAGCAGGAACTCCCATTAATATATAAATAAGGTGGCTCTTTTTTTTTTCTTTTTTTTTTCTTTTTGACAGTTTATGCAATTTATTTTAAAACATGGAAATATGCTCATTTAAAATATATCAGTGTCTTTTTTTAAGTTTCAAAGTTTATTTTGAGTTCATTTCATTTTATTATTTTGTTAGATCTTGGATGCAGGTTGTAGATACATAAACCTCAAGTGCCTTTTACTCTTATTAACGTTGCATGCACTGATAACTTGTGCACCGATTACTTGCGCAGGTGTTTGTACTGGGCCAAAACTTTGTAGCTACTTAGCATTTGTTTTGTGTATATTGACAAGTATTTTGTTACTGTTTATTTTTTTTTTGTAAATATTAACATGATATTTTGATTTCTTCCCACCCTAATTATTCTTTATGTTTATCATATCTTTTTGTTTTTGCTGGTGCAAATAACAGAAAATGCATAATAACATACATCCATGTCCTCCCAGACTGTTGGAGTGTCCGCATTGGATTCACCGACAGCCCTACTCATGTGTTTAGTTTGGAGTGTATTTTGTATTAACATGTGTAGTTCAGAGTCATAATTGAAGTGAATCTCAGATTTTCCACACATATATATATATATTTCCTTATTAATTGGTATTCACCTACCCATACATATAGCTTATCTAGTATTCCTGATTTCCCCTCCTCATTTTGGAAATACTCCTATAAAGAGGGAACAATTCCTCAGAAACCACATATTTTATACAAGGAGATTATCATGATTACAGAGCTTTCTTCAATTAAGATATTTCAGTACAGATATTACTTGTCCCAAAATGAAAGGAAAATGGGATTGGTCTGCAATATTAGATCTGATAAATTCTGTGGCAGTTAGGGGCCAAAAACATTGAATGAAATTTAAGTAAATGGGGGATATAGCCATCCTATTTGACATACCAGTGGTTTAAGAAGTGGGCGTGCCCATTGCCCTGCATGTTGAACCCCTATGTGCACGCCTGTAACTTTGTTTGATTCTCCTCACAGATGTAACATAAATGGTCATTCGACCAGAACTGCAGACCACCAAGGTGTTAACAGTTTTCAAACATGGCCATGTCTTTATTGAAATAAATGTTTAAAATTCCATCGATATTTGTTAACAAAAAGATTATCATTATTTACCAGAATATGACATCACAAAACAATCTTGTTGACACTATTATAATTTGATTTGTTGAAAATGTCGCTGCTGAAATTAATTGATGGCCATGCTATACACCTTGGGTTGGTTGTTTGTCTACTTAACTTTACGACTAATTCATCATTACATATAACACTGCATTTTGTACTTTTTGCGTAACAGTATTATGCAATAAAGTCTTGTTTGTATGTGTGTTGTATTTCTCAGTTTATTACTAACCCTACTCACCCTGCGGTCACCCTGCAGCATACTCTGCCTGTAGTTTGATTTTAATAACAAGCATGACGGTTGATACGTTTATATGCTGTATTATCCAGGCCAGGTTGGACTTTGTACCTTAATGCTCATGTCTAGTTTGAATATAAACAGTCTAATAGAATATTGAGTTACAAATTAGTACCAATTTGTGATCAATTATTCAATCTGGTTGATTTTCACTGGGAACATGCAATGTGGTCAAGGCCCAAATCTTGCCCAGTGGGGTCAGGGATTTGTATCTAAAGGTTGTTGTGTTGAGATGAAATGAAAGTTTTTACAAAGACAATTATCAATTCAAAGACAGATGTTGAACATCATTTTAGTCTTTGATTTATATTTTCTAGTTTATTATATGTGAAGTTGAATAAATAGGTAAAGCAGATGTATAATCTAGTGGTAATATCTATTTTGTAAATGTATATTTTGTAGAGTTAAAGGTTATGAGAGAAGTATAGATTAGATTGGACAGCTGTGATAATCTTCTATGCCAATGTCATCCTTTTGATAAATGTTTATTCTTCTATTGAAGAAAACTAGACAGGGGAGGTTTTCAAGCATGCAAGATCCCATAAATGCCAAAGTAGTTCTAGCGACACAAATCGAAGTGCCTTGTCATGTTTTGAACAAGATTGATTCCTTGTTGGTTAACTTTGTCCTTTAATCTTACTAAACATTGCTAATAGTTGCCTCCAATATATACAAACTATTAAAAAAAACCTTGCTAACCAAAGATTGTTTTTACTACTATCCTTAACCTTGTATTACTAAGCTTAGACAATTTTAGTTAACTTCAGGGAAGTAAAGTTTGGATCTGTGATATTGTATGCATTAAAGTGGTCCCTCCCGTAAGATTATTATAGACATATATGTTTCCTATTTCATTTCTACAAAATAAAAAATCATCGTTGTTTTATTGCTGTAGAGAATACTCAGATGGTCTTGGTTATTCAGCCTTGCCATGTTAATGATAATCATCTGCTAAACATACAAATAAGAACATTTTCATTTCAGTGTAAATTTCTCTTTAATTCATTGTAGTGGTAACTTGGGACGGAAAATATTAATGAAATTCCCGTCTAGTGACGGGGTAAAGATCGCTATGAGAAGTTATAACTTCCCCCTATCGCATGTTCTTACATGTTTACTTCTGTCGTCTTTCTTGGTTATTTCAAGTTTTGCTCAAAATGCTCAAATTTAACAAAAACCTGCTTAATGCTGTTTATCTTCTTGGATCTGTTTATTTTACTTTTACTACATTTATTTCTGAAAGCTTGAGCGAAACATCGCCAAGCTCTATTTACACAATATATCCATGACAATGCTTTCAGATGATGATGTTAGACGTTTTGTGTCCTGCTCTCTTGTGGATCTTGAGAGCAAGTGTTTAAATCACATTTGTTTCATATTTAACGGTATGTACAATCATTGATCATAATGATGTTTTTCAAGGCATAATTATAATTGATAATCATTTTAACACATATGCACCAATCATTGAATTTAGTATAGTTTTACATCGTAACCTTCATCCTTTGATTTTGAATCTCATTTTTCAATTATATTTGTGAATATACTGATGACGATAGTGCAGGGACCTATATTTTCACTGCTATGGGTAGTCATCGCAAGCAAGGATTTTTTTTTACAAAAAAAAAAGAGTATTAAAGAATATGAAAAAAAGTCAACTAAGGTGTTGGATAAGTTCTTCAATCAGCATGAGGATATTTTGTTTATGGTTGTTGTTGCTGCTGGAAAATGTCTTAAAGAGGGCAGTGTTAGCTACAGTTGGGTGATACTTTGTAACGGGTTTGGCCCTAAATGACCCTAGTTGTCGATGGGCCGTAAAACATAAACAAACAAATTGTAACGGGTATTTCCTCTGAGAGGACTACATGTATATTTTACATGTGCATTATTTAGATCATCACCGTTAAACGATTTTAAGCAAACATATGTCTAGATGTTCATTTAACATACATGCGGTACATATTAAAAGGAGTATTTTCTTTGAGTTTGCTAGCCTCCATGAAAGTTTGAGAACTATTTTGAACCCTAAAGTGAGTCATAGCTACCTTTGTATGCTTGGCAATTTTAAAAGCACTTCCCTGCAAGAGGCTGTGTCTATGAGTTTAAAAAGGTCTTAGTAGGATCAATAATACACTTTCAGATATATTTAATTGTCTCCAGGGAAACCCTTTCTTTATTCTGTTTATGGGAGAGATTCGGGCAATTTGACACAGACACCAGAAATTTCCATAGAAACAATGAAACAAGAAATAGAGGAAGGGCATTGGGTATTAACTAGCTGAAAGTAGTAGGCATTTAAAAATAAAAGTCAAGGTCTTGAAGGGTTTTCGTCCTCGTAATATCCAAAGTCTGGGGCCACTCTAAGTGCATTATGATTTTGTCACTGATAGGTAGTCAAACACCTCATCTGGTAACATACTGACAAACAGTCCTTGTCGCGCTGCGTTTATAGCTGAAAGTCGAGAGTATTATGGATTTAAGTTTGTCCTGGTCAATGAAGGTCAACAGATAGCAGGAAGTCCAATTTTATATACTTTGGTTTTTCTCCGATAAGAGACTAAACAACCTTTCTGGCTTTCACTGTCGCCCCAATACGGAGGCCATTGAGATATTACGAAATGGAAGGTCAGAGAGAGGATAAGTCGGACCCCATTTAGGGGGCAAGGTTATATCCCTTTACCACAGGCGTATACAGATTTGTGTAAACTATTCCCAAAATATAGTTATTTTGACTAGCCATGTAGTGACATTAAATACAGACAACTTGCTTTCATCATATGATCGGAAGGCCCATCAGTTTTTGATATTAAACAATTTAACCACATGACTTTTGATTACAAGTGTCTTCACACATGACGCTGTCTATTGGGAATGTCATGACCCAGTCATTGGGAAACGTCATGCCCTAGTTATTGGAAAACTTTCATGGCATAGTCATGCCCCAGTCATTGGGAAACGTTGACATCGTCATTGGGAAACGTTCATGACGCTGTCATTAGAAAACGTTCATGACGCCGTCATTGGAAAACTTTAATGACGCCGTCATTGGGAAACGTTCACGACGCCGTCATTAGGAAACGTTCATGACGCAGTCATTGGGAAACTTTCACGACACTCATTAGGAAACGTTCACGACGCTGTCATTAGAAAACGTTTATGACACTGTCATTAGAAAACGTTCACGACGCTGTCATTAGAAAACGTTCACGACACTGTCATTGGGAAACGTTGACGTTGTCATTGGAATACGTTCATGACGCTGTTATTGGGAAACGTTTATGACGCTGTCATTAGGAAACGTTCATGACACTGTCATTAGAAAACGTTCACGACGCTGTCATTAGGAAACGTTCACGACGCTGTCAGGAAACGTTCATGACGCTGTCATTAGGAAACGTTCATGACGCTGTCATTGGGAAACGTTCATGACGCTGTCATTATAAAACGTTCACGACGCTGTCATTAGAAAACGTTCACGACGCCGTCATTAGGAAACGTTCATGACGCTTTCATTGGGAAACGTTCATGACGCTTGTCATTAGGAAACGTTCATGACACTGTCATTGGGTAACGTTCATGACGCTGTCATTGGGAAACGTTCATGACGCAGTCATTGGGAAACGTTCATGACGCTGTCATTAGGAAACGTTCATGACGCTGTCATTGAGAAACGTTCATGACGCTGTCAGGAAACATTCATGACGCTGTCATTGAGAAACGTTCATGACGCTGTCATTAAACATTCACGACGCTGTCGGGAAACGTTCATGACGCTGTCATTAGGAAACGTTCATGACGCTGTCATTAGAAAACGTTCACGACACTGTCATTAGGAAACGTTCATGACGCTGTCATTAGGAAACGTTCACGACGCTGTCATTGGGAAACGTTCACGACGCTGTCATTGGGAAACGTTCACGATGCTGTCATTAGGAAACGTTCATGACGTTTTCATTAGGAAACGTTTATGACGCTGTCATTGGGAAATGTTCATGACGCTGTCATTAGGAAACGTTCATGACGCTGTCATTAGGAAACGTTCATGACGCTGTCATTGAGAAACATTCATGACGCTTTGAGAAACGTTCATGACGCTGTCATTGGGAAACGTTCACGACACTCATTAGAAAACGTTCACGACGCTGTCATTGGGAAACGTTCATGACGCTGTCATTAGGAAACGTTCACGACGCTGTCAGGAAACGTTCATGACGCTGTCATTAGGAAACGTTCATGACGCTGTCATTGGGAAACGTTCATGACGCTGTCATTAGAAAACGTTCACGACGCTGTCATTAGAAAACGTTCACGACGCTGTCATTAGAAAACGTTCACGACGCCGTCATTAGGAAACGTTCATGACGCTTTCATTGGGAAACGTTCATGACGCTTGTCATTAGGAAACGTTCATGACACTGTCATTGGGTAACGTTCATGACGCTGTCATTGGGAAACGTTCATGACGCAGTCATTGGGAAACGTTCATGACGCTGTCATTAGGAAACGTTCATGGCGCTGTCATTGAGAAACGTTCATGACGCTATCATTAAACATTCAAGACGCTGTCGGGAAACTTTCATGACGCTGTCATTAGAAAACGTTCACGACGCTGTCATTGGGAAACGTTCACGACGCTGTCATTAGGAAACGTTCATGACGATGTCATTAGAAAACGTTCACGACACTGTCATTAGGAAACGTTCATGACGCTGTCATTAGGAAACGTTCACGACGCTGTCATTGGGAAACGTTCACGACGCTGTCATTTGGAAACGTTCACGATGCTGTCATTAGGAAACGTTCATGACGTTTTCATTAGGAAACGCTTATGACGCTGTCATTAGGAAACGTTCATGACGCTGTCATTAGGAAACGTTCATGACGCTGTCATTGAGAAACATTCATGACGCTTTGAGAAACGTTCATGACGCTGTCATTGGGAAACGTTCACGACACTCATTAGAAAACGTTCACGACGCTGTCATTACGAAACGTTCATGACGCTGTCATTGGGGAAACGTTGACGTTGTCATTGGAATACGTTCATGACGCTGTTATTGGGAAACGTTCATGACGCTGTCATTAGAAAACGTTCACGACGCTGTCATTAGGAAACGTTCATGACGCAGTCATTGGGAAACGTTCACGACGCTGTCAGGAAACGTTCATGACACTTGTCATTAGGAAACGTTCATGACGCTTTCATTTGGAAACGTTCACGACGCTGTCATTAGAAAACGTTCATGACACTTGTCATTAGGAAACGTTCATGACGCTTTCATTGGGAAACGTTCATGACGCTTGTCATTAGGAAACGTTCATGACGCTGTCATTGGGTAACGTTCATGACGCTGTCATTGGGAAACGTTCACGACGCTGTCAGGAAACGTTCATGACGCTGTCATTAGGAAACGTTCATGACGCTGTCATTAGAAAACGTTCACGACGCTCTCATTAGGAAACGTTCATGACGCTGTCATTAGGAAACGTTCACGACGCTGTCATTGGGAAACGTTCACGACGCTGTCATTGGGAAACGTTCACGATGCTGTCATTAGGAAACGTTCATGACGCTTTCATTAGGAAACGTTTATGACGCTGTCATTGGGAAATGTTCATGACGCTGTCATTAGGAAACGTTCATGACGCTGTCATTAGGAAACGTTCATGACGCTGTCATTGAGAAACATTCATGACGCTTTGAGAAACGTTCATGACGCTGTCATTGGGAAACGTTCACGACACTCATTAGAAAACGTTCACGACGCTGTCATTACGAAACGTTCATGACGCTGTCATTAGGAAACGTTCATGACGCTGTCATTAGAAAACGTTTATGACACTGTCATTGGGAAACGTTCATGGCGCTGTCATTGGGAAACGTTCATGACCCTGTCATTAGGAAACGTTCATGACGCTTGTCATTAGGAATTTTTCATGACGCTGTCATTAGGAAACGTTCACGACGCTGTCATTAGGAAACGTTCACGACGCTGTCATTGGGAAACGTTTACGACGCTGTCATTAGGAAACGGTCACAACGCTGTCATTAGGTAACGTTCACGACGCTTTCATTAGGAAACGTTCAGGACACTGTCATTGGGAAACGTTCATGACGCTGTCATTAGGAAACGTTCATGACGCTTTCATTAGGAAACGTTCATGACGCTGTCATTAGGAAACGTTCATGACGCTGTCATTGAGAAACGTTCACGGCGCTAACATTAGGAAACGTTCACGACGCTGTCAGGAAACGTTAATGACGCTGTCATTAGAAAACGTTCACGACGCTGTCATTAGAAAACGTTCACGGCACTGTCATTGGGAAACGTTCATGACGCTGTCATTAGGAAACGTTCATGACGCTTGTCATTAGGAAACGTTCATGACGCTGTCATTAGGAAACGTTCACGACGCTGTCATTGGGAAACGTTCACGACGCTGTCATTAGGAAACGTTCACGACGCTGTCATTAGGAAACGTTCATGACGCTTGTCATTAGGAAACGTTCACGACGCTGTCATTAGGAAACGTTCACGACGCTGTCATTAGGAAATGTTCATGACGCTGTCATTGGAAAACGTTCATGACGCTTGTCATTGGGAAACGCTCACGACGCTGTCATTAGGAAACGTTCACGACGCTGTCATTGGGAAACGTTCACGACGCCGTCATTAGGAAATGTTCATGACGCTGTCATTAGGAAACGTTCATGACGCTGTCATTGGGAAACATTAATGGCGCTGTCATGGGAACGTCATGTACCAATCTTTGGGAAACGTTAATGGCGCTGTCATGGGAACGTCATGTACCAGTCTTTGGGAAACGTTCACGACGCAGTAATTCAAAACATTTATGACGCAGTCATTGCAAACGTTCATGACGCAGTCATTTGAAAACATGTTTAAGTCAGTGATTGGGAAATGATCACGACGTAGTCATTGGTAAACATTCATGGCCCAGTCATTTGCATTTACTGGTGTGATATTAATTAAAGTGTTAACGTCAATTTCGTTGTTAGGCCAAATAGAGAATACACACCGGAAGTGTAATTATAGCTTAGTCATTGGGTGACGTCCATAGCCTCTTCCATGGTCTATTGGTGGAAAAGTGATACGAATGATGGATGTCATCCTCGGTTGCGATGGCGTAACCTTGACGAAATATACGCAGTTGAGGGGTAGCATGCTTTTTGTGCCTTTAATTACAGAAAGCATTGATATGTGCCTTCATTACAAGTGTAGAATATATGCTATTATTCGGCCCATCGGAGGTAATGTGTATCGCGTACATGACAGACAATTAACCTAGTTAATCAGTAATATGTTAAATAACTAGAGAAAATATTCTTAAGGCGTCAACTTATTTGCACCACTTCAACGTTCAGTTTCGGAAATGTCACTAGCAGCAGTTTTCAGCAAAAATATACTACAATTCTTACTATTGCTAATGTGAATTATCTGCTATTGAAAAGAAAGAAACATAACTCTTTAAAAATCAGAAAGAACTCGGAAGAAAAATGTTGAGGTTAGGATGAAACCTCGAAGATGATACAAGAGGCTCTTGATAAAACGGAAGTGTCGTAACTGATTGTGTTCCTTAGTTAATTACGCTTCTGAAAATGCACTATATCTGGAAATCATTAGTGTTCATTTCAGAAACAGCGTTTTAACATTTTAAACTGCGTAAGATAGAATAAATTACCATTTTGATACGAATTATTTGACCAGTTGTTACGTCATGGGGTCACTGAAGCTCGACGAATGACCCATATTCTGCCCGTTTGCAGATAAGCTTTCATGTTTCACCTACTGAATGGGAATATATACATTAATCCGAATTTAATAAGACAGCTGCGTGAATGATGATATGTCTCTTAGACATCACACTTAACGGAAAAACGTCCGATCTTCTGGTACAAGTTATACCTATTTACTAACACAAACCAAGAAAAAATGACAACTTTCGATTAATCAAATGTACAAAATGCAGAGGAACTTTCATGTTCTTCTTTCAATCACGTAAATTTGGAAAAGGTAACATCATATCTTCTCAATTGGCATATAATCATGCATGTTAACCGACGGTAGCCAAGATAACATTTCCATGCACACTGGAGACTCGACCTGGTAGCCATGCTCAGTTGGTGTTCTAACCCACCACTATACCACAAATCGATCTACAAGTAAGCGGCACAACCCGTGGACTAGATAGGACTAGTAAACGGTATCACAATTATCAGGACAGGAGGAAAGTTTAGAGAAACGTTGATGAATAAATCAACGAGGAAATGGTTACTATAGCAACGTATGCACTCATTCAATGTACCAACTGGAGTTAGGTTACTATGGTAACATGTGTATGAGTACTTACACCGTGTACAGTGTTAATATGGGGAGTTATAGTTCCTATATCAGGGAAAGTTTGTTTGTTGGGTTTATCGCCCCGTGAACAGCCAATATCATTATCAGCTTGTAGTAGCTGGTGGCAACCACACTTAAAAATATACGGGAGACTTGTCGCGTGCCATCCAGGGCAATAAGGGTAAAGTGTCTTTCCAAAGTACATAACCACGGTAGCAGAAACCGGTTTGTTTCTCAGCTTCTCGAGAAATACAAACCGACACAGGTAGGGAACGTCGAATCATGCGTCTAGAATCTTCACGGGGGTGATCGTGTCTCCTCCCAAGGGGCAGTGTTGCTATGGTAACATTTGTATTTTGGGGCGGTTATTATTCTCCCAATATAATCAGTGTTACCATGATAACATGCATGGGATTATAGACCTCCAAAATGGACATTGTTACTATGGTTACGTGTTTGGGATTATAGAACTTACACAAGGGACAGTGTTACTATGGTAACACGTGTATGGGATTATAGAACCTACACAAGGGACAGTGTTACTATGGTAACACGTGTATGGGATTATAGAACCTACACCAGGGACAGTGTTACTATGGTAACACGTGTATGGGGTTATAGAACCTACACCAGGGACAGTGTTACTATGGTATGACGTATGGGATTATAGAACCTACACCAGGGACAGTGGTACTATGGTATGACGTATGGGATTATAGAACCTACACCAGGGACAGTGTTACTATGGTAACACGTGTATGGGATTATAGAACCTACACAAGGGACAGTGGTACTATGGTAATACGTGTATGGGATTATAGAACCTACATCAGGGACAGTGTTACTATGGTAACACGTGTAATGGATTATAGAACCTACACCAGGGACAGTGTTACTATGGTAACACGTGTATGGGATTATAGAACCTACACCAGGGACAGTGTTACTATGGTAACACGTGTATGGGATTATAGAACCTACACCAGGGACAGTGTTACTATGGTAACACGTGTATGGGATTATAGAACCTACATCAGGGACAGTGTTACTATGGTAACACGTGTATGGGATTATAGAACCTACACCAGGGACAGTGTTACTATGGTAACACGTGTATGGGATTATAGAACCTACATCAGGGACAGTGGTACTATGGTTACGTGTATGTATCGTGTTACAGTACTATGTTACTATTCGAATATTTCTGTATGTTTAAGTAATTCGGCTTTATGTTATATATCTGGGAATTAGTCTTGGTGACCGTATATCATTATGTCTTAAATCATAATATAGTTACTCTCAACGCTTATTACATTTGGGTTAACACAACCTAACCTACCATTTTTGTATAATGTTGAATATACACGATACTGACTGGAATATAACCGCTAAGACCCACTGATAGTTTGTTTAAAGTGAATATTCACAAATTATACATAATTACTAGAAGTTCACATTTTTTGCGACATTAGGTCAATGCACAATGTGAATTCCACAATTCAAAAAAAGTTATTGAAGAACTATCTTTTTGTTTTCGTTTTCGTGTGGGATATCTTTTGGTCCTAAACCCGTACTAATTTTGGTTGTGTTTTGTTAAGAGTAGCCAAGCACAAGGACTTCCAGAACGTAATCGAACTTGTTCTCTTTGTCATCAGATATAGATATAATTTCGGTTTTAGTCATCGAACTATTATAGCACCGGGTAGGTTTATAATTGGCGTAAGATGGCAAGGTCTTAAATCTTTTATTCATACTAAGTGGTGCGTATGATCGCCTTACGATCATCTAAAGTCGTCCTTCGCTCTGTTCGTCTTAATAATGTGGATAATGCGTAACCGTCTTTTTCTTTACAAATACAGCTATACACCGAAACGTATTAAGCTTGGTAAGAAGAGAATTAACTTCAGAAGTAGAGAGAATGAAAACATGAGCGCACCTTTCTTTCAAAATGACAAGTTAACTACCGACCTTGGGTGTACGGTATTTTATCTCGGTTAGCACGTAACTCCAGAGTGTGGAATTTCAATCCATTACGAGTAGCTCAATAAGCCACTTGTAAGTACCACTGACTTCACAAACACCTGTTATTTAAGGCACACTGCGGTATCTGACGTGATGTTTTAAGTCTGATACTGCTCTCGATTGGCATTCCTTATGATAGCCCGAGTTTCCTCTGGCCCTGGCACCATGTCTGGTGTAGGGCCAGAGGAAAGTCGGGCTATCATAAGGAATGTAAATGTAGACTGGACAAGCCCGTTCAATTCGTTAGTCAAGTCTACTTACAGCAGTCCAATGCAGTTCATTTATAACCATAAGAATATATTGCATTACAGT
Organism: Pecten maximus; assembly: GCF_902652985.1. NCBI lineage: Eukaryota > Metazoa > Mollusca > Bivalvia > Pectinida > Pectinidae > Pecten > Pecten maximus. The sequence goes on from NC_047019.1 coordinate 30,071,729, forward strand.
GATATTCAACATTGTGTTCAGACACGTGTATGCATCGTGTATGTCTTTCTTCAATGGCGGTAATATCCAAAATTACATTATGACGTCATAGTAATGATAACGTCAAAAAAATTTGGCCATACGGTCAATCTTGGTCAATGCCAAAGTTAAGTATAGCTGAAAACTTCAAGATTCATTATGACGTCATATGATAAGTCGATTCGACCAATAAAAGGTGAGATGTATTAAAGAATAAATGTTCTGTCGCTGCTCGCTATATTACATGCTCTCTACGCCAACGAAGTATACACGAAGTATACCATACAATTCTACGTTGAGATAAGTATCGCCTCTTTCTAGTATTGAGTACCGTGGACTCTGGACCTCGACACATTATTGTACTAGTTGTAAACAGAACTGTTGTCACATGAAAAGCTTGTGTGGAAATAAAACATATCCACTGTCTTGTCTCGAGAAAAACTCTTGTCATCAATCGTTTGTGACGTTTAACAGGGAAACTATAAAAACTGCGCTATACCTGTGTGTTGATGGTCTATCTGGGCGATAAATTTCACACAAGTACACCAGACGAATATATCACATACACGTGTGACTACTGAAAAAACCCATCACCGACATGTTAAAAACAAGAGGCCCATGGGGCATGTTTCGCTCACCTGTTAATCACGCTGTTGTCAAACACAACTAACTTCTGTGACTGTCAAAGAGAGTCAAGACCAAATATACCAACAATGATTGCTACTAATGGCGTCAGAATCGTTATTTGAAGATGCGTCGATATATTATCTATTCAAGAAGAAAGAGCCCTAACGTGACTCCTATGTAATGTGCACGTGGCCTTTCAAACTTCAATGTCCTGTACATGTGCACGTGGCCGTTCAAACTTCAATGTCCTGTACATGGACACATGCTCCTATTTTTTTCCCCGGATACCATGATATGTTTATTTCTGCATTTTGTGCGTTTCTGCTATGCATTACTACTCTTAAGGTATTGTGATATCACAGTGCTGGACATATTTACTTTCGAGTGCAGGTGTTCTTTAAAAGCAAACCAGACTTGTACGTAATACTCACGTGGGCATGCACTATGTGTATCAAAGATTGATAGCTGTCTAAATTAGATTATGTTACTAGGATTGATGGTAAAGGTTAAATTGGGTCATATTAATGGCTTTTAAAACGAACACCAGCTCGATACCAATACGTTACAGTCGAAGTTATTTCCCCTCGTTTTCAGCGACATTCAAAATAGCAATGTCTATATTATAGTAGCTGGTGTGTTGCTTGACTAGTTTTCTAGATATAAACAATTTTCGAAGTGAAAAGAGATTTGTTCATGATAAACATGTAGGTATTTACTTTTAATTTTTAATAATTACTATTTACATCATTGTAAGTGTCTTTTTGTGCCATTCTTTTTCCTTGAAGAACCTTTAGTGTTGGGTTAGAATGACAAGCTATTCACTTATTCTAAAACATTAAGATACATAATTGTTAAAGAAAACTAAATTAGAACTTGACTAAACGTTTAGAAAAGAAGAAGAAAATGCACAGATACATTGAGTATAAGGAGAACAAGACCATGCATTTCGGAAGAGCAGGCGGCTCTACAACATCATGTCAGTCGAATGGGAAAAGACAGACGTTTAGAAGGTCAAGTGTGAAGATTTCAATGAGAAGTTATAATTAGATTAACGGATTGTGTGTTAGCCGTCGTAGGGACCGCCGTCTTTTAATATCTATGTACTGAGGCAGTGGCTTAATAAATCTATCTGTAAATATTAAAACTGACATTTTGATGTATTTTTCATGTCGTCTGTCCAACAAGACACGTCACCTGTCATCGTCACCTCGTCACCTTCATGACCTTGAAGGTGGGGTCAAATTTTGTAAGGTCACAGTCTCATCCATATACAACGACAAACATAAATTATTACCACAGGTGTAATGATAGCGTGCGAGTTGTCAGATTTCCATACTCAACTGTACATGTTACACAAAAAGGACCACTTACTGACAGTAGACTTGTATAATAATCTTCACAACACCAATACCTTGGCCCTTGCTGCCATATCCCAACAAAACGAAACCAATTTAAATATCAAAATGCACAAGTGATGACTTTAATGAGAAAAGTCGTTAAGAAAGGGTTTTAATTATCACAGGTGTACCGGAAGTGCACGTGTGACATAATTTTGGCATGTGAATAGGTTGCAATTAGTCTATTTAACATTGTCATTTGCCTGGCTTGGTGTCTAGATAATGGGGAAGGGGGGAGGGGGGCGGGGGGGGGGGGGGGGGGGGGGGGGGGAGAGAGAGATTTGAGGATGGTGTTTCACCATTTACCCCTTGCTTACGTGTTCTTAGGTCCCGGTTTCATCAACGATCTTAACATAATGAATTTCCTTAACGTTATTTTTTCCATAGAAACGCATTACAGAATTTAAGGGAAAATCTTTAAGGAACCTTCCTTACAGTATCCTACTAACAGTAGCTTTCTTGATAACCAACGATACGATCAGACACGGATGATCCGTCACGAGAACAAGAGATCTGGAGGGATCTTAGTGACCACCAACGAATGTCCTTTACATGACTGATCTTTTCCAATCTTCCTCTTCTTCCTCTTCATCATTTGACAACAAGTTGAATCTACATATCAAATTTGAGAAAGATTTATCATGAACTCTATGAATAAGGCTTAACGATCTTCAACTAAAACAAGAGGAATCTAGATGAAATTCAAAAACATAGATATCCATGAAGAAAATTCAAAATGGCTGCCTGTTGGCCATCTTATTTTCCAATCAGTCACAAAATGGAGTATATACACAGCTGAAGGCCAAGGGAATTTAGAGAAATGTCCATGAAGAATTTTCTGAGAATAAGCAATAACAAACTTCAACATATCGATATTCAATATGGCCGTCCGTCTGTCATTTAATGAACTTAAGAGAAATTCCCTTTAACCGCCTTTGTATAGAAAACGGGATTATCTCTGTGATGGATACCAATACAGTGTGAATCAAGTTTACTATGCCAAAAACTTGTACATGTATGTTATTTCCCTCCTAACGGATATGTACATGTAAAAAAATCAGAATGATTTATCATATTTTGACAAGTGTCGGTCATAAATATCAGTCTTCCTGGAATTAACGGTCTATCTTTTCCAACCTAACCCAGCCCTAGAAAGAATAATCCTTCATGAATATGTACACTTATCGCAGATAGTAATTGCTACATTATTTATCTTGATGTCAACTTGATAAATAGACAAGGCTATATATGGATATATTCGACCGATATATTACGTATCATTCTACAACTTCGACTGATTGGAGTCATTAATTATGATATTACTCATGAATTTAAACATTAGATCAGATATGATTCACTAGATCATTGCGTCGAACGATATATTCTGTTATCTTCTGTTCCTTGAAATCACGAGTCATCGTCTCTGAAATATCAAAAGGTCCCACAACTTCCGGAATTTCCCCTTCCTGTCGCCCTCGATCACCCATACACCATACATCATACCTCTACCCATATACCAATACACCATACCTCTACCCATACACCATACACCATACCTCTACCCATACACCATACATCATACCTCTACCCATACACCATACATCATACCATATACCCATACACCATACCTCTACCCATACACCATACCTCTACCCATATACCATACATCATACCTCTACCCATATATCAAACACCATACCTCTACCCATACACCATACATCATACCTCTACCCCATATACCATACCTCTACCCATATAGCATACACCATACCTTTACCCATACACCATACCTCTACCATATACACCATACCACACATACACCCACCCCACACCAACCACCAAACCAATACCCAACCCGTAACCATAACACCAACCTCTACCCAAAACCATACACCATACCCTACCAAAAACCAACAAACCAGACCCAAAACCCATAACCAATACACAACCCTACCCACCCAAACAACACCATACCCACCAACCTACCACCCATAACATACACCTACCCTACCAACACCATACACCATACCCGTAAACCAACACCATACACAACCAAAACCCCCAAAACCATAAACACCATACCCCCCAACCCCAAAAAACACCATACCAAACCCAAACCAACACAACCACCCAAACAACCGAACCCAAACCGGAGACCAACCACAAAGACCCACAAACCACCCGAACCAAAAACACAAAGAAACCAGACACCCAACGGACCAAAAAGGACCAACCCCCTCAACCCAACCATACCAACCACCCATTAAAACCCAACCAACGCACCCAACTACCACCGACCCACAACCCAAACCACCAACACCCAAACCCTACCCCCAAACCCACAATACATACCCACCCAACCCAATACCAACACCCTACCCCCATACCCACCATACATCATCCACCCCAAACCAACAAAACCCCACCACCAAACCCAGCACCAACACCAACTTCCCCAAAACCAACACCTCATATCACCATTCCCATACACCAAAAAAACCCAAGCCAACACCCAACCCACGCCACACCAACACCACATACTTCAAGACCAGACACCCAGACACCAACGCGACCCAGAAAAACAACAACACCAACCCAACCGAACCAACCCTTACCAACCCAAAACACAACCGCTACCCAAGACAACCCCCAAACCCACCCAACCCGACACTACCCCGACCCAACACCAGACACAGACCCGACCGAGACCCATCACCAACCGCACCAAAAACCAGACCCAAACCGACCCAACAACACATAGGACGACCCAGACCCCATACACCACGCGACCCAGGCACCGGACCCAACAGCAACCCAGAACCAACACAGACCGCGACCCAGACAAACCCAAAAAGCAACCCACCAACACAAGACCCACCCAGACACCAGACCGCGACCCAAACACAAAGCAAACCACCCAACACCATACAAAAAGGCAAACCTCAAAAAACCACCCAACCCCAAAAGACCAAAACACCAACCGACCAAACCAACAAAACCAACCCAAACCCAAAAAACCACCAAAACCCAAACCAGAACAACCCGAAACCCCACCAAGACACAACCCCCTAAACCCCAAAACATACACCAACCCACCCAACAAACACCAACCCTACCCCCAAAACAAACATTCAAAACCCCAAAACCAACCTCAACCCTCACCAAACACACCCAACTCACCATACCTCTACCCACAAACACAACTTACCAAACCACACCCACCCAACCCCCAAAAACCGCAACCAAACCAACCCACCGATACCAACCACGTACCATACCAACCAGACCAACAACCCCACCCAAAAACCATACCCCTACCCTACCAAACCCCCCAACACCAAACAAACACCCCACCCCAAACCCAAACACAACACCACCCAAAACCAAAAAACATTTCCCCAAAACAACAAACCCAAACAAAAACCATAACCCTACCCAACACAACAACCAAACCACAACCCAAAATACACCAGACAAACCCAGACACCAAACCTACCCCAAAACCAAACAAAACCCAAATTACCCACCACACCAACACCAACCCTACACCAATACATACCTCACCAACCATACACCAGAAACCTCACCCATACACCAACCATAAAACCACAACCATACCATACCCACCAACCACCCAACACCAACCCAACCCAACACCAACACCAACACCAACCCAACCCAACACAACCACCAACCACCAACCAACCACCCAACCTACCAACCTACCCAACCCAACGACCAAAAAGCAAGACCACCCAGACCCGACCAAAACCACAACACCAGACCATACCAAGCAACCGACCCAACCCCCAACCACCAACCGAAACCATACACCATAACCGCGACCCAAAAACCAACAAAACCCCGACCCAACAAAGGGCAAACACCAGACCCGACCCAACAACACAGACCGCGAACCCGAAACAAGAACAAGAACAACCGCGCCAGAAAACAAAACCCGAACCGACCCAACAAAACAAGAAACAAACCAACCCACCAGACACCAAAAAACAGAAACACCAACAAAAACAAACCAACCGAACCAAAAAACCAAAAAAGACACCGAACCAACACAGACCGCGACCCAAACAGACAAAAACAAAAACCACCAAAACCAAACACAAAAACCCATAACATACCCATACCCCCAAACCAAACACATACCTTTCCAACCAAGCTACCAAAACAACCTAAACCCTACCCCCAAACCCTACCCAATACCAAATTATACCATACCACAATACACCAACTTACCAGAAAAAAACCCTAAAGTACCATACACAAACACAAAACACCAAATACCCCAGACAGCAAAACAAAGACCGAAGCAAAAAACACAAGGAACAAAAGGCCCAACGACAAAACAAACCAAAGGGAAAAAAAAAAAAAAAACCACCCAAAAACAAGGAAAACCCACCACAACAACAAAAAACCCCACCCACACAAAAACCCCCCCAAACGCGACCAAACCCCCACCCCACCACAAAAACCCCCCCCCCCCAAAAACCCCAAACCCCAAACCCCCCCCACACCACCCAACCCCAACCCAACACCAACCCCACCCCCAAACCACACAAACCCTCCCCCACCAAACCCCACCCCAAACAAACCAAAAACCACCCACACCCCACCCCGGAACAAACCGAAACCCACCCAACCAACAAAACCCGAACCGCACACCAAAACAAGACACCACGCCGACACGCAGACACAAACCCGACGCCGACACCACACAAACCCAGCCCGAACCACACAAACCCGACCCAACCACACAAAAACCCGACCACGCCCACACCACCAAACCACCCACAACAAACCAACCCGACCCGACCCACCAACCCCAACCCCACCCCACACAAAACCGACCCACCCGGCAACAAACCCAGAAACCCAAAAAAACCAACCCCCAAACCAACACAAACCCACCTACACGCACCAACACCCTACCCACCATACCACCATAAAAAAAACAAAACCAACAAAGCCAAAAACACCAAAAACCACCTCCACCCAAAAACCCACCCACACACAAAACCACCCAAACCAACAAACCCACCCTACACAAAACACCTAAGCTTACCCAAAACTACATAACCCGAAAGCCCCAACCTAACAAACCACCCCACAACCCAAACACAACCCACCCACACCAAAACAAAAAACCCAACCACACAAAAACCAAACGCAAAAAACCCACACCAACAAACCCCACCCAACACCAAAACAAAACCCACCACAAACCCCAAAACAAACCCCTCCGACTTACAAAACCACGCCACACCAACAAACCCACACCCACAGCAACAAACCCCACCCACAAAAACACAAACCCACCACACCACCAACACTCCACAAACAAAACCCACCCGAAAACCACAAAACCCACCCCAACCACCACAAACCCCCACCCCACACCAACACAAACCCCTCGCCAACACCACACAAACCCCTACTCCTAACACCACAAACCCCACCCACACCACAAAACCCCCCCCCACACCACCAAACCCCACCCAACCACCAAAACCGAGCCCACACCACACAAACCCCCACCCCACACGACACAAACCCGACGCCCAAACACGCGACACAAACCCCCAGCCCGCCCACGCGACACAAACCCGACGCCCGACCCCGCGACACAAAACCCCGACGCCCGACACGCGACACAAACCCGACGCCGACACCGAAAACAAACCCCCGACGCCCGACACGCGACACAAACCCCGACCGACACGCTACACAAAACCCCGACGCCGGACACGCGACACAAACCCGACGCCCGACACGAGAAAAAAACCACGAACGCCGAAACACCCCAAACACCAAAGCCGACGCCCGACACGCAACAAAACCCCGACGGACCGCGACAAGACCCGACGCCCGACACGCAACACAAACCCGACGCCGACACGCGACAAAAACCCGACCCCACACGGACAAAAAACCGACCCCGACACGAAAACACAAACCGACGCGACAAGCACACAAACCCCTACGTAAACGAACAAAACCCGACGCCCGACACGCGACACAAACCCGACGCCCACACCAAACAAAAACCCGACGCCGACACCGACAAAAACCCGAGACAAACAGAAAAACAAAACCGACTGCCACACGCGCCCAAAAAACCCCAAAAACACCAACACAAACCCGGGCCGAAACCAAACACAAACCCAAAGCCAACAGCGAACAAAACCCGACGCCCGACACGCAAAAAACGAGCCAAAACGACACAAACCCGACCCGAACGAAAACACAAACCCCAAAACCCGAAACGCTACACAAACCCGACCGAACACGCGACACAAACCCACGCCAGACACGAGACAAAACCCGACGCCCGACACGTCACAAAACCCCGACCCCAACCACGCACAGAAACCCGATGCCCGAACAACACAAACCCAACGCCCACACGGACAACCAAAAACCCACCCCGACAGCAACACAAACCCAGACCTCAAGGAACACAAAACCCCGGGACGCCCGAAGCAACACAAACCCACGCGAAAAAAGCGAACAAAAACCCACGCCCGACACCAAAAACCAAACCCGCCCCAAACACGCTAACAAACCCACTCCAACACAACAAAAAACCGATCCCAAACACAACACAAACCCCTAAAACACATCTCAACAAACCCGGCCAAAACGCACACAAACCCACCCCGAAACTTAAAAACCACTCCCTACACTCAACACAAACCCTACTCCTACACTCAACACAAACCCTACTCCCTACACTCTACACAAACCCCTACTCCCTACACTCTACACAAACCCCTACTCCTACACTCTACACAAACCCTACTCCCTACACTCTACACAAACCCCTACTCCCTACACAAAACCCCTACTCCCTACACTCAACACAAACCCTACATCCATATAGAGAAGATTTCTTGTGAGTTTAAAAGTTCAAACGTTTTTGTCTGATTAGCATGAACATGTACAAATAATGAAAATAAATTGAGTAAGTAATTCAAGTTTTACCGACTGATGATGGCGGATGGACATTATGCATATTTGATCTTAGCTTATAGCAGCAATGATAAATTAATACAAGTTATTTAATTTCTTCTTAGCTTTAACTGTGAGGCTAAATCCTTTTCATTAACCAATACACTCTACCTCGGCACCATGCCATTAAACCAAAACCCTTATGTCATATCCCTACACTACAGTCTACCCCTTATCCATAACCCATACACTTTTCATTTTACCCCCACACCATCCATACACTCTACACTTTACCCCCACACCATCCATACACTCTACACTTTACCCCCACACCATCCATACACTCTACACTTTACCCCACACCATCCATACACTCTACACTTTACCCCCACACCATCCATACACTCTACACTTTACCCCCACACCATCCATACACTCTACACTTTACCCCCACACCATCCATACACTCTACACTTTACCCCCACACCACCCATACACTCTTCATTTACCCCCACACCATCCATACCACACACCCCTAACTCACCCTTTAACCCCCACCACCCATACACTCTACACTTTACCCCCCCACCATCCATACACTCTCCACACTTTACCCCCACACCACCATACACCTACACCCCTTTCCCCCACACCATCCAGACACTCACACGACCCTCCACACACCTACACTCTACACTTTACCCCCACACCCATCCTACACTCTACACTTTACCCCCACACCATCCATACACTCTACACTTTACCCCCACACCATCCATACACTCTACACTTTACCCCCACACCATATCATTAAGCCAAAACCCCTACGTCATATCCCTATCCTAAAGTCTACCATTGATCCATAACCCATACATTCACATATATAGCCCATACACTTCTACTTATATACTGTAGACTAATTACTACCGTAATCCTTAAACCATACACAGACTCCTACATGCCACCACTGTACAAAGTGTCAAATCTTCTACCTTACCCAAAACCTAACAAGAAACCCCATCCTACAAAATTCCTCCCTCATTATCACTACACAACAAACCTACCGATATCATTGAATTATATCAACAACCGACAACAGTATACCTGTTCCTTATCAATGATGATATACAGCCTATTATAGCAGATACGCCATGGATTATTGATCAGAGGATATTAAACCTATTTAGATAAAAGTTCGATAAAATTACAAAGATCCATAGAAAAATGGAAAAATTAAAAATGAATTATAGCTAGAAACATACAATATATTGACTTCCTTAAGCATGGATGTCTCCTCAATGATTTTAAGTTAAGTGATATTGTAAAGACGAGTGACACTTTTAAGATAAAGAAATCATTTTATCTTACCTTAAAGGTAAATCACATTGTCAAAAATTGACGTACTACCAATAGCTCGACCAATTTCCATCATCCATTTAATCGTACAGTATATAATTAAACTTCACTATTACTTTGCGTTTCTTTAATACGACCTATATTTAAATGTTTCCTGAAATATTTGTAAACCAGAGTACTGTTCGTCGATATTCTGTTTTATATTTCTGTTTTCATGAATAATAATACACCGATCAGTCACCGAAATATTCACATCCATCTGTTTCCCCTGTTCACCAGACCCCGATACGTCAACTTGTCCGAGTAAACAAAATCGAGAGAATTTTGAAGTTTAACGCCCGATTTCGTAAACTAATATCGAGAAATCGACAACATATTATGGCTTATTTTAAAGATTGACCATTTCTCTTCAATTTAAGGCCTATACTTCGAAAAAATCCACCCAATACAACCGAAGCTACGGTACTTAGAAATAAATACATCAGATTTCAAGCCTGGGGAGTTCAGTACCTTTCTCATTTATATGTACTCTTATATGTTATTATTTTATAAAACGAGTCAGGCACCTGTGACCAGACCATGTATCCTAGTTTTCGTTTTCGTACTCAGTGCGTTGTAGGGGAGGTCACTCGAGGAAAGCGAAGATTTAAAGTTAAGATATTTCTGTTCGTCGTTTGTCCATTTCCCAAATCCAGAAACGCACTGAAACGTTGATATCGGTAACTTATTTAATGTCCAATATGATTATCAGTCTTCAGAACTGGGGATATTTCGGTTGGAAAGTTTCCAAAAAAATTAGCCTCTCAATACCACAGAAATAATTAGTTACTTTCAAAATAAATTTAATCTGGGAAACTGTACAATCGATGCTAGAACAGAAATAGGCTCGACGTCCTCAGCCTAACGCGTACACACTACCACAGAACAAAACTCCTTAACACTATAAATACTAGCTAAGTAAATGTTGCATGCTTTATGTAATTCGTGTCAGGTAACAATATACATCTGGTTATCAATACAATGACCATTGTAACAATGAAATGAATGATAAAGTGTATACATTGAAATATCAAAACCGGCTTGATAGTACATACAATAACCACAGTAGGATGAACGTTCTTCAAAGTATTTGAATACTTCCAGAAATTACTTGATCATAATGTCAAAAATGGTAAAAGATATGAACTTATATTCTGCAAAATATCAGTTATTCTTCCTTTGAATAAAGCTGTACATAGAAAGGGTTTATGTTACACTAGTAAACAGTAGCATTCAATTGATGGTCCTCATGCTAAAGGCAAATGAATTTATAACAAATAGCTAGTTATACTACAGACTAATGAATCTATTATAAGGAGCCACGTATGCTAAAGGCTAATGAATTTATTACAAATTGTCAAATAGCTCGTTATACTACAGACTAATGAATCTATTATAAGGAGCCACGTATGCTAAAGGCCAATGGATTTATTACAAATAGCTACTTATACTACAGGCTAATGAATTTATTACAAATAGCAACTTAAACTACAGGCTTATGAATTTATTACAAATAGCTACTCAAACTACAGGCTTATGAATTTATTACAAATAGCTACTCAAACTACAGGCCAGTGAATTTATTACAAATAGCAACTTAAACTACAGGCTTATGAATTTATTACAAATAGCTACTCAAACTACAGGCCAGTGAATTTATTACAAATAGCTACTCAAACTACAGGCTAGTGAATTTATTACAAATAGCAACTTAAACTACAGGCTTATGAATTTATTACAAATAGCTACTCAAACTACAGGCCAGTGAATTTATTACAAATAGCTACTCAAACTACAGGCTAGTGAATTTATTACAAATAGCAACTTAAACTACAGGCTTATGAATTTATTACAAATAGCTACTCAAACTACAGGCGGCCAGTGAATTTATTACAAATAGCAACTTAAACTACAGGCTTATGAATTTATTACAAATAGCTACTCAAACTACAGGCCAGTGAATTTATTACAAATAGCTACTCAAACTACAGGCTAGTGAATTTATTACAAATAGCTACTCAAACTACAGGCTAGTGAATTTATTACAAATAGCTACTCAAACTACAGGCTAGTGAATTTATTACAAATAGCTACTCAAACTACAGGCCAGTGATTTTATTACAAATAGCAACTTAAACTACAGGCTAGTGAATTTATTACAAATAGCTACTCAAACTACAGGCTATTGAATTTATTACACATAGCAACTCAAACTACAGACTAGTGAATTTATTACAAATAGCTACTTAAACTACAGACTAATGGATTTATCATAAGTACCTACTTATACTACAGACTAATGAATACATTACTAATAGCTACTTATACTACATACTGATGAACCTATAACAATATACTTATAAGAACCTGTTATAAAAATAGGCATACCAAGAACCATCTACTTTACTGAAAGAAGCTTTGCATGCCCAACTGAATATTTTCAAGTGAAAAGTAAATATAAAAGTAGATATATTTAACTCGAGATAAACTGGTCCCTCATGTACATTTGTATTATAGAAACTGTTAAAGTATCCACGAAACACAAGAAGATATCAATAAAAACGGAGTAATGTCTTAAATGTAGACTAATGTGTAACGATTTATGAAATCATGAACATTGTCAATGTAATTTTACCGAACAAGTATGAGATCAGTTATGAATGCCGAGGTATTTATTTTCAGGGACTTGATGTCCAATGTGTATAATTTTGTATACTGATTCGGCTAACTTAATCGATTCATAAACAAATTCATCTGAATAGTTCTACAATGATTAATCTAATTAGCAGAGTGGCACAGTGGAAGCGCTGGGCCCATAACCCAATTGAGGATTGAAACCTCGATCTGCTAAGATATCTGTTCTCATTTTGGTTTATTCCAAAACGACAAGTCACCTTTTCGTCTTTATTTCATAATCATAAAATTAATGTTTAAATACAATACTTATGTCAACAAATCAAGATAGGAAACAGTTTTATTTTATGAGTCAATACTTGATAGTCAGATAATCCTATCTTGCCATATGATTCCTTTAAACCTAATCATGAAATAAAGATGAATATGTGACGTGATCGTTAGATTAAGATAAGATGGAAAAATAAGAAAATATGAAAGCAGAACGAGGTTTCTATTCTTGCATATCTGGGTTATGGGCCCAGCACGCTTCCACTGCGCCATTCTGCTAATTAACACTGACAGACATAATCATTTGACAGGGGTTCCACAAATATTGCATTCTAAATATTTATTGCATTGTCTTCTTCAATAAGCTATTTCCTGTTGAAGGATGAAGTCAAAATTAAAACAAGCAGTTTCCATCTGGTGGTTTTGTCATAGGGTAAAGTTCAGTATGGCATTGGTGTTTGGATGGCCACGTGCGTTTCTGGATTTGTGAAATGGAGTACGGATGAAGACAATATTTTTACTAAACTGACCTATATTATAATGAATGCATTTTTCCAGAGACGAGACTATGGCCGCACAATGTTAACCGTCATTTTACTCGAGTAACCTCCCCTACAACTTACTCAGTACATTTTATAGTTAAAATTAACATCCTTACAAAGAGACTCTGGTCACTGGGTCTTAAAACCCTGATGGAAGGGTAAACTAAATGGTAGGTTCTGACTACATCCATTGTCTAGTGACCTGAAGGAAGATACATGTGGAGCTCCGTAACAGATTAGACACTTATTATTTTTGAACATTGATGCTAAGATGATATAAATGATAAAAAAATGACGAATATTTTTCTGATAAGTCTGCATCAAATATTTAGGAAATCTTTATAACTAATGCTTATATTTAATCAACTGTATTAAAGAAACGTAAAACAATAGTGAAAATTTGATAAATGTATCTAAGGTAAAATAAAATAAGTTCCTTTATCCTATAAACGTAAATCATCTTTAAGATATACCTCGATTTAAAAGATATCGGGGAGACATTGTTGTTAAGGTATGTTGATGTATTTTGTGTGTTTCTGACTATTAACGTCATATTTATATTAAAACCATCATATCAACTGGTGATTAATATTAAGTTTAAGGAGTGTTGAGAATTTTATCGCACGTCTGTCTAAACACGTGTGATAGTTTAATATACATATCCAATTGTATATCTCCTATAATGGGTTGTATAGTCATATGACTATATAATGTACTTAATGTACTTTATGTTCTTGGTTTCGTTATACATTTGTAAAGTATGTTGATGTAATATATTGAAGGTGAGGATTCATTAGAATCTCCGGTATGGGCAGGTTGTAGAACATGGACACAGTTGGGATTGTAAATGGGTATGGAGAAAAAGGTTGTTTAGTTGAATGGGTTTGGTAAAAATTTAAGGAGAGTATGGGAATAGAAAGGATTAGTTTAGCGGATTTTGTATGGGTAGGGTGCATCGCAGAGAGTAAGGCTTTCTGTGGGATTAGGGTCAATGGGTTTGGTTAGAGATAGGATGTATTGGTTTAGACAGAGTGTAGGGCTTTTTGTGGGGGGTTAGGGTGTGTGGATGTGGCTAGGGATATGGTGTATTGGTTTAGACAGAGTGTAGGGCTTTGTGTGGGGGGTTAGGGTGTGTGGGTGTGGTTAGAGATATGGTGTATTGGTTTAGACAGAGTGTAGGGCTTTGTGTGGGGGGTTAGGGTGTGTGGATGTGGCTAGGGATATGGTGTATGGGTTTAAACAGAGAGAAAAGCTTGTATCGGGATTAGGGTATACGGGTTTGGGTAGATATGATGTATTGATTTAGAATGAGTGTAGGGCTTTTTGTTGGGGTTAGGGTGTATGGGTGTGGATAGGGATATGATTTATTTGTTAGACAGAGTGTAGAGCTTTTTGTTGGGGTTAGGGTGTGTGTGTTTTGGTAAGTATATGGTATATGGGTAAATACAGAGTGTAAGGTTATGTGTGGGGGCTAGGGTTATGGGTTTGGGTAGGGATATGATGTAAGGTTTAGACAGTATGTAGGGCTTTGTGTGGGGATTAGGGTGTATGGGTCTGGGTAGGGTTTGATGTATGTGTTAAGGCAGAGTATAGGCTTTTGTCTGGAAGCGTGTTTGGCCAATAACCCAGAGGTCCAACGACCGAAACCTCGCTCTGTTAAGATTAACTTTATTCTCCATTTCAATTCAACGAAAAATAACACGCTCATGAACGGTCATAATAAATGAATAAAACAAAATAATCTGTTCTTCCTCAGAATAAGATTTTTGATGAAAATATTTTCAGTAAATGTTAAATTACTTCCTTTCAACATTTGTTCATTAAGATATCAAATCTAAGAAAATAATCATAACTAACAAATACGATTTCCATACTTGATATGTAATACATGTACCATGGTAATGTTATTGTAGTGTTGTGTTACTTATGTCCTGGAATTATGCAGCTATCGTAATATTTAATGAAGCTGTACATTAAGACATTGTCACTAATATGATTTTCCATTATATTTTCATTATGTTTGATTTGTATTTAATAACAGTACATTGTAACTACTCTCCTTTGGCTGACGCAATCGATCCATGTCCAATTTTAGATGAATAGACGTATTTGAACAAGTCAAGTTAGCAGAGTGGCGCAGTGGAAGCGTGCTGGGCCCATAACCCAGAGGTCCGAGGATCGAAACCTCGCTCTGCTATGATAATTTTTTTTTTCTTTTTTTTTTTTTCTTTTTATACTTTAGGGTATCACATATTCATCTTAATTTCATGATTACGATAATTGTTTTGAATATTTCATATGGTCTTCATCAACATGCATCTTAAGAAAACTTGTGTCCT
Source organism: Pecten maximus (assembly GCF_902652985.1). Taxonomy (NCBI): domain Eukaryota; kingdom Metazoa; phylum Mollusca; class Bivalvia; order Pectinida; family Pectinidae; genus Pecten; species Pecten maximus. The sequence goes on from NC_047019.1 coordinate 30,087,917, forward strand.
TAATCTACACTATCATTCCAATTTGACTTATTTCCTATTGGTGGAATATCAATCATTCATTTTAATGGAAGAAATCTGAGAGAACAGAATTCCGTCTGGTGTCTGTCAATTACTTGTATTTAAAAATATTTCAGACAAATACTTAGAGATCTAATATTTCCATTCATAATATATAATGAAAACTGATAATGTTATATGTCCTGGACTAATTTACCGACGGATAAATTAGCTATCGTTTTATTTGAATGTGTTTCATGTTCACTTATGAAGAACTTACATATATAAATTATCCAATAAATTGAAATGTCGAAACGTAGTCATACGGTTTTCAGTCATAATATATAATGAAAAATGTTTTTATATAAAGTATGTACCTAAACATATCTATCGCATCGGTTAATGACAATGACAAAGAAATCGGGAATTGATTTTCATTTAAAGTGTTAGTACATGTATCAATAAATATTATTTCTAAACTCTTTCATGAGAAAGTAAATAAATAAATAGAGTTCACTGTCAGGTGAATGAGACGAAACGGTGAAGTATGAGGATTTATATATTAGCGGTGAAAATCGTACTCATACTTGTTTTAAGTGTATATAAACACAACAGATAGTACAAGAAACCAGCATTCTAACTCAATATCGATACAACGAGGGCTAAATATGAATAAAAATAGATATTGAAAATGTACAAAACGAACCTGCATCTCCAGAAACATTGTCTTGATCATTTACGTCACCATTTTGCTTTCATCTTATTTCAAAAGTTTATTGGTATCATTAATTTATTTGAATTTGTCCGATATGATATAACAAAATTGCACTTGTGTACTATTCGTCACGAAAATTTTGACGGGACAAACGTTTGAGTGATCATAAACACCATATACATATA